>NC_084798.1:102853969-103478969 GCF_963169125.1 Humulus lupulus | reverse complement strand
TTGTTGATACATGTTCCCAGCCATCCATGATATTAAACCTCCAAAACAAAATTCACTAGCCTCATTCTTTGAAGAGACCTTAACGAATGAATCAAAAGATTTAATAAACATGAACAGGAGTTCATGAACACTCAGGATTTAGGTTGATCTATAAATGATCATCAGTTATGATATGAATTACAAGTCTTTATTGTTAAATGGTTTTTGGATAAAGACTTTAATTCATATCGGTCCATGTCATATATAATCATATTATATAAAGCACCTTTACCGAGATGTCTTTCCACATCAATAATCTGAATCTAGATTATTTGTATCATTATGATACTCAGTAAACCGTACTTACAACTCCAATTAAAGAATTCCATAACTTTAATTTGTTGTTGTTGACTATTTTTATTCATTCATGTGATCTTAATTCTCTCGTACTAATACAAGATCACATCCTCAATAATGAATATGGAATTTTTCTAATATTTACAAAATTATTCAAACAATAATTTAACAATCTAAATATGACAATAATAATAAACCATTGTATTTATTTATTCACAGAAAAACAAATGTCTTTACATGCTTTTAGGACACACTCCTAACAAAAAGTTCATGAACCCATTGGTTCGGCACAAGTCGTATGAATGAATATTGGATTGACATGAATTGTATTGTCTATTGTCATGCTTATTACGAGTTTTAAATTTTGTGATAGTTTTCTTGTTGGGCCGTGCTTTATGGTGCAGGTAAGGGTAAAGGAAAGTTGTACCAGCCATGATTTGGAGAGTTTTAGGGGCAGTGTGTACATACTCACTCTGCTCGGCCGCCATAGTCGAAATACTTTTGAGGAACGGGGTTATTAGCTCAATTTTTGCCGCTTAGGTCATTTGGTTATGTAATTTTGTTAAACCTGTGTTTCGATTTAAAACCTTTGGGATCCCTTGTAATTATTCAAATCCTTATTAATGAAAATTTAACTTTTGACCAAAATTTTTAATACCTAAACTGTCGTTTAACCTTAATTACACTTCTAAGTCCAAATGACTCGCTTAACGAGTTAAGCACTATTTTAACACACGGTGTAACGGTCCTAGATTAGTAGAACGCTATAGTGGTGTCAGATAGGTACTTGTGTTTGTCATGATGGTAGAAATGTAAGAAACATGTCATGTCTTGCTTAGGATTCGAATTTAAGTTGAACAAATAGTTTATTTTGAGCAAGCTTGGGGTAAGCCATTTCCTTTAGTGACATAAAATGTATAGGGCTAAGAGCATCCCGTACTCAAATGGAGTTATCTGGAAGGATGCAATCTCAAAGTACTTGCACACATCTATAAAATATATATGAAGAAGTGGCACATGCCTTGATGTGGTACGTTAACTAGGCACTATATGCTCCCCTACAAGGATTTGCTCACTAATCTGGACAAGCAAGGGTAAGGTCCACTCCTTTCAACCCATGTCTCCCAGGGTAAGAATCGGGCACCTACTGGGAAAGTTCTGATGGAGGCACAATATGCCCTCTCTTAGAAGGTATCCTTTTTGCTTTGTTTATTGTCACATAAGGATTGAATTGAAAGGGAATATCCCCACAAGTTAAGGAGCCCTCTAGCTCTTGGGGCCTCTATTGGGATGATCGAACAAGAGGGGTGTCGGTATAGCTTGAGGTTCAGGACCTCGAGCATGAACTTGTCTACTCCTCTTTGGCCTAGTTGATTTGTGAGAACATTGTTTCTCTCGACCATGGTTGAAGTAAATTTAGCTACAGTGAATGAAACTTTGGCTATAGGTATTTTTCTCGAGTTGGGATTTCTGGTAAGGATACCGACCGAGAGTGTTGTCACACACTGTGAATGTCCATTCCTTTGGAAGAAAATTATGAATGCCATATTTGGCATCATAGACACGTCAATACAGACATTGTCAATCTAATGGATCGGGGAAAAAATGATGTCGATGACCAGTGTTGGCCAAAGGTTCTGTTGGAGAAGGAGAATGTTGTTCATTTTCTTTGATTAGCAAATGTTAAAGCTCTTCGAGTAGTGGTTGTTTAATTCTCCAATAGTCGTATGCGTAAATCTGAGAAGGAAAGGAATCAAAGGTGAGTCACCTAGTCGACCAGTCAAGTGAGTGCCTAAGGAAAAATGTATGATTTGATCAAGCACAAACATAAGTTTATAATCAACCAAGTTGATCTTTTAGATTAAAGAGGGGGCTTTAAAGCTTCTTGAAAAATCTCTCTTACATTCCTATTTTCCCATTTTCCCGAGAAAATAATAATAAAATATTTTAAATTATTTTTGTAGGAAAAATTGAGTAAAACCACATATTTAGCCTACCTAAATCCTATATATCATTTTTAAACCCTCCAAACACTTAATTTTCACTTAGAAAATTCATCAAAAATTAAGGTTCAAGACTAGATTTTATCAGGAAATTGAAAGAAAATAAAATATTATGGGTCGGAAACTTACTCAAGTGAGGAATCGACAAAGAAATCGCTTAGAAATGGGCAAAAATCGCTTGAGAGTTCTCAGATATTTTGGATTTTGTTTGGGTTTCCTTACGCGTGAATATTGAAAGTGAAGAAGAACGGAGAAAAATGCGCTTAAGAATGAGGGTAGGTGAAAAGGTGATCCTTTTGGCATTGGGATTTGTGTACCAGTCGGAGCGATTTTCTAAAAAAATGTAATCATTGCCTTTTATTTTTCCAAAGGTTGTGGAATATTAATAGGCAATACAAAAACATTAGTTGTTTGGTTGGGAGTGGTTCTAATGGGTGAAGATCGAACAAGTTTATCTAGTTTTCTTCGCACTATGATGAACTTTGGGGCCAAATGTTATCCCCAATTTTTAACATGGTGGCAACAAGAAAACGTATATGACACTAACACTGGTCGTATGGAACAACCAGGGAAGACAAAGTCAATAAGGGTAAAGTCAACAGCACTAGTCGAATGTCGTCATTTAATAGAATCTATACTAGTCGATGTCTATCAGATCAAACATCATGAGTAAATATGTTGTTGATCGATAAGTAGTTGGTCAAGCATAAGGTCCAAAATGCAGTGTATTGATGCAATTTTTCGCCAACTATGGATTAAGAAATCCAACAACAGAGATATCAGTGCTATCTTTCTAAACCGTAATTAATCAAATGAACAATATCTAAAACACTCACACTTTAACGTGGTTCAGTGGTTAAAATCAACCTAGTCCACGAGCCAATATTATTAATCTCTTTTAGGCTCTGGATTAAATAGTTTCTTATTTAAATAGAGTTTATGTGTATCAAGAAGTTGTCCCTTTTCCTATCCATTCCCTTGATATTTTAAAGTGGGTTTTCCTGGATATCTTTGGGTTAACCGCGTGGATAAATATGGTAAATAATCAATCAGATTAATATCCCATTTATATAGGAATATGATTGTCTATGGAATTTACATCCATTATCTCGGGTAATAAATGTGTAATCAAATCTAGGCATTAATGAGCGTGTAATAAATCTCTGAGTCTTTTGGGATCCTTCACTATGCCTCATGCTCATGCTTTCACGAGCTGAACATTTCCCTTGAGCTGGGTGTTGAAGAGTTAACAAAACTTGCCACGTGCCAAGTTCAGAGCATCTAGAAGGTGATCTATCCACCACACATCTCAAACTAGGTTATTGGCTCAAGAGGCGACCTGGAGATTATCTAGTCATCGTACTGCCAAGTTTGACTCGAATTGCTTGTGCCAGAGTTAGCTAGATGTTCTACTTGTTCGCTTTCTCCATTCACTTATCTGCCAGCTGTACCCCAAACTGAGTGATTCAGTTCATGTTTATTTTGGGGTACAACATTTAATTGTTACTTTTATTGAGAGCTTATAAGTGCTTAATCCCCTACGCAAAGTTTCACCCAACATTCATCATGGTAGTCACCCGGTCTATGCATGACAAAAAAATGGAACAACCTAGTGATCAGGAGGCACATCATACAACCATTTCTGCTGGAAAAAGCCCAAGTGCTCAACATCATCTTGAAAATCAACATGTGGGCCAAGATAATACCTGGAGCTCAGCATCATGCCCTCCAAATCCCAATCTGGGGTGCCTTACAGCCATCGAGATGGAAAATGCCCAATTTATGAGCCATCTCGCTAGAGCTAACAAGAAAATTGAGGAGGTCCTGGCTTGTTTACCCCCTCTTACAACCGATGTTAATATTAGAAATATGCAAAGTGGGTCCCAAAGGTCCCACAAGAATAACTGACCCAATCTCAGTCATTCTGTCAGGAATGCAACCTCGAGTTCCATACCTTCAGAGTAAAATCAGCAGAATACTCAGCCTGCTAATTCTCATAGGAACCATCAATCACATGTCAGTTGATCGGTCAGAACCGCGATCTTGAGCTTCGTGCCTTCTGAGCAGGTTCCAAGGAATGTTAAGAACAACCCAACATAGCGAGCTAGGACCAATTCAAGGAGGCAAAATACCCCATCAACGCCACAATCAGAGCCTCTGACACACAAGACCCAGGAGATCGGGGTAGAATAGAGACGGGCTAACCCAATGCACCCCGATGGAAAGAAGATAGCCTCACCGATAAGACACCCGCAGTCACCAGCTCGACATCCGAAACCACCTTGTCTGTAGAGGAACGCTCCAGCGCAAGGGGATAGCAAGAAAAATCCCCCCCCCCTTCTCTCAAAAGACATCCATGTCCCACGACATCGCGCTAATAATCCAGGTCCTCGACCCCAGCCATAGGTTGTATGTTTCGCTAACGAAAGTTACTAGATGGAGAGTGAGCGTGGAGGCAAGTCTGATAGCAACCTAAGGAATCATTTGAGTTCCACACAAAGTCTTCATTTAGACCCACATCCTGACCTGTGTGATCATCTAAAATCATAAATGAGGTATCCAGCTCACCATGATGATGTGATTTATACTCAGCACAGGGGAGATTCGTGTATCGTACGCGACAATGGGAATGTCCCACCTAACCAAGCTCAAACTTGGAGGGAAAATAACCCATCTAACGCATACAATAGGATGGGGACTGGTGATTAGCTCCCAAATAACCTAGAGGTCAAGGATCAAACTCTCAAGCGACTGACCTTGATGGGGGAACAGATGAAGAGGCTAATATCTTGAAAAATGAGTCAATGATTATGATACCGATGAGGAGCTCGAGCCTTTTGCTCCAAACATCACGGCAGCTCCGTATCCTGTTGGCTTCAGGATGCCGACCATGCCCGCATATGAAGGAAACACTAACCCGTCCAATCACATCAGCACATTCAATACGCTAATGATGGCCCACAATTTTGGGTTCGATCTAAGATGTATCTTTTTCCCCGCAACTCTAACCAGACCCAGAAGATTGTGGTTCAACAAGTACAAAAAGCATTCAATCACCTTATGGAAGAAATTGTCTTCCAAATTTAAGAGACAGTTTCGAGCTTCAAAGGAAACTCGTGTTGAGGCTGATTCATTGGCCAACATAAAACAGGAACCTGGTGAGTCCCTGAAAGCATATCTGAGTAGGTTCACCAATGCAGCAACACGAGCTAGGGATGTTGATGATAGTTCCAAGATCATGGCAATGACGAGAATCATGGTAGGAGGTGATTTATGGAAATAACTCCAGTGAAAAGGAGTAAAAAGTGTGGATGAATTCCTGGCCCGGGCTCAGGAATGGATAAATATGGAGGAGGCGCGATCTGTTGTCACAGGAACCAACTAGACCCATGTTCAGTTCGCTGGAGTGGTAGCAGATGTTGCAACTACGACTCAACCTGTTACCCAGAATAACCAGGTGGGGAACAATAAGAGGAAGGGGGCTGGTGAAGGCGACCAGAACGGAACCAAAAAGAACAAGCCCGGAGAAAATTTCAAGCCCATTTACACCAACTATACCAACCTGACTAATCACGAGAGCATATTTTCTTGGCGAACTCTAATCGCCTTCCATGGAAGAAGCCAGAGTCGTTGAGGCACCAAAGGGTGAAGAGAGATACCTCTAAGTTCTGTCGATATCACAATGACATCGGCCATAACACTGATGATTGCAGACAATTAATGGATGAGACCAAAACTGTCATTCGAGCTGGACCGTTAGCCCAGTACACCTGAAACCAAGTTTTTCCCAATCAGCAAACCGGGCAAAATACTCATCTAGTTCTGGATAATTTGATCGGCCAACTTCGGGCTCATCCAGACCAGGGGATCCAAGTCGATCCCCCTCCAATAGTAGGAGGGAATATAACAACTATCGCCAGAGAACCCCATTTGGCAGGCACAAGCAATGGGGCCCAGAAAAGGTATATACAAGAGCTGAAAACCCACAACGGTGCTGAATTTACCCCGAAGCAACGATTATCAAAAAAATTGTTGTTAGAGAAAAAACCAATCATTTTCATGGAAGAGGACGATAGCCACGTTCAATTCCCGCATAATGATCCACTAGTGGTAATCGTTCAGCTCGCCAATCAACGGATATTGGTTGATAATGGGAGCTTGGTAAATGTGCTATTCAGGCCCACCCTAGAAAAGATGGGATTGTCTGTAACCGATCTTAAGGTGGCCTCAATGACACTGTATGGATTCTTAGGAGAAGGAACAGCATCCATACGGACAATCAAACTTGTAGTTACACTTGGGGATGATACATGAACTACTTCTAAAATGCTCGAGTTTGTTGTAATCGATTGTCCAGTAGCCTACAACGCAATTTTGGGACGACCCGCATTGATGACCTTTGAGGCTATCACCTTGATCCAACACCTATTGATGAAGTTCCATTCCACCTCTGATATACGTATTGTCAGAGGAGATCAGCTCACTACCAAAGAATGCTATAGCATTGCCATGAAGGGAAAATCACAACCCAGGCAGCAAGCAATGGTCATTATTGAAAGAGTAAAGGAGCCCCAAACAATGGAAATTGCTCATGAGGCAGAAGAACCTTAGGAAGGGAGTAACGAGGTTTCCCAGGAAGACGACATTGATCCAAGATTAGGTGAAGACAAGTCTGAGCTCCAAGCGTTGAAAGAGCTCGAGGAAATCAACATCTACCCAGATGTACCTTCATGGGTAGTAAAGGTTGGAAAAAATCGCTGGAACCGAAAGGAAGAAGGAGCTAGTCGAGTTTTTGAGAAATAACCTAGACGTCTTCGCTTGGTCGCATGAAGATATGGTGGTAATCAGTTTGAATGTAATGATGCATACTCTGAATTTGGACAGGAGTGTGCCAACAAAGTCACAAAAACAAAGGCTATTGAGGAGAGAACGATCAGAAGCTTTAGAAGAAGAAGTAGCTCACCTACTTAAGTGTGGGTTTATCAGAGAAGTATCCGACCTAGGTTTCTAAGCCTGTTTTGGTCACAAAACCCAATGGGAAGTGGAGAACTTGCATTGACTTCTCCGATCTCAATAAGTTCTGTCCCAAGGACTACTTTCCATTACCCCGAATTGATCAGTTGGTAGACACAACAGTCGATCACAAGCTCATGTCTTTCATGGACTCGTATTCTAGATATAACAAGATCGCAATAAACCCTGCATACCAAGAGCACACTAGTTTCATCACTGAGCATAACGTATACTGCTACAAGGTTATGCCGTTCAGGCTGAAGAATGTTGGGGCAACATCCCAATGGTTGGTCAACAAAATGTTCGTTAACCAGATCGGGAAAAACATGGAAATGTATGTCAATGATATGCTCATTAAATCAAAGACTGCCAGTAACCATGTATTTGACATGGAAGAATGCTTTGGCGTGCTCAAGAAGTATGACATGAAGCTGAACCCCCAAAAGTCGGGAAAATTTTTGGGCTTCATAGTCAACACAAGGGGGATAGAGGAAAACTCAGAGAAGATCAGGTCATTACTCGAAATTCCTTTGTCTAGGTCGCATAAAGAAGTGCAGAGCTTAATGGAAAAGTGGTGGCCCTAAACCGCTTTGTTTCAAAATCCACTGACAAGTGTCTCCCATTTTACAACTTACTCATAGGAAACAAAAGTTTGAGTGGAGCGAAGAATGAAAAAAGGCATTTCGGGATCTAAAAACTCACCTATTTGAACCCCTCATACTGCCAAAACTATCAGCTAGAGAATGTTTGCTCCTATACCTAGTTGTGACCAAAAATGTGGTCAGCGCCGCATTAGTTTGAGAGGAAAATTGGGCACAAAAATCGGTGTACTACGTGAGTAAAAGACTTCTGGGAGATGAGTGCCAATATCCTTTGATAGAAAAGCTCGCGTTCTTCTTGATCTTGGCCTCAAGAAAACTCAAACCGTACTTCCAATCTCACACCATCCACATCTTAACCAATCAACCTTGCAAAAACCTGAAACATTGGGACATCTGCTTAAGTGGTCCATCAAACTCAGCCAGTTCAAGATATTGTATATGCCACACATAGCAATCAAGAGTCAAGCACTCATCGACTTTGTGGCCGGTTTTACAAGTTTTCAGGACGAGCCAATAAGAGAACCAGTGAAAGAGTTGTGGAAAATCTTCGTTGATGGACATCCAATGAGAACGGATCCGAAGATGGGATAATTCTAATCTCACCTGAGGGGCATCAATTCCATACAGCCCTAAGGTTTGGCTTTGAAGCATCCAACAATGAGGCAGAGTACGAAGCTCTATTGGCAGGAAGAAGGGCAGCAAAGGAACTGAAAGCAAAGGTGATCCAATGTTATAGTGATTCCTAGGTCGTGGTTAATCAGATATTGGGGGAGTATCAAGCTCGTGGTATAAATATGGCGGCTTACCTAGCTAAGGTTAAAGGTGAGTTTTCTGAGTTTGAGTTCTGATCCATCGATCAAGTACCCCGCGAGCAGAATTCCAGTGTTGATGCTCTAGCCCGACTTGCCACCACAAAAAGGAGGATACACTAAATGTAGTCCCAGTGGAGTTCTTTGAAAACCCAAGCATAATGGGAGAACCAGTTAAGGTCAGAGTGATTGACACAAAACCTACCTGGATAACCCCCATAGTGGAATTCCTCACAACCAGTAAACTTCTAGACGACTGAAAGGATGCAAGAAGATTGCTATACCAAGCCCCCACGGTATGTTATGGTTGAGGGAATTCTATATCGACGAGGGCATTCACTGCTCCTCTGCGGTGTGTTCTGCCTGAGGAAGCACAAACTATCCTATAGGAGATACATGAAGGCTTCTGCAGAGACCACACTGGGGGGCAAAACTTAGCTCTAAAGATATTGAGACATGGCTATTTTTGGCCTACACTAAAAAAGGGCTCGACCTCGTACATATAGAAATACGACAAGTGCCAACACTTCACCACAATTGCCCGAGCAGTGCCCATTGAGCTAACCATGATCTCATCCCCCTGGCCATTTGCAGTATGGGGAAACGACTTGATTGGTTCATTACCAACAGGAAAAGGAGGAGTTCGCTATGCAATTGTCGCCATTGACTACTTTACAATGTAGGTCGAGGCCGAGCTTCTGGCGACCATAACCTCAAAGAGAGTCCTAGATTTCGTCATAAAGAACATCATATGTCATTTTGGGCTCCCAAAGAAGATTGTGTCTGACAAAGAAACTCGATTCAGTAGCGATCTCTTCACAAAGTTTTGTGAGAAATACGGCATAACCAATAGTTTTTCTTCAGTGGCATATCCGTAAGCTAATGGGCAGATCGAGGCTATCAATAAAACCCTAAAGGTGATCTTAAAGAAATGATTAGATGAAGCCATGGCCTTATGGCCCGAGCAGCTCTCGCAAGTACTTTGGTCCTATAGGACCTCACATCACACAAGCACAGGGCACACTCCCTTCTCTTTGACCTTTGGGAGTGAGGCTATACTCCTAGTTGAAGCACTAGTTATGACACACAGATAGAAAACCTTCGTTCAAGATCGAAACCACGAGTTACTCAACACATCTCTGGATCTGATCGAGGAATAACAAGAAGAGTCACAATTATAGCTCGCCCATTATCATCACAGAATCACTCGTTACTTTAACTCAAAGGTAAAAGGTCGTAGACTCGGACTCGGTGATTTAGTGCTTCGAAGGGTGTTTTTGGCGAGTAAAGATCCCAAAGAAGGATTATTGGGATCAAATTGTGAAGAACCATACCAGATCATAGAAATCCTACGAGAGGAAACCTTCAAATTAGCTCGGTTAAGTGGAGAGTTCGTCCCACGAACCTGGAATGCCCTACATCTTAAAAGATATTATCAGTAATAGAACGGCTTGGTTAATTTTTTGATGTTTTTAGTACTTTTCCATGTAAGGCTTATTTATAAGAGCCAATCTATTTAAATAACACTGGATTGTTATGCAATTTAAAAGTAGAACCAATACATTTATCTTATTATTGTGATGTATCAAGTGCTCATTTTTGTAAAAGCGACCTAGAATATCCAATAATTTTAATCGCTTGGGGGGCATATAACCCTCGAAGAGATTTTAAAAAAGTATTTAGCATATTTGGGATAAAATTTGAAATTTAGAATTTGGAAATTTTAATATTCAACGGATTTTTAAAGCTCGAATTTTTAAAGCAGTTTCGAATATGAACTAAGTTAGGAAAATTAAAAAACAAAATAAAACCTAGAAGTCAACTAGGAAATTCTGGATATAACCAGGTCTGAGGCCTGATTCCTAATAGGTATAATGCTATTAAGGGGACAAAATCCTAGATATAACCAAGTCCAAGTCCTGATTCTTAACATGTATGATACTATTAAGCAGACAAACTCTTGGACATAACTGTTGGAAAAACATTCAGAGTGCACGGGGAAATAGCATGGTGGGCCCAGTAGATAAACAACAACAAAAATTCCACCTCTCATATAAACATTTTATATGTTCAAGAATACATACAGGAACCATTAATATGCAATATCATTAATCATGCAACATATATATGCATGCCCATACATGTATATATATACATATATATACACATACATATATATACACACACTTCTATATTATATGCACACGTATACAAATATTTAAGGACATAAATATTTACCTCTTGAAGCCTATCAAGTGTCATTGAGTCTTTTTGTATAAATAATGATCGTCCTATCCAACGCTTTGAGTACTGAGACCACGATATTGTGGAGTGTTCTCTACACCTCAAGATGTAGGTGGGCACATAGAGAACAAGGGTTTGTAATTTAGAAATCACAAGTTTATCTCAACACATGAGTACTTGGAATATGGCTTGAAAAAGGTTGGAATAATAAGAGAAGAAGATGAATAGTTTATTGTCTGACAATTTTCTGAAACTCTTCTGAATCACCATTGTCTTTCTCTTATTATCACATAATATACATAGATTATATATTACATTATTATTCATAATAATAATAATAATATACAATTATAATGATGATAGGAATTGATTTAGGTAATATCTAACTTATCAAATTTGAAAAAATATATTTTCAAATTATTAATTAATTAAATAAATAAAAACAATACTGATACTTTATCAGTATCATATACACGAATGGTACAGTCATTGGGCTGTGTCATGCGTGTAGCATTATTCCCTTTCAGAGAATATTGCTGTTGACCCTGATTTTGGGCAACTGACACGGAGTCAAAATACGCTTGACGTGGATGAATGCATTGAAAAGAACGTAATGGCGAAAATAATAAGAACACGATATTTTATAGTGGTTCGGCCCCAGGATCTAGTAATAACCTACGTCCACTTAGATTTTTATTGATGTGGGATTCAAAAGAGTGATCAAAGAACTAGGGTTCAATGAGTTTCACTAACCTATGAAGAACAATACAATATGATTGATATGATAATTCTAATCTCAAGCGATTTAGAAGTCAGAAAAAGAGAAAGATCCTCTTCCCTGAGCCCTCTTCTTCTATTTATAAGCTCAGGGAAGATTTACATTGATTTGTTGCAGATATTATTTCCTAAATAATCGGATACTCAGGAAATCATGGGAGAGAATTTCGGATTCCATCATAACTGCCTAAGATTTCCTCCGCGTGTTACGTGCCTACGACCAGACTGATCGTATGAAGAGACCGATCGCATAATGCCGAATATCTTCCTGGTCGATAGTTGAACACAGGTTTTGCCAGGTGTCAGCCGCGTGCAATTAATTCCTGCCATGTCATTCACTTCTGATTTTTGGATAACATTTGCCCCCCCAAGTTTGTTTAGTGCGAACAGTAATAAAGAAACTTAAGGGAACAACCGTTCGACTTCCCACATCTGTCAGAGTCCCCGTGCATTTTTGAAAACTGTGTCATAATTATGTCTAATCAAGCCTTTTCGGTTTCCAAAAAGGCAATCTGACGGCTTGTCCACTTCGCCACGTTTCAAAAGTGGGAAGTGATGATTACCGACTTTTGGATGTCCCTTCGATCTCTAGAAGTAGGCCTTTCTTCTCTTTCAAGAAATTTTTACCCATCAACTTTGCTAAAATCTTCAAGAACTCGCGCCAGTGTTCAGAGCTTCGAAAACCAGTCCGACGTCGTGCCGCAGGTCTTCTGCCTCAGTTTTCATTTTCTTCCGAATCTCCTCCTTCTCTCAGGTAAGGATTCCATCCTTTAAGCTCTGTACTACGCCATGCATGCTATTTTTGTGCTCTTATATGTATGCGTTCTTGAATAGGGTTTTTGGTATAAATCGCCTAATATTCTGTAGAAGTGCATCTTTATACCTTGTATGGGTTAGATCAGTACTTTGATAGATAGAGTTTCTGATTTGGGACGTTAGGTTGTCAAAAGATTCAACCTTTAAGCTAGACGAAAAAACTGAAATTTTTTCTCGCCCTTTAGGAGTTGAAAAAAGTTCTTTTCAGAAAATGTTCTTCTTTCCTTTTTTTATTCACCACGTTGAAGTTAGCGTAGGATTAGGATGTTGCTGGCTATTTAGGCACGAGCAACGTTATCCCAGCTTCCCACACTACTTTGCGGATTGTGTCTTATCTCCTCCATTGTCTGTTTGTAGTTCATATGCAAGACCCTTGGGGGGGAGAAAGACCTATCGAAGACGAACTCTTAGCCCAACTGCTCGAAGGCGAAGAGAATCCATCTTCATTGATTCCAGAAATTCCATTTTCATGTTCTAACCCAAATCCTCCATCAGCTCCTACCCAGAAAATGGCCAGAACAAAAACCAAGGCCAGAAAAAGACGCAACCCTTCTCCAAGTCAGCCTTCTGCTGATGCCCCCTCGACCAGTGGTCGAGGAGAATTCTCTCCTAAGACCGAAGTTCAGGCACGTGCCCTTCCTCGTCATGCCAACCAGCCGGCTATCGAGTGGCACGTGGTATCTCCGAGCACGGTGACCATTCGCATGGTCTCCAATTATTTAAATAAGTACAATCTGACGGGGGTGACCCTAGTCAGACCTTCCATCGACCAGCGAGCCAACCTGCCATGGGGGGCTTATAGCGCCTGGTCGAGATATCACATTGAGGCGGGTGCCACCTTGCCTCTGCATTCATTTTTTCAAGGGGTGGTTAATTACTTCGGGGTGGCCCCTTTTCAGATTACCCCGAACGGATATAGGATGCTGACCACGCTCTATATCCTTTACAAACTCAAGAAATGGCCAGCCCCCTCCCCTCATGAGGTCAATTATCTATTTGACCTTAAGTCCAACCCCAGCCAAGACGATACGGGGTTCTTCCATTTTTGCCATCAGGAGACCGGATGCACGTTTCTGTCCGAGACCACCCATATCTCCAACGTGGGGAAGTATCATCTGGAGTACTTTCCCACGCCTGACATTGCTGTGGACAACCTGGCATTCACCCAAGGAGGTAAGGGGAATAACGAGCCTTAAACCAGTAGTTTTTTCCCTTTAAATCTTCCTTGTCATAATACTTTACTGTTCCACTGTACTCCAGGTCCATGGTTGCGCCTGACCCCCACTCCAGGAATGGAGTCGAGGACAGCACTCTTAGGCAGCATGTCCAATGCTGCTAAGAGTGTGAAAAACTTGATCACTGAGGCTAACCTTAGGTTGGCTGGCCTTAAGGGCTCCCCTCCTGCGACCAGCGAACCTGCGGCGGGTGGTGCCCATGCTGGCGTGGGATGTGAGCAGGGTCCCAAGCAGCAACCTCAGTCACCTCCTCCTAGGAGGAGGCCAACTGGGGTTACAATCAGGGAACCTGCTGCTCCCCACCGAGCAGCAGAACCGTCGGTCCCCAAGGGCAAGGGGAAACAAAAGGCTACCGAGTCTGCCGAATAGTCTGACGACTCGTCGGATGTATACGGTACACCATTCTCGTTTTTAAATAACTTTCCAATTCCCATCCACCTATTTGATGGGGACGGCAACTTTAGGAACGCTCCTTCTTTAAATTCAGATTTCTTCCAGGAACTAGGTAGTTCAGTAGATAATGTTACGACCAGTAGGTGTAGCTCGGGTACCTTACTTTTGCAACTCTTATACTCTAACCTCTGTTTCTCTGCGACCTTTTAATCTCATCGTTTGAAATGTCATTCTTTGTGCAGGCATGGACTCCGAAGACTTCTTTGCACACTACCAAGCTGCTGTCGAAGCTTCTGTCCCGAAGAAGGACAGCAAAAGAGCTCATGGGGAAAGTAGCAAGACCCCTTCGAAGAAAGCCCGAACAGAAGATGCTCCCACCGACGCCCCCTCCAAAGAGGACTTAACACATCCGCCTATCCCCGAGCAACAAACTCCCATGCCTGCCGATCCTCGGTCTTCCTCAAAGGCCGTAGACAAAGAGACCACGGACCACTTGTCCGAAGGCTCCCTGCCCAGCCATATAGTTGGCATGGCCAGGGAGAGATTATATCGGCTCTCCAAGCATAAGCGCTCCCAGGTCGCCATCACTGACACTGCCGCAATGGATATCAACGAAATCATTAACAGAGGGCTGAACGAGATAGCCAGTGTAAGTCATCTTTTGCTGCTTTGTCATTTATGCTAAACTTCATTTCTTAACTCAGTTTTTCCTCAGGGGTTTTTGTCCTTGACTACTAGCTGGCGCCGAGCTAGGGCAATGGTCTCTCTCGAGAGGAACTTTGACACCAGGCTACGCAAGCGCTTGAGGATGAGAAGACCAAGCTGCTTGAGGAGAACAAGGAGCTGGCTAAGCTGAACGAGCAGCTATGCGAGGACCAATCCACTCTTACCCGAGAGCTTCAGGAGAGTGAAGCGGCCCAGAATAAAGCCATCGACGATCAGGACAAATGGAAGGAGAACTACAAACTCAACACCCAAGAGTGTAAATAGCTCACGCTCGATCTGACCGCCAGCAGGGATGAGGTAAAGAAGCTTGTGGAACGGGTGCGCGAGCTCGAGGAGGACAGAGTTAAAACTCTGAAGAAGTATAAGGAAGCCACCTTCCTCTGCTTCTATGACTTCTAAAAGCACAATCGGGAGGCAGACATTAGCTATCTCTCCGAGCATTTGCAAAAGACGCTGATGGCGCAATGCGTTGCTCGGTTGGAGGCAGAAGAGAAAGCCAAGGCCCAAACTCCTGCTGCTGCTGCTGTGGCTAAACCTCCGGCTGATCAAAACACTCCTAATCCAGAAGACCCTCCTGCCCCCCAAGAAAATTAATATTTATTTTTTTTTTAGCTTTTATGGCCCACGGGTCTTTTTGTAAAGACAATATTTTTCCTTTTATTGCTGCGAGGGCAGCTCTTTTGCTTATACTTGAACAATTACATCCGAGCAATACTGCTCGTAGTGTAAAGGTTTTTCCTTTTAATTTCATATTTACATCCGAGCACTAATGCTCGCGGTGTAAACGTTTGCCTCTGATATTATAATATTTTATTATAATACTTGTTCGCATGACCGAACTTAGCATAGTACTTTGGTTTGATATAAAAAAATCATAAATTTTGAAAAATACTCTAAGTACTGTAGCATGCTTTCACTTATTTTGTTCATGTGTTTACATACCTCATGGTGGTACGCTTTGCTATCGATGTACCTTATATGCCCCCCATGTGATCGAGGAGCTTTAGGTCCTTGGTCACTTTCCTTGACCACGACCTGAGCGAATATTACTGCTCGGTGCAAAATTTAACACTTGTAATACAGCAAAACAACACACGTAATGAACAAATACTTGTAAAAATAAATTTACAAAAGTTGGCAAGAATGACTGGCTGCGCACAGTCCCTTATAATCTCGTATTAAAAATGAACTAAACGTGTCTTTACGAGTGATCTTAAAAAATATCTTACATTTATAAGAGATTAGCCATACAACGTGGCTAACCCTTTTTGCTAAACTTGGAAAAAGTAAAATTTAATACAAGTCAGTCCTTTAAAAAGGATTGTTCATTGATAATACTTGCGCAGGTGTTCTCCATTCCAATAGCGTGGAACGAGATCTCCGTTTAGGCATGCAAGTTTGTAGGTGCCTGGGTGAAGGACTTCTTCAATCTGGTAAGGTCCTTCCCAATTAGGTCCGAGTACTCCAGCAGTGGGGTCGCGGGTATTTAAGAAAACTTGTCGTAGCACCAAGTCACCGACATTGAATTTTCTTTCTTTTACTTTTGAGTTAAAGTACCGGGCTACCTTTTGCTGGTATGCTGCAACTCAGAGTTGGGCTTTCTCCCGTATCTCGTCAATTGAGTCTAGGGACTCCATCATCAGTTGGCCATTCTGGTCCTGATCGTATGTTAAGCCTCGATGTGAGGGGGGATCTAACTCGACAGGTAACATAGCCTCATATCCATAGGCTAAGGAAAATGGGGTATGACCTGTCGCTGTTCGGTGAGACGTTCTATACGACCAGAGGACTTCAGGCAGCTATTCTGGCCATGCTCCTTTGGCGTCTTCAAGCCTCTTTTTCAGGGTGTCCTTAAGGGTTTTATTCACGGCCTCGGCCTGCCCGTTTGCTTGGGGATGTGCAACTGAATAAAAGCTTTTAATAACTCCATGCCTTTCGCAGAAGTCGGTAAATAAGTCACTGTCAAATTGGGTTCCGTTGTCTGAAACTATCTTTCGGGGTAAACCATACCGGCAAACAATGTTCTTGATGACAAAGTCAAGAACTTTCTTGGTCGTTATGGTAGCGAGTGGTTCAGCTTCGGCCCATTTGGTGAAGTAATCAACTGCCACAACTGCGTACTTTACTCCGCCTTTTCCCGTTGGCAGGGATCCAATCAAATCTATCCCCCAAACCGCAAAAGGCCACGGACTCTGCATCTGTTTCAACTCGTTTGGAGCTGCTCGTGGAATTTTGGAGAACCTCTGACATTTATCGCATCTTCGTACAAATTTTATCGAATCCTCGTTCATAGTTGGCCAGAAGTAACCTTGCCTTAGAATCTTTTTTGCCAAACTCTGCCCCCCAGCGTGATCTCCACAGAAGCCTTCATGCACCTCTTTCATTAGTTCCTTAGCTTTTTCTGGTGTAACGCACCTGAGTAGTGGCATGGAATATCCTCTTCGGTACATAACACCATCGACCAGTATGTATCTAGCGGCTTGCCTTCGCAGAGTTCTGGCCTTGTTTCTATCTGATGGTAGTATACCTTTTGTTAGATACTCCAAGTAAGGCGCCATCCATGTATCTTCCATTCGGATTTCCATAATGGCTTCACTTGCTCGTATGCTTGGCTCGCTTAATCTATCTACCGGGACAATGTTCAAAGTGTCAGCATCTTTCGTGCTCGCGAGTTTGGCTAAGGCGTCTGCATTCGAATTCTGATCCCGCAGTATTTGCTGGAGGGTATACTTCGTGAACTGGGCTAGCAGATCTTTTGTTTTATTCAAGTAGGCCACCATTTTTAGGCCTCGCGCTTGATATTCCCCTAGAACTTGGTTCACTACCAGCTGTGAATCGCTGTAAATATCAAGCGTCTTTATGCCCATGTCTTTGGCCATTCTCAATCCAGCGAGGAGTGCTTCGTATTCGGCTTCATTATTTGACGCGATGAAGTCGAATCTAATGGTGCAATGAAATCGATGCCCTTCCGGCGTTATCAATATCACTCCTGCTCCTGCGTGGGATTCGTTGGACGATCCATCCGTGAATAACTTCCACGATGGAGCTTTCTCTTGAGGCTCAGGCGCACTAGGCTGTTCGCACTGCTCGCTGTCTGGGAGTTCGGTGAACTCTACAATAAGATCAGCCAAGACTTGTCCTTTTACTGCTGCTCGTGGTGAATATGTGATATCGAACTGCCCTAGTTCGACCGCCCATTTTAATAAGCGCCTAGCCGCTTCTGGTTTCTGGAGGACTTGCCGAAGGGGCTGGTCGGTTAAAACTGTGATAGGATGGGCTTGGAAGTAAGGGCGCAGCTTCCTTGAGGCCAGGATTAAGCAATATGCTAGCCTTTCGATGGGCGGATATCTCATTTCTGCCCCGATCAGCCTCTTGCTAACATAGTAAACCGTTTTTTTTACGCCTTCTTCCTCTCGTACCAGCACCGCACTAGCAGCAACTTCCGTGATCGCCAGGTAAATGAACAAAGTTTCTCCTTCGATCGGCTTGGATAAAACGGGAGGCTGAGCCATATGTGCCTTCAAGGCCTGAAAAGCTTGCTCCCAGTCTCATGTCCATTCAAACTTCTTATTGCCCCTAAGTAGATTGAAAAAAGGGACGCATTTGTCTGTTGACTTCGAAATAAATCTACTAAGGGCTGCGATTCTCCCGGTTAAACTCTGTACATCTTTGATCTTCTCTGGTGATTTCATGTCGATCAGGGCTTTTATCTTGTCGGGGTTGGCCTCGATTCCTCTTGAATTTACAATGAACCCCAAAACTTCCCTGATCCAACTCTGAAGGAACATTTGAGGGGATTTAACTTCATTTGGTATTTGTTCAATACATCGAAACATTCTTGTAAATCCTTCACATGTCCTTCTGCCTTTTTAGACTTTACTAGCATGTCGTCCACGTATACCTCCATGTTTACTCTGATTAGCTCATTAAACATGTGGTTGACTAGCCGCTGGTAAGTCGCACCTGCGTTTTTCAGTCCGAAGGGCATTACTTTATAACAGTATAAGCCCGTATCGGTCCGAAAGCTGGTGTGATCCTCGTCAGGGGGATGCATGCTAATCTGATTGTAGCCCGAATATGCATCCATGAAGGAGAGGATCTCGTGTCCTACAGTAGCATCGACCAACTGGTCGATTCTTGGGAGTGGGAAGCAGTCTTTTAGGCAGGCTTTATTGAGGTCTGTAAAATCCACACAGGTTCTCCATTTGTCGTTAGGCTTGGGAACCAGCACTAGATTGGAGACCCACGATGGATAATACACTACCCTGATGAACCCATTCTCCTTTAATCTTTCGACTTCTTCTTTTAAGGCTCTCGACCGATCTTTATCGAGCAGCCTTCTTTTTTGCTGCACGGGTGGAAAAGTCTTGTCTATATTCAGGACATGGCTGATAACTGCAGGGTCTATCCCAGGCATGTCTTTGTGCGACCAGGTAAAGACTTCCTGGTTCCTCCGCAAAAATTCCACCAGTGTATGCTTCGTGGTTGGTTCTAGGTTTTTCCCGACCTTCACGACTCTGGTCGGATCTTTTTCGTCGAGTTGGACCTCTTCTAGGTCCAACGTTCTCTTCAAAATCCCCAAAGCGAGGATCTAGATCTCTATCCTCCCTTTGCGCAACACCCTATTTGGTGACCTCATCACCGGATTGGGCTTGTGTATCAATTGCCATCTGCAACCTATCTGAGGTAGTGCTCTTCGATGTTCCCTTTTTCGCCTTCGTAACTGAGGCATTATAGCACTCTCTGGCCTCCCTCTGGTTTCCCAACACGCGTCCTACCCCTGCGTCTGTCGGGAATTTCATGGCTAAGTGCCACATGGAGGTGACGGCCCGTAGATCAACTAGTATGGGCCTCCCAATGACGGCATTGTACGCCGAAGGAAAATCGACTACTATAAAAGTAGCGAGTAATGTCCTGGTAGCAGGCGCTGTACCTGTCGTCACTGGCAGTCTGATTGATCTGGTGGGGGCGAGTCCCTCACCAGAGAAGCCGTATATTGTTTGGTTGCAGGGCTCCAGGTCCTTAACGGACAGTTTCATGCGTTCCAGCAAAGACTTATACAGGATATTCACCAAACTTCCTGTATCGACTAGCACTCTCTTCACCATCATGTTCTCCATTTGGATATCCACGACCAGCGGATCGGAATGTGGGAACCAAACATGTTGGGCATCGGTATCAGAGAAGGTTATTTCACCTTCTTCTGAACGAGCCTTTTTTGGCGCATGGTCCTCCACAGTCATCATCTCGATGTCCTGGTCGTGGCACAGTGTCCAAGCGTATCGTTCCCTGGCCTTTCCGCTATTTCCCGCGAGGTGCGGGCCTCCACAAATAGTTAACAGTGTGCCAGTCACGGGGGCAGGCTGGGAAGGTGGCGAGCGTTGGCGTGTGGGCGCTTGCTCGTTGCCACCTGGAGCTTCTCGTTGGGAATTTCCCGAGGCCCGTACGTATCTTCTCAAGTGTCCTTGTCTAATAAGGAACTCGATTTCATCCTTCAGCTGGTTGCATTCGTTGGTGTCATGTCCGTAGTCGTTATGATAATGACAAAACTTGGTAGTTTCTCTTTTCGAAATATCCTTTCGAATGGGGGCAGGCTTCTTATAAGGCACACTTGAATTCGTGGCCTGATAAACCTCTCCCCGAGACTCAACAAGGGTAGTGTAGTTAGTGAACCGAGGTTCATAACGGTTACCCTTGGCCCGTTTATTGTCGGAGGTGGAAGGCTCATTGTGTGGCCGTTTTCCACCATTCTTGCCATTGCTGTTACCGTTCCCGTTGCCTTTGCCGTTTCCGTTAGGTTTGGACCCATTGGCGGCTTTGGCAGGCTCGGCTGCTTTCTTATCCTTGCCTGAAGGCTTTCCATCGTCGGCAATGGCATCTTCGAGCTTGATGTAACAATCAGCCCGGTCCAAGAATTCCTGGGTAGTTCTAACCCCATCTTTGCGGAGGCTCTTCCAGAGGGGGGAGCGACGCCTAACCCCTGCGGTTATGGCCATCATTTTTCCTTCATCCCCCACCGTTTTCGCTCCAACTGCTGCTCGCATAAAGCGCTGGATGTAGTCTTTCAGCGATTCTCCATCCTGCTAGCGAATTTCAACCAGCTGGTTTGCCTCGGTCGGATGCACACGACCTGCGTAGAACTGTCTGTAAAACTCCCTTACGAACATCTCCCAGGAAACTATGCTTGCAGGAGGGAACTTAAAAAACCACTCCTGTGCGGCATCAGAAAGTGTTGCAGGGAAGATTCTGCACCGAGCATCTTCGGACACTTTCTAAATGTCCATCTGTATCTCAAACTTATTGACGTGAGATACCGGGTCACCGTACCCATCAAAGTTCAGAAGCGTAGGTATTTTAAACTTGCTAGGAGTCTCTGCCATAGCTATCCTCTGGACGAAAGGAGTGTCTTTCCTCCTGTCGTGGTCGATATGAGATGTTCTTCCCCTGACCAGCTGTTGCACCGCCTGGTTGAGGGCATCTATCTGGGCTTGCACAGCGATTGGAATCTCTGTGGCCTCTGTTGCTGGGGGGATGTTCTCGCCATGCCGCTCACGGCGATCGTTGAGCACATCTCTCAAGTCCTCGTCTCTTCTCCGCTGCTCGCTAGCTCCGAGCCGGTTGAAGACGTTATTCAGCCTGGATTGCCCCCCAGCGTCCCGTCTATCGGGTTGGTCATCCTGAGGTGGCTGATTCCTGTTTCCACCTCTTTTGTCATTCCTCCAACCGGCATTTCCTCTGCCGGAATCAGCCTCATCATAACCATTGCCATCTCTAAATCGTGATTGGCTATGACGGGATCGACTATTTCCTCGATTTCCTTCCCGGGCTGAAACGTCCCGAGCGTTAGAGGGTGGCCTGCATTGGTCGTTAGGTACCCGTGCATTATCATGTCGTGGGGGACCTTGGACCGCAGAGCCCAACTCTGAGTTCCTCCTATTACCAAGAGGATGATGTCCTCTATTCGGAAGGTTTGGCTCGTCGCCCCTATGGCGTCTAGGACTACGAGGCTGATGCTCAGTCCTATTCTGCCTCTGATGTGGAGGATTGCCGCGACCAGCTTGGGATGGAGGCTGTGCCTCAGGGTCCAGTGGGACATCTTCATGAGGCACTTGAGGCTGCTCGGGCCTTTGCGAGCTCGAGTGTTGGATAGGCGGGCTAGGATTGGGACCCCGGTGCGGTGGCCCATTCGCAGGCTGATCAGGTTGCAAGGCAGGTGCAGCCTGATTCCTAGCCAATTGCAAGGCTGCCTCAAGGGCTTCCATGGCTTCGCTCTGGCAACGGTCCATCTCCGCCTGCCTCTCGCTCAACTCCACGCACTGCCTTTCAATTTCTTGCTGCTGCCGCGCCATGATTTCGGCAGCACTTTCTTGGCTGGCCCTCAGATTGGATAGCTCTTCATGCAACGCCCCCAGAGTACTCTTCAGCGTCGCGTCATCCATTTCTTCCTCTTCAAAGTCCAAATGTGGCTCATCCTCAGCCACGCTTGCAGGAGGAGGAGGAGGCAGGTTTGATGGTGCAGCGGCGGCCGCCTGTCCAGTTTTCCTTGAAGTTTTCGCCATTGGTTTTCTCAACGGTGATATACCAAGCTCTCAATGAAAGCACCAGAATGTTGACCCTAATTTTGGGCAACTGACACAGAGTCAAAATATGCTTGACGTGGATGAATGCGTTGAAAAGAACGTAATGGCGAAAATAATAAGAACACGATATTTTATAGTGGTTCGGCCCTAGGATCTGGTAATAACCTACGTCCACTTAGATTGTTATTGATGTGGGATTCCAAAGAGTGATCAAAGAACTAGGGTTCAATGAGTTTCACTAACCTCTGAAGAACAATACAATATGATTGATATGATAATTCTAATCTCAAGCGATTTAGAAGTCAGGAAAAGAGAAAGATCCTCTTCCCTGAGCCCTCTTCTTCTATTTATAAGCTTAGGGAAGATTTACATTGATTTGTTGCAGATATTATTTCCTAAATAATCGGATACTCAGGAAATCATGGGAGAGAATTTCGGATTCCATCATAACTGCCTAAGATTTCCTCCGCGTGTTACGTGCCTACGACCAGACTGGTCGTATGAAGAGACCGATCGCATAATGCCGAATATCTTCCTGGTCGATAGTCGAACACAGGTTTTGCCAGGTGTCAGCCGCGTGCAATTAATTCCTGCCATGTCATTCACTTCTGATTTTTGGGATAACAATTGCATTCTTCCTATTTGTTTTTATTTATTTATTTATTTAAATAAATTATTCACACAAAATATGGTATCGTCTTTTTAAGGAAAAGATCACAACCATAATTCAAATTTTAATTTTAAATTCAAAATTCAAATTAATGATCATCATTATTATCATCCTTTTAAAAATAAATAAATCAAAACTATGTTGATTTACCATTTTTACTTTCTCCCACTCAAATAATAATTAATTTCAAAAATTAATTTATTTATTATTATTTATGTAACGTCCCAAAAATACTAATAGAGTTTAGTGGTTTGATTAGCGTGTCGGGGGGGCATAATTTGATATATGTATAATTAATTAATTAAATGCATGATTTATATGATAATATGAATATATTTAAATGCATGTTATGAGTATTAAATATGCATGTGGGTCCGTTCTTGTTTATAGGGCATATCTATAATTTTGGCCTGTTGAGGGCATAAATGTGATTGTATGCATTAAATTAATGTGACCACATTATTATGTGGATACATTTGTAGTATTCAGCTCGAGATGATCCTAGTGAGCATATTAGCATAATAGTCACATTGGGGTTTAATACCCAGCTCAGGGTGAGCCTAGGGGTATTCTGGGAACTTAGTGAATATTTGGGGATTTATCGTGTAATGGGTAAGTATTTGGTAATTAGTTGGGTATGACGAGATTGATTGGGAATTTGTAGGATGACTCGAGGAATTAGCGAGAAACGAGGCAAATGACTATTTTGCCCTTAAGGGAAACAAAGGGGCTGAGTTGTCTTGAGGGGTATTTTTGGTCTTTTGGTTAAAAGATATGTTCAAATGAGACTCTAGGAAACAATCAGAACCATTAGGAACATTTCTCAAACTCTCTCTCTCTCTTTCTCTCTCTCTCTCTCTCTCTCTCTCTCTCTCTCTCTCTCTCTCTCTCTCTCTCTCTCTCTCTCTCTTGTGCTTGAAAGTTTTAAAGTGTTGAAGGAGAAGCCTGGGAATTGAAGATTGGGGATTGAAGAATTGATGCTAGGAGTAGGCAAGGAACGGTTGATGATTAATTTATCACTGAGGTAAGATTGTAATCCCTAATATACAGAATTCTTGTTGGATATGTTTAGGGATGAGGTGATATTGGGAATTTTGGACCTATTTTTGGCTTGGGTACATATTTAGGGTTGAATTCTGAGGCTATGAGTTGGGGACAAATTCAGAAAACCCAGGGATTCCTGGGATCACAGGGGTGCACCGCGACCCAGTTCATGGGCGTCGCAGCTCGCGTGCCCCCAAAAGGCCCTGGGGGGCTTGCTGACTCATGGGCGCGCTACGGCCCTAGGGGGCAAGTCGCGGCCCACCTCACCCTGGGAAAATAGGCTAGCACCTCTGACATGGGGCACGTCACGACCCTTAGGGCCAGGTCGCGGCCCACCTTGGCAGTCGTAGCCAAGATTGGTTTTTAGGCTCAGGGTGGCTTAGGGACTTAAACCTAAGTGCTCAGGACAAATTCTACTACTCGGTTTAGTAGAATTAGAGGTCCCAAAGGCTAGTATTTTATTCCAAAGCATTTAATTGGATTAGATTTTGATAGTTATCCATTGTCTCTTGTGACTAGGGTTACCATTAAGGCTTAAGATTAAGGATCGTGCTCGGGACCACTCCATATCCTCCGCTCAAGACTTGAGGTAAGAAAACTACACCTCAGTTGTGAATGGGACTAAGATCCCCTGTAAATGAACATATGTGTTCTGCAACTTGTATTTCTATTATATGTGATGTGAAAGTACGACCTAATGGAGTCAAGGCTAATGTTGAGCGTACTGAACGCAACTCAGCCTAAGCAAGTCGGGATCAGCTAAATAACCAGAGGGCGCGGCCTAAGGGCGCCGATACCTAAATATTTGTATTAAGATTGAATTATATGTGTGAAAGAGTCTGTTAACTGTTTCCTATGTTATTGTTTGTACTCTGTTGTAGCTTGAACTAGTTGATCTAAATTTTGCTATGCACATTCTGTTGTTATCTATGCTTGTTGAATTTGGTTTTCTTGCTGAGCCTTGGCTCACGGGTGCTATGTGGTGCAGGTAAAGGCAAGGGAAAGCTGGACCAGCCATGAGTTGGAGAGCTTTTGGGGCGGAGTGTACATTGACAGCTGCTCGACCGCCACGGGCAAGGGAATTACAGGGACTAAAGCTCAAACTTGTATTTTGCCATTTAGGCTGGCTACTGTTGTATTAACTTTTAAGGGTTGTAATCGCCATGTAAACATTATTTTTGGGATCAAGTATCAAACTCTTGTTTTAATGAAAGTTAACCATTTTATAATCCAAATCATTTAACCCTAACCTGTCAGTTGACTTTAGAAACACATTTATGTTCAAACGACTTGATTCGAAAGTCTTGCACTATTTTAAACACACAATGTAACGGTCTTGGTTACCCATGGCGTTACAATATATATTTCAAAAATTATATCTTTAAATAAATATATATTCAAATTTTAATAATTAATTCCAAATTAATTATTCATCCTCAATTATCATATAATTGTATATTTGACGTGAAGAATAAAATTCTTATCAAATTTTCAAATTACAGTTTTACTCTTGTATCAACTCTTACCTTGATATGGTGTTGTTAGAGCCACCCTGGGGACCTATAATTTCAAGCTCCAATAAATATTAGATTATTAACCAAAGTTCTTTGATTAAATAATTATATTTATTAATCTCATGATTACTCCACTATAAATACGATATTGAGCTCTTGATAATTATAGACATATATTTACATAGTACTTTATTAAAGAATATAGTATCCATTGATATAATCATTACATACAACGATAATCCTCTATTAATGGTTCATAATTAAAAGGGAATAAAATTACTGTTTTACCCTTTTAACTATATCTTGTTCCTAATGTACCATTGACTTTACTAGTGAAGGTTTTGTCACAACAAGTTTGCGATGTGAGCGCTCATAACCTTTTCAGTTCAAAAAGTCAACTCAATAGGGAACCATTATTCAATCTATTATAAGGTATAGATTTCGTATCTATTAAACTATGTCCCCAACCATATATATATCATTGGGTCCCAAAATCAATTATTCTCAGCCTGATCATTCTGACAAACCTTAACACATCAAAGGATCAGATAGCATATATAGGAATTCATAGTAACCTCAGAATTAAGATCATCGCGTATATGATCATCGTTTGATGTGCTTGATTAATACTACGAAACAATATTCAAACAAGTATTATCAAATTAAATCTAGTCCAGTTCTATATATCACTATATATAAAGTACATTCACTAAAGTGTCCTACTACACAAGTGAACCGTACTAGCAGTAGTTAATCTAAAGATTCCATAAATTTATTTTACTACGAACTGTTTTAAGTTCATTATCTCAATCTCGATCCTCCCATACCTATGAGATTAAGACCACATAGATGAACTTTGGAATTTTCTAATATTTACTTGATATTATCAAAACAATATTGGACATAGTCTATATATATGTATATAATAATTCAATTCAATTATTTATTATATTTAAAACAATTGTCAACTTCAATTTCTTTAAGGGCACTATTCCCAAAAATCTCCCACTTACCCTAAAGCAAATTGAGGCATCTCTCTCAATGTGTCACTCATATTATCCGAAATGAATTTGTCTAACAAAATCTTTGTAAATAGTTTTGTAAGAAACTATTTTGAAGCTATCTTCAAGATTATTACATCAATTATGTAAAATTGTCTCGAATTAAATGATACTTTATTTCATGTGCTTTTCCCTTCTCATGATTTCTCAGTTCTTCTATAATAGTTATAGCTCCATTGCTTTCGCAATGAGGTACTAGTAGTTTATTCAAGTCTGAAACCCTTTCCAGAATGGCAAAGAACACATCTAAATTAAATAGCCTATTTAACTACTCAGTAGTTGTTACATTTTGGCTTCTATGGTGGAATATACAATTCTGAAATGTCCAACACATTTCCGGATTAATGTGTTTCCTCCACAAACTGATTCTGATATCAATCTTTGAAGATTTCTATCTGATTGAAATCAGTTCATCCTTTGGGATTTTAGGTCACTGCCTAAATACACAAACATATAATCTTTATTATATTCAAGATACTCAAAAATTAACTCCTTATAATTATTTAATGACTCAATCCAACATTGGATTGACAACTGCTGACTATTCCCACAGTTTAACAAATGTCAATTTGCACACATAACATTCGATACATAAAATAGTCCATCACTGAGTTGTAGGAATACTGTCTCTTGTCCTCTTCTTTTTTTTTTTTTTTGATCAAGGAAAAATGAAATATATTTATCAACACAACTAACAACCAAAAGCTCAAAAGGAGCTAACAGGAGAACAGGTTACAAGTTCCTAAAAAACTCTAAAATTAGCTTCTCTTTGACCTGCAAATTCAGTCTCATAATACTAAACAGTCTAGCTTTCAGACACAATTTTATCATACAATCAATTCTTTGAACATACAAAGAACAATGATCAAAAATACAAGAATTCCGATTAATCCATATGAAATAAACTTCCGCAGCCAGAGAATCAGCGGCAATCCTTCGTAACATCCCTTTAGGCTTCCCATCCATCCAAAGAATCCACTCAGTATCCTTGTCAGGCCAAAGAGCTGGTCCTAACCACCTTCTGATATGCTTCAATACCTTTTGAGAGAATATGCATTCGAAGAACAGATGAGCATGAGACTCATCTACACTCTTACAAACAGGGCCTAAAGAGGAAGCCATAGGAACATGGCAGTGCAACAAATTATCCCTAGTAAGCAAATGGCCAAGAACCGTTTGCCATAAGATAAATCGGTGCTTCGAGACAGAAAGCTTACACCACACAACCTTAGCATAAGTAATTGAATCCCTCTGAAGCAAAAGGTTGTAAAGGCAACTCAGTTTCAGCTTGCCTTTAAAAGTCGAGGCCTCCAAGTCTGCTAAGGAAAAACACTCTTTCAGCTTAGCTAATTTCCTCCAATACCAACTCACATCAGCTTTTAATGAATATTCCCAAAAATTATGACCTTTGAGATAAAACTCATCAATCCATTTTACCCACAACATATCTTATTTAGAAGTGATCGCCCAAATATACTTGGCTAACAAAACTTTATTCCATTTAGAGCCTTCCTTAAAACCAATACCATCCATATTCTTCGGTAAGCAAACCTGATCCCAGGAAGAACAGTGAAGTTTGTTGAGGTTTCCTTTTGCTCCCCATAAAAATTTCTGACACAGCCGATCAATTTCATGAATGACACTTTGAGGAAGAAGAAAAATGTTCATCCAATACATTCGAATGCCTAACAAAACAGAATGAATCAATTGAGTTCTCCCAGCAAAAGACAAATGACGACTAGCCCAAGTATGAAGACAATTATGAATTTTCTTAATGATCACACCATAATCAATCGCCTTTCATTTAGTAGGCCGAAGAGTGACACCCAGGTATTTTAAGGGAAAAGAACCCTCTTCTATATTGACATAAGTCAAAATACTTTTCTTATCTTCAGAGGAAATTCCACCAAAATAAACTTGAGATTTAGTCAAGTTGGCAAAAAGACCAGAATCCTTACTAAACTTGGTAAAACCATCAGACAAGATTTGGATAGACCGGAGATTGCCTTTGCAAAATAAGATAAGGTCATCCACAAAACAAAGATTGACAAGGTGCAGACTTTTACACAGGGGATGAAATCTGAACTCCTTGTTATGAGTAGCATGACTAAGAAGACGAGTAAGATACTCCATGACAAGCACAAACAGTAAGGGGGAAATCAGGTCTCCTTGTCTTAAACCTTTCCTCCCACAAAAACCCCCTTGCAACCTCTCATTCATCAAAAGAGTATAATAGATACTCGTCAGACAAACCATAATCCACTGAATAAATCGGCTAAGGAAACAAAAAGATTTCAATAGATCCTCCCAAAAGACCCAATCAAGATAATCATAAGCCTTGCTAAGATCTATTTTTATCAAACAGCGGGGAGAGACATTTTTCCTGGTATAGCCTTTAAGAAGATCTTGGAGGATAAGAATATTATGCACAAACAAGCGGTTCTTGATAAAAGCTCCTTGGTTTTGACGAACAAGCACAAGAAGAACTCTATCCAGCCTTAAACATAGCATTTTTTAAATGCATTTATATAGTGTGTTACAACAAGCAAACAGCCTATAATCAGCAGCTTTAGAGGGAGTATCAACCTTAGGAATAAGGGAAATGATTGTATTGTTAAGGTCATGAGGAAGCTCTCCTCGATCAAAGAATGTCAAAATCGCCTCTGATATTTCATCCCCTATATCCTTCCATAAGGCTTTGAAAAATCTCGAACCATATCCATCGGGGTCAGGACTCTTAATTGAATGAATACTAAATAATGACTCCTTAACATCATTCTTGGTAAAAGGCAATATTAATCCAAGTTGTTGCTCTAGAGTCAAAACAGCCCCTTGAGTGAAGCAATCTTGCTCTATCCGAGTAGTAGCCGAACTAGGACTGCCAAAAAAGCCTTTGAAGTGATTAATGAAATAAGCAACAACCTCTTCATAATTATCATTGACCTGACCTGTATCATCCATGAACGAAGTAATCCAATTACCATCTTTCCTCTGCTTTAGACTAGCATGAAAATAGGAAGTATTCTCATCTCCAAATCTAAGCCAAGTGATCTTACTCCTTTGCCTTAGAAAACTCTCATACATTCTGGATTGACGGCCAAACTCTACACAAGCCTCTTTTTCAGCAAGCTGAAGAGAAACCAAATGAGGGTCCTGTTGCAAATAAAGCTGGGCTTGCTGATACTTAACCTTGGCTTCTGAAAACTGTTTAGCTACATCACCAACTTTCACTCTGTTAAACTGAAGCAGGACAGATTTTAATCTGTGTAATTTCTTTAAAATTCGTTGTAAACCAGAAGCTTCACTTGGATCAGACCAATTTTGTAACACAGTGCTTCTCAATTCTTGATGATCAGCCCACATATTAAAGTATTTAAAAGGCCTGGCCCCTAAAATCTGAACTGTAACAGTTTTTATAATGCAGTAGCAATGGTCAGAGATGACATCCCAGTTAAATCGAGCCTCAGAGTCAGGAAAAGTATCAACCCAAGCTTCATTTTTGAAAGCCCTGTCCAATTTAGAGAAAAATCTGGCTCCTTCCACTTGCTTATTAGACCAGGTATAATGGGAACCAATCGATCACAACTCATCCACCATAGTACAGACCCTCCAATGACGACCATCTTCCAATTCCAGCTCAGTAACAGGATGACCTCCAATTCGATCATCATAGTCAAAAACTGCATTAAAATCCCCAACTACTAACCAAGGAAGCACTGGGAACTCAAGCGAAGATAGCTAAGTCCAAAGACTTTTCCTTTCCTCCACCGAATTCCTACCATAAACGAGAGTCAGACAAAACTTCTGAGTAATACCCTTAATCTTAACAGAGCAATGAACATATTGTTCATCTTCCTGGAGAATACTAAGAGAGACTTGACTAGTTTTCCAAACCAATAATATCCTACCCTCAACAACCGGACTATTGAAACAGTCCCAACCCACAAAAACAGACCTCATCATTTCCTCAATCTTATTTTCCCTCAATTTGGTTTCTAGAAAAGCACCTAAACCAATTTTATTGAGCCTGCAAAAGTCTAGCAAAGACCTCTGGTTATTTCTTTTAGCCAGGCCCCTAATATTCCAACACAGTACGTTGCACCCTTCCATTAGAATCATTGATCTTTTGTTGACCCTTCTTTGTGGCCTCCATTTGACTCTCCTGCAAGACAATGTACTTGTTAGTCCTCAAATTCTGAGTATCCAGAATAATATGTTTAGCTCCTCCCACTTTTTTTTGTGTGGTCCATTTCAGTTCTTGCCCAAAATTAGAACTACATTTCTGCTTTAACATTCCTGTCTGTATATCAATACCAGTCACCTGATCATGAGGAACCTTTGGAAAAATTTCAGACGCAGTAGCAGTAGTTGCTTGATTACTCTCAGCCTCCACATTCCCCAGCCCGGTCTTCGTCTCCTTTTTCCTCCAAATAGCCCCTTGGTCACGTTTACAGCTGGAACCAAGATGTCCAAAACTTTTACAGTGCGAACATCGGGTAGGCAGCCATTCAAACTCTATAGCCTGCACCATCAATTGACCACGCTCATTAAGAAAGTTGATAAACTGAGGTAAATGATCTGATATCTCAACATCCACAAGCATTCTAGAAAACTTCACCATAGATCTTTCCTTTGTAACCTTATCAATCATCATAGGTTTGCCTATGGTACTAACAAGAGCACTCAAACATTTTGTACCCCAATATTGGATTCCAAGATCAGGTAACCTGATCCAAACAGGCGCTGATTTCACAAACCTCAGAGTATCTAAGTCTGTCGACCAAGGTCTTAAAAGAATAAATGTCCTTCTTTTCTTGTAAAAGAATAAATGGACATTATTATTTAAATAATACATCCTCCTGTCCGAGAAGGCAAAAAGCTTTTCTTGGACTTTTGTAAACTAAAGTCGCTTGAGACAGTGCCAAAAGATTGTTCTTTCAATCTCTATAGATTTTAATGTATAGAACATATTTGGCTTTTCCAAATCTAATATTTATAAATGTTTAGCTAACATTTCTTCACTTTTGATCATTTCTCTAAATCATTCCCAATATCAAAATGCTATCAACATGAAGAATAAAAATCACAACAAAATCTTTGATTAAATCAAGGATATTTAAGATATGATGACTCGTTAAAATCCAAAGGTGGATTTAAGAAGCCTTGCAAAAAAAAATTGATTTTGATCTTTTATTTCGAATCTTTCTAATCGAGATCTTCAAGCAGTTTTCCATGCCAGTCATTCAGAAAAGACTATTTAGACATCCATTTTAATAAATCTCATAATCCATGCAAAAAGCAATGAATAAGATTATGTAAACAGATTTAAGCTAGGTTACAGTAGAAGGTATTTATTCGAGTAATAAATTTTTTCTTTCTGTTTATAACCTTACTTTGAACAGTCTATACTTTCCTCTGTTCTCCTCTTCATCTTGAATATGCTATTGCAAACTGAAGTTTAATGAACTTTAGTTGGATGTTCAAGAATCCAGATGTCACAGGAATTCCAAATTCCATTTCTAGATTCATGGTGTTTCAACCATTATTTTCTGTTAAAATCTTTCATTACGTATTAGTATGTGAATGAAATATAGTTAGATTGTGTTACACACAACCAACTAAACTTTATGTTTGTAACGGAGTAGTTACTAACTAACGCTCCCACTATAATAAAGCTTTACAGAATTTGTGATATTCTTTGGTTTTATCATTGTTAATTATCAGTAACTCGCTTACTTGACCTATAGTCATTATTTCTAGTACAAGTTAACAAGAAATATAGTGATTATAATAATCATACTTCATTAAAGTGGCATTTAACAGATACAAACACTTTTGTAATCTTTTATGATTATTAAATTGTTTCACTAAATGACTTCATTAAAAACTTTCAATTTATTCACATAACCACTTGTGAATCCCTACTTTTAAGTCTTTGGTATTGTACAATCAAACATGTACCGAGTATAATAAGTGTCTAAATTATAGAAATAATAAAGACAATAATGATCACTCATTATCTATTTAACTTATATAATACGATTATATTCCTTTTCCAAAATACTAATGTTGCTTAGCATTCTAGCTGTATGTGAGTTGGGTTTGAATTCCAAGTTCACATGCATATAACTTGAATTCCAATTTTAAGTTTAAACTTCCTTTTGATCGAATCAAACAAGTCTTTAAGTGACTTTACTTTGAATATTGCATGAAAAATTCTAGAAATTTTCTTTGCATTCAACAAAAGTAAGAAAATCTTTAATAAATGTCAATAAATATTGACTTACTATTTAGGATAAATACCATTTTGGCCCTGTGTTTTGTAAAAGTTACCGATCAGACTCTGTGTTTTGTTAAATGACAATTTGGACCCTACGTTTTGCAAAATGGAACAAAAGAGTACCCTGAACCAGATTTTGATTAATATTTTTTAAATATGACTAAAATGCCCCTTATTTTATAAATGAATGAATTTAATAATCTCAAATAAAACATTATTAAATGAAAAATTAATAAAATACTGATATAAAATTTTAAAAATAAAAAAAATCATATTTTAATTAATTAAACATAAATTATAACATTAATCAAATTAATTAAAATCAAACCAAATAATCAAAAACATATTCACCCAAATTTAAGACCCAAAAATTAATCAAAACACGTTCTTGAATTCATATACTAAACCCAAATTCAAGTATCACTACAACAACTTCTATCAAAAAGTTAAAATTCAGAAACCATTACAGATCCAAACACCAATTTTCAATCCAAACCAGAAACCATTACACATCTAAACCTAGATTTATTCGAAGTTTTTCCTTTTACTTCTAACAACAAAATCAAATTAGAAACATCAATTTTTCAACACAGAGAACCCAGATATCATAATATATATACCATCTTCAAATGTTCATAAACATGTATACAAATAAACTCCAAATCAATATACTTTACTCAATAATTTAAGGAAAAGAAAAAATCAGAATTAGAAAGGGAGATTTACTCCAAAACTCTAGTAGTCCTCACGAGCCCCAATGTCAAGAAGAACCAGTCCCACCATGTTTGAAGCTCGGACTTCTATCCTCATTCTTGAAGCCCAAATCCGCGCATCCTCGTCCTTGAAGTCCAGATCCTTTGTCCTCGAAGCCACGAAATTAGATCTGAAATAACACCCACAACCCAATCAAGACCCACACCCATAGTTGTTGGTTGTAGCATATCCACCCCATCCATCAGCCTGTCGTCACCTGCACATCCCTTGCACCCCCAAGTTCCAAACTCGCACCATTTCCTCCACGTTTGACCACCTACAACGAAAAAGATGAGGAGTGCCTCACGTCGTTGTGCCTCCCCCGTGCTACCCCAAGCTTCAGATCTGTGTCTCTAAGGTGCCCCATGCTGCCCCACGTCTAGAAGCAAGAAGAAGAAGAAGGAGACGGAGAAGAAGAGGTAGAGGGTGAAGATGGGTTTAGGGTATTTAGGTTTTTTTATTTTGTTTAAGTTTTTGCTTTTTAATTTTAATGTTGTTTGATTTTGTTTTAGATTTTTAGAAAAAATAGGTTTTAGTTTTTTTTTTAATATTTTAAATTAAAATTTTTTAATATTTTTTAATTGATTAAAATATTTTTTATTATTTACTATTTTCAAAACAATTTATATATTTTTATAACTTATTTAATTCATTAATTAATAAAATATGAGGGCATTTTGGTCATATTTAAAAAAAAGTTTTACCGAAATCTGGTCCAGGGTACTCTTTTGTTCTATTTTACAAAACACATGGTCCAAATTGTCATTTAACAAAATACGGGGTCCGGTCGGTAACTTTTACAAAATACAGGGTCCAAAATGGTATTTACCCTACTATTTATTATTTCTTTTAGCTTTGGACATTAAAAAGTTCAACATACATCTCTATGAATTAGCTAAACGATTATGTGATTTTTGAGCCTTTATAAGAGAAAGGTCTTTTGGTTAACTTTACTATTTAGACTATATAAACACGGAGAGAACCATTGAATGGTTCTAATAAAATATTGTCGTTTATTTGTTTTATGTGTCTATTTAATTATAAATCAATCTGAAAATATATTTCACATTTAGGTTTCACTTAATTGTTGGTTGAATAATATGTCTTCTTTATTAAATCTGTGTTTTGCACAATAATGAATAATTCATAATTATCATTTATACTCATTAATGAAATAGGTAGAACAAATATATTTCAGAAATAACAACTAAATTTATTATTTAAAATAAATATTTAACTTATTCACTCATCAATAAAGGAGTCTAAATTATTGTTTCTAGAAAGAATTCTATAAGCAATTTAAAGAAAGAACTTATCAGTTTCTTTCATAATGAAAATCAACTATTTCAAAATGACTAAAAATTTAAATTGTTTTTAAAGTAAACAAAATATATAGTTGCTGGAAATAAATAAATAAAATATCATGAATTAAAATATACAATAAATACGAGATATTATTTGGAACAGTAAACATGGTGCATGGATGCAACATATAAAACACACATAAAAATTATATACTGATCCACGATAAATTAATTTGAAAATTAATGGACCAGTCTTGGGGTAAGTCAAACTAATTACAAATTAATTTGAGATAAATCTCAATTTCGTAAGTGAAAACTTAAAAATCACATTTTTCACTTTTGACTTATGAACTACTGCTAGTTTGTTCAAGATGTAGTAGTCGTGCTCGAAAGCCTAGATTCATCTTCGGAGTGTAACCCATTATTTTCGATTAATGACTTAACTCAAGAGTGTGCCTTAGGGTCAGTCAAACTTGAAATACATCATCAATTATATTCTCATAAGAGAAGTCAACCTTAAGATAAAATAAACATATTCGGAAGCATTTCCTTAGGGGGGCCGCAAATGGAGGCGACACGAGATCCTTCCTATGCCCCTTGGTGTTCAATCAATAATGGAGACCATGGGACTTATTGTCATAACTCCCTCTCCCACTCGCTATTTTGGAAATGTGTGTTTTTCACAAAATCAATATTTTTAGTTTAGTTGTAAAAATAAATTTAATTATTTTTACCAAATGATATTATAATAATTACTAGTCCAATTTAAGCAAAATAAAATGAATAAATTGTGCCCTTAATTCTAATTTTAATTTTTTTTTAATTAAAATAATATTATTTTTATTTTAATAAAATATTTTTCATTAAAATAATAAATTAAAAACCTTTAATTTTGATTTATCATCTTAACTTATTAAGACTAAATTTATTATTATATGAATTATCATATATAAACATATAATAATAATATAGCATGTTTCTACACGAATGTAATGCATGTTAATTGCATATTATGTGGGTATATGAATGGCATGTTATAATTCATGACAAAATATTAAACACTTTAATAATATTCAAACACTTATAATAAGTAAATAAAAACATATTAGTCATTTTTGGGTATTTATAGAAAAAATTACAATGCTTGCAAAATATACATGGAAATGTAACCTAGACTATCTAAGGCCTGATGAAGAACGTCTTGATCTCGAGTCTTGAGATGTAGTCTTGTTGAGCCTTGTTGAGCCAATGCCGCCTTTTTCCATATCCATTTTGAATTATACAGCTTTTAATTATTTTAAATAACTTTTTAAAATAATTAAACTTTGGATATTAGCACCCAAATAGTTTATAAGGCTCAATTTGAATTTGAGTTATTTAATTCAAAAATAAAATTAAACAATTTAATTTTAATTTTAATTTTAATTTTAATTTTGAATATTTTAATTAAAAAATAATAATTATGGAAGAGAATAATTAAAATATTTTTAATTAAGGAAAATAATCAAAACTATTTTAATTATAGAAATTACCAAATTAAAACCATTTTAATTCAATTTCAAATTTTTAATTAATTAAATTATTAAAACATTTTTGGTAACAACACATTGGGGTTTACATTACACAAACCATAGGTGTGTCATCAAGAGGGGCGGCGACAAGGGGTCCCAGCAGCATGGAAGAGCTCGGGCGGCCACGATGGTGGCGAGCACACGAGCGGCGGTGGGTACGGGGCCGTACAGTCCGTACGGACGGTGGGGAAGGCAACTAGGGGTGTGTGCCTTAGCGATCACCAATGGTGGTGATATCGTCTAGATTTTCGTGCCAAAACTCCGTTGAATCAAATTACAACAATTTTATAATTTGCATTTCGAAAAATAAAATTACAAAATTCATATGCCACAAAATTGGCTTACATTTTTCAGCTAGAAATATTAAAAACAATTCTTAAACCTAAAAGCATCATTATAACCAACCCTTAAAAATCTATCACCATCAATATAAACATCCATCCATTCAAATATATAATACATATGATATAAAACATATAATCTCACACAACAATTAATAATATACAGAGATTAATGACCTCTCTGATACCAATTATTGAAAAAACATTCAGGGTACGCAAGGAAATTACATGGTGAGCTCAGTTGATAAACAACAAAAAAACAATTCACCTCTCATATAAACAATTTATATGTTCCAAAATATATACATGAACCATTAATATGCAATATCATTAATCATGCAACATATATATATACATAGATATACATGCATACATATATATATACCACACTTATATATTATATGCACACGTATACAAATATTTAAGGAAGGAAATATTTACCTCTTGAAGACTATCAAGTGGCCTCGAGTTTTTTTTGTATAAATAACAATCTTCCTATCCAACGCTTCGATACTACTACAAAAAAGGTTTTTTAGGGCTCTCGGCTCGAGTCCTCTATTTGAGGGCTTTTTAAAGCTCGCAAAGCACGAGTCCTCTATTTGAAAGCCTTAAAAATTGAAGTTTTTAGGACTCGCAATGTTTTTAGGGCTCACAATGCATGTCCTAAAAAATCTCGTTGAGTGTCTTTAAGCAAGTTTATAGGGCTCTCTTCGAGTGCTCTAAAAATATGTTTTTAAGACTCGCAATGCATGTCCTAGAAAATCTAGTTGAGTATCTTTAAATAAAGTGTTTAGAGCTCTTTTTCGCATGCCCTTAAATGCAGCTACATTTTTCATTTTGATTTAAAAAAATATATTACATTGAGTGTCCAAAATATATTATATATGTTAGATTTCTAAAATTTCAAAAGAAAGTAATACAAAAACACAAAAACAAAATCAAAAGAAATTTAAATTTCTCATTAACATATATTGTAAGCTAACTTGTAACATCTTTCAACATTATCAATAAAAATAAATACATAAAAAACTCAAACCACCTCTAAATCCTAATAACAATCTAAATATTTCAATATGATACTCTTATTGATGGATCTTACAATAAAATTGTTCTAATTTTACATTATTCATAAAAGGACAAACCAAATGATATCTGAGAAGCGTCTGTGAAGCTTTTACCCTCAACAAAAAGCATCAGACTGCAATAAATATAATCTCAGAAGTTCTCCTCACCTGTGCGGTGGCATATATTGCCGTTATCCCTCTGGTTTCTAAATACATGTAAGACTGCAGCAAAAATATTTAGAACATCACAAATAAAAACAATTGGCCTACACGGAATTCAATTTTAAATATATTTATGTATAGAAGAAACAATAGAAGTAGTCTACCTAAAAATGTTAGGCATCATTTGTTGTTCTTGGAGCAACAAAACCTCTAAGTTACTTTTGTATGATGCGTAGGGCCAGACCAACTCTTGGACATCATTAGATTATATAGGATTCAAATTACAATCTGAATTTTTGAACAAAGTTCCAAAAGGTAGAGTGCATGCATAGTAGCAGTAACAAACAAAAGAGTCATTATCTCAAAAATTACAAGATTTGCATTTACAAAGAAGTTTCTTGAAGCATAATACTCAAGAGACTTTAATTACATGTTAGGAACACTTCTCTCATGACCCTAAGCAGGATTTTATAATAGACAGATTACTAGTAATACTATTTGCCAAAATTTTCTATTACTTTAACCAAAGTGAAACAAAGCTGGAAATTAATTTGAATTTTTATAAATAATAATAATACTTTTGTGAGAATATTTATTCTAAATAACATCATTTCTTTAAGAAACAGTACCTTATAAAACTGATACTATATATATATTCATTACATGTCAATAAGGACAACTCGTGGATTCTATAAGGTAGAAAGCTAGACAATTTTAGAAAATATACACATGTAATTGAGATCTGTTCTCTAATTGTAAAAAGTTAAAAACAAAATAAAATATTTTATCATTTTGTAACCATAATATGTTAAAAGCAACAAACCAGTTGGTTTGGTACTAGATTTAGTTTTACTGCATTCAATTCAATGAGCCAAAAATGTAATGAGTCCCAAATATGGAACCAGAGACATACAAAGTTTGTCATACCATCACGTAGATCACTCTAAATTGAGAAAAGCTACTCACACCGACATGTTGCCCAGAAGCTCGGAGCCCCCAATGAAGCCTATCGCCACAGAGATTGTAGGTGCAAAAGTCGTCTCCACAAAGCCTGTTGACTGAGGAGCTGCTACTCAAGTGGCTGGAGGTTAGAACCTGTTTTTAGAAAATGAGGCCAAACACACTACATTTTTTTAAAACAAATTTCTGTTTTTTAGTGCTAAATCTAGAAAAATTCATAAAACAAGTGTCAATTTCCCTCCGCCATCATATCTTACTATTTTCCAATCTTCTGAGCCAAAGAAATAAACTTTTAACTAGATAACACATTCCAAGTTTAACTAAGTTTAATATAATTGCTCATATTCAAATACATGTTTTTATATTATGATATATTGGTTTTAGTTATCAATGCTACTATTAAATTTTATAATGGATAAGTTGAGGCTTACACTTCACACTACCAATACAGAAAACTTTAGTACCCAAAATTTCCTTTTCAGCATTGCATCTCACAATATATTATGCTAGATTAATCCAAGATATTTTGAAATATTTAAAAAATTCAGATATATATTAAGCACATAAGTTAAAATCATTAATAATCAATCCAGCCTACCATCTTTTACAATAAAAAAAAACAACAATAATTATTTAGTGCAACAGAACACTCAAGCAAGTTAGCAGGCCCTATACCAAATTATGAGTTTAATTTTTATTCATGAAAATGTCCAATGGCTACTTGAAATTCACATTTAATTCCAAGACTAAGTAGTTGATATAAATGTTTACATAATTTTTACCACTTAACCAAGAATAAAATTGACATGTGCAGTTAGAGAATTAAGCTGAACTTCCAAAATTTTATTAAACTTTTTGTTTATTCAAATACAACAAGGGCACCTTGCAATCAAACTCTAAACTATATGTGTTTCCTATGCCGAATAATTATTTCCAAAAAAAAAATGATATACTAATTTTTTTATTAAGTCTACCAAGCAAAAAACGAATCTGGACTAAATCTCTTAAAACGACCAAAAGCAAAATCTAGGTCTAAAATGAATAGTTTGGCTTTTATAACCAAAAATGCTTACACAGAACTAATTACAATCCAAACTAAAAACACCAAGACAAAACAACTCAACATTGAAGCTTCGACACTAAAATTGGGGGCATATATTATAGAGTGATTAGTTCGACCTCCAGAACTACAGTTCATATATATATATATACATACATGAAAAAATAAAAACAAAAAACACCACATCTAATTCTTCCCATTCGAACCAAAGACACAAAGGGAGTACAAAAACTTACCGTTGTGGCCAGCCATAGTCGTTCCCGAGTCCCTGAGCCCCATCCCTCTACCTCTACAACACAACCACGCCTACGCCGACCTAGCCCTTCTCGCCAGAGTGCCACCTGCATTCAGTTGTCAATGATCCATTAGCCTTAGCCATTATCGATTGGAATAGAAGGAGAACAAGTGAGAGACCATGGGAAGAAGAAGGGTGTGGGGCGGCTGGTTTTATGAGAGAAAGAAGATGGTAGGGTTTGTAAAGTGAAAGAGAAACATGTGGATGAGGGTTTTATGTTTGAAATAATAATAACAATAATAATAATACTTCTTATTAGACATTTTTAATACACTTAATCTCACAAATAAGCATTTACAAAAAAAAAAAAAAATAGAAATTTAGTGGCTAAGAAGAAAAGAGAAATTAATTGAATCCTAGCCCCCAAATCTGAAAAGTTAGTTGACAGATTTTAGTACTCACTTTAAGTGCCCTTAAAAATATTTTAGGACACACATGTGCTGATGAGAAATGAAATCCTAATATGCCCCAATTTGAAAATGATAAGTGTTGACGGTAAGAACTCGTCAACGAAGTTAAGTTGGAGAAATTATCGAATCAAGATCGCTAATTGAAAAGCTGTAAAAACTTGAACAAAAACTCAAGAACAATGATAAATCAACAATGGAGGATTTAGTCTTTCATTCACACTTAAGCTTCTGCTACAGTAAAATTCCCCAGCCCCTTTTCAGGTGGCCTTGGAATTCATTTTATAGTAGGCTCTAATGGCCTTAGGTACATAGTGGTCCAGGGGACCAAGTGGTACAAACGTACTGTATTAGGGGAATGGTTTCAGTGGTAGTGGTTGTACATCCCGTACAGGAGAAGGTGTCAGGGGGATGTCTCCACTACTTGTCTGTACCCCTTCCTGAGGTGTGGTAGCAGGTGTATTGGTGCAGGAGGTAGTGGTGTCGGTTCTGACCTATGGCCGTAGACGTACAGGCCATGATCCTTACCCCAACAACCTCACTGACACTGGTATCCGTACTTAGTACTTGGTCGTACAAATATGTCTCATTCAACTCGTACTGGGTCTCCTAAGCATAGGGACTTCGAGGTGTGAAAAATGGATCCTTGGTGTCCGTGCTGGCCGTGGCGTTGAGTAGGGGTCTTGGGCCCATACGCATCAAGTCATGGGGTGTCGGCCTCCTGGGACGATGGTAGGCTCGCGAACCTCCCGGGGCGTGCGCGCGCGGGGCGCCATAAACGGCCTCGCAGCCTCTCTCGGCCTCGCGCATGGGCATGATGGGAGTGGCCCAATGGCCTCGCGGATCGGCAGCCTCGCGAGACGGGAGGGCCTCGCGGAACACTGGCCTTGCGAGACGAGGTGGCTTCGCGGAACAACAGCCTCGCGAGACGGGGTGGTCTCGCGGATCAGGAGGGCCTCGCCATCTGATGGCCACGTGAAATGGTAGCCTCGCGAGACGAGGTAGCCTTGCGACTCGGTGGCCTCGCCCATCTGATGGCCACGTGAAATGGCAGCCTCGCGAGACGGGGTAGCCTCGCGACTCGGTGGCCTCGCGGAACAGCAGCCCCACGAGACGGGGTGGTCTCGCGGATCAGGAGGGCCTCGCCATCTGATGGCCTCACGGAACAGCAGCCTCGCGAGATGGGGTGGTCTCGCGGATCAGGAGGGCCTCGCCATCTGATGGCCACGTGAAATGGCAGCCTCGCGAGACGGGGTAGCCTCGCGACTCGGTGGCCTCGCCCATCTGATGGCCACGTGAAATGGCAGCCTCGCGAGACGGGGTAGCCTCGCGGAACAGCAGCCCCGCGAGACGGGGTGGTCTCGCGGATCAGGAGGGCCTCGCCATCTGATGGCCACGTGAAATGGGGGGGGGGGGGGGGGGGGGTTCGCCCATGTGACGGCCTTGCATTTTCCCTTGATGAGATTATGAGCATCAACACTTGCCCCCTAGTCTAAAAGAGGGTCTTTAGGTGCTCTTGTGGACTATTCATCTTGGTTCCTATAAATAGCCCTTCATGCATGGCTTAATATTCACACCTTACTCCCTTGGCTTGGTGGTAGTTAGGCCCTTGCTCTTTTCAAGAGGTGAAAGGTTCAACCCCCCATAACTTCACTTTTTCCATAGTTTCATCTTTTTTTTTTTTCATTTTTTCATTTTTTCTTTATATATATGAGCTAATTTCTCGGTGTGTATATTTTGGGACTAACACACACTTCTGGTTAATTCTTGCAGACGCGCATTTTCGACGCTTCGGTGATTTTTGCTTCCCGACCTCGTTCTTTTACTCGCTTGAGGTATATTCTTTTTTCTCTTCCTCTTTAATTACTATTTTTTTTTTACGTCGGGTCCAAACTAGCAGCATTCGAGATGGGGTACATTAGTCTGGACTTGTAGTGATTTTGACCATATGCACCCCCCCCCCCCTCCATCCTTTTTTTTTTTTATATATACCCTGTAGCAGTCCATTTAGGGCGTTTGCACTTAGAGGTATTAAGCCTATTCCTCTGTGTTTTGTAGCCTTCCCCTCGTTTATACGTGAGCCCCTTTTTGCTGTTGGGACGTGGTTTCATGGCCAGTGAGGGCCCGTCCGACATACCCTCGAGGGCTGAGTTTATCGACCTGTCTTCAGACCCCGAGTCCCCTGAGGGCAACCCTTACCAGGACTATGATTCTTTGAGGCAGGCCCGCATTCGTCACCTCGAGTGCATGGCTGATCTTAGGCATAAAATTTGGGTGGTAGAGAGCGAAATCGACTCGGTGTCGAGGGGAGACGGAGGACCTCCACCCCCGGGCCTTAGTGACCATATAGCGCGTCTTAGGACGGCTCTTTTTGAATTCCGGTGGGAGTTAGAGTTTATGGAGGGACACATTCCGCCAGAACCTCCCGCTCCCCCTTCGCCTGATGACGGTCACGGGGCTATTAACTCCTCTCCTCAGCCCCTAGTCTCCGTTGATCCTGGCTTAGCGCTTCCGCCATCGCTTCCCCGATGGAAAACCCTTGCTAGGAAGAGAAAATGGAGGGTTAAGTACTCTGCCTCTTCCTCACATGCTTCTTTTGATTTTACAGATATGTCGAAGGCACGCAGACAGGTATCCGTCCAGGAAGAAGACGACACCCCCCTATTGGCGTCCAGCCTAGTGTCCCACGTGTCTCCGAATAAATTGAAGGCAATCGTGAAACATTACCGAGCTCCTCTAGAATATGCCCTGCACGCTCCTCAAGAGACTTGCCGGGCTGACTGCCCTAAACGGGGCTTTGTGGCTTTGTGGCTTTGAGCGAACAGATTCTGAAGGCGGGTGGCACCATTCCTCTGCATCCATTCTTCGTGGCGGTTCTCAACTATTTTGATTTGGCCCCTCTCCAACTGTCGCCCAACAGTTGGCTGACCTTAAGTTGCCTCTTCGTCTGGTTTAAGGACAATGAGAAACGTGCCCCGACGGCGCAGGAGGTGCATACTTTGTATAACCTTATAGCATTGCCCAAGTGTAAAGGCTTCTACTACTTGCAAAAGGCCAACAGTGAGCTCCCCTTGAAAGAGGGCTCGGTGTCCAATACCGGGCCATGGAAGCAAGATTTTTTTTGGGTAGAGGGGCCTCTCTCGGTTCGTGAAAGCTTCCGTGCTAATCCTAGTAAGTATCCTGATCCTTCTTTCTTTCTTACTAGAACTTACTGTTTTGCACTCTCGCTTGTATTGATATTGACGTGGTTCTTGTAGGGTACTTTGCGGATCCTTCGGTCATTGGGTCTGAGGCGGAGGCCATAGGCAAACTCATTGCTGCGGATTCTGCTCAGAAGAAAGCGACGGTCCTTTTTACGGTGGAAAATCTCACCCGCCACCAATTGTCTCCGGTCACTAACTCCAAGTTCCTGTGGTCGATCACCGGGTCTAAGAAGGTTGTGGCTACGCCGGCTGGGCCATCACTGCACGAGGATGCAGTTGAGGTGGAGATGGAGGATGCCCCCCTGTCCCCAGGGAGACGTCCTCCTCATGACCCCCACGACCAGGACACGGCCTTTCACCCTCTGGACCTGCAGGCCACTGCAGGATGCTACGCCCCTCCCGGCCATGATGGCGGCGATGCCTTCCCTCCGATCCCTCATGACCTCGGCGTACCGGATGCTGATTTCGTCGGGCTCACGGAGCTCCCTGCTGATGCACCAGAATCTCAATTTTTCTCTTCTGCTGCGTCTCCTCCTGCCTCGGCAAGTGGGTCATCTGTTCCGGTCCAACCAGATATTCCTAGCGTGGAGGCAGAGGCTTGGGTGACCAGGATGGCCTCAGTTTATGGGCAGCGTTTCGTTCCAATAGCTGCGAGTCTCCCTGTCTCCGACTGGAGGGGCCTGGGGAACGTGACTCAGTCAGACCTCGGGGAGATGCTAAGGCGTGTCGCGGCCTGGGTGAGGCTTTGCACCTTGCGTTGATTAGCATTATGCATAGATGCGCCTGTGTTCTTCTTTTTGTTACTTATTGCTGATGCCATTGATTTTCTTGTGCAGGTCTATATCGTGTCTCTTCGACATGCTGACTCGACTGGCATCCTTTCCGCATCTACCACTGAGAGGGACGGCCTCATAGTCCAGGTCCAGGAGCTCGAAAATGAGCTTAGCGCAACCAAGGTCCAATTGTCAAAGGCCCGGACTAAGTATGCCAAGTCGGACTCGAGGAATGATAAGTTGAAGACTAAGATCAAGGAGCTGAGGGGCAAGGTCAAATGCTTGGAGCGCGAGCTCACGGGGGCCAAGGCCGCTGCGTCCGGGTCGCATGAGATGGTTATTCAAATGGGGACTGAAGTTGAGGCCCTTAGGGCCGAACTACAGTCGGCTCAGGAGAAGGTCGCTTCCTTGGAGGCGGAGAAGGCTTCCTGGGAAGAGGAGAGGGTCATAACCGAGCGCAAGTCTATACACCGGGCCCTTTACAATGTGTAGAGACAGGATCCCAACTTTGACTTCTCCTCTTTCGGCGAGCAAGCTGTTGCCCGAGCGGCCTGGTGGAGTGCCCACTACAGGAGGCCTTGAGATAGTCTCGCTCCTTTTTTGTTGGCAAGTTCTTGAAAATCTGGGCAAAAATGGTGAGTAAAAATTTTTAAAGAAGAAGAAAAGCTTTTATAGGGACCGAGGTTATGGCCAAAAAGCAGTAATCATCATTTCCCACTTTCGAAACGTGGGGAAGTGTATAATCCATCAAATTGCCTTTTTGGAAACTGAAAAGGCTTGATTAGACATAATTATGTCACAGTTTTCGAAAACGCACGGGGATCCTGATAGACATCATGGGGATGTGAACGGTTGTTTCCTTAAGTTTCTTTATTGCTGGTCGCACTAAACAAACTTGGGGGGGAAATGTTATCCCAAAAATCAGAGGTGAATGACATGGCAGGCATTAAATACACATGGATGACATCTGGCAAAACCCATGCCCGACTATCGCCCAGGAAGACACCTACTGTCACACGATAAACTTCTTCCTACGACCAGCCTGGTCGTACGCACGTTATACACGGAGGAAATCTTAGGCAGTTATGATAGAATCCGAAATTGTCTCCCATGATTTCCTGAGTATCTGATTATTTAGGAAATAATATCTGTATCAAATTAATGTAAATCCTCCTTGAGCCTATAAATAGAGGATGAGGGCTCAAGGGAAAGGGATCTTCTTCTTCTTTCTTGCTTTCAGATCGCTAGAAATTAGAGTTATCTGATTAGATACATTGTATTATTCCTCAGAGGTGGTTGAAACTCATTGAACCTCAGTTCTTTGATCGCTCCTCTGAGTCCTATATCAATAACAATTCAAGTGGACGTATGTTATTACCAGATTTTGGGGCCGAACCACTATAAATCCTTGTGTTCTTTATCATTTCGTCATCACATTCTTTCCAACGTGTTTTTCCACATCAAGCAAATTTGACTCCGTGTCAGTTGGCCAAAATTAGGGTCAACATTTAGAAAATAGTAGAACAAAAGCTAAACCGACCCTTCCCTCTCTCTCTCCCTCTCTCTCAAGGAAAACTACAGAAAATTAAGGGAACTTGGCTGGAATTCAGAGAATTGGAGCTGTGATTTGGGAGATTAGCTCAAGGATTAGCTAAGGATTCAATCAAGAGTTAAGGTAAGCCATAATTTTATTGCATGGTGCTTAAATTCTGTGATTATGGATGAGTTTTAAAGTGTTTATGGGTTTTGGCATTAAAGGTTGAATTTGGGCAGAAAGCTTGGGAGTTAGCTCAGTGAGTGTTTGGAGGATTGATTCTTCAGTGAAGGTAAGCCCCAATTTATGATATAGTGTTTGAATTATGAGTTTTTATGACTGGTTTTAGTGTTCTTGAGTGTGTGAGTTTCAGAAATTAAAATGGTGTTTTGATGAGTTTTTAGATTAGGTTTTTGCTAGCTTATGCTTCTGAAATCATGCAGGAATGTTTGTGATAATTGAGGTATATTATTGGGATGGTTATGGGTGGTTTTGAGTGAGGTTTGAGAGTTAAAAATGGTGGTTTTTCTGGGTTCGAAGGGGCCGAGCCGCGGCATAGTTCTTGGTGTGTCGCGACCCTCTGAAGCTGATGAGTGCTGGAGATGGAGGGCGGGCCGCGGCATGGGGCTTGTAGGGCCGCGGCCCATGTCAGTTTTTGGGCGAGGCTGAGCCTCTGGTTGGGGCCATGCTGTAGCATAGGGGGCTTGAGTCGTGGCCCTTAAGGACATTTGTGGCCTTTTGGAGTTTTAAGCGTGGGAACCTAACCTAGGGTGCTCGGGATCGATTCTACTACCATGTTTGGTGGAATTTGATGTCCCAGAGGTAGAACTTTATTCGGAAACCTTTTTTTACAATTATTAATGGTTATGACTAGGTATAAGCTAGGGCTTGGGAAACGAATCGTGCTCAAGAGGCATCTCTTGTAATCAATACACTTGGAAACTAAAGGTAAGAAAACTACACCCCGTTGCAAATTTATAATGGGAATAAGGGTTCCCTGTTTTGTATGCTTTACAAAGGGTGGTATTATGCCATGTAAATAATAAACAAACAGCCTAAGAGTGCCGAAGTTTACATTAGCGCACAGGGCGCGGCTCAGCCACTGGTAGCTAAGGACAACTTATTATGCACTGGGCTCGGTTTAAGCGGACCGGAGTTAGTGGGGTAAACAGAGGGTGCGACCTAAGAGTGTCGACCCTGATTATCATGTGATTTGATTATTATTAATGATAGGTAGATTTGTCATGCTGAATAGTTGAGTGTTGGTTTGTTGATTCTCTGGTTATGTCTGTGGACTATGTGATTAGTGTGGTATGCTATGTATATGATCATGCTTTAAGTATTATTCAATTGTTATCATTGTTTGTACTATAACGATATGTTTTCTTGCTGGGCCTTGGCTCACGGGTGCTACGTGGTGCAGGTAAAGGCAATGGCAAGCTTGAACAGCCCTGAATCGGAGATCTTTGAAGGCAGAATGTACATGATCAGTTGCTCGACCGCCACAGTTGAGGGGAGATAGGAACAGGAGAACCATAAACATCGGTTTTGCCTTAGAGTGGCTAGTGGTTGTTTGTAAACTGACTTTCAAGCATCGTTTCTTTTGGGATCCCTTGTGTAAAACGTTCACTTATATGAAATGTATAATTTATGACCAAAACCTTTTAACCCTAGTTCATTAGTGATGTCAGTGACACGTTTTTAACTAACTGACTTGGTTAGCAAGTCTCGCACCTGTAACGACCCAAATTCGCTAATTAGGCTTAAGGGCCTAGATTAGTGTGCCTGAAGGGCATAATGGGAATTAAGTGCGATTTTAATGAGTAAAATGTATGATTATGATTTAAAGCATGTTATGTGACTATTTGAATATTTGAGATGCATGACTATGTGTATTAGTATGCATGTGGGCCCAGATTAGGTTAAAAGGGCATAATCGTAATTTTGGCCATTATGGGCATAACTGTGTTGATATATGTGATAATTGTTGAGACCACATTATTATGTGGATATATCTGTGATCTGTGACTCGAGACGATCCTAGTGAGCAGATTAGCGAAAAAGTCATGGTGGGGATTTATACCCGGCTCGGGGTGAGCCTAGGGGTATAAATGGGAATTTGGTGAGTGTTATCCCAAAAATCAGAAGTGAATGACATGGCAGGAATTAATTGCACGTGGCTGACACCTGGCAAAACCTGTGTTCGACTATCGACCAGGAAGATATTCGGCATTATGCGATCGGTCTCTTCATACGACCAGTCTGGTCGTATGCACGTAACACGCGGAGGAAATCTTAGGCAGTTATGATGGAATCCGAAATTCTCTCCCATGATTTCCTGAGTATCCGATTATTTAGGAAATAATATCTGTAACAAATCAATGTAAATCTTCCCTGAGCTTATAAATAGAAGAAGAGGGCTCAGGGAAGCGGATCCGATCCTTTTTTCTCTTTTCTGACTTCTAAATCGCTTGAGATCAGAGTTATCATATCACTCATATTGTATTGTTCTGCGAAGGTTAGTGAAACTCATAGAACCCTAGTTCTTTGATCACTCCTTTGAATCTCACATCAATAACAATCTAAGTGGACGTATGTTATTACCAGATCCTGGGGCCGAACCACTATAAAATATCGTGTTCTTATTCTTTTCGTCATTACGTTCTTTTCAACGCATTCATCCACATCAAGCATATTTTGACTCCGTGTCAGTTGCCCAAAATTAGGGTCAACATTCTGGTGCTTTCGTTGAGAGCTTGACATATCACCGTTGAGAAAACCAATGGCGAAAACTACAAGGAAAACTGGACAGGCGGCCGCCGCTGCACCATCAAACCCGCCTCCTCCTCCTGCAAGCGTGGCTGAGGATGAGCCACATTTGGATTTTGAGGAGGAAGAAATGGATGACACGACGCTGAAAAGTACTTTGGGGGCATTGCATGAAGAGCTAGCCAATCTGAGGGCCAGCCAAGAAAGTGCTGCCGAAATCATGGCGCGGCAGCAGCAAGAAATTGAAAGGCAGCGCGTGGAGTTGAGCGAGAGGCAGGCGGAGATGGACTGTCGCCAGAGCGAAGCCATGGCAGCGCTTGAGGCAGCCTTGCAATTGGCTAGGAATCAGGCTGCACCTGCCTCGCAGCCTGATCAGCCTGCGAATGGGCCACTGCACAGGGGTCCCAATCCTAGCCCGCCTATCCAACCCTTGAGCCCACAAAGGCCCAAGCAGCCTCAGGTGCCTCATGATGATGTCCCACTGGACCCTGAGGCACAGCCTCCATCCCAAGCTGGTAGCGGCAATCCCCCGCATCAGAGGCAGAATAGGACCGAGCATCAGCCTCGTAGTCCTAGACGCCATAGGGGCGACGAGCCGAACCTTTCGAATAGAGGACAGCATCCTCCTAGTAATAGGAGGAACTCAGAGTTGGGCTCTGCAGTCCAAGGTCCCCCACGGCATGATAATGCACAGGTACCTAACGACCAATGCAGGCCACCCTCTAACGCTCGGGACATTTCAGCCCGGGAAGGAAATCGAGGAAACAGCCGATCCCGTCATAGCCAATCGTGATTCAGAGATGGCAATGGTTATGATGAGGCCGATTCTGGCAGAGGAAATATCGGTCGGAGGAATGACGAAAGAGGTGGAAACAAGAATCAGCCACCTCAGGATGACCAACCCGGCAGACGGGACGCTGGGGGGTAATCCAGGCAGAATAACGTCTTCAACCGACTCTGAGCTAGCGAGCAGCGGAGAAGAGACGAGGACTTGAGAGATGTGCTCAACGATCACCGCGAGCGGCATGGCCAGAACATCCCCCCAGCAACAGAGGCCACAGTGATTCCTGTCGCTGTGCAGACCCAGATAGATGCCCTCAACCAGGCAGTGCAACAGCTGGTCGGGGGACGAACATCTCATATCGACCACGACAGAAGGAAAGGCACTCCTTTCGTCCAGAGGATAGCTATGGCAGAGACTCCTAGCAAGTTTAAAATGCCTACGCTTCCGAACTTTGATGGGTACGGTGACCCGGTATCTCACGTTAATAAGTTTGAGATACAAATGGACATTCAGAAAGTGTCCGAAGATGCTCGGTGCAGGATCTTCCCTGCAACACTTTCTGATGCCGTGCAGGAGTGGTTTTTTAAGTTCCCTCCTACGAGCATAGTTTCCTGGAAGATGTTTGTAAGGGAGTTTTACGGACAGTTCTATGCAGGTCGTGTGCATCCGACCGAGGCAAACCAACTGGTTGAAATTCGCCAGCAGGATGGAGAATCGCTGAAAGACTACATCCAGTGCTTTATGCGAGCAGCAGCTGGAGCGAAAACAGTGGGGGACGAAGGCAAAATGATGGCCATAATCGCAGGGGTTAGGCGTCACTCCCCCCTTTGGAAGAGCCTCCGCAAAGATGGGGTTAGAACTACCCAGGAATTCTTGGACCGGGCTGATCATTACATCAAGCTCGAAGATGCCATTGCCGACGATGGAAAGCCTTCAGGCAAGGATAAGAAGGCTGCCGAGCCCGCCAAAGCCGCCAATGGGCCTAAACCTAATGGCAACGGCAAAGGCAACGGGAGCAGTAACGGCAATGGCAAGAATGGTGGAAAACAACCACACAATGAGCCTTCCACCTCCGACAATAAACGGGCCAAGGGTAACCGTCATGAACCTCGGTTCACTAACTACACTGCCCTTGTTAAGTCTCGGGGAGAGGTTTATCAGGCCACGAGTTCCAGTGTGCCTTATAAGAAGCCTGCCCCCATTCGAAAGGACATTTCGAAAAGAGACACTACCAAGTTCTGTCGTTATCATAACGACTATGGACATGACACCAACGAATGCAACCAGCTGAAGGATGAAATCGAGTTCCTTATTAGACAAGGACACTTGAGAAGATACGTACGGGCCTCGGGAAATTCCCAACGAGAAGCTCCAGGTGGCAACGAGCAAGCGCCTACACGCCAATGCTCACCCCTTTGCAGCCTGCCCCCGTGACTGGCACATTGTTAACTATTTGGGGAGGCCCGCACCTCGCAGGAAATAGCAGAAAGGCCAGGGAACGATATGCTCGGACTCTGCGCCACGACCAGGACATTGAGATGATGACTGTGGAGGACCGCGCGCCAAAAAAGGCTCGGTCAGAGGAGAGCGAAGTAACCTTCTCTGATAGCGATGCCCAACATGTCTGGTTCCCACATTCTGATCCCCTAGTCGTGGATTTCCAAATGGCCAACATGATGGTGAAGAGAGTGCTAGTCGATACAGGAAGTTCGGTGAATATCTTGTATAAGTCTTCGCTGGAACGCATGAAACTGTCCGTTAAGGACCTGGAGCCCTGCAACCAAACAATATACGACTTCTCTGGTGAGGGACTCACCCCCGCTGGATCAATCAGACTGCCAGTGACGACAGGTACAGCGCCTGCTACCAGGACATTACTCGCTATTTTTATAGTAGTCGATTATCCGTCAGCGTACAATGTTGTCATTGGGAGGCCCATACTGGTTGATCTATGGGCCGTCACCTCCATGTGGCACTTGGCCATGAAATTCCCGACAGACGTAGGGGTAGGACGCGTGTTGGGAAACCAGAGGGAGGCCAGAGAGTGCTATAATGCCTCAGTTACGAAGGTGAAAAAGGGAACATCGAAGAGCACTACCTCTTATAGGTTGCAGATGGCAATTGATACATAAGCCCAATCCGGTGATCAGGTCACCAAATAGGGTGTTGCCCAAAGTGAGGAAAGAGATCTAGATCCTCGCTTTAGGGATTTTGAAGAGAACGTTGGACCCGTCGAGGACCTGGAAGAGGTCCATCTCGACGAAAAAGACCCGACCAGAGTTATGAAGGTCAGGAAAAACCTAGAACCAACCTCGAAGCATACACTGGTGGAATTTTTGCGGAGGAACCAGGAAGTCTTTGCCTGGTCACACAAAGACATGGCTGGAATAGACCCTGCAGTTATCAGCCATGTCCTGAATATAGACAAGACTTTTCCACCCGTGCAGCAAAAAAGAAGGCTGCTCGATAAAGATCGGTCGAGAGCCTTAAAAGAAGAAGTGGAAAGATTAAAGGAGAATGGGTTCATCAGGGTAGCGTATTATCCATCGTGGGTCTCCAATCCAGTGCTGGTTCCCAAGCCTAACGGCAAATGGCGAACCTGTGTGGACTTTACAGACCTCAATAAAGACTGCCCAAAAGACTGCTTCCCACTCCCAAGAATCGACCAGTTGGTCGATGCATATTCGGCCTACAATCAGATTAGCATGCATCCCCCTGACGAGGATCACACCAGCTTTCAGACCGATACGGGCTTATACTGTTATAAAGTAATGCCCTTCGGACTGAAAAACGCAGGTGCGACTTACCAGCGGCTAGTCAACCACATGTTTAATGAGCTAATCGGAGTAAACATGGAGGTATACGTGGACGACATTCTAGTAAAGTCTAAAAATGCAGAAGGACATGTGAAGGATTTACAAGAATGTTTCGATGTATTGAACAAATACCAAATGAAGTTAAATCCCCTCAAATGTTCCTTCGGAGTTGGATCAGGGAAGTTTTGGGGTTCATTGTAAATTCAAGAGGAATTGAGGCCAACCCCGACAAGATAAAAGCCCTGATCGACATTAAATCACCAGAGAAGATCAAAGATGTACAGAGTTTAACCGGGAGAATCGCAGCCCTTAGTAGATTTATTTCGAAGTCAACAGACAAATGCGTCCCTTTTTTCAATCTACTTAGGGGCAATAAGAAGTTTGAATGGACATGAGACTGTGAGCAAGCTTTTCAGGCCTTGAAGGCACATATGGCTCAGCCTCCTGTTTTATCCAAGCTGATCGAAGGAGAAACTTTGTTCATTTACCTGGCGATCACGGAAGTTGCTGCTAGTGCGGTGCTGGTACGAGAGGAAGAAGGCGTACAAAAAGCGGTTTACTATGTTAGGAAGAGGCTGATCGGGGCAGAAATGAGATATCCGCCCATCGAAAGGCTAGCATATTGCTTAATCCTGGCCTCAAGGAAGCTGCACCCTTACTTCCAAGCCCATCCTATCACAATTTTAACCGACCAGCCCCTTCGGCAAGTCCTCCAGAAACCAGAAGCGGCTAGGCGCTTATTAAAATGGGCGGTCGAACTAGGGCAGTTCGATATCACATATTCACCACGAGCAGTAGTAAAAGGACAAGTCTTGGCTGATCTTATTGTAGAGTTCACCGAACTCCCAGACAGCGAGCAGTGCGAACAGCCTAGTGCGCCTGAGCCTCAAGAGAAAGCTCCATCGTGGAAGTTATTCACGGATGGATCGTCCAACGACTCCCACGCAGGAGCAGGAGTGATATTGATAACGCCGGAAGGGCATCGATTTCATTGCGCCATTAGATTCGACTTCATCACGTCAAATAATGAAGCCGAATACGAAGCACTCCTCGCTGGATTGAGAATGGCCAAAGACATGGGCATAAAGACGCTTGATATTTACAGTGATTCACAGCTGGTAGTGAACCAAGTTCTTGGGGAATATCAAGCGCGAGGCCTAAAAATGGTGGCCTACTTGAATAAAACAAAAGACCTGCTAGCCCAGTTCACGAAGTATACCCTCCAGCAAATATCGCGGGATCAGAATTTGAATGCAGACGCCTTAGCCAAACTCGCGAGCGCGAAAGATGCTGACACCTTGAACATTGTGCCAGTAGAAAGATTGAGTGAGCCAAGCATACGAGCAATTGAAGCCAGTATGGAAATTCGAATGGAGGATACATGGATGGCCCCTTACTTGGAGTATCTGACAAAAGGTATACTACCAACAAATAGAAACAAGGCCAGAACTCTGCAAAGGCAAGCCGCTAGGTACATACTGGTCGATGGTGTTATGTACCAAACAAGATATTCCATGCCACTGCTCAGGTGCGTAACACCAGAAAAAGCTAAGGAACTAATGAAAGAGGTGCATGAAGGCTTCTGCAGGGATCACGCTGGGGGGCAGAGTTTGGCAAAAAAGATTCTAAGGCAAGGCTACTTCTGGCCAACTATGAACGAGGATTCAATGGAGTTCGTACGAAGATGCGATAAATGTCAAAGGTTCTCCAAAATTCCACGAGCAGCTCCAAACAAGTTGAAACAGAAGCAGAGTCTGTGGCCTTTTACGGTATGGGGGATAGATTTGATTGGATCCCTGCCAACAGGAAAGGGTGGAGTGAAATACACAGTTGTGGCAGTTGACTACTTCACCAAATGGGCCGAAGTTGAACCACTCTCTACCATAACGACCAAAAAAGTTCTTGACTTCGTCATTTAGAACATTGTTTGCCGGTATGGTTTGCCCCGAAAGATCGTTTCAGACAACGGAACCCAATTCGACAGCGACTTATTCACCAACTTCTGCGAAAGGCACGGAGTTATTAAAAGCTTTTCTTCAGTTTCGCATCCCCAAGCAAACGGGCAGGTCGAGGCCGTGAATAAAACTCTTAAGGACACCCTGAAAAAGAGGCTTGAAGACGCTAAAGGAGCATGGCCAGAGCAGCTGCCTAAAGTCCTCTAGTCGTATAGAACGTCTCACCGAACAGCGACATGTCATACCCCATTTTCCTTAGCTTACGGATATGAGGCTATGTTACCTGTTGAGTTAGATCCCCCCTCACATCAACGCATAACATACGATCAGGACCAGAACAGCCAACTGATGATGGAGTCCCTAGACTCAATTGATGAAATCTGAGAAAAAGCCCAACTCCGAGTAGCTGCATACCAGCAAAAGGTCTCTCGGTACTTTAATTCAAAAGTAAAAGAAAGAAAATTCAACGTCGGAGAGCTAGTACTACGACGAGTTTTCTTGAAGACCCGCGACCCCACTGCTGGAGTACTCGGGCCAAACTGGGAAGGACCATACCAGATTGAAGAAGTCCTTCACCCGGGCACCTATAAACTTGCACGCCTAAACGGAGATCTCGTTCCACGCTATTGGAATGGAGAACACCTACGCAAGTATTATCAATGAACAGTCCTTTTTAAAGGACTGGCTTGTATTAAATTTTACTTTTTACAAGTTTAGCAAAAAGGGTTAGCCACGTTATATGGCTAATCGCTTATAAATGTAAGATCTTTTTTAAGATCACTCGTACAGACATGTTTAGTCCATTTTAATACGAGATTATAAGGGACTGTGCGCAGCCAATCATTCTTGCCAACCTTTGTGGATTTATTTTTACAAGTATTTGTTCATTACGTGTGTTGTTTTGCTGTATTACAAGTGTTGAATTTCATAACGAGCAGAAATGTTCGAACAGGTCGTGGTCAAGGCAAGTGACCAAGGACCTAAAGCTCCTCGATCACTTGGGGGGCATATAAGGTACATCGATAGTAAAGCATACCACAAGGTATGTAAACACATGAACAAAATGAGTGAAAGCATGCTACGGTACTTAGAGTATTTTTCAAAATTTATGATTTTGTTAAATCAAACCAAAGTACTATGCTAAGTTCGGTCATGCGAACAAGTATTATAATAGAAATATTATAATATCATTAAGGCAATCGTTTACACCACGAGCATTAGTGCTCAGATGTAAATATGGAATTAAAAGGAAAAATATTTACACCGCGAGCAGTATTGCTCGGATGTAATTTTTCAAACATAAGTAAAATAAGCTGCCCATACAGCAATAGAAGGAAATTGTCTTTACAAGTAGGCCCGTGGGCCGCAAAAAACCGTGAAAGATAAAAAAAAAAGAGTTATTTTGGAGCATGAGGGTCCTTTGGAGCAGGAGCATTCTTATCAGCTAGAGGAGCAACCTTAGCACCAGCAGCAGGGGTCTTGGCCTTGGCCTTCTCTTCTGCCTCCAGCCGAGCAGTGCATTGCGCCATTAGCGACCGTTGCAGATTCTCGGCTAGGTAGTCGATTCTAGCCCCCCGGTTGTGTTTCCAGAAATCATAGAAGCTTAGGCAGGTGGCTTCCTTATACTTCTCCAGATTTCTGGCCCCATCCTCCTCAAGCTCCTGATTGTGCTCTTCAAGCTCTTTAACGAGCCCCTCGATTTCCTGCACTCGTTCCCCAAGCTTCTTCACCTCATCCCTGCTGGCGGTCAGATCGAGTGTGAGCTGTTTACACTCTTGGGTGTTGATTTTGCAGTTCTCCTTCCATTTTTGCCGCTCGTCGATGGCTTTGTTCCAAGCCGCTTGACTTTCCTGAAGCTCTTGGGTGAGGTTGGCTTGGTCCTCGCATAACTGCTCGTTCAGCTTACACAACTCCTTGTTTTCCTCAAGCAGCTTTTTCTTCTCATCCTCGAGTGCTTGCATGGACTGTGCAAGCCTGGAGTCACAGTTCTTCTCTCGAGAGACCATTGCCCCAGCTCGGCGCCAGCCAGCAGTCAAAGACAGAAACCCCTGAAGAAAAAATGAGTTATGAAAAGAAGTTTAGTATAAATTACAAAGTAGCAAAAGACGACTTACACTGGCAATCTCATTCAACCCTCAGTTAATGATTTCATGGATGTCCATTGTGGCAGTGTTGTTGATGGCGACCTGGGTGCGTTTGTGCTTGGAAAGCCGATATATTCTCTCCCTGGCCATGCCAACTACGTGGCTGGGCAGGGAGCCTTCGGACAAATGGTCCAAAGTCTCTTTGTCTATGGCCTTTGAGGAAGACCGAGGATTGGCAGCCATGGGAGTCTGCTGCTTGGGGACAGGCGGATGTGATAAGTCCTCCTTGGAAGGAGCGTCAGTGGGAGCATCTTCAGTTCGGGCCTTCTTCGAGGGGGTCTTGCTACTTTCCCCTCGAGCCCTTTTGCTGTCCTTCGGGATAAAAGCATCGGCAACAGCTTGGTAGTGTGCAAAGAAGTCCCTGGAGTCCATGCCTGCACAAAGAATAAACATTTCAAACGATGATATTAAAGGGTCGCAGAGAAACAGAGGTTAGAGTATAAGGGTTGCAAAAGTAAGGTACCCGAGCTACACCTACTGGTCGTAACATTATCTACTGAACTACCTAGTTCCTGGAAGAAATCTGAATTTAAAGAAGGAGTGTTCCTAAAGTTTCCGTCCCCATCAAATAGGTGGATGGGAATTGGCAAGTTATTTAAAAACGAGAATGGTGTACCGTATACATCCGACGAGTCGTCAGACTGTTCGGCAGGCTCAGCAGCCTTTTGTTTCCCCTTGCCATCGGGGACCGACATTTCTGCTGCTCGCTGGGGAACAGCAGGCTCCCTGATTGTAACCCCAGTTGGCCTCCTCCTAGGAGGAGGTGCCTGAGGTTGCTGCTCGGGACCCTGCTCGCGTCCCACGCCAGCATGGACACCACCCGCCGCAGGTTCGCTGGTCGCAGGAGGGGAGCCCTTAAGGCCAGCCAACCTAAGGTTAGCCTCAGTGATCAAGTTTTTCAAACTCTTAGCAGCATTGGACATGCTGGCTAAGAGTACTGCCCTCGACTCCATTCCTGGAGTGGGGGTCGGGCGCAACCATGGACCTGGAGTACAGTGGAACAGTAGAGTATTATGACAAAAAAAAAATTTAAAGAGCAAGAACTACTGGTTTAAGGCTCGTTATTCCCCTTACCTCCTCGGGTGAATGCCAGGTTGTCCGCAGCAATGTCAGGCGTGAGAAAGTACTCCAGATGATACTTCCCCACATTGGAGATATGGGTGGTCTCAGACAGGAAGGTGCGTCCGGTCTCTTGATGGCAAAAATGGAAGAACCCCGTACCGTCTTGGTTGGGGTTGGACTTGAGGTCAAATAGATAATTGACCTCATGAGGGGAGGGGGCTGGCCACGTCTTGAGTTTGTAAAGGATATAGAGTGCGGTCAGCATCCTATATCCGTTCGGGGTAATATGAAAAAAGGCCACCCCGAAGTAATTAACCACCCCTTGGAAAAATGAATGCAGAGGCAAGGTGGCACCCGCCTCAATGTGGTATCTCGACCAGGCGCTATAAGCCCCCCCTGGCAGGTTGGCTCGCTGGTCAATGGTAGGTCTGACTAGGGTCACCCCCGTCAGATTATACTTATTTAAATAATTGGAGACCATGCGAATGGCACCATGCTCGGAGATACCACGTGCCACTCGACAACAGGCTGGTTGGCATGACGAGGACGGGCACGTGCCTGAACTTCGGTCTCAGGAGGGAATTCTCCTCGACCACTGGTCGAGGGGGCATCAGTAGGAGGCTGACTTGGAGAAGGGTTGCGTCTTTTTCTGGCCTTGGTTTTTGTTCTAGCCATTTTCTGGGTAGGAGTTGGTGGAGGATTTGGGTTAGAACGTGAAAATGGAATTTCTGGAATCAACGTGGATGGATTCTCTTCGCCTTCGAGCAGTTGGGATAAGAGTTCGTCTTCGATAGGTCTTTCTCCCCCCAAGGGTCTTGCATATGAACTGCAAACAGACAATGGAGGAGATAAGACACAATCCGCGAAGTATGTGGGGAAGCTGGGATAACGTTGCTCATGCCTAAATAGCCAGCAGCATCCTAATCCTATGCTAACTTCAACGTTGGTAAATATAAAAAAAAAAGAAAAAAAAAAGGAAAGAACGTTTTCTGAAAAGAACTTTTTTCAACTCCTAAAGGGCGGGAAAAAATTTCAGTTTTTTCGTCTAGCTTAAAGGTTGAATCTTTCGACAACCTAACATCCCAAATTAGAAACTCTATCTATCAAAGTATTGATCTAACCCATATAAGGTATAAAGACGCACTTCTACAGAATATTAGACGGTTTATACCAAAAACCCTAAAAACCCTATTCAAGAACGCAGACATATCAGAGCACAAAAATAGCATGCATAGCGTAATACAGAGCTTAAAGGATGGAATCCTTACCTGAGAGAAGGAGGAGATTCGGAAGAAAATGAAGACTCGAGCTGGAAGACCTGTGGCACAGCGTCGGACTGGTTTTCGAAGCTCTGAACACTGGTGCGAGTTCTTGAAGATTTTAGCAAAGTTGATGGGTAAAAATTTCTTGAAAGAGAAGAAAGGCCTATTTATGGAGATCGAAGGGACACCCAAAAGTCGGTAATCATCACTTCCCACTTTCGAAACGTGGGGAAGTGTACAAGCCGTCAAATTGCCTTTTTGGAAACCGAAAAGGCTTGATTAGACATAATTATCACACAGTTTTCAAAAATGCACGGGGACTTTGACAGACGTGGGAAGACGAACGGTTGTTCCCTTAAGTTTCTTTATTACTGGTCGCACTAAACAAACTTGGGGGGCAAATGTTATCCCAAAAATCATAAATGAATGACATGGCAGGAATTAATTACACGTGGCTGACACCTGGCAAAACCTGTGTTCGACTATCAACCAGGAAGATATTCGGTATTATGCGATCGGTCTCTTCATACGACCAGTCTGGTCGTATGCACGTAATACGCGGAGGAAATCTTAGGCAGTTATGATGGAATCCGAAATTCTCTCCCATGATTTCCTTAGTATCTGATTATTTAGGAAATAATATCTGTAACAAATCAATGTAAATCTTCCCTGAGCTTATAAATAGAAGAAGAGGGCTCAGGGAAGCGGATCCGATCCTTTTTTCTCTTTTCTGACTTCTAAATCGCTTGAGATCAGAGTTATCATATCACTCATATTGTATTGTTCTGCGAAGGTTAGTGAAACTCATAGAACCCTAGTTCTTTGATCACTCCTTTGAATCTCACATCAATAACAATCTAAGTGGACGTAGGTTATTACCAGATCCTGGGGCCGAACCACTATAAAATATCGTGTTCTTATTCTTTTCGTCATTACGTTCTTTTCAACGCATTCATCCACGTCAAGCGTATTTTGACTCCGTGTCAGTCGCCCAAAATCAGGGTCAACAGTGAGTATATCGGAGTCTATTTTGACATCAAGGAACATTATTGGTGATTAATTAGGTATCGGGAGGTAAGCGAAAAATATTAGAGACACTCGAGGAATTAGCGGGAATTGGGTAAAATGACTAAAATGCCCCTAAGTGGATTAAAGGGGTTTAGAATTAATAGGGAGGGCACTAAGGTCATTTGGTTGTTTTAAAGATGGGTATTACTAAGGCTTTATGTTAGTGGAAGTGGTAGAATACTGTAGAAGTCTGAGGAAAGAAGGAAAAGAAAGGAAAGAAAGGGAGGAAAAATAGAGTTATTTCCTCTAGGGTCGGTTTGTGGTTCTCTTACCACTTTTCTTGGGTTTTCTTGGAGTAAAGCTCAGAGGAGAGCTAGGTTAGGCTGAGCATCAAGGATCCTAAGCTAGGCTTGAAGAACTGGCAGGGGTTTAGCAAGAACACACCATCACTTGAGGTAAGACTTTGTAGCTTCTTCAGCTTCTGGTTTTAGTTTTTGACCTATGGTGTATAAGCTGGACTTGATGGGAACTTTAGGGAATTCAGGCCAAAGGTTGAGGAAGAGCAAGCTAAGGAGGTGTAGAGGTTGTCTTGAAACCGAATTCCCACTAAAGGTATGAAATTCTAAGCTTTTAACTTTGATGTTTTGACTAGGTTCTGCTGATTTTTGATGTCTAGAAGTGGCTATGGTGAATTTTGAGATTAGGGATGCATGTGCTTGAGTTCTGGGTATTTGGGTGCTTGGGATGAGTGGAGTGTGTTAATAAGGTTGTTTTTGATTTTGGTGAAGGTTTGGAGGGGTTTTGGTTGAGTTTGGCTCGAGGAAACCGCAGGAAGGAAAACTGGGGTATTGCCTGTCTGTGACTAGCGCTAGCCTTTGGGCGCTATAGCGCTAGGCCAAGCTTTCTGGGCGAATTTGGTTCTGCTTGTAGCGATGTAGCACCCTCCTAAGAGCGCTGTAGCGTTGCCTTGTTCCCAGAAAGTGATTTTAGGGTTGTTTGCAAGGGTTTTTGAGCAAGGGTTCGGGGTTCGATTCCACCACTTTGTTTGGTGGAACCAGGACTTCCCGGGGGCTCGGGATTGGTCCCGAGGCTAGGTTTTGGACTTGAGGTTTGATGATGACTTTGGCCTATGGTTGTGTTTAGGTGAGCGCTAGGGCTCGAAAGGGATCGTGCTCAAGGAGTCAAGTGATCAAAGCTAGTGAATCGAAAGGTTAGAAAACTGCACCCGGTTATATGTATGTGATGGGACTAAGTGCTCCCGATATTTGTATTATGTCAATGATGGTATTATGCCATGGGACATGTGATAGCGGCCTAAGGGTGTCGTACACAACATTTGCGCACAGGGCACGGCTTGGCCACTGGTAGCCGAGGACAGCTTTATATTCACTGAGCTCAGTTTAAGCGGGCCGGAGTCAGTGGGATAATGGAGGGTGCGGCCTGAGGGCGCTAACCTTAGTTATCATATGTGATTTGGTGTATGCTATAAATTGATATGTTTAGTATGCTGAATACTTGACTATTTTGAATGTTGATATGGATAAGAATATGTGATGCAATATGAGATATTGATTTGTCTGTTGATTGCTTATGTTATGTTGTTGTGTTTTCTTGCTAGGCCTTGGCTCACGGGTGCTACGTGGTGCAGGTAAAGGCAAAGGCAAGCTGAACCAATCCTGAGATGGAGAGCCGTGGGGTTGAATGTACATAGCCAGCTGTTCGATCATCTTGTTCGAGGAGTGGATCAGGGTAGGGATTGCCTAACTGTCTGTTTTGCCTTAATATGGCTTGATATTGTATTTAAACCTTATGTCTTTTGTAAACGATCTTTAATCTTAATGTTTTGAGGATCCCGTGTAAACATGAAACGTTTCTTTATGAAAATGTGACTTTTGAGACCAAAACATTTTTAACCCTAGTTCCTTTATAGTTTCAATAACACATTTTCAATTAAACGACTTGATTAGCAAGTCTAGCACTTTATAAACACACAGTGTAGCGGTCTTGGCTATCTAGGGCGTTACAACTTGGTATCAGAGCGTCCTAGGTTTATGGGTCCTAAAGACTGGCTGGATATGTACATTTGCCACGAGAGACAAGCTCAACTCAGGGTTTGGTAATTGGGTATACATGATTATGTGTTTAAATGATTTGAGTGAGATATGATTGTTGATATCTGTTTGATGAATAGGGAGCATGAGATACTGATAGGGCCTGGCCCTTGACTATTGCATGATGCTATTGAGGCGTGCTTATTAGCACTGCTGTGCATGTGAATGAATATCTGGATAAATTGTTATATTTTGATTGCTTGTGAATGATTGGAGTTCCAGTGATGGATCATGAAAGGATTATTACCCTGTCATCATAGCCTAATTGTCGAGTCGCTGATTGCAGATTGACTTGGATAGTTATGCGTCCAAGAAAATCCACGTGACTAGCCGGCAGGTCTGGGGCTAGAGATGATGATCAGGGCCAGACCCCTCCGCCAGTCCCTGAGAACTGGCAGCAGTTAATGGCAGACATGCAGGCTCGGCGGCAGATCCAAATTCTGCGGCAGTAGGCTCCGTCTGGGAGTGTTGCCCCTATTGTGCCACCTGCAGTGGTACCTGTGGTACAGCCAGTGGAGGTTAGAAACAAATGGGAACCGTTGAATGAGCGGTTCAGGAAGCAACAACCCCCGATCTTTGAGGGAGGACCGGATCCACTGAAGGCTGAGCAGTGGATGACCATGATTACTACCATTCTTGATTTTATGAGGGTGGAAGGACATGACAGAGTGGCCTGTGCCACTTATATGCTGAGGGAGGATGCCCGAATCTGGTGGGAGGTGGCATCACAGACTAGAGATGTTACTGTATTGACTTGGGAAGGGTTTAAAGACTTGTTCAGTCAGAAGTATTATAATGTTGCCATCAGGGCAGCGAAGATAAATGAGTTTGTGGGGCTGGTTCAGGGCAGTATGACAGTTACAGAATATGCCCTGAAGTTCGACAGACTTGCGAAGTTCGCACCGGATCTTGTGCCTACTGATGCAGCTAGGCAGGACAGGTTCATTAGAGGGCTGAATGCTATGATAGCTCGAGATGTGAGAATTACCACAGTTCCTGGAGGGACAACTTATGCCCAGGCTGTGGAGAAGGCTCTTACCGCTGAGGAAGCGGAGAATAAGATATGGAGAGAGAGTGATGTGAGGAGGGAGGGCCGCAGGGCAGTGCCTCCATATTCTGGTTCAGGTAGGGGCGGAGGCCCCAGTGGTTTGAAGAAGAAGACCCCTGAGGCTTCGACCGTTCCCGGTCCTGATAGGAGAGGTCGGGGTACTCAGGGTGGCCGCCAGGGAGGCGGTGATACATGGAGGACTTATGCAGAGTGCACGAGATGCAAGAGACGCCATCTGGGTGAGTGTCGGGCTAAGCCCTGCTATGTGTGCGATGTGGTGGGACACCTCAAGAAGGATTGCCCGACAGTGAAGAAGGGAGATACAGGGAAGGTGGACAGCTTGACTCCAGCTCGAGTGTTCACCCTGACACAGGCGGAGGCCGAGGCTAGTCCCTCAGTAGTGACAAGTTAGCTTTCTAGTGCTGGCACTCCTTTTACTGTGTTGATTGATTCTGGTGCTACACATTCGTTTGTATCTGATAAGGTGATTGATAGATTGTGTAGACCTAGTGAGTATAGTACTTCAGGGTTTGGGACTATTTTGCCTACAGGAGAACTGGTAGTATCTATGAGGTGGATTAGAGCACTGCCAGTGATAGTTGGTGGTAGGGAATTGTCAGTAGACTTGATTGAGTTGAGTATGGAGGACTTTGATATGATCCTAGGAATGGACTGGCTGGTTAGGTATGGAGCTACCATTGACTGTAGGAAGAAGATGGTGACTTTTAAGCCAGAGGGCGAGGATCCCTTCGTTTTTGTGGGAGCGGTGCATGGACCCCGCGTACCCAGGATATCTGCGTTGAGAGCCAGAGACTTTACCAGCATGTCGTCTACGTATACCTCCATGTTTACTCTGATAAGCTCCTTAAACATGTGATTGACTAGCCGTTGGTAAGTTGCACCTGCGTTTTTCAGTCCGAAGGGCATTACCTTATAACAGTATAAGCCCGTATCGGCCTGAAAGCTGGTGTGATCCTCATCAGGGGGATGCATGCTAATCTGGTTGTAGCTTGAATATGCATCCATGAACGAGAGGATCTCATGTCCTGCAGTAGCATCGACCAGCTGGTCGATTCTTGGGAGTGGGAAGCAATCCTTCGGGCAGGCTTTATTGAGGTCTGTAAAATCCACGCAGGTTCGCCATTTGTCGTTAGGCTTGGGAACCAGCACCGGATTGGAGACCCGCGATGGATAAAATGCCACCTTGATGAACCCATTCTCCTTTAATCTTTCAACTTCTTCCTTTAAGGCTCTCGATCTATCCTTATCGAGCAGCCTTCTCTTTTGTTGCACGGGGGGAAAAGTCTTGTCTATATTCAGGACATGGCTGATAACTGCAGAATCTATCCCAGCCATGTATTTGTGTGACCAGGCAAAAACCTCCTGGTCCTTCCGCAAAAATTCCACCAGTGCGTGCTTCGTGGTGGGCTCCAGGTTTTTCCCGACCTTTACAACTCTAGTCGGGTCTTTTTCGTCGAGTTGGACCTCTTCCAGGTCCTCGACGGGTCCAACGTTTTCTTCAAAATCCCCAAAGCGAGGATCTAAGTCTCTATCCTCACTTTGGGCAACACCCTATTTGGTGACTTCATCACCGGATTGGGTTTGTGTATCAACCGCCATCTGCAACCTATCTGAGGTAGTGCTCTTTGATGTTCCTTTTTTCGCCTTCGTTACTGAGGCTTTATAGCACTCCCTGGCTTCCCTCTGGTTTCCCAATACGCGTCCTACTCCTGCGTTCGTTGGGAACTTCATGGCTAAGTGCCACATAGAGATGACGGCCCGTAGATCAACTAGTATAGGCCTTCCAATGACGGCATTGTACGCCGAAGGACAATCGACCACTACAAAAATGGCGAGTAATGTCCTTGCAGCAGGCGTTGTACCTGTCGTCACTGGTAGTTTGATCAATCCGGCGGGGGCGAGTCCTTCTCCAGAGAAGTCCTATATCGTTTGGTTGCAGGGCTCCAGGTCCTTAACGGAAAACTTCATGCGTTCCAGCGAAGACTTATACAAGATATTCACCGAACTTCCTGTATAGACCAGCACTCTTTTCACCATCATGTTGGCCATTTGGATATCCACGACCAGCGGATCGGAATGTGGGAACCGAACGTGTTGGGCATCGCCATCAGAGAAGGTTATCTCACCCTCTTCTGATCGAGCCTTTTTTGGTGCGCGGTCCTCCACAGTCATCATCTCAATGTCCTGGTCGTGGCGCAGGGTCCGAGCATATTGTTCCCTGGCCTTTCCGCTATTTCCCGCGAGGTGCGGGCCTCCACAAATGGTCAATAATGTGCCAGTCACGGGGGCAGGCTGTAAGGGCGGCGAGCGTTGAGTACGTCTCGCAAATCCTCGTCTCTTCTCCACTGCTCGCTACCCCCGAGCCGGTTGAAGACATTATTTTGCCTGGGCTGCCCCCCAGCATCCCGTCTATTGGGTTGGTCATCTTGAGGCACCTGGCTCCCGCCTCTACCTCTTTCTTCATTCCTTCGGCTAGCGTTTCCCTTGCCTGAGTCGGCCCCATTATATCCATGGCCATCTCTGAACCTTGATTGGCTATGGTGGGATTGACTGTTCCCTCGATTTCCATCCCTGGCTGAAGCGTCCCGAGTGTTAGAGGGCAGCCTGCGCTGGTCGTTGTGTCCCCAGGCATTATCATGCCGTGGGGGACCCCGGACCGCAGAGCCTAACTCTGAGTTCCTCCTGTTACCAGGAGGATACTGACCTCTGTTCGGTAGGTTTGGCTCATCGCCCCTACGACGTCTAGGAGTACGAGGCTGATGCTCGGCCCTATTCTGCCTCTGTTGCGGGGGATTGCCGCGACCAGCCTGGGATGGAGGCTGTGCCTCAGGGCCATCGGGACATCGTCATGGGGCACCTGAGGCTGCTCGGGCCTTTGTGGACTCGAGGGCTGGATTGGTGGGCTAGGATTAGGACCCCTCTGGGGTCCATTGACAGGTTGGTCAGGCTGCGAGACGGGTGAGGCCTGATTCTTAGCCAGTTGCAAGGCTGCCTCGAGGGCTGCCACGGCTTCGCTCTGGCGGCGGTCCACCTCCGCCTGCCTTTCGCTTAACTCCGCGCACTGCCGTTCAATCTCCTGCTGCTGCCGTGCCATAACCTCGGCAGCTGTCTCTTGACTGGCTCTCAGACTAGCCAGCTCTTCTTGCAGCGCTCCCAGAGTACTCTTCAGCGTCACATCATCCATTTCTTCCTCCTCAAAATCTAAATGTGGCTCATCCTCAGCCACGCTTGCAGGAGGAAGAGGAGGTGGCAGGTTTGACGGTGCAGCGGCGGCGGCCTGTCCAGTTTTCCTTGCAGTTTTCGCCATTGAATTTCTCAACAATGATAAATCAAGCTCTCAATGAAAGCACCAGAATGTTGACCCAGATTTTGCTCAACTGACACGGAGTCAGAATATGCTTGATGTGAATGAATATGTTGAAAAGAATCGAATGACAAAAATAATAAGAACACGATATTTTATAGTGGTTCGGCCCCAAGATCTGGTAATGACCTACGTCCACTTAGATTATTATTGATATGAGAATCAAAGGAGTGATCAAAGAACTAGGGTTCAATGAGTTTCACTAACCTCTGAAGAGCAATACAATATTTCAAGTAGAATTACTCTAGCATCCAATAATTCGAAAGCCAAAAGTCCCTTCCTTGAGCTATCTTTCTCTATTTATAGGCTCAAGGGGGATTACACAAGATTGTTACAGATATTCTCTCTTGAATAATCGGATACTCAGGAGATTGTGTGAGTTAATTTCAGGATTTACAAAGATCTTTATTGTAACATTGCCTTGTATGTGGAACCTACGACCAGACTGGTCGTAGGTAAGATTGGGCCGCCTCTTGCTTATAATGTACCTTCTGGTCGATACACTAGCAGAGTTCCTCCAGATGTCAGCCACGTGTCCTGGGATCACTTGCCACGTCATCAATGCCAATTTTTTGGATAACAAAGGACTTCTTCGATTTGGTACGGTCCTTCCCAGTTTGGTCCGAGTACTCCAACAGTGGGGTCGCGGGTATTTAAGAAAACTCATCGCAGCACTAGATCTCCGACGTTGAATTTTCTTTCTTTCACTTTTGAATTAAAATACCGAGCGACCTTTTGCTGGTACGCAGCAACTCGGAGTTGGGCTTTTTCTCGTTTTTCTTCTAGTGAGTCTAGGGACTCCATCATTAGTTGGCTGTTCTGATCCTGGTCGTATGTAATTCATCGATGCGAGGGCGGATCTAACTCGACGGGCAACATGGCCTCATACCCGTATGTTAAGGAAAATGGAGTATGACCTGTCGCTGTTTGGTGAGAAGTTCTATACAACCAGAGTACTTCAGGCAGTTGTTCTGGCCATGCCCCTTTAGCATCTTCAAGTCTTTTCTTCAGGGTGTCCTTAAGCATTTTATTCACTGCTTCGACCTGCCCGTTTGCTTGTGGATGCGTGGCTGAAGAAAAGCTTTTAATAATCCCGTGCCTTTCGCAGAAGTCTGTGAATAAGTCACTGTCAAACTGGGTTTCGTTGTTCGAGACAATCTTTCAAGGCAAACCATATCGGCAAACAATATTTTTTATAACAAAGTCAAGCACTTTCTTTGTCGTTATGGTAGCGAGTGGTACAACTTCAGCCCACTTGGTGAATTAGTCGACTGCTACAACTGCGTACTTCACTCCGCCTTTTCCCGTTGGCAGGGATCCAATCAAATCTATTCCCCATACTGCAAAAGGCCAAGGACTCTGCATCTGTTTTAACTCGTTTGGAGCTGCGCGTGGGATTTTGGAAAACCACTGACACTTATCGCACTTTCGTACAAACTCCATTGAATCTTCGTTCATAGTCGGCTAGAAATAACCCTGCCTTAGAATCTTTTTCGCCAAACTTTTCCCCCCAGCGTGATCCCCGCAGAAGCCTTCATGTACTTCCTTCATTAGCTCCTTAGCTTTCTCTGGTGTAATACATCTAAGCAGTGGCATGGAATATCCCCTTCGGTATAGAACACTATCGACCAGTATATACCTAGCAGCTTGCCTTTGAAGAGTTCTGGCCTTGTTTCTATCTGATGGTAGTACACCATTTGTAAGATACTCCAAATAAGGCGCCATCCATGTATCTTCCATTCGGATTTCCATACTGGTTTCATTTGCTCGTATGCTTGGCTCGCCCAATCTTTCCACTGGCACAATATTCCAAGTGTCAGCATCTTTCGTGCTCGCAAGTTTGGCTAAGGCATCTGCGTTCGAATTCTGATCTCGCGGTATTTGCTGGAGGGTAAACTTCTTTAACTGGGCCAATAGATCTTTAGTTTTGTTCAAGTAGGCCACCATTTTTAGGCCTCGTGCTTGATATTCCCCTAGAACTTGATTCACTACCAACTGTGAATCACTGTAAATATCCAGCACCTTTATACTCATGTCTTTTTCCATTCTTAATCCAACGAGGAGTGCTTCGTATTCGGCTTCATTATTTGACGCTGCGAAGTCGAACCTAATGGCGCAATGAAATCGATGCCCTTCTGGCGTTATCAAGATCACCCATGCTCCCGCGTGAGATTCGTTGGACGATCCATCTGTGAATAGCTTCCACGAAGGAGCTTCATCTTGAGGCTCAGACGCACTAGGTTTTTCGCACTGCTCGTTATCTGGGAGTTTGGTGAACTCTACAATAAGATCAGCCAAGGCTTGTCCTTTTACTGCTGCTCGTGGTGAATATGTAATATCGAACTGCCCTAGTTCGACTGCCCATTTTAATAAACGCCCAGCCGCCTCTGGTTTTTGGAGGACTTGCCGAAGGGGCTGGTCAGTTAAAATTGTAATAGGATGGGCTTGGAAGTAAGGACGTAGCTTCCTTGAGGCCAAGATTAAACAGTATGCTAACCTCTCGATGGGAGGATACCTCAGTTCTGCTCCGATTAGCCTCTTTCTTACCTAGTAAACTGCCTTTTGTACGCCTTCTTCCTCTCGTACTAGTGCCGCACTAGCAGCAACTTCAGTGATCGCCAGGTAAATGAACAAAGTTTCTCCTTCAATAGGCTTTGATAAAATAGGAGGCTGTGCCATATGGGCTTTCAAGGCTTGAAAAGCTTGCTCGCAGTCTCCTGTCCATTCAAATTTCTTATTCCCCCTAAGTAGATTGAAGAAAGGGACGCACTTATCCGTTGACTTTGAAATAAATCTACTTAGGGCTGCAATCCTCCCAATTAAACTTTGTACATCTTTGATCTTCTCTGGCGATTTCATGTCGATCAGGGCTTTTATCTTGTCGGGGTTGGCCTCGATTCCTCTTGAATTAACAATGAACCCCAAAAACTTCCCTGATCCAACTCCGAAGGAACATTTGAGAGGATTTAGTTTCATCTGGTACTTGTTCAATACATTAAAACACTCTTGCAAATCCTTCACATGTCCTTCTGCCTTTTTTGACTTTACCAGCATGTCGTCCACGTACACCTCCATGTTTACGCCGATCAACTCTTTACACATGTGGTTAACCAATCGCTGGTAAGTTGCACCTACGTTTTTCAGTCCGAAGGGCATTACTTTATAACAGTATAATCCCGTATCGGTCCGAAAGCTGGTGTGATCCTCATCAGGAGGATGCATGCTGATCTGATTATAGCCTGAGTATGCATCCATGAAGGAGAGGATCTCGTGTCCTGCAGTAGCATCAACCAACTGGTCGATCCTTGGGAGTGGGAAGCAATCCTTCGGGCAGGCTTTATTGAGGTCTGTAAAATCCACACAGGTTCACCATTTGTCGTTAGGCTTAGGAACCAGTACAGGACTAGAGACCCACGATGGATAAAACGCCACCCTAATGAACCCATTCTCCTTTAATCTTTCAACTTCTTCTTTTAAGGCTCTCGACCGATCCTTATCGAGCAGCCTTCTTTTCTGTTGCACGGGCGGAAAACTCTTGTCTATGTTCAGGACATGGCTGATAATGGTAGGATCTATCCCAGTCATGTCTTTGTGCGACCAGGCAAAGACTTCCTAGTTTTTCTGCAAAAACTCCACCAGTGCATGCTTCGTGGTTGGTTCTAAGTTTTTCCCGACCTTCACAACTCTGGTCGGGTCTTTCTCGTCAAGTTGGACCTCTTCCAGGTCCTCGACGAGTCCAACGTTTTCTTCAAAATCCCCAAAGCGAGGATCTAAATCTCTATCCTCACTTTTGGCAACACCCTATTTGGTGACTCCATCACTGGATTGGGCTTATGTATCAATTGCCATCTGCAACCTATCTGGGGGAGTGCCCTTTGACGTTCCCTTCTTCGCCTTCATGACTGAGGCATTGTAGCACTCCCTAGCCTCCCTCTGGTTTCCCAACACGTGTCCTACCCCTGCATCTGTCGGGAATTTCATGGCTAAGTGCCACATAGAGGTGACGGCCCATAGATCAACCAGTATAGGCCTCCCAATGACGGCATTGTACGTCGAAGGACAATCGACTACTATAAAAGTGGCGAGTAATGTCCTGGTAGCAGGCGCTGTACCTGCTGTCACTGGTAGTCTGATTGACCCTGCGGGGGCGAGTCCCTCACCAGAGAAGCCGTATATTGTTTGGTTGCAGGGCTCCAAGTCCTTAACAAACAACTTCATGCGTTCCAGCGAAGACTCATACAGAATATTCACCGAACTTCCTGTATCAACTAGCACTCTCTTTACCATCATGTTGGCCATTTGGATATCCACGACCAGCGGATCAGAATGTGGGAACCGGACATGCTGGGCATCGCTATCAGAGAAGGTTATTTCGCCCTCTTCTGAACGAGCCTTTTTCGGCGCGCGGTCATCCACAGTCATCATCTCGATGTCCTGGTCGTGGCGCAGAGTCCGAGCCTATCGTTCTCTGGCCATCCCGCTGTTTCCCGCGAGGTGTGGGCCTCCACAGATGGTTAACAATGTCCCAGTCACGGGGTCAGGCTATAGAGGTAGCGAGCGTTGGCGCGTGGGCGCTTGCTCGTTGCCACCTGGAGCTTCTCGTTGGGAATTTCCTGAGGCCCGTATATATCTTCTCAAGTGTCCTTGTCTAATAAGGAAATCGATCTCATCCTTCAGCTGGTTGCATTCGTTGGTATCGTGTCCGTAGTCGTTATGATAATGACAGAACTTGGTAGTGTCTCTTCTCGAAATATCCTTTAGAATGGGGGCAGGCTTCTTATAAGGCATGCTGGAACACGTGGCCTGATAAACTTCTCCTCGAGACTCAACTAGGGCAGTATAGTTAGTGAACCGAGGTTCATAATGGTTACCTTTGGCTCGTTTATTGTCAGAGGTGGAAGGCTCATTGTGTGGCCATTTCCCCCCATTCTTGCCATTGCCGTTCCCGTTGCCTTTGCGGTTGGGCTTTGGCGGGCTCGGCGGTCCCTTTGTCTTTGCCTGGGGGATTTCCTTCGTCGGCGATGGCATCTTTGAGCTTGATGTAGCGATCAGCCCAATCCAAGAATTCTTGGGTAGTTCTAACCCCATGTTTTCAGAGGCTTTCCCAGAGAGGCGTGCGGCGCTTAACCCCTGCGGTTATGGCCATCATTTTTCCCTCATCTCCCACTGTTTTTGCTCCAGCAGCTGCTCGTATGAAGCGCTGGACGTAGTCTTTTAGTGGTTCTCCATCTTGCTGGCGTATTTCAACCAGCTGGTTTGCCTCAGTCGGGTGCACACGACCCGCATAGAACTGTTCGTAAAACTCCTTTACGAACATTTCCCAGGAAACTATACTTGCAGGAGGGAATTTAAAAAACCACTCCTTTGCGGCATCAGAAAGTGTCGCAGGGAAAATCCTACACTGAGCATCCTCGGACACTTTCTGAATGTCCATTTGTATCTCAAACTTGTTGACGTGAGATACCGGGTCACCATACCCATCAAAGTTTGGAAGCGTAGGCATTTTATACTTGCTAGGAGTTTCTGCCATAGCTATCCTCTGGACAAAAGGAGTGCCTTTCCTCCTATCGTGGTTGATGTAAGATGTTCTTCCCCCGACCAGCTGCTGCACTGCCTGGTTGAGGGCATCTATCTGGGCCTGCACAGTGCTAGGAATCGCCATGGCCTCTGGTGCTGGGGGGACGTACTCGCCGTGCTGCTCGCGGCGATCATTGAGTACATCTCTTAAGTCCTCGTCTCTCCTCTGTTGCTCGCTAGCTCCGAGCCGGTTGAAGACATTATTTTGTCTGGGCTGCCCCCCAGTGTCCCGTCTGTCGGGTTGGTCATCCTGAGGTGGCTGGCTTCTGCCTCCACCTCTTTCTTCATTCCTCCGACCGGCATTTTCTCTACCTGAGTCGGTCTCATTATAGCCATGGCCATCTCTGAATCTTGATTGGCTATGGTGGGATCGACTATTCCCTCGATTGCCTTCTCGGGCTGGAACCTCTCGAGTGTTAGAGGGTGGTCTGCGTTGGTCGTTAGGTCCCCGTGCATTATCATGCCGTGGGGGGCCTCGGACCGCAGAGCCCAACTCTGAGTTCTTCCTGTTACCAGGAGGATGTTGTCCTCTGTTCGGAAGGTTTGGCTCATCGCCCCTATGGTGTCTAGGAATACGAGGCTGCTGCCCGGTCCTATTCTGCCTCTGCTGCGAGGGATTTTCGCGACCAGTTTGGGATGGAGGCTGTGCTTCAGGGTCTCCTAGTGGGACATCGTCCTGAGGCGCCGGTGGCTGCTCGGGCCTTTGTGGGCTCGAGGGTTGGATAGGCGAGCTAGGATTGGGACCCCTGTGGGGTGGCCCATTCGCGGGTTGATCAGGCTATGAGGCAGGTGCAGCCTGATTCCTAGCCAATTGTAAGGCTGCCTCGAGGGCTGCCATGGACTCCCTCTGGCGACGGTCCATCTCTGCCTGCCTTTCACTCAGCTCCAAGCGCTGCCGTTCAATTTCTTGTTGCTGCCGCGCCATGATTTCGGCAGCACTTTCCTAGCTGGCCCTCAGATTGGCCAGCTCCTCATGTAATGCCCCTAGGGTACTCTTCAGCGTCGCGTCGTCCATTTCTTCCTCATCAAATTCCAAATGTGGCTCATCCTCAGCCACGTTTGGAGGAGGAGGAGGCGGGTTAGATGGTGCAGCGCCGACCGCCTGTCCAGTTTTTCTGGTAGTTTTCGCCATTGGTCTTCTCAACGATGCTGTATCAAGCTCTCAATGAAAGCACCAGAATGTTGACCCTGATTTTGGCCAACTGACACGGAGTCAAATTTTCTTGATGTGGAAAAACACGTTGGAAAGAATGTGATGACGAAATGATAAAGAACACAAGGGTTTATAGTGGTTCGGCCCCAGAATCTGGTAATAACATACGTCCACTTGAATTGTTATTGATATAGGACTCAGAGGAGTGATCAAAGAACTGGGGTTCAATGAGTTTCAACCACCTCTGAGGAATAATACAATGTATCTAATCAGATAACTCTAATTTCTAGCGATCTGAAAGCAAGAAAGAAGAAGAAGATCCCTTTCCCTTGAGCCCTCATCCTCTATTTATAGGCTCAAGGAGGATTTACATTAATTTGATACAGATATTATTTCCTAAATAATCGGATACTCAGGAAATCATGGGAGACAATTTCGGATTCTATCATAACTGCCTAAGATTTCCTCCGTGTATAGCGTGCGTACGACCAGGCTAGTCGTAGGAAGAAGTTTATCGTGTGACAGTAGGTGTCTTCCTAGGCGATAGTCGGGCATGGGTTTTGCCAGATGTCAGCCACGTGTATTTAATGCCTGCCATGTCATTCACCTCTGATTTTTGGGATAACACTAAAGTTTACTTAGTCTATCCTTAAGCAATTAGGTCAATCCCGAGGCTCAGGGTACTGGAAGCGTCCCCGAGGGAAAAATGGTAAAATTCTCCAGTATTCCCACCTAAGCTTCCTAACCTCAAATATATCTCCAATTATTTATTTCCATAACCCGATAACCCAAATAACAATCTAATACCTGAAATACTCATTGACTTGCCCCAAGTCAAATATTAGGTCCCGTTGTGACTTTCCCGCTAACTAGCTCCCTAGGATCGCCTCAAGTCGCATGCTGCAGATTTACCCACATAATAATGTGGTCCTCACAATTATAGTTATAATCACTTTTACATTCATACAACCATACAAGCATGATTACCATAGAATCATGCATTAAACTAATAAATTCACACATAAACCAATTATGCCCTCCCGGCACACTAATTAAGGCCCTTAAACCATATTAGTGATTTTGGGTCGTTACAATCTTCCCCTATAGCTGCTCAAACAAGTCATCGATCCTAGGTAGTGAGTACTTTTTCTTAATGGTCAGCTTGTTCAATTCTCTGTAATCAATACACATTCTTAAGGATCCATCCTTCTTCTTGACGAACAACACTGGAGCACCCCATGTCGAAAAACTCGGTCTGATGAATCCCAAATCTAGTAACTCTTGCAATTGAATCTTTAGTTCCTTCAACTCTGCCCGAGCCATTCTATAAGGTGTCCTAGATAGTGGCTCCACCCCTAATGCCAACTCTATAACAAATTCTATCTCTCGGTGTGGCGGCAATCCTGGCAAATTCGTGGGGAACAAATCTGGAAATTCACATACCAGTCTGGTCTCACTCGGCCCAACCGGCACAACTCTAGAGGTATCCACAATGTTTGCTAGGATTCCTATGCAACCCTCCTGCATCAGGTCTCTAGCCCTCAGTACTGAAATCATAGGTACTCGCGGTCCACTCACTGTCCCTATGAATACAAAAGGTACCTCCCCTTCCGGTTCAAAGGTCACCATCCTGCGCATGCAGTCAATCATCGCCCCATACTTTGACAACCAATCCATCCCTAGGATCATATCGAAGTCATCCATTGCTAGCTCAATCAAATCCACAGACAACTCCCTATTGTCTATCTATATTGGTAATGCTGTAACCCATCTCCTAGAGACTACCAGTTCCCCAGTTGGCAACAAAGTCTGAAATCCCCTAGCATACAAATCACTAGGTGTACACATCTTATCTATCACTCTAGCAGAAACAAATGAATGAGTAGCCCTCAAATCAATCAATGATGTAAAAGAAGAACCAACACTAGAAATCTGACCTGTCATGAATGAGGGACTAGCCTCAGCCTCAGTCTACGTCAAGGTAAATACTCTGGCAGGAGTGAGACTGTTGCTCTTTTTTGGCTCTTCCTTTCTGGCTTGTGGGCAATCCTTCCTCAAATGACTGATACTCCCACAAGTAAAGCAGGCCCTGATCCTACACTTTCCCTGATGTCGTTGTCTGCACCGAGGACACACTAGAAAGCACCTCCAATTGTCTCCCCCGCCCTGACAGCCACTGAAAGCACCTCGTGCCCTCCTATCTAAGCTAGGAGGAATAAAAGAGTTTGGGGCCTTTCTCTTCTATTCATTGGGGCCACTACCCCGACTAGATCCAGTAAAAGGAGGCACCACCCTCCGAGCATCGCGCTTAGCAGCGCCCTCTCTCCATATCTGATCCTCGGCCCCCTCAGCTGTAAGGGCCTTGTCCATTACCTGTGCATAAGTGGTAGTCCCCAGATCCAAAGTTATCTGGACATCATGGGCAATCATAAAATTCAATCCCCGCACAAATCGATCCCTTCGTTCCATATCAGTCAGCACCAAATCCGACGCGAACATCGCTAACCAGTCAAACTTTAGAGCATACTCAGTAACCCTCATTCGATGCTAAGTCAGGTTGGTAAACTCATCAACCTTCGCAACTCAGATTGAGACACTATAGTACTTCTCATTGAAAATTTTCCTGAACTCTTCCCAAGTCATAACTGCAACATTCCTTCTCTGCGACACAATATCCCACCAGATACGGGCTTCTTCTCTCAACATGTAGCTAGCACAAGCTACTCTCTCATTCACTTCCACCCTCATGAAATCCAAGATGGAATAAATGAAGTGCATCCACTGCTCTGCTCGCAGTGGATCTGGTCTACCCTCGAAGGTGGGAGGATGCTGCTTCCTGAACCTCTCATACAAAGGTTCCCATCTATTCTCCACAGCAGGTTGGGCTGGCATTGGTGCCATAACCTGTGGAACCTGCAACCCAATGCCCTGAGGAGGGGCATGTTGCCTCAACTGTCAAAGCTCTTCTTCTGTTCAGTGAAGTCTAGCTTCCATATCGACAAATAACTATTGCCAATTCGGTGGGGCAGGTGGAGGGTCCTAACCCTGGTTGTCATCCTCAGCCCTATTGCCGCGGAGTTTGATTGATCATCGAGGCATTACCATAATATGTCTGCAATCAATGACGCCGCTTATCAAGCATGATAACAACATCCAAAACCACCTCCCAAATTCATCAACCAATCACAATCAACAAATCCACATCTCACAAATAGCATACAACAATCAAGGGGCCATGCCCTAGCATCATGCATATGTTAACTCATTCATCATTCTCTATATAAAATATTCAAGCAAACAGGGAACTTTAACAAAGAATCAAGCACATAATTCAATAATTACCAACCAACCCTGAGTCGAGCTTGTCACTGGCAGTGAGCGTACATGTTCAATCAATCTCCAGGAACCATAAACCTTGGCTCACTCTGATACCAAGTTGTAACGCCCTACTTCCTTAGAGTCATTACTAAGTGAGTTAAAAATGTGCCATTAGCTCGTTAATCGAGGTTTTAGGTTAAAAGTGTAGCTAAATTGGAATAAAAAGGTCGTTTAAAGACATTTAATATAAAAACGTGGTCATTCATTGAAATCGTAAAGAGTTAAACATTTGGGATCCCAAAATATTGTTTAGAAAACACTTTACATCTAAAAATACATTTAAGGTCCGCTTAGGCAACAAATCTATACCAATACATTACATCTTCCCAAAATAACCCTGGTCGTGGCAGCCAGGTAGGCCGATCATGTACCCGGTTGGTCGACCTTTCCTTTGCTGTTACCTGCACCATAGAGCACCTGTGAGCCGAAGCCCAGCAAGAAAACTCAACACAAAACAAATAACATATGCATATCTATCAACAACATATAACAAAGCAGCCAACAGGCTAAACACATAGCGGCCATGACATCCCAGGCGCTTTACTAGGACCTGGGTTCACGATCTTCACTGAAAGGATGTCTCCAGCATCCTAGGAGGGTCTCGCCCTAACGGCCTGCACTCTGCGTGCTCAACGCAGATCCTGGCTCTTGCCGTACTCGACTTCTTGTTGTTCTCGGCCTTTGCTGTTCCTGGCCTTCGCCGTTCTCGACCTTTGCCGTTTACTCACAAATACACATCATATAGCACAATATAAACATATATTAAACATAAATAGTAGGGCTACACCCTACAATTCAATCACTAGGGCCATGCCCTGAAGTAAAAACATTAGGGCCATGCCCTGCTCTACGGGTACAACAGTTTTCTTACCTGTGTCACAATATATTTATAATAGCCATCCATCAAGTTTCAATCCAATATATAGCTTCAAGACATAAATCTAGCTTCTGAGACCATGGATTCTACCAAACTGGGTAGTAGAAACCTTACCAAGCCTTAACGTTTGAGTTGCCAAGCTAAAAACCTTTAAACAGCCAAAATTCTACATTTGGGCCGTAGCCCAGCCCCCCTTAAGGGTCGCGGCGTGCCTCAAGTCAGAGGCAAAATGCGTCTCAGCTGAGGGACACAGGTTGTGCACCCATAGCTTGCGCCACGGTGCGCCTAGGCAGACAGAGGCTCCCTACCTCTTTGACACACACGGACCACGGTGCCTGAAGAACAAGGCCGCGGATCAAGCCTGAAACCCAAAAACTCATCCTTTTTCCCTGCATTTTCCTCGAGCCTAAAGCATAAATTCTCACCCCAAACAACCACCAAAACTAGAATCAAGTCTAGAATCCCCACCTACACAACCTAACTACCACAACAACTCTAGAAACACTTCCATAATCTCACCAAAACTCAAAACCAAATCTCAGAATTTCAACCCTCGAACAAGCTCATGGATTACAGTAGCATTCAACAAAATAGCAACTTAAAATCCTTACCTCAAATGTGTAGAACAACCTCTAGCTCCCTTGGCTTAAATCCTTGGCTTGATTTCCCACTTTGATCCTAAAAATTTAGAAGTCCTTCCTTTGGTTTCCAATTTCCTCTAGAGCTTGCAAAAGACCCAAGTATAATGCCAAAGTGAGAGTAACGTGAGAGACTTTCTTCAGCCAAAGTCTATCCATTATTAAGGCCAAATGACACATTTGCCCTCTCCTCTAACTTAGACTCTAACTAACCTCAAGGGCAGCCTACACTTTTCCTTATCCTCTTGCAAGAATGCCCCATTCCCACTTAATTTCTCACCTATAACAACTATCCTCAAGAGTTACTTATAGTTACCCAAGTTACCAAAATACCACTAACTACCAATTATTCCCACTTGTGACTATCTAGCTAAACTTCTCCCTAGAACTGTTTCGGATTGTGCATCACAGATATATCACCACTCACTCGTGGTACGACTCATAATATACAAAAATATTGCATTTATTCCCTCAACGGGCTAAATTTACAAATATTCCCCTAATAACCAAATGGGGCCCAAATGTATATTTAATTCACCTAACATGCATTTCTAATCACATAACCATCAAATTCACATAATAATGTGATTAAATCAATTATTGCCCATCCGGCACACTAATCAAGGCCCTGAGCCTTATTAGCAAATTTGGGACGCTACACGCCATGTCATAGACGGTTCCTCGGAGCGCTTCTGGGATCCTTGCCACCTCCAAGGGTTTGATTGGGATATGAATAGATGGGGCTTCACCCTGAACAACTTGGGGAACCAGAGCAGGTTCATTGCGACGAAGAGGCAGGGGGATCTCAAGAACAGTAATTGTCACTACCAGAGCTGGTGGTTATGATTGATGTTTCTTCTTTTGAGTGCAACTGGCACCTCTATCCTTAGCCGGAGATTCGGTGGCAGCTCCAGATTTGGAGGCACTCTTCTTTAGTATTCTTGCCTTCTTGATTACGGGTCCAGTTCTAGCCCCACTAGATTTAAAGGAACGAGCAAAAGATTCAGATACAATAAATAATTAATCATGGTAATGCAAGGAAAAGAATAGAGCAAGAAACCTACCCTCCGAGCTGGAGGAGGAAACTACTATGACCGGCTATGGGTTACGAACTGGACTTGGTGAAATCTCTAACTCATGGACTATCGAAGGAGGGGGAGGACTCTAATACTATCACGTTTTGGGTCCTAAGGGGTTCAGGCTCTTCATCATGGCTAGACTCATGCAAGGCCTGCCTAATGCCCGGGGAAAAACCAACCTGACGGAGGGAAGGCCATGCCAAAAAATTTGTACCATACTCGTCAAAAATGGTGGACCTGAAGTGAAGGGTATTGTCTACAACTATGGTGCACCAGGGATAGCTATGGTCATAGCGAACAACCAAGTGATCGACACATTGGAGGAGGGTCACATTCAGGTCCGGATGTCGACTTACAAGGGCTAAAACTGGCCTAAAACTGGCAGCAGCTCAATTTAATTCTCTATAAGGGCTACCTTGGTCGGAGGTGCCGGCTACTGCCCCAGATTCAGCTCGGTCTGGGTCAGGATGTTGCCCATCTTCAGGGACTTTTCCTTTGTGCATCAGTTGCGTGACCTTTTCTTCCTCCTTAGTGTCTTCGATGACAGAGGGGACTTCTTGGGGAGGAGGGAGTCCGGGGGGAGGACCTCGAGCTCTAATGGCCAGTGTCTGATCCTTTTGGATAAGTTTTGAGGCCACCATTGTAGTGTCGTTCACTACCATTCGGGACTCCTTCTTCTTCGAAGGAATACGAGACTGCATCTCATATTGACCTTTAAGGGTCTCTAATCGCCCTGTCCTCTTGTATACAGTTGTACAAAGTAACAACTCAATCACTACGTTTAAACTCAATCAAGAAGCAATTCAAGAACTAAATTCAACCAGCTAAGAAACTTATGAGGACAATTGAAGTACCGGTGAGTGCAGTTCTTGAACCCTTTTGACATGAAGATTGATCTTTGTAGACATTCGGGTGGCTGGGGAGGTTGATGACAGAGGTCGTATTGGGGAATTGAGTGAGGTAGTAGAAACCATCACCTCGCCCCTTCTGCTCGGGGTTGGCTTTGAGGCAGAAGAAGTACATGATGTCGGCCGGGGTGGGGACCTCCCACTCGTTCTTCAAAAATAAATACTTCAGCCCCACCAAAAGCTTATATGAATTGGGTGGAAGTTGGAATGGAGCCAGTTAGACATAGTTTAAAAAGTTCATGAAGTACTGTTCCAAAGGGAGGAAAGCACTTGCCTTTAGATGTTCGTCACTCCAGATCCCAAAATCATCCTAAAGTGGGGTGCAGCTCCACTCTCCTTCAAATGGAGGTCGGGCAACAAGGCCCCTGGGACCCATTTTGATCCTGTGGCTCAACAAGATTTTGTTCACCTTGCCTTGGGAATTTATTCGTGACTCGATGCGCTCGGCCTCAAAAAAGGCATCGGGGCCGACTACGACCTTCTTATCCACTACCAGACCGAAGTGGGGAATAGGGGTCTCCGACGCAATCTACTTGCCCTTACTTTTATTTTGAGAAGAGAAGCTCGTAACTAGTTTCTTCTGATGGGCCATGATCTAGTTCGCCTAACGACAAAACGCCTGTTAGAGGCAACCTAAGACAAAACCTTGCTACGGTGACAAAGGTGCGGCGACCCGAGGGTTTGAATTTGGCTTATTTGACCTAAAATATACACGAGCGAAGATATATTCTAGAAACAATGCGTGTTCCCACGCGCGTTCAGTAGCCACGCGCTATAAACTCGGGAAATCCCCTAATACATCGGGATTCGCATGTTAGACCCACTACCTTTTTTAAGGCAGTTTAATGCAAAATCGATTAGGGAATCGTAACCCTTAAGCTACCAAGAACTGAACCTAAAAACCCTTAAATTCCTACACATAAATAGGCAACCCAAATGCTTCATCATGTACCATACCCTTTCAAAACCTACAAAATTACCCATATTTTACGCACATTATTTCTAACCAAACCTACTATTGTTCTTTTGGCCTGTCACAAACCCCTATTAAACTCGAACATACCCAAAGTAAGAAACTGTACTGGAAATTTCGTAAAACTTATTGAGAAATAAGAGGGAAAATTTTAAACCAGGTTTAGGAACAATTACAATTTAGATGGTTGATCAAGGGAAATAGTAATAGCACTAATGATAGTAGCTTGAGAGCTTCTGAAGAATGGGGGGATGTCGAAGGTTTCTGAAAGTTCTCTGAGAAGAAAAGGGAAAATTTTTAGAAGAAAAGGGAAATCTTTTGAATGTTAAGGTTGTGAAGTTCATGTCTGTTTCTCCTATTTATACATAAATTTTGGGAACCAATATTGGCCACTCTATTAGGTCAATTCAGGACCCAAAGGCAAAGATTAAATAACCCTTGCACCGGAAAAAAGTTGACGGGACAGTTGTCACAGTACTCGAAACTCGAACAGGTACCTATCACAGACGGGCACGTGTTTAACACTCGGGTAGTGGGTGGGCACGATTTCATATAACAGAAGCCTAAAAGCCCCTACTGTACGTGGCCGAGGTGATGTCATGCATGAGCAAGAGCTTGGGAGAAAATGTTGTATCCCAAAATAAACACAAACTGAATCACTCAGTTTGGGGTACAGCTGGCAGATAAGCGTGGAAAAAGCGAACAGGTAGAACATATAGCTAACTCTGGCGTGAGCAGTTCGAATCAAACTTGGCAGTACCACGACCAGATAATCTCCAGGTCGCCTCTTGAGCCAATAACCTAGTTCGAGATGTGTGATGGCTAGATCACCTTCTACATGCTCTGAACTTGGCACGTGTCATGTTCTGTTAGCTCTTCGACATCCAGCTCAAGGGAAGTGTTCATCTCGTGGAAGCATGATCATGACGCACAGTGAAGAATCCCAAAAGACTCAAAGATTTCTTATACACTCATTAATACCCAGATTTGATTACACATTTATTACCCGAGATAACGGATGTAAATTCCATAGACAATCATATCCCTATATAAATGAGATATTATTCTGATTGATTATCTACCATATTTATGCACGCGGTTACCCCAAAGCTGTCCAAGAAAGCCCACTATAATAATACAGGAAAATGGACGGTTTCTTGATATATAGAAACTCTACTGAAATTGTAAGAAATTATTTCATCCATAGCCTAAAAGATATTAATAATATTGTCTCGTGGACTAGGTAGATTTTAATCACTGAACCACATTAAAGTGTTATTGTTTTAGATATTGTGCATTTGATTAATTACGGTTTAGAAAGAGAGTTCTAACATCTCTGTTGTCGGATTTCTTAATCCAATATTGGTGAAAAATTGCGTCAACACAGTGCATAAGCAGCTTATTCCAAATTAAATAATTTTAAGTGTATTTTTAGGTACTTATATGTATTTTTATGATAAAAAAGCTTGAGATATTTTTAGGGCCCGTTAACTACTCTCTAAAGCCTGTAAGCCTATAGATAAAGCCTCACTGCCTCATTTAGGATTCATGCACATTTTTTATACAAAAGCTCTGTCGAATTGTAATCATCATTTAAATTTGACAAACTAGTTGAATCTAGTTCATTTGATCTTAAGTTTGAGGATTCATTCAATAAAAGTGTCGAGTAGACATAGGTAATTACTAATTACTGGGTCGAACCACTATAAATTCATGTGCTCTTTATTTATTATTGTTCACTTCTTAAATTATTTGTCGTTTATTTTCTAAATTGTTGTTGGCAATAATTTTCTCATAAAACTTCTTCCTTAACAAAAAAGACATTTCACTTTCTCTCTTTCTTTGTTTAAATCTTAAAAAAAAATTAGAAAAAGAATTTCATTTTCTCTTGTTTAGATTTAAATATATAATTGAGAAATATAAATGTAGTATAATTATATAAAATTTAGAAAAATTATAAATATATTAAAAATGTAAAAATATTAAAAAAAAAATCTCTTATAGAATTTTAGAAATTACTTTACTTCATTTTTTCTTTACTTCTTTATCTGATAAAATATCTAAAAGTGTGTTTTAAGTAGGTTTTTGCACTGTGGAGTTGATATTAATAGTGTTGTGAAGCTATAGTTGGTGAATATTAAATTAGTGTAGATTGTAAATCACTCAATCTCATATATAAATTAATATGCTTCCGGCATGTTAAGAATATTACAAAATGTTGATGGATTGCAAACCAGTATCTCTTAATGTTCAAGATAATAAAATATATATCAATAATCATGTGCGGATTTGCGTGATTACAAAAATGCATGAATAACTGTGTAAACTATATTAAAGTCATTAAACACTTTGAAAAATTCTTCCACACGTAGATTTCATATTTTCATTCCCATTTCGATATTAAAACCTTAGAAAAAGGGTAATTAATGTTAACTTTATCAAATAGAGTTATTTTTCATTATTTTTTCTAAGGATTTTGATTAGTTTAACCTATTTTATGTTTATTTTATTTATATTTTATTGTTAATAGTTAATTTGGTATTTATAATGAGAAATGTTAGGGAAATTATGAAGTTTAAGCTTAATCTAAGATTTCACGTTCAAGTCTTGTATTAACTCGGTACGTGTTGTGCAAAACTAGAACTTCAGCCCTAAAGTTTACTATGATCCAAGCATTTTCTGAAGAAAAAAAATCGTGAAATATAAGTTGTAGATCTCTTTCTCAGTGTTGATGACATTTTTCGTCAACTAAAAACAAGAGCAATTAAGCAAATGAATAATTAAGAAAGAAAAGAAGAACAGAGATTTTTTACGTGGTTTAGTAATTCAATCTACCTAATCGACGAATCACTTTTATTTATTTGTCTGTGTTAAAGCCTGAAAGATATTTCAGAGAGTTTCTGAGTACAGGAATTGAGCGTGAAAAATACAAATGACTAATCCTAGTATTTATAGACTGGGTTTTGATATTCTTCCCCACATTTTTAGGCAAGTTATAACGATATACAATTTAAATTTTAAATATACTCAATCCCTAAAGAATCAGGTTGACTTAACTAATACATAAACAAACCAATGAATGTAGGCTTAAATCACTCAAATGTAATCGTCTGATATCTTTTGAAGATATGCTTTCAAGCCTACACCATAATCTTTGAGCTGACACCTGAAATGTTGTCCGAGTCATCAGCTACCCATCTTCCGATGTCAGCCTCTGGCCATGATTTGAACCTTTCAAGCTAACCCTCCATTTTGAGCTGAAATGATTATGTGTCATCAGCATTAATAATATATATTCGATTTTAACTCGACTATCTTCTAAGCCTACATTTTGAGATAATTTAATCTGTCTCAAAATTTAGGGTATAACAGTTTGCCCCCTCAAAAGTATCTGATTGAACCTTGAGAGACAAACTTTTGAAATTCTCTTTCGGAAAACTTGCCCACCTACCACACTCGAGTGAGTATGCATGTCAGCTTGGGAATGGGTAATTATCATACTCAAGTATTTCCCTCTTTTCCCACGTCTTTTCATATGCCCCATTACCCCCATTTTTCGAGAGTAAACGTGATCCATTGGATCAGAGATAATTACAATTTAAGGGCCCTGATTACTCAAAGCTTTTAACCTTTTTACTTTTTTAAACTATTTCACCTTCATTCTTCTTCTTCACTAAAAATTACCTGCATGTTTTCTTCTAAAAAGAAAAAACCAGCACCTGTGCCATTCTCCGATTATCCCATCTATAACAACGAGCTTCCAAGGATTTCTCTGTACAAGCTATTACAATCATCATTTCAATTCCACCATCAACTTCCTTTGTGTAAGTCTCCTCATCTTCTCCTATGTTTTGGTCAAAAAAATATACTATTTTCACATATCGTTTCTTTTTTGACAGTTCCTAAGTTGTTCTTGATACTTTTGAAGAAAAATGATGTTTTGATCTGATTTGTGTAAAAACAAATATCATAAAAATGGTTTATTTTTCAGCAATCAGCTATAGGCTTTAGGTTTCGTGTAGTCCAAGAAATAGGGTTATTTAGAATTAGGGTTTCCTTTTTTCTTTTTCACGCAAACCGATAATAACCCCTATTTTTAGGTAACTGCCCATTTTTCCTAGAAAATTGGGATAGCCCAAAAAGGGAATTAACCACCTACTACAAGTGGGTCCACCTCAGTATTTCGAGCCTGTATTGGCTTGAATTTCTCGAGATAAACACCTCGTTACTTCAAATCTATCTTTGTTCAAATTTCGAGATAGATGATTCCAATTTTTCTTTTCTTTTTAAGTAATCGCCCTCACTTTTTTCTTTATTGTTAGATGTCACAGTCTTCCGAGAAGAATTGGTGGGGGGCCGATTATGCCATACCTTACCAAGCTCCATCTCCTTGTGTTGAATCCCCATTCATTCGGAACCAAAGATTCATTCAAGAATACAAAGAACGAATAGAGCGCCAGGATTTGAGTGCTTGTTACAGATGTCAAATTGTCGAGATCCATGAAGGGAAAACAAAGAGGCTCTAGTTTTCTGCTTATCCCGAGCTCAACCCCACCCTCTGTCCTATTCCTTTAGACCAATTCCTTACGATCACCATAGCTTTTCGCCCAAATGAGCTTTCCTTCAAAATGATGGAAAACTCTTCGAGACATCCCTCACAACCTTCTTCCAACCCTACTCCCCCCAAAGTATCTACCCTCCCCACTACCAATTTTGAATTCTTCGAGGTCGACTTTTATGAAAGCTTGATTAAAAGCAAAAGGTAGGTTTCTGATATCTTGTCCTCTCATGACCTCAAAATTTTCAATAAATTAGTGTGCCAAGCTCCAACACCTGAAGATGGGAGCAGTTATGGACCGGGCGAGCATAAGCCCGATCGCACATACAAGCTCTCAGCCTGGAGTCGAGAGCATATAAGAGTCGAGGCATTGCTACCCTTAAAAGATTATTTCAAAAAATTCACCGACTGGGATGGTATTGCCCCATTCCAGTTCCAATCAAACTCATACAGAGTTTTAGAAGCACTGACTTCGCTATATTTCAAGATTAAGTGGCAAGAGCCCTTGGCATATAAGATTTTATATCTATTCTCCCTTAAGAGCAACCCAGCTCGCGCCTGAGACAGGGATGGGTTTTATTATCTTTCGAGCTAGCCAAGAGAGAGGAAGCTTTTTGAGGACACTCCTAACCACCCCCTGAACTTCAAGAAGCAGTTCTAGATGAGACAAAATGTCCAAGCTCCCCTGTGGCAGGAAATCATTGAGCTATCTATTTCACAAGGACAAATTCTGCATGTGTGGTCTGCTCAGGAGAAGCGAGACCACATCGATGATGGGATCCAAAAATTCACCTTCTGGGAAGAAGTCCCAGTTCCCACTTCATCTGAACCTCCTTAAAAGAAGCGAAGAGTGTGTTTGATGCTAGCAATTGTCATCACCTCCTCCCCGGCTGAGCAATCAGGATCAGGGAATGAAACTCAGGATGAGGCATCTTTGAGCTCGAATGGAGGAGGTAAATTAATCCTAGATCAATCGGGTTGGTATCCCACACTTCTAACAAGTGAATCCAATGTTTTAATATCCTTTAACAACCCTGATAATAACTTCATTACTTGGTCGAGGGTAGATAACATAGTACATAGGGATGATAGTTTTCTATCTAAATATCAAACTTTGTATAGTGTAAAAGAAGTATCACTACACCAAATAATACTTTTTACAACACATTAATATAAGATTATTTAAAAAGTATTATAATAGATAATATAAAAAAGCGGTAAAGTAAAATTTGGAAAAACAAATGGCGGTCCTTCAAAAATTATAAGTGCCAGACAAAAAAATAGCTAGGAAAAGCTTTCCAATGGAATTCTTATTCAACCAAAGTGGTGGAATATCCTTTCCAATTTTGAGTAAGTGGAATTACAATTCCATTCCATTATTAATTTTCGTTTACTGTATTTTTTTTTTCTTTGTTCAACCTTTGAGTTCCTCTGTGTTCCAGTGAATCCATGGTCGTCCTCCTCACTCATCTCACTCCATACACCATGGCATCCACGTCATTCAGCTTTTTACCTTTTGAATTTGGGTCTTCTTCCTTTGTGATCGAATCCTTCAGGTAGAACCACGACATTTCTGGCTCAATCGCCTATCACGAACCTTCAATAACAAGTGGGTAAGTTTATCTTGGTATTAATGGTTTGATCTATATATTAATTGTAATATATCTTGATCTATTGTGCAATATGTGGGTTTTGGATGAAATTTGATATCTTGAAAATGGGTATGTTTTAATTCATGAACTTAATAATTTTACTGCAAATTTATCTTTGTCTGCTTAAATCTGATAACCATGAACCCACCAGTGCTTCATCATACATTAGTTTTAGTTAAAAAATTTCAATATCCAATGTATGTATATATATAACATTATTACTTAAATATTTAAGCCACTGATCCCTTACCTAAACTAATCCCACTGTACCGTACTTTGAGATAGTGCAATATTACGTTTCAACTTAATATTTTTGGCAAAACAAGACTCGTATACCACCACCTGGTCAGTGGTCACAGCCACCGAACGTTACCACCACTAAGCTAAGCTATATCTATATGCATATATATTTATATCAATTTTATCCTATTATAAATAGGTAGTAGTGGTTCTGCATTGTATTATATACACAGCAAACTGTTTGATCAAATTAGTAATATTATATAGTATATCAATAATGGAGAGAATGAGTAGGAGTGTCAAGACTAAATTTTCTTTTGTTGTAGTGATTGTGATGACATTGTTTGGCGTGTGCTTTGTTGGGTGTAGGATTTATACTGGTAATTTCTTTGAAGGCTCACATCTTTACAGTTTCGTATATGCTTGTACCATCTCAGATCTTATGTGTGCTTTATTGGGTGCTTTGTGGGGTGTAGGATGTATATGCTTCTTCTCTATTTGAGATTGATTTTGCGTTATAAATTTATTTATTTTTTGTCTTTTATGAGTTGGAATTGCAGGTTGCCTTTGGATGGTTTAATATGTAGTGGTTGTACTAGTTGATGTAGACCATTTTGGCCTCATTACATTCATAGACACAAAATGGATATCTCTTAATACATTATATGTATTGTATAGGTCAATTATAAAGTAAGGCTTCCTTTATTTTGCCCCACGGTAGGGACAGTTCTTTCAATTTTCATTGGCTTAAAATTAATTTTTGTAGAGGTGATAATAGAGGAAAATTTACATATATGGTATGAAATCTAACATTTTATTTATAATCCTTCCCATGTAAGATGTCCTTCTCTTTGCTTGTTCTCATTCCCTTGAAAGTTATTTGCACGTGTATGATAGACACTAGATATTGGTAGGATATAGGAAATTAAAGGGTATATCGGTCATTGTAGTGAGGGGTAGTAAATGAGCTAGAATAGGGTAGTATCTATAGATGGGTTAGAACTAAGAAGAATGAGGAGAGGATATTGAGTGATATGTTGTAAAGAGCTTTGCTCTAGGGAGAGTTGATGTCTCTCAAATGCATTAGGGAGAGTTGAGGCCTTCTAATGTCTTCTCATCTATTTAATCATTCTATAACAATGATCAAATTTGCCTATTTTCCACTTTCTTCATCATTTAGTTTATCTCTGTTTTTGTCTATTAATTAGAGGATCCCTGTAACGACCCAAATTCACTAATTAGGCTTAAGGGCCTTGATTAGTGTGCCTAGAGGGCATAATGGGAATTATGGGTGATTTTAATGATTAAGATGCATGGCTATGATTTAAAGCATGTTATATGACTATGTGTATTATGTTATGTGATTTGTACCGCGTGGGTGTGGTGGTATCAATGTGATGCATGTGCCGAGACGGTCCTAGAAAGTTAGGTAATGGTAACTGGTGATTTGGTAACCTGCGTAACTATTAGTAAACATAGAGAGTAACAGGTTTTGTTGGAAAAGTGGTAGAATTGTAATGTTAGTAAAAAGACAGGTGTGCCCTTGAGGTTTAGTTAGGAAGGGATGTTAGTGGAGGGATAAAGTGGTCTTTTGGCAGTGAATCGATGAGCTTCAGCTGAGAGGAAAAGTTAGTCACGTATAACACTTAGGAAGTTGATTTACGCTGAAATGGGGAGGAAAATCTAGAAGAAAGGAGAAGAAGAAGGAAGCTGGAGTTGGGAGACCTAAGAAGAGAATTTTGATGATTCAAGGCAATTAAGCTAAGCCTAGGCCAAGATTTCTCAGAGGTAAGGGTCTATCTATGATTTGTTTAAGTTTCAAGTCTAGTTTTTGGAGGATAAGCATGAATTGAAGCAAGTTGGTGGCTTGTTTTGCATGAAAATTCAGCTGGTTTGTCAAGGAGAAATTCAGTTCAAAGCTTGGATTGGAGGAAGCTCAAGTTGAATTTCTGATTGAGGTAAGGGTATTAAACAAGTTTGCAATCTCGTAGCTATTATGATTTAAGAATCTAGAGGTCTGGTTGAGACTTTTCTCAAGTTTTGGTTTAAGTGTTTGAGTCTAAAATTTAAGTGTGAATTCTGTGAATGGTTGTATAACTGAGCTAGATTATGATGTTTATAGGTTGTTGTATGGTCTATTTGGGTTTTGAATTGGTTTTGGGGCTTAGGTACGAGTTTGGGGTGACTTGGAATGATTTGGGCTCGGGAAAAACCCAGATTTCTGGGCTCGCGAAGGAGCGCCGCGGCGCTGTTCTTGCGCGCCGCGGTGCAAGGCTAATTCTGGGCAGAGCAAGTTCTCTGACTTGTTGGGCGCCGCGGCCCTATAAGGTTGCGCTGCGGCGCTAGGCCAATTTCAGAACATAGGATTTTACAATTTTGAGCCTTTGCTCCAGGGGTTCGGGGGATATCTTCAGTGCATTGTTTTAGGGATTTAGGGGTCCCGAGAGTGTGGGATTGGTTTCGGGAAGTATTTTTGGATTGATTAGTGACAAGGATGTTTCATTTGTGTTGTGACTAGGTCTTTGGAGAGGCTCGGGATAGAGGACCGTGCTCGCGGCTTCGTGGCATCGGAAACTAGTAAATTGAAAGGTAAGAAAACTGCACCCGGTTGTGTGATTGAATGGGACTAAGTGCTCCCGGGAATTGTGTTGTGTCAACGTTGGTATTACGCCATGGGACATGTAAAAGCGGTCTAAGAGTACCGTACATGATATTAGCGCACAGGGCGCAGATTGGCCACTGGTAGCACTTAGTCCCATTCATGGGGAATTGATATTAGCGCACAGAGTACCGTACATGATATTAGCGCACAGAGTACCGTACATGGGGAATTGATGTACCTAATGACTTGGCCCTTGACCATAAAAGACTCTCTGAAGCTCTTAAGAAGGTAAAAATCTAGTCTTATCATATTCATCACTTTTGTATCTTGTTCTTTTATTTATATATATATATAAAAAAATATTGAAATAGAAAAGAAACTTTTATTTTATATCAAAATTTCAACCGTTTTTGTTGTATCCAACATTAGAGAAGAATTCTGACTGTGTGTGTTCATTCTCTTTTTTCAACATATAATAAGTTTATACATGCATGCTTTTTAATTGATGAACAAAGATCATTTAATAATGTTTTTGTATATCTCATAAGAGACATCAATAACTCTATAGTAGTTGAGGCTATTCAAAGTAATGTACATCTTGCTCGGGGTTTAAGAACTAATTTATGTGAGAGTTCATGCTTCCTACTGTCGGCTTTGCTTGTAAGTTTACGTTATTGTCACCATTTTTCTCTTGATGTTATAGCTAAGCATTGAATTTGAAGGTTTTTGAGGTACTTACTACCATGTTGCTATTCTGTCATCACGATCGGGGACAAAAAAGAAAGCAAGGTAATCCTAGTGATGACTAAGTGATTATAATGCATTTATATAGTAAATACAAGAGGTGCACAAGACACGTGTCAAAATATAAATAAATGCTATATAACAAATGACACATAAGAATAAATATGCAGCAAACCTTATGGCATTTATGTGATTTGTTGTAATGTTAGATTAGTTATTTCCATATTTAGTAAACTCACTTAGTTTGTTTACTAGAAAAGTTGTACATAAAAGCTTCGACTCTCATTGATAACAAATGGTAATATTGTTGTATGACTAATGTTGTTTTTCTTTCTTTCTTTCCTTTCTATTGAAAATTGTACAATATATATTCTTTCATTTCTTTTGAAAATTGTGCATGAATATACTGTTTTTCTATGTTTGCATATTCTTTCATTTCTGTTCTATTGCATTTATGGTTGTTTCAACCGTTGGCGGCCGTCGGAGTTTGGTTTTTTTTTTTTTTTTACTATTCTCGGACTGAGCCTTTCAATTCCATTTGAATATGGATTTATGACTTTCTTTGGTTTTGGTAATTGATGAGCTGACTGAGAAGATTCTTATTCTTTGTGAATCGAATCTATTTGGATCCATTTCCACCATTCATTTATTTCAACTTCTCACTCGTACTTTATCAACCTAAATTTCAAACAGGACTTTTTTTTTGGGGAAAAATAAAAATGAAATATTTAGTATTTTTAGCTAAATTAGGCGAAGCTATTATTTGGGCAACATTTCTTCATATTGGTTCTTCTTATGGAATATAGGGTGATAAATTAGTTAGTTTTGATAGATTTGCATTTGATTTCATTGATGTGGCTCTTACTTTTTATGCAGTCTTCTTATGGTTTCGTTGACTACTTCGATCGCAGATCAGTTGCTTTTGATATTATAACTCAGGCATCAGTAAGTAGAAATCTTAAATGGTTTTTTCGTTGAGAAAATTAATATTTATGTGATTCTAAGCTAAGAACTTATTTTTATTCTAGGTATGGCCAGCCTATTAAAGTTAATTGGGCATATGCAAGTAGTCAGAGAGAAGATACATCAGGTATATAAGGAAACTGAATTTTTTATTACGATATTTTGTTAACTTTGCGGATGCCAAACTAGCTAAGGATTGTTTGGTTGAAGAAAAATGGTTGTAGGTTTTTATATATCTCTACTGATTATCTCTTTATTGTTTTTCTCCGTTCAAATGTACATATTTTGTTTGTTTGCCGATATTTTTTTTTAAAACTAAAAGCATTATGTTCTCTTCTGTTAAATTGTTTGGACTTTCCCTTTTTTTACTTATAATTTTCCGAATATGTGAGTTTGCTTTCTATTTTTGGCATTTAGATATACGTTGATTTGTTTGTATTTTCTAAGTGAAACACTTGATACTCAATCCAATTATTGGTACTTTTTGTTTTTTTTCCTAATTTGTATTTAAAACAAATTCTTTGCTAAAAGTCTTTATGTTGTTGATCTGGTTTGTATATTATTTATGGAATTTGAGAAGAGGTTACTTGCATGGTTCATATCAAGATAATGATCAATCAAAGATCGTTTTATATATACTATAATTCATCTACATTATATCAGCTGCATATGATGATTATGATTATGGGATTTTGGTCCCCAAGCCCTAAATATCTTACTCTGCATGTGGTTGAATACTTGAATTAGGATACAATATAAAGAGAGAAAAACAGATATTGTTATTTTTTGATAACTCTGCTTTGAATATTGTTCCTTCTATATAAAAATAGTTAAAAATCAAATTCTTAACTATACTCAACAATATCATAACATATACTATTACTATTACCCTTTCTCTCCCTATCCTCTCTATCTTTCTCTCTAAACGGTTGAGTGTTCTGATTAAGTTTTCATGGGAAATAACATGGCAGATGTACTAAGTGAGGAACAGATTGTTGAGTTTAAAGAAGCTTTTTGTCTTTTTGACAAGGATGGAGATGGTGAGTTTTCTGCTATCTCCTCAATTATTGGTTAGTATTAATGGATGTGTTTCTTTTCTTTTCTTTTCTTTTTTTTGGTTTTAATATGGCTAGCAGATAGTAGTATAGTATTGTACGCCCTGATTTTCCCACGGGCTGATTAGCGAGCTGAGATACGGCCTAATCACGACTACCACGTGAACATCCCCAAGACCGGAGCTGCCATCGTAAGGTCCTACCTCCTTAGCTCAAGGTAACCTAAGGGTTCGCCAAGATTGCTTAAGGACTGAGCCTGGGCTCTGAAGACCACAGGTCGAGGGAAGCATCCAGCTCGTGGTACGAGCTGGAGTTGAAGGCTGTGACCTTTTATAAATTCAATCACGCAAGGTAAACGTGCATATATCAGACATCACGTGTCTGATATACCCCTGACTTCTTGGACACGCAGCAGGAACGTGCGTATTCAGACACCCACGACTGCGTTGGGCCGTGCAGCCCATTATCCCCTTACCTATTGATTTGACCACACTTATGTGTCAGGTTTAGGAATTAATCATGAATGTCACAGAGTTGACATGATAGGTAAGAAGGTCACGGGATGACCTTCTTACCAACTCTCAGGTGCCTTCTCCTATAAATATGGGGACCCTGGGAGTTGTAGGGGGTTGGAAGATATATTGTAAGAAATACCCTGTAATCAGATATCCAGTATATAGCAATAATATTGACTAGTGGAGTAGAAGGATTTTAACATTTGAACCACTTAAAAAACGTATCTAGTCACCATTTCATTTCTAAGATCATTTATCTATTTTGGTTCAACCTAAGCACTAATCCCTTTCTCTTCTTTTCTTAATTACCTATTGGCGAAGAACCGCGTCAACAGTTTGGTGCTTTCATTGAGAGCAAGTTCGATTAGTGCTGTCGCAAACATCCAACTATGGTGACTACTCGATCCAGACACGGTAACGAGACGGAACAACGTGGGCAGGAGGCTCATCATGTCGCCAACCCCGACGAACAAATTCCTGAAGTCCAACAGCGGCCATGAAAACAGCCGGCGGGCCAAGACGATACTGGAAGTTCGGCGCCCCGGCCACCTAATCCAAACCCATGTTATTACACGGCGGTGGAAATGGAGAATGCTCAGCTGAGGAGCCAGCTAGCAATAGCTAATCAGCAGATCAAGGATGTGCTGGCCTGATTACCCCCTCTCACAACCGACGTTAACGTCGGAGAGAGGCAAGGCGAGGCTCCTAAGTCTCGCCAGGGTAATCGGTCCAGGCATAGCCGCTCGGACAGACTTCCGACAGCCAACTCCACTCCCTCGTCGCACCGTTGAGAGGCAAACTTCGGAGAAATACCTAGAGCCGAACAACAGCAGTACAGCCGTTCAGTCAGAACTTCAACTCCTAGCTCCCAACCAGCCTCGAGCGCGCCCAGGAGAGCCTGAGCAAATTCCAGAAGGAGGTCCAGGGAGGGCTCGCAGTGTCAGCCCGTCCCCAACAGCCATCCTGCACCTCGTCCAGACCGCCAGGCGCGGGACCCGCAGGTTGGCAGGGCCAAAAGGCCCCCACCTAATTTGATCCGTCCTGACGGAACTAGGATCGCCTCTCCGGTCAGGCATCCTCCATCGCCAATCAAATATCCATCTCCTCCTCGGCCCATCCAAGATATTCCAGCCTATGGAAGTAGTAGGAGGAACCCTCCATTAGCCGGACCTCCCCGACATAGCAGGGCGCCGAGGGAAAGCCCAGATCCTCACCACCAAAGGCGGGCTCCAAGTCTCTCTAACAGGAGCTACTGGACCGACAGTTACCGGAGTGACCTTTCTGGCGGGGACCTGCGTCAGCGTTTGAGCTCGGCACAAAGTCCACAAGCCACCCAGGGGGGCGACTGCAAGATCGCCTTAACTCTCATAGAGGGGAGCCAGCAGGAGGAGACAGCCATGCTCGCTTAGGGGGGGGCCCTGTCCGAAGTACGTAACGGTGGGAATGCCCCAAATAACCTATCTCAAGATAGGAGGGGCAATAACCCACCAAATATGTACAATGGGTCCGGAGCTGTTGAACAGCCCCGGAATAACCAAGGAAATCAGGACCAAACCCTCGAGCGCCTGGCCCAGATGGAGGAGCTGATGAGGAAGCTCCTGTCGGAGAAAGAAAAAGATGAATATGATTCAGGGGACAAGATGGAGCTCTTCGCCCCCAGCATAGCAACAACGGCTTACCCACCTAGTTTCCGTATGCCGCACCTGTCTAAGTTCAATGGAGACGGAGATCCGTCGGATCATCTGGGGATGTTCAACACCCTGATGATGGCCCACAACATTGGCCCCGAGCTGAGGTGTTTAATCTTTCCTTCCACACTGACTGGACCAGCCAGGCAGTGGTTCAAGCAAGGCAAAAGACAGTCAATCAGCTCCTGGAAAACTTTCTCGGCTGACTTCAAAAGGGCATTCCGAGCCTCCCAGGCTGCCCGTGTCTAGGCCGACTCTCTGGCTAACGTGAGGCAGTAGCCCGGCGAAACTCTGAAGGCCTACCTGGGCAGATTTGCGAACGTCGCTGCTCGGGCCAGAGACGCAGATGATAGCTCCAAGCTCATGGCCATGAGAACTGGAATCCTCGTCGGAGGGGAACTCTGGAAAGATATACAAAGAAAGGGAGTTAGCTCGGTTAACGAATTCCTTAACAGGGCCCAAGAATGGATCAACTTGGAGGAAGCCGAAGCCTCAGCTGTAGGAACCATCCAGGTCCCTGATCAGCCCGCTGGAGTGGGGACAGAGGTCGTGGCAGTGACCCAAAATGTCACACAGAACAACCAGCTCGGTGGAGGCAAAAGAAAGGGGAATGGCGAAAATAGCCAGCACGGCCTAAAGAAGAATAAGTCCGTAGACAAGTTCAAGCCCGTCTACGCGACTTATACAGAGCTCACCCAGTCTAGGGAGAATATTTTCCTGGCTAACTCTACTCGCCTCCCCTGGAAGAGGCCGGAGTCGTTGAAGCACCAGAAGGGGAAGAGAGACACCTCCAAGTTTTGCCGTTTTCACAACGATGTTGGCCACAATACTGATGATTGCAGGCATTTGAAAGATGAGATTGAGACTCTCATCCGAGCCGGCCCCTTGGCCCAGTACGCGTGGAATAGGGTTCCAACAAGTCGACCTGCTCCAGAAGTCTCGGCCAGTCAGCCCAGGTCTCGGGTAGATCAGGACGTCCCTCCTCCCGTGATAGGAGGGGAGATATCCACCATCTCTGGAGGTACGCATATGGCTGGCACGAGTAGGGGTGCCCAGAAGAGGTACGTGAACGAAATTAAGGCGCGCAATGGAATAGAGTTCGTCCCGGAGTAGTGCTTGCCAAAGCAGCAGCGATTGGAGAAGCAACCGATCATTTTTACAGAAGAAGATGCGGGCCACGTCCAGTTCCCGCACAATGACCCTCTGGTCGTAGCAGTTTAGCTCACTAATCGGAGGGTTAGGAGGGTGCTGATCAACAATGGGAGCTCAGTGAACCTCCTATTCCAGTCCACATTAGAGAAGATGGGTTTGACTATCGCCGAGCTGAAGGCGACCTCCATGATGCTATATGGTTTTTCGAGAGAAGGATCAGCGGCGATTGGGACTATCGAGCTGGTGATCACCCTAGGGGAAGAATCTCGGACAGTCTCCAAACTCCTCGAGTTTGTGGTCATCGACTGCTCCGCTGTGTACAATGCAATTTTGGGACGGTCCATGCTCATAGCCTTTGAGGCCGCCACGTCCATTCGCCACCTCGCGATGAAGTTTCCTACCTCCACGGGAATATGCACTGTCCGTCGCGATCAGCTCGCTGCCAGGGAATGCTACAACATTTCCATGAAGGGAAAATGGAAACCCGAGCAGCTGGCAATGGCCATCCAAAGTAGTAAAGAGGAATCTCGGGACTCCTTGGCTGGTCCTGAGATTGAAAAACCTCAAAGTGCCGAAGGGGAAGATATCGTCTTAAGTGAGGATATCGACCCCCGAATAGGCGAGGACAGATCCGAGCTCCAAGCTATTGAGGAGCTCGAGGAAGTAAATATTGATCCGCAGAACCCATCACGGATGGTCAAGCTCGGAAAAAACCTCTGCAATGAGAGGAAGGCGGAGCTGATCAGATTTCTGCGGGATAACCTAGATGTGTTTGCGTGGTCACACGAGGACATGGTGGGAATCAGCCCGAGTGTCATCATGCACACACTTCATCTGGATAAAAGCATTCCTACAAAGTCCCAGAAGCAGAGACGCCTAGGAACAACCCGGGCTGAAGCCTTAGAGGAAGAAGTAGCCCGGCTCAAAAAATGTGGCTTTATCCATGAAGCCAAGTTTTCGATTTGGGTCGTCAACCTCGTGCTGGTCCCGAAGCCCAACGGGAAATGGTGGACCTACATCGACTTCTCCGACCTGAATAAAGCCTGCCCCAAGGATTGTTTTCCATTGCCAAGGATTGACCAGTTGGTGGATGCCACGGCGGGGCACGAGCTCATGTCCTTTATGGATGCGTACTCAGGCTACAATCAGATTGCCATGAATCCGGCGGACCAGGAGCACACCAGTTTCATGACCCCGACTAACGTTTATTGTTACAAGGTCATGCCCTTCGGGCTGAAGAACGCCGGAGCTACATATCAAAGGTTAGTGAATAGAATGTTCGCAGACCAGATCGGAAAAAACATGGAAGTGTACGTTGACGACATGCTAGTCAAGTCAAAGACTACCGATAACCATGTTTCCGACCTGGAGGAATGCTTCAAGATACTACGGGAGTATGGCATGAGGCTAAATCCACAGAAGTGCACTTTTGGAGTCGCATCGGGAAAATTCCTGGGTTTCATCGTCAATACCCAGGGAATCGAGGCAAACCCCGACAAGATCAGATCATTGCTCGAGCTTCCCTCACCCAGGTCGCGCAAAGATGTCCAAGGCCTGACAGGAAGAGTGGCAGCCCTCAATCGGTTTATTTCCAAGTCCACCAATAAGTGTTTCCCATTCTACAACCTGCTTCGAGGAAATAAGAAGTTCGAGTGGACAGAAGAGTGCGAAAGCGCTTTCCTCGACCTGAAGGCACATCTGGCCGAGCCACCCATACTATCCAAACCAAAAGCAGGAGAGCCTATTTTTCTCTACCTGGCTGTCACAGAGGATGCAGCTAGTGCCGTATTAGTCTGGGAAGAAGACCGGATTCAGAAGCCAGTCTATTACATCAGCAAGAGACTTCTCGGAGCTGAATCCCGGTACCCATTGATGGAGAAATTGGCGCTCTGCCTTATCACAGCCTCGCGAAAGCTCAGGCCGTACTTCTAGTCCCACTTAATACACATCATGACCGATCAGCCTTTAAGGCAGGTTTTGCAAATACCTGAAGCATCGGGACGCTTGTTAAAGTGGGCAATCGAACTCAGCCAGTTCGAGATTCTGTACACTCCGCGAACCGCTATAAAGAGTCAGACCCTGGCTGATTTTGTAGCCGAGTGCACAGGATTCCGGGAGGATCCTGCAAAAGATTCACCCCAGGTCGCCTTGGCCTAGGCATCGTGGAGGATATTCATGGATGGTTCATCCAACGAGAACGGCTCCAGAGCTGGAATCATTTTGATATCCCCTGAAGGACATAGATTCCACTCGGCGCCGAGGTTTGGATTCAAGGCCTCCAACAACGAGGCCGAGTATGAAGCTTTGTTGGCCGAGCTAAGGATAGCCCAGGAGCTGAAGGCGAGCTCCGTCCAGTGCTTCAATGACTCCCAGCTTGTGGTAAACCAGGTTCTGAGCGAGTATCAAGCACAAGGACCCAAGATGGCTGCCTATCTAGCAAGGGTAAAGGTTGAGCTATCCGCGTTCGGGCGAGGCTCGATCGAGCAGATACCTCGGGAGCAGAATGCCAACGCAGACACTCTTGTCAAGCTCACCACCTCCAGGGAGACGGAGACCTTGGGGTTAGTGCCAGTAGAATTCTTGGAGAAACCAAGTATAGAAGAAATCAGGACGGAGGTCGAGATGATCGACGCTAGGCCGACCTGGATAACCCCCATCCTTGAATATCTCATCGAGGGAAAGCTACCTGAAGGGCGTAATGATGCGCGGCGAGTTCTGTATCAAGCTCCCAGGTATACTATAGTAGATGGGGTGTTATACCGACGTGGGCACTCCCTACCTCTCCTACGATGTGTTCTTCCAGGCGAAGCAAAGGCCATCCTGCAGGAAGTGCATGAGGGTTTTTGCGGAGATCACACTGGGGGGCAAAGCTTGGCCTTAAAGGTCCTGAGGCAAGGTTATTACTGGCCAACTCTATCCAAAGACTCGATCTCATACGTGAAGAAGTGTGATAAGTGCCAGCGGTTCGCCACGGTTGCCCGAGCTCCCCCAGTCGAGCTGAAGATGATTTCTTCCCCATGGCCGTTTGCTGTTTGGGGGATTGACCTGGTTGGCGCCCTCCCTACTGGAAAAGGCGGGGTCCGTTACGCCGTGGTGGCCATTGACTACTTTACGAAGTGGGCTGAGGCAGAACCTTTGGCAACGATAACTTCCAAAAAAGTCCTTGACTTCGTGGTTAAGAACATTATCTGCCGATTCGGGCTGCCCAAGAAGATTGTTTCCGACAATGGGACTCAGTTTGACAGCGACCTGTTCACCGAGTTTTGTGAGAGGTACGGAATTGTGAAAAGTTTCCCCTCCGTGGCCTATCCTCAGGCGAATGGCTAGGTCGAGGCTGTCAACAAGACGTTAAAGGCGAGCCTCAAGAAGAGACTAGACGAGGCGAAGAGAGTCTGGCCAGAACAGCTCCCCCAGGTTCTCTGGACATACTGGACCTCGCATCAGACTCCTACGGGTCATACTCCTTTTTCCTTGACCTTTGGGAGTGAGGCAGTCCTCCCTGTGGAGATTAAGGTGCTTTCGCATAGGGTCCAGTTATATGACCAGGATCGCAACCACGAGCTTCTTTGCACATCTTTAGACTTGATTGATGAAAGACGAGAAGATTCGCAGCTCCAGCTCGCACATTATTAGCAGAAAATCACTCGCTATTTCAACTCAAAAGTCAAAAATCGCGCTTTTAACGTTGGCGACCTGGTCCTCAGGAGAATTTTCTTGGCCAGTAAGGATCCCAAAGATGGAGTCTTGGGACCGAACTGGGAAGGGCCATATCAAGTCATCGAGGTCATAAGAGAAGGAACTTATAAATTAGCTCGGCTAGATGGAGGGGCAGTCCCACGAACTTGGAACGCCATCCATTTGAAGAGATATTATCAATGATTCACTTGTAAGGCCTGAAAGGCCATTTTTTATGTATTAAGCAATGAGAATTAACTTTTTGTTTATGTTTGTACATGTTTTCAAGTGTAATCTAAAGTAACCACGAAAGACCCTTTCCCAGTTACTTGGGGGGCATATGGTACCTGGATATAACCAGGTTGCCTTAATGACTTAGAAGTTGATTCATATCGATTGATCGTTGTTTTTCTTAAAAAACGCAAGATATTGATAAGGATTAACGCGAACTAAGTCCTATCCTGGATATAACCAGGTCAAAAAACTTAGAGGTTGATTTAAATCGATTGATTGTTGCTTTTCTTAAAAAGCACGAGATATTGATAAAAGTTAACACGAACTAAGTTTTCAAATTAAGTTCCTGGATACAACCAAGTCATAAAACTTAGAAGTTGACTTAAATCGATTGACTGTTGCTTTTCTTAAAAGGCACGAGATATTGATAAAAGTTAACATGAACTAAGTTTTCAAATTAAGTTCTTGGATACAACCAGGTCATAAAACTTAGAAGTTGATTTAAATCTATTGATCGTTGTTCTTCCTAAAGAGCACGAAATATTGATAAAAATTAACACAAACTAAGTTTTCAAATTAAGTTCCTGGATTCAACCAGGTCATAAAACTTAGAAGTTGATTTAAATCTATTGATCGTTGTTCTTCCTAAAGAGCACGAGATATTGATAAAAATTAACACAAACAAAGTTTTCAAATTAAGTTCCTGGATATGACCAGGTCAAAAAACTTAGAAGTTGATTTAAATCTATTGATCGTTGTTCTTCCTAAAGAGCATGGGATATTGATGAAAGTTAACGCAAACTAAGTTTTTGAAAAAATTGTAACTGAATTGCATAGAGGCAAAAGGGAGTTAATCAATTCAAAGGTAAAAATTAATTGTCTCGAGGTGGGAACACCTCATGCAAAAGGTTACAACAACAAAAAAAATAATAAGAATGAAAGAGTGGGCGCAAAATGGAAAGGCCCTAGGTTCCACCAGTTGGCCCCTTGGAGGTCGCCATCTCGCCCTGCTCAGCTGCGCCAGAGACTTCCCCGGCCTTGGAAGGTGCTTCTTTCTCGAGGCGAGCTTTGAACTTCTCCAGCAAGGGCTCCCAAACGTCCGCTGCCAAGAAGGAGAAGTCGGCGTCCTGATTATAGGCCCAGCAATGGTAGAACATGTCCTCCATGGCTGTGCCTGAAGTTGCCTGCTCAGCCTCCAGAGCGGCCTTGGCCTCGGCCTTCACAGTGTCTAGGTCGGCCCGCGAGGCAGCGAGGGCGGCTTTGGTGGTCTCGAGCTCTTGTAGCTTGGGACGGACCTCTTTCAGCTCGGCCTGCGCAGCCGCCAGAGCGTCCGTAACCGCCTACAAGGAGGTCTGGTGGTTGGCCACAACCTCCTGGCGCTCACTCCTCATCTCCTCAAGCTGGACCTTGGTCCTGGCTATGCTCCGATGAAGGGCAACGGCGCTCTGCGAAAATGGAGAGGCACATGCCTTAGAAAAAAAAAAAAAAGAAGGGAGAAAGAAAAAAACAGGGCAAGGCATGATAGTAAAAAACCATAAGAGTTTGAGGTTAGCTTACCATTAGGGCCATGCCCAATGAAGACTCCAGCACGCCCACCGGGCTCCTGGTTTCGATGGCCCTGAGCTCCTTCTCGTTGAACTTGTATATGTGGCTGACGGTGTAGTTCGCCGACTCATACACCGTCCCCCGGAAGGCCTCTGGAATCTTCTCCAGGTCCTGGGGATCAACCGGGATGCGCACCTCGGAGGTTGAAATGGTCAAAGTCCCAAGCTCCGCCCCTGTGTCCCGAACGAGGGCCGGAGCTCGCGGAGGGGGTGGGGGCATGCTGCTCCCCCCTGCAGCAGGAGGAACACTTCCCACGACCTGAGCGGCGGGAGGCTGCTCTTTCTCCTTTGCAGGAGACTTGGTCGGGGTCTCGGCAGTTTTCTTTAAAGTTTGGGGCTTCTTCATTTTGGGCCCAGAGGCCCCGGCTGAGGCATTCCCCCCGGGGAACGCAGCTCGAAGACTCCCTCCGGGCTGAGACATCTCTTCTGTCAAAACAAAGATATGGTTAGTACACAAGTTAGCAGCCATTCAAAAACAAAAACAAAGGGGAAAAAAGAGAAATTCAAGTATATATATATACTAAAAGGGGTCCTACCCCCCGAGCTAGAAGAAGAACCTATGGTTACGACCATCGACCCCGGAGCTCCTGCGGGAGAGTCTAAGTCGATTATTTCCTGAGCTGGCGCAAGTTCTGGATCCGACTCTGGTTCCGGGCTAGATTCTTCTACATATTGCCTAAGTCCCGGAGCTACGGAACCCCTCCGGAGTGATGTCCATGACCAAAGGTTGGTCCCATACTCCTCGAATAGGATCGACCTAAAGGCTAGGGTGTTATCTACGACTATGGTACCCCTAGGTCGGCAATCTTGGTAACCCAGCACGAGCTGGTCGACACAGTGAAACAGGGTTGTATCCAGGTCCAGGTCGACACGAGCTGTCTGGGATTGAACCTAGCTAGCCGAGGGTCGGAAATGGCCCTATCTAAATTCCTAAACATGTAAGGGTTACCTTGGCCAGAAGGACCCGCGGCTGCTCCGGACCGGATCCTCTCCTTGTCCATTCTCTGGGCGACCTCCAACGCCCGCTTCCTGTTCCTCATGAGGGGAACCTCGTCCTCCTCGTCCTCCATATCTTCGTCGCATGCGACCCCCTCCACGATGGTAGGCCTAGTATCGCGAGCTAGGGGAAGCGCCTGGGGCCTCCTTAGGTTCAAAGTCTGATTTGGGAAGATCATCTTGCAGGCCACCATCGTCTCGTCTGTCACGAGCACACGATAATCCTTTTCACTGGGGGCAAGCCCACCAATGTCTCGTATTGGGCCCCGAGGGTCACAGATTTCTCTGTCCTCGCGAAGATAGCTGCAGAATTAATCTAAGCCAGAAAGGGATACAGGAGGATCTATATGATACTTAACTTACGAGCTAAGGTTGAAAAGCACTTACGAGGACGATTGAAGTAGTGGAGCTCGCAGTTTCAGAACCCTGTCGACATAAAGAATTGATCTTCGAAGTCGTTGGGGTGGCTGGGCAGCTCGATGACCGCAGCCATGTTGGGGAACCGGGTTAAGTAATAAAACCCGTCGCCTCGCCCCCGCTGCTCCGGGCTGGCCTTGAGGCAGAAAAAGTACAAAATATCTGCAGGAGTGGGGACCTCCCACTCCTGTTTCAAGAATAAATATCTTAACCCCGCCAACAACCGATAAGAGTTGGGGGGGAGCTGGAATGGGGCCAACTTCACGTAATTGAGGAAGTCAGCGAAATACTGATCCAACGGGAGGAAGGCCCCCGTCTTAAAATGCTCGTCACTCCAGGCCGAGAATGCCTCATCAAGCGGCACACAGCTCCGCTCACCCTCTGCGGGAGGTCGGGCAATCACGGATGCTCTCCCCAGCCCGATGTTGTGGGAGAGGAATATTTTGTTGACCTTCGCCTGGTCGGTAATCTTTGAGACGATCCTCTCTGCCTCAAAGAACGCGTCAGGGGCCACCTCGAGCTCCTGTTCCACCACTGGCCCGAAGTTGGGGATCAGGGATTCGGCCATCACCTCCTTCCCTTTGTCTTGACAGGAGGACGAGCTTCCTACAGGCTTCTTGGGAGCATTCTTCTTGGGTCCCATCTGGTCGCCTAGCGAACAAAAAGAAGAAATTTTAGAAAAAGGTGACCTAAGGTGGAAGAGAATCTGAATGTGTTTCTTTGACACGAGCTGAGGTAAGCCCAGCCCGTGGAGAGTGAGACCACGCGGTTCTAAGAACACGCACCTGTGCTCCCAACAGATCCCCGATTACTCGGAATTCATGTGTCAGGAGGGTCAGGTTAGAATTTCTCCTTGGAGGGAAAGTTCCAATAGGCAAGAAAGGCAAAACCGCCTGTGGAGCGTGTCCCCTAAGCTACCCGGTTTTGCACCCAAAATACTGGATATTTTGAACTAATATCCCAAAAATCCTACCCAGAAATTTTCCCTAGAAAAGGCATCCTATAAACCATGCTCCTAAACGGTTTCCTACTACAAACAATACCCTAACCTAAAAGGCTTTCACCCTTCATTCCCACAAAACCCAACAAACCCTTGCATGTGGCTACAGTAAATATTTACCTAAGCTACAGTAAAAAATAATTTCAAAACATGCACAGTCAGGAGACTTACAGAGTGTTCGGCTGGGAAGTGGATGAAGGTATCGCCTGGGTTGGGGCTTCATCGGAGCAGTTGGTTCCAAGGCTTCGAAGGAGTCTTTGCGCCTGAACTTCTTGAGCGTTAGGAATGGCGGTCGGGGAGAAGAGGGTTTTTTCTCTTGAAGATGAAGAGAGAAGAAGAAAATTTCTGAAAAAATTCAAATGAACGAGTGGCCCGTGCGTAAGGTGGCCACCCCTTTTTATATGCGTGAAGGGTCACGTGAAGAGGGCCGTTGGATTTCCCTGATGTGGGATCCAAGGTCCTCCACTCGAAAGGCGAAACGACGGCTGGGCATAAGCTAGGCCATTAAATGCGGTTCTCGGAAGACGTATCGTCACCAACCACGATGTTCCACGTATTCGGCGCCTGCATAGAATGTGGAATATGAAGAGTTCAGGGGGAAGCCTAAAAGCCCCTACTGTGGCCCTACACGATGTCGTGTACCGCGAGCAGAGGCTTGGGAGGCAGATGTACGCCTTGATTTTCCCACGGGCTGATTAGCGAGCTGAGATACGGCCTAATCACGACTACCACATGAACATCCCCAAGACCGGAGTTGCCATCGTAAGGTCCTACCTCCTTAACTCGAGGTAACCTAAGGGTTCGCCAAGATTTCTTAAGGACTGAGCCTGGGCTCTGAAGACCACAGGTCGAGGGAAGCATCCAGCTCGTGGTACGAGCTGGAGTTGAAGGCTGTGACCTTTTATAAAGTTAATCACGCAAGGTAAACGTGCATATATCAGACATCACGTGTCTGATATACCCCTGACTTCTCGGACACGCAACAGGAACGTGCGTATTCAGACACCCACGACTGGGTTGGGCCGTGCGGCCCATTATCCCCTTACCTATTGATTTGACCACACTTATGTGTCAGGTTTAGGAATTAATCATGAATGTCACAGAGTTGACATGATAGGTAAGAAGGTCACGGGATGACCTTCTTACCAACTCCCAGGTGCCTTTTCCTATAAATATGGGGACCCTGGGAGTTGTAGGGGGTTGGAAGATATATTGTAAGAAATACCCTGTAATCAAATATCCAGTATATAGCAATAATATTGACTAATGGAGTAGAAGGATTTTAACCTTTGAACCACTTAAAAAATGTTTCTTGAGTCACCATTTCATTTCTAAGATCATTTATCTATTTCGGTTCAACCTAAGCACTAATCCCTTTCTCTTCTTTTCTTAATTACCTGTTGGCGAAGAACCGCGTCAACAAGTATAAAGTTGCTGGTTCTCAGATTTTATTGGAGCATCTTGCATTTGTTGTAAGCACAGTATTTCAAGTACCTTTGTTGGTAGCTTCTCAAATTCCTAGTCTTCTTGAGATTTCACTTGGCAATTAGTTTCTTTAGTATGGGAGTTTAGTTGGTGGCTATTGCATAGGTATGGTTAAGACTAGTAAAGTGCAAATTTAATATTGTAGCATTTATTATGAAATGGTTTTGTTAACATAGTTTTTTACTTTATTAAAAAAAACACAGTTTTTTACTTGCATGCTTTTATTTTTATTGAAAAGAAAAGGAATCATTATTACTCCATGGTATTTGGAAACAAGATTCAGTAAGTCACTTTTTGTTTTGCTGTGATCCAATGATTATCACATGTGGTTTTATGCATTTATTACTTTTGTAGGTTTATGACAGCCGGTGATGGTATCTGTGGATGCTCAATATTCCATGCCCATAAAAGATCCAAGACGCGTGCTAAGGTCCCATAAAAGCCTAAATACATGTTTGACCCATGAGACGCTCGGGCCACCGCCCTCTCGCAACGGCCTCGCATGCACCCCTCGCCTAGCTACGCCGAGGCTGCACCTCGAGGGCCTCGTGAGAGAAGGCCTCCCCTAGCCTCGCCTAGATCCTTGCCTTGCTGGAAGGCTCGTGAAAGGGCCTCGCATGCCTCGGACCATGCCTCGCGTGCCCAGGTCCATGGCGCATAGGAGAGCCTCGCGTGCCCAGGTTCGTGTCTCATAGGAGGGCCTCGCGTGCTTAGGACTGTGTCCCGCAAGATGGCCTCGCGTGCCCAGGTCCGTGACGCATAGGAGGGCCTCGCGTGCTTAGGACCGTGTCCCGCGAGATGGCCTCGCGTGCCCAGGTCCGTGACGCGTAGGAGGGCCTCGCGTGCTTAGGACCGTGTCCCACGAGATGGCCTCGCATGCCCAGGTCTGTGATGCATAGGAGGGCCTCGCGTGCTTAGGACCGTGTCCCGCGAGATGGCCTCGCGTGCCCAGGTCCGTGACGCATAGGAGGGCCTCGTGTGCTTAGGACCGTGTCCCGCGAGATGGCCTCACATGCCCAGGTCCGTGACGCATAGGAGGGCCTCGTGGGTCCAATTCAGTGGCTTGCGGGAAAGCCTCTAGGTCAGCATCTCACGAACCTCGCTCAGGTGCCTAGGCCTAGCACCTCGCAAGGCTCTCATAAAGCACGCTTTGCGCACCACATATCTGCACCCCCGATGCACACCAACTGACTCCACGGTGACTCACACCAATAGGAATGACTATATTAGCGGAAAAGAGACTTTCAAAGGCAAGAGGGACAGACGCCTTACAAGTGAAAAAGCCTACGTGCGGCTCAAAAGGATCGCACGGGCAAGAAGTATGTATTGGTGTACAACTCTGACATCCATCCTTGGAAAGTAGTGGACGTACGAGGAGTGGTGACATAGCCTGCATATCTCTAACCGTATATGAGAGCCGACACCATAACTACCTGTGCCACTACGTCTGAAGCCACTCCTCTGACACCCGTACCAGGCAGGTAGTGGTTGTACGATCAAGTACTAAAGTGGAGGTGCACCCACCAACTCTGACCATGTACTGGAGCAGACACCACTACCCCTGAGACCACTCACTTGACAGTGTACTGGCGTACTACCTGGTCCCCTGGACCACCTTGTATCAGGGGCCGTTAGAGCCTACTATAAAATACACCCCAATTCCACATGGAAGGGGGTTAGAAATTTTACTATAGCAAGGGCACCAAATGGAATGAAAATTGAGTTCATCATTGTTCTTTTGGAATTGCTCTTCGAGTTTACACTTAGATTTCTAAAACTTTTCTTTTGATAATCTTTACTTTGCGATTTTTCTTACTTAACTTAGTTGACGAGTTCTCACCGTCAACAGTATCAAGCAACAAAATGTTGTTAAGAAGTAAGCAATATTTGTTTTAGTTAAAATAAGGATAAATTGGTCAGCATATATGAATAATTATGAGGTTCACTTTCTTAGAAAAAAAATGATAACTACACATGAAAATTTGAATGAAATTTGCTCTTGAATTCAATAATGATGAGTTATGGTATAAGTGCATTGCTTAACAAAAGATTTTGTTGCAATTTTTATTTTGGTATATATATATATATTTATATATTTTTCATTCAATGGTCCGAGTCTTTTAAAATGTTCGAACACTTTCATGCTCCTTGCTTCTATCTAGGTGCATGCATTTTTGAGAAGAGAGTGAGAGCTAGGATTTTGATTGGTTGAAAGAGCTTATTGTTAATACAAGGAAAACATTTGCTATATTTGAGTTGATTCCAATGAGATATTTGTTTTGCATAGCTCTGGTATGACTTGCCCTGTTGTGGATTTTGTGGAAGACTCGTTTCTGTAGACTGTAAAGAATAATCTTTCTGAAAATGGTCTACTTGTTATTAATTTGGTCGCACAGTCCCAAGCTATCAAGGACCAAATTATTTCCATAACATTTTTCTTGAAGTAATTTGTGATGATAGATAATAATAATAAAATATTTCTTTGTTTATTTTGTAGATGTGACAAGCGAAATAGAAAATGATACTTAATTTTGAAGGCTTTGTGTTGGGCAGCTGTAGAATATTTTGTATTGAAAGTAGTAACTTTTCAATATGTTGAATATTTAAGACTACTTGAATACTTAAAGAACATTTTGTTGTTGATGACAGTGTTGAATGTTTTAAACTAATTTGTGGATTGTTAATACAATGTTGAATGTTTTTACTTTTTGTTATTTGAAAATCAAGTTCATTTGATGATGCTAGTATATATTAGAAAGCTAATTTTAATTATATAAATAAAAAATAAAAATATAATAGAATAAATTAGTGCTATATAAATGAATATATAATGAGAATTTAAACTTATTTAAATATTAAAATAATACGAAAAATGTGTTATAATATCTATCACAATAACACTTTTTATAAGTACAGAATTTTGTTATGCAAACTTTATTATATAACACAAAAAATGTGTTATACTAAAGTGTAGTATAACACAAATTTATAAGTATTGCAATGTGTTATATAATCGACTATAAATAATATAATTAAACATTTATCTATTTATTAAAATAACACAGAAAGCGTGTTATCGTTGACAGTATAATAACACATCTGTATAACAATGATAAAGTGTTATGTAAAGTACCCTGACCTACGATAACATAGTTGGTCTTAACACGTCAAAAAGTGTTATGGTATGTTTTGATAACACATTTTTGGTCTTATTAAAAGCATTTTTTCTTGTAGTGTATGGGCAGGTATAGGGACACAATATGGCTTGAATGATTGGTGAGATTTCTCCGAACTGTCTCCCACATTTCGAGGTGAAAGATCGAGGCTAACAGAAGAACCTACTCAAGTCTTCAACATATCATTAGATGATTTTTCATTAGATTCTTTTTTCTCCAGTTAGGTCCCCACCTTTATGTTATGAAAAATTCTCTTCCAAGTATTCATTCATTTACTAATACATTTTCCTTCATTTTTGCAGGTGACTCCATAGACTCCGACCTCGACAACCTTCTCTCCAAACTACCAAAAGCTAAGGGCTCAAAGCGAGGTCGAGTCTCATTGAAAAAGGATATTCCTCCATCTCCACCACCAAAAATGGCTAGGGTTACTGAAGACCCTGCTACTCAAGCCATCCTATTGGCCTCGAAGCAAGTACCTCCACCTGTAGTCTCGGGACAGGTTCCTCCTCCGACATCAGCCTCTGTTCCTCCCGTTGATAAGGGGCAAAAGGTGGTCGACAACACCTTGAAAGCCAAGCATTTTCATGCTTTGAACCCAGTCCACAAATACACAATCTCTACCTTTGAGAGAGAGTTCGTCGTTGCTAATGCGGCTGGTGCCTTTGGAGTTGATCTCGAGTCTGACATCCTGACATGAGTAGGCCAATTTTGTAGCAACATTGAAGACTTCAACTGGAGTTCTTGAAGAGTAACAACTCCACCTCCATTTTTTATAGGTGTGAGGAATTGATATTCTCAGTAAGTATCGTTGAGCTAAAAAAATTTCATTGTTATTTGTTTCATCATTATTTCCGCTAACACTTTATATTTTTGACGAAAAGGGCGAGGAGGTGGACTCTGGAGCTGTCAATTAAATCTCTCCTTTTCTTTTGAGTACGACCCCATTTGTTAATGCAATTAATTAAAGCCCTTGAAGTTGAGACACTTTACAGCTTGAATATTCGAGTTGTTTTATTTTTTATTTTGAAGTAGCTTCATTTTAAGAACAATTATTTGCTAACTTTTAAATGTCTACTTTACTTCTTCTTTTATAATTGCATGCTGAAATTTACTAAGTGCTGAAATTTTTCAAGCTTATAATATGTATAGTAGTTATTATACTTGCTTATTCATACAAGTAATGTTGAGCATTTTATACATTTTTACACTTGTCATGTATATTTTATATGCATAATTACGTTTGAATTCATGCATGTTAAAACAACATTGACTACTTTAAATTTGATTCTCAAAAATTCCTAGTATTATTTTTAAAGTTTACTCAGTTATTTAACTTGCTCACAAATTAAAAGTTAAATTTTTACAAAGTTTTAATATATTACAAGTTTTTTTTCGATTTGATGATTTATCGACGTAAAGTTTCCACAGCTCTTGAGCTGGGGTTATTACTTCCTCTTCAGATATACTGGTGCATTCAGCTATGAAGTCGGCTAGTGCTTGGCCTTTGATCTTCGTTCTCGGGTGATAAGCTATCTCGAACTACCCAAGTTCGACTACCCATTTTAGTAGTCTTTTTTACGCTTCTGGTTTCGCCAATACTTGTGGTTAGTCACTAAGAACATGTATTGGATGTGCCTAGAAGTAGGGTCGCAACTTCCTCGAAGCATGTACTAGGCATAGTGCTAGCTTATCTATCATAGGATATCGTGATTCAGCTCCTAAGAGTATTTTACTAACATATTACACAGGTCTTTGTACCTTTTTATCCTCCCGAACTAATGTAGTGCAAATTGCATGCTCAGTTATTGCGAGGTATAGGTACCCAAATTAGGCTTGGACAAAATTGGTGGCTCTGCGAGGTGTTTCTTGAGAGTCTGAAAGGCTAATTCGCACTCATCTGTCCACTCAAATTTCTTGCCCCCTCTCAAAAGGTTAAAAAATGGCAGACATTTGTTTGTTGATTTCGAGATAAACCTGCTCAAAGCTGCCATTCATCCAATTAAACTCTAGACATCCTTGTGTTTTTTAGGTGAAGGTATTTCAAACAAGGTCTTTATTTTGTCTGGGTTTCCCTCGATTCCCTGAGCATTTTTTTATAAATCCTAGGAATTTTCCCATAGATACTCCAAAATAGCACTTTTGCGGGTTTAACCTCATGTTGTATTTTTTGAGTATAGTGAAACATGTTGTGAGGTCAGCAACATGGTTATTGGTGTGTTTGGATTTGACTAACATGTCATCCACATACACCTCCATGATCCTTCCAATCTGCTTAGTGAACATACAGTTTACCAATCTTTGGTATGTTCCTCCAGCATTTTTTAACCCAAAGGGCATTACGTTGTAGAAGTATAGTCCTTTATCTGTCACAAAGCTCATGTGTTCCTGGTCAGGAGCATGCATGGTTATCTGGTTATATCCAGAATATGCGTCCATAAACTGACCTGACATCATGTCTCGAGGTTGCATCCACGAGTTGGTCAATTCAAGGCAATGGAAAACAATCCTTTGGACACGCTTTATTTAAATATGAATAGTCAATGCAAGTTCTCCATTTCCCATTTAGTTTGGGAAATAACATTGGATTGGCTCTCCAATTTGGATAATAAGCTTCTCTTATAAAGTGGTTTGCTTTTAACCTGCCCACCTCCTCCTTTATCATCGAGAAGCCTTCTTTTTTGTTGTTTCGAAGAAAAGCTCTTATCTAAATTTAGTGCATGACTGATTATATTGGGACTGCCAATCACGTCTCTGTGGGACCAAGCAAAAACATAATGATTCTCTTGTAAGAATTAAGTTAATTGCTATTTTGCCTCTCTGGCGAGGTTTTTCCAAATTTTCACCACCTTTATCGTGTCCTTGTTGAGCTAGACATCTTCAAGTTCTTCAAACGGTTCGAGCATACTCTGCCACTGATAAACTATCTTGCTTTAAGTTGGCGAACTCCTCAACTCTTGAAGCGAGTACAGCCGAATTGTAATACTTCTTGTGGAACAGCTCCATAAATCGAGTCCATGTCATGGTTGCAACTTCATGCGATTGCTGGACCAAGTCCCACCATATCCTGGCATCCTTCTTGAGCAACGACGAGACGCATGATATACGGTCCGCATTACTGAGATTCATGTGTGTCAGAATTGGCTCCACATTCCTTAGCCACTCTTCTGCCTCAAAGGGATCTGTAGTCCCTTCGAAGTTTGGAGCGTGCTGCTTGCAGAACCTCTCATAAACTGGCTCCATGTGCTATACTGGATACGGCGCGTAGTTCACCACTGACCATTCCCCATATGGACCAACTTGTTGGGGTGCTAAGGTCATTTGCTGTGGCTGTGGTGGAGGCTGAGGCTGAGTTTGGGGCTGAGCCTATTGTCGTTGTTGCTACAATAACTCCTTGACTTGTTGTCGTAGTCTGGCGATCTCCGCAGTGTTGTCAGCTGGCGGTGTCGGTGCGTTGCGGCTGGCAGTAGCACGCACTCCCCTTCTGCGAACTGGAGGGGCTTCATTGTTCACTGGAGCAGCATTGGAGGCGTTTCTATTGGTGCGTGCAGATCTTCGGAGCGACATCGCAGCAGAGTTCTAACAGTTGAAAGAAACATGTTAGAACTTTACCTAATAGGCTCTAAGGCAAAAACTTATTCTAAAACAAACATATCTCGGATCTATTGATTATGACTTCTTATGAAAATTATATAAGTCTTCTTTATTTTTAGAATGGGTTTCTATGCTTAGAAAAACAAGCCATCTTTATTATTTCTAGGTATGTTTCTAATCATCCTATATGACTTAATTCTCAGCCTCGAAACTCATCTTTGTTCCAAAGTTAACCATATTGAGGGAGGGCTGGGATCAATAAAATCGTTCCCACTACTATGGCCCCCTAACTCTCAATATAGAAACTTGGTTCATTGATTTGTATCCACCCTCACCGAACTTAGTCCTTATTTATTTTATTTATTATTTAATATGATTGCGAAATAAAAAATCAAACTCATACATGATAACAAAATAACAAGATATTAATTTGGAAAAGAGTTTTCACTAATTACAACCATAAAACAAACAATGAAATTAACTATTCTAAATATCAGGATCTTCTACATCTGATCCTTCATCTAGCATATCATCATCTAACTCTTCATAGTCTTCATTATCATGTGCCTCAAAATGTCCTCGAGGAAGGTTCATAAAAATCCTATGCTTTTACTCATTTGTAAACTGAAATTCTGATTTTGAAGTGAACCTAATTAAGAGAAAGTAATATTGCACTGCTACTGGCAGTTCATCTTCATCATCCATTGTTTCCCATATCTCCTCTAAGGCTGCAATTATGGGATGAAAATCTCTAAATAGTCTAATTACTAAAATGAATTGTTCCATTGGTCTCATCATGATCTGCTTAGACTCTTGAAGGTGACTTATTTCTCTGTGGAACAAAAGCAGTCTCCGAGTGATTCTCTCTAGTGTTCCTATGGTGTTTCTCGATTCTCTTATTCTCTTTAAAGCCTTAATGGCTCGGATATCCTCATAAGTTAATGCTCTGTTCATACTTAACTGAAAACATAAATGCTAAAATTGTTAGCTATACATATAAGCATAATAACTATAACTTAAATACTTACTTGGCGATCAGATTCGGAGCTTTGAGTGTGTGTATTGAGGATAACTTCATGCAGATGAACCGTTGCTCTGATACCAACTGTAATGACCTAACTACTCTAGACTTTGGACCATTAATGACTACTTATACATAGACACTAATCTTTAATAAAACTCACCAATCATAACTTCATTAAAACTTGTAAGACAAACGTTAACTACATAAAATTTAAAGTAGGATATGGGATCCCATTGTTTTTAAAATAAAAACATAACATGACTTTAAATAAATGGATTACAAAATAAAGTGCGGAAAATACATATAAAGCATAATTTTTAAAAGACTAAGAAGTGACTTCATCCTTGAATCAAACGCTCAATCCACCGATTCCATCATGCCTCAATACATAACCCCCAAGCTGCCATGAACCTTTCTGCCACCATAGCTATTTTCCTGCACATATAAACATAAAGGAATGAGCCTAATGCCCAGCAAGGAAAATCTAACAACATAAATCATATACATAATATTCATATCATATGCTAGAAACATACCATAAACATATATCATAATCATATGTCATATATACTTATAATGGCCATTACTACTTGGGGCTTGTAAACTAAACAAGTCATATGCCCATTAGATTTGTGGGGCTTGCTAGCTAAGCAAGTCATATGCCCATAAATTTATTGGGGCTTGTTAGCTATACAAGTCATATGCCCAAGCCTACAAACATACATAATATGACATTTCATAACACATAAATCATAAGATAACATATAACATATAGAATCCTATCCTATTTTCCTTACCAAATATACCAGGATATGAGAACAGGATTGGGACTTTGGAACACTCATAAAAACCATCAAAGAAGGGTGAATATACTAAAGAAAAAGGGATGAAAAGAATGGACAAACTATACCATCGAGAATATACTTACCAAAAATCTTACGTTCAAGATCTTAGGTTTCCTAACCAAGATTAAAGAATAGAGTTAGGATTTTGAGTAGAAAACTATAAGAATAACACAGAAATGAACTAGAATAATGAATAACTCGAATGCTTCTATAACTGAACTACACCTCGAACCGAAAAATACTATGAACCTTACTTCCTGAGTGTTTATTAAGCTTAAAAGGATAAAGCTTATATTCCCAACCCAAGTGTTTAAGCACTCAAAAATAACCTAGCAGCTTGCAGACTCTGAACTTAGCTTGATGAATGAACAAATGGCTGGGTACTAGGTCCTATTTATAGAGTTCAAGAATGAAAAGATCTTCATTTAACTTGAATAAAATAATGGCTTTTTAATTGAAAAATATTTGAATTATCGTTCAGTAGAGGCTGAAGACTCGGTCAGAAAGATGCTGGACTTATCAAGAGCTTAAAGAATAAATTAAGATCGGTTTCAAAAACATTTAAACATATGGTACATGAGCCGATATATCGCCCCTAGTAGGCGATATATCGCCTGGGCTAATATGCCCGAGGCTCGTCGAGGTGGTCGTTCGAAGTTACGTGTTTTTCGTATCCCCGTATGGCGATATACCGCCCCCTATAGCTGCGATATATCGGCATATGCTGAAATGTTAAACACGAAATTGCACATTTTTAGCCTAATTTGAATTGAGTAAATAGCCTTGACTAAGTCCTCTAATGATTTCAAAGTTGCTGACAGACCCTAGGATATTCAAATATTGATCTTAATAAACTTATTCCTCAAAAATACTAAATTATCATTAAACATACACAAGACAAGTGTTACTATCTTATTGGGTCTATCTAAACCTTATAATATAATAAATATCACCATCAATATTAGTCATATTAATCAAACCTTAGGTTAAAATTAATATTCATAAACTCTAGGTTAAACTTTAGAAAATCTACAAGTGTTACTACGAGTGTCCAACTAAATCCCGGTCTGAACCAAAATCCATAGTCATAAACATACTACAACTATTACTATTGCTACTACTATCTAAGTAGCTAAGTAAAGTTCTTGGACTCTACAATTCTCCCCTACTAAAAAGAATTTCGTCCTCAAAATTTACTTACCAAATAACTCTGAATACCGACCTTGCATGTCCTCCTCCAACTCCCACTTTGCCTCTCATTCAGAACTATTACTCCATAGGACATTGACTATAGGAATGCTCTTGGACCGTAACTGCTTCACCCCCTATCCAGGATGCTAACCGGTCTTTCCTCGTAACTCAAGTCTTTCTAGAGTGCTATCGTATTGTACTTGAGGACGTGAGATGGGTCTGACACATACGTGCATAGCATTGAGATGTGGAACATGTTGTGACTATCTGCTAGTGCTGGCGGTAGGGCTAGTCTATACGCAACTGCTCCCACTTTGTCCAATATCTCAAAAGGACCTATAAATTGGGGACTAAGCTTGCCTTTCTTCCCAAACTGCTTTACACCTTTCATAGGAGATATCTTCAAGAAGACTTGATCTCCGACTTTGAATTCCACATCGCGTCGCTTGGCATCCGCATAGCTTTTCTGATGGCTTTGAGCAGCAAGCATACGCTGTCTAATAAGCGCTACTACTTCTTGAGCTTGTCTAACAGCTTCGGGACCTAGAAGCTGCCTTTCTCTTACCTCGTCCCAGTGTAACGGTGATCGGCACCTTCTTCCATATAGACACTCATAAGGTGCCATCCAGATCGTTGGTCGGTAGCTATTGTTGTAGGAGAACTGTATCAGCGGTAAGTACTTATTCCATGATCCTCCAAAATCAAGTACACATGCGCGTAGCATATCTTCTAAAATCTGAATTGTACGCTCGGACTGCCCGTCTGTCTGAGGATGAAAAGTTGTACTAAGACTTAACTTAGTACCCATAGCTTGCTGTAAACTTCCCCAAAATCTCGATGTAAACACCGATCCTCTATCTGACACTATTGTCTTGGGGATTCCATGCAACCGTACTATCTCTTGGACATAGATGTCTGCATATTGGTCTGCCGTGTATGAAGTCTTAACAGGCAGGAAATGAGCCGACTTGGTTAGTCTATCTATTACTATCCAAGCAAAATCATGCTGCTTATTCATCCTTGGCACACTTGTCATGAAGTCCATATCTATATCGTCCCACTTCCATTCTGGTACGCTAAGCGGTTGCAGTAAGCCTGCAGGCCGCTGATGTTCTGCTTTCACTTGCTGGCATACTAGACACTTGGACACAAACTCTGCTATGTCCTTCTTCATCCTTGGCCACCAATAGATTGCCTTAACGTCCGTGAAGGCTATTGGCTGGGTTTCGACCCATTGTTGTTTTAGAGCTTGGGGTTCTAGAACATACAGTGAACCATCTTCAGTTTTTAGTTCCTGCACATATCTCTTTTCTACTTTCCTACTTGTTCCGGCTATATGGGGCCCTTCGAAGATGGTTATTACATCTTCTCCATCAATCAGAGGTTGTCGGTTATCTTCCCGAGCAGGGGGTACCGCAAGCTAAGGTGGTTGTGCAGGTTGTGATTGTGCTGCTGTTTGGTTTTGCGGGGATTGGCCTTTGTTATTTCCCTTATTTCGAACATATTTCCCGAGGTAGCCTATAATTCCCTGGATAGCCAAGACCGTTACACTGTGTACTTATAAAGGTGCAAGACTCGCTAATCAAGTCAACATTTTAAAAACGTGTCACTAAACATGTAAGAGCTAGGGTTAAAAAGGTTTTGGTCTCAAAAGACTCATTTCATATATTTAAACTGTAATAAACACGGGAACCCATAAGAAAGTAGAGTTAAAATAAGTTTACAGACTCCCAAAAATACATGAGTATTCACTAGCCATACTAAGGAAAAACAGACAGTCTTCAGGTTTTGTAGAGTCCAAGAACTTTACTTAGCTAAGTTAGATAGTAGTATAATAGTAAAAATAGTATTATCTTTATGACTGTGGATTTTTGGTTCAGACCGGGATTTATTTGGACACTCATAGTAGTACTTTTAGATTTTCTAAGTTTAACCTATAGTTTAAGAATATTAATTTTAACCTAAGGTTTGATTAATATGACTGATATTGAGGATAATATTTAGTATACTATAAGTTTGAATGCTCTAAGGTCAGTCAGCAGCTTTGAAAATGTTTGAGGGCTTAGTCAAGGCTGTTTACTCAATTCAAATTAAGCTAAAAATGTGTAATTTCGTGTTTAAATAATCAGCGTATGCCGATATATCGCAGCTATAGGGGGCGATATATCGCAGCACGAAGATACGAAAAACTCGAAACGATACACGATTGCCTCGGGCATACTGGCCCAGGCGATATATCGCCTACAGGGGCGATATATTGCCCCTCTCAGCACATTTTGAAAGTTTTCAAAATCATTTCCCATTCAAACCTTCAACCTCTTGATAAGTCCTGCATCTTTTTGAACGAGTCTTCAGCCTCTGCTGAACGATAATTCAAATTATTTTCACTTTAAAAGCCATTATTTTTATTCAAGTTAAATGAAGATCTCTTCATTCCTAAACTCTATAAATAGGACCTAGTACCCAGCCATTATTCATCTATTACTCTAAGTTCAGAGGCTGCAAGTTGCTAGGTGAGTGTGAGAGTGTAAACACTTGGGTTGGGAATCATAAGCTTGATCATTATAAGCTTATCAAACACTTGGGAAGTAAGGTTTTATAGCATTTCGGTTCAAGGTTTAGATTGGTCTTACAAGTCTTCAAGGTACTTCCACACTCTAGTTCATTGGTATTATTTTATTTAAGTTCTCATAGTCTTCTACTCAGCCTTCTAACCTTATTCTTATTTTGGTTAGGAAATCTAAGTTCTTAAGCACAAGGTTTTGGTAAGTATATTTTAATAGTATAGTTCCTTCATCTCTTTCATCTCTTTTTCTTCAATAGACTCACCCTTTCATAAATGGTTTTTAGGAGTGTTCCAAAGTCCCAACTCTGTCCTCATATCCCGGTATTTTTGGTAAGGAAAATAGGATAGAATTTATGTGTTATATGCTTTTATATGTTATCTTATGTTTTTTTTATGTTATGAAATATGTTATGATTGAGTATGTTTGTAGGCTTGGGCATATGACCTATATGACTAACAAGCCCCAAATAGATTATGGGCATATGACTTGCTTAGCTAGCAAGACCCCACTAATCTAATGGGCATATGACTTGTTTAGTCTATGGGACCCCAAGTAATAATGGCCATTATAGTATGTATGTGATATAAGTGTTATGTTATGTTTTTATGTTTTTTTTATGAAATTATGTATATGGACTATGTGTTAGATTTTCCTTGCTGGGCATTAGGCTCACTCCTTTTTGTTTATATGTGCAGGAAAATAGTCTTAATTGGCGGGAAAGGTTCTTGGAAGCTTGGAGAATGTGTATTGAGGCGGAATGGATTCAAGAGCCGAGCGTTTCGATTCGAGGATGTAGTTTTGTCTCTTATGGTTTTTACATGTATTTTCCGCATTTTATTATGTAAATATCTTTTAATTATGTCATGTTTTGGTTTTAAAACAATGGGATCCCATATCCTACTTGATATTTTATGTAAGGTACATCTTTATTTTTTTTTACAAGTTTCTTAATAAAGTTATGGTCTTTTCACTTGTAAATTTTATTAAGGATTAGTATTTATGTATAGTTTTGGTCCAAAAGTCTAGAGTAGTTGGGTCATTACAGGTTTCATGTCCTTGCCCAAACCTCAACCGTGGCGGCCGAGCACCTGGCTATGTACATTCCGCTCGCTGAGCTCTCCAGTCAAGGCTGGTCCAATTTGCCCTTGCCTTTACCTGCACCACGTAGCACCCGTGAGCCAAGGCCCAGCAAGAAAACATCTTAAACAACTCAATCAATGAAAACAGACAATTAGCTCATTATGCATGTATTCCCATCAGATAATCCCCAATATATATTCGGCATATATAATCAGTTTCAAGATACACTCTATCACATATAACACTCATATCACATAATATTCAGGGCCGACGACTTAGGCCGCACCCTCTGTTTAACCCACTGACTCCGGCCCGCTTAAACCGAGCTCGGTGCATATTAAGCTGTCCTCGGCTACCAATGGCCGAGCCGCGCCCTATGCGCTAGTGAAACCCTTGGCACCCTTAGGCCGTTGGTTCACTAAATGGCTTGCATGGCATAATACCAAATTTTCAAGCATTTACAATAGGGAGCCCTTAGTCCCGTCACATATATTCAACCGGGTGCAGTTTTCTTACCTTTAGTCTGTGCAGTTATTGGATTACGAGCAACGCTTCTCAAGCACGATCCGTTCCCGAGCCTAAGTCTTTATCACCTAGTCACAACCAAGGTATAGGGTTCCATTAATACTCCAATATAGGTTTCCAGTTACAAAACTAACTCCCGGGATTCCAAATTCCACCAAGCACGGTGGTGAAACCAAACCCGAGCACACTAGACCACTTTCCCGTGCCTAAAACCCTCAAAAAATCATGTGTGCAACCAAGGGCTGCGGCCCCTGAAGCCTAGCCGCGGCCCTTCCCCAAAATAGAACCAACACCACCCCTGAAGGAGGACATGCGCCGCGGCCCTTTCTTTAGGCGTCACGGCCCTTGCTTTGGGCGCCGCGGGCTTGCCTTTGGCCGAGCCTCCTTGGCTCCTTTGCATGCTAGGGTCGCAGCGCTTTAGAACAAAGCCGCGGCCCTCCCCTTCGAACCCAGAATTTGCACCATTTCAAGGTTCAAAACCTCAGCCACAACCACCCTTAAGCTCCCTACTTCAACACCCAACAAATCCAATACCTTTAACATGACTTAAACAACTTAATTCCACAGAAAACTCAACCCAATACACACTAATCTTCTCTTTTCAATTTCCAAAACTCAAGAGCTATGAACATTCAAACCAGCCATTCAAACCCAATCTAAAACCTCTAAACCATGAGTGAAAACTTACCTCTTCTGTTGAATCACCTCACCAAGCCAAAGCCAAGCTAAATCTCCAAGTTTCCTCCTTAATTCTGCCTTAAGACATCAAAACCATGTTTGCTTCAAAACTTGACCAAAACCCAGCTAGAACTCAGAATTCAACCACAGAAAAGAAGATTAGATGCTTACCTTAATCCCTGTTTTTGTTCTTGATTTACTCCTGAGCTAAACCTCCAAATCCTCACCACAAATCTCAGAAATTCCAGCTTGTTCCCCTTAAGTCCACTGTGTTTTTCCTTCCCTTTGTTTTCCTTGAGAGTGAGAGAGAGTTGAGGCAAAAGTTTTAGTCGGTCTTTATTTTCTAAAGGCTTCCTTATGTCTATCTCACTCATTAAGTTAATCCCGAGGCTCGGGGTGCCGAAACCGTCCCCGAGGCCAAAATGGTAAAATCCCCCAATATTCCCGCCTAGACATCCTAACCTCAAATATATCTCCATATATTTATTTTCATGACCCGATAGTCCAAATCGCTACCCGCTATCTAAAAACACCCCCGACTTATCCAAAGTCACATCTTAAGTCCCGTTGTGACTTTTCCCGCTATCTGACCCTAGAATCGTCTTGAGTCGTGCTCTGCGAACCTGTCCACATAATAATGTGGTTCTCACATATATCACATATTTATTTCATATCACATTAACACATAATATCATCAATTATTATATAAACATTACTAAACATATAATTACTCATTTAAATCACAATTATTCCATTAATGCCCTCCTGGCACACTAATCAAGGCCCACTTAAGCCTTATTAGCGATTTTGGGTCGTTACATAGCCTCTGGAGATCAGACCTTCGATCTCTTCCTTCAATTGTCTACATTCTTTTGTCATGTTTCCAATATCCTTGTGGATTTGGCAATATTTATTTCGATCTCATTTAGTGCGTTGATTACGCATAGGTTTTGGTTGTGGAAATGGTTCCTGATTCTCGTTCGCCACATAAATATTTTCTCGAGTCTCCTTTAGCTAAGTACAAACAATATAAATGGAGATGTACTTGTCTCCTTTTTTCTTCTTACTCCCTTCTTCCTCGAGAGTATTTCCCTTATTCTTCTCCCTTTTGTAAGAGTTATCATTAGAGGATTGTACAGCAGTTGGAATCTTCACGCTTGCGCCAGGGTTCACATTCATCGTTGTTGCTATTGGGGTAGGAGGTGCTAGCTGTAATGCTGACCTGGCCTCTTCTACATTGATAAATATTTGTGCTCACTCTGTGAGCTCTATTATGATTCGAACTGGTTTTCGATGTAGGCCGTCCCAAAAGGAGCTTGCTGGCAAGATTCCAGCTTGAATATCCATCAGGTGACTGTTGTCATCGACATCTCGGGCTCGAGCAGATTCGATATTGAATTTCCCAATATATTTTTTAAGAGATTCACCTTGTTGTTGTTTAATATTTGCCAAGGATGGAGCCTCGGGCTTAACACTCTTTGCAGCCCAAAACTACTTTTTGAAATCTTTCGATAATTTTTTCCATGACGAGATAGAATGCCTGCGGAACTTATAGAACCAGATTTTTGTTGCCCTTGCTAAATATGTTGGGAACAACATGCATCTGAGCTCGAGACCCACATTACTAGACCTCATTATCGTGTTAAAGGTACTTAGATGGCTACCTTTGTAGCGTCCCAAAACTCCTAATAAGGTTAGTGCTTTGATTAGCGTGTCGGGAGAGCATGTGGGGTAATTATATGAATTATATGATTATATTATTATTATGCATAATTATGTGTAGTAGATGTGTTTAAAGACCCGTTTTTTGTTAGAAATGGGCACTTTCATAATTTTAACACGTTGAGGGTATAAATCCAATATTTATGTGTTATGTGCTCGGTAGAATACTATTATGTTGATATATTTTATAATCATCTTGAGTGAGTCCTTCCGAGCAGTTTTAGGGGAAAAGTCACAACGGGGATAAATGCCCGACACGGGTCGAGCCTAGGGGTATTTTGAGAATTTAAATAATTCTAGACAATTGATAAAATGAAATTAAGTGGAAGAATAAATTTGATGGACTAGTCAATAAATTTGGAGATTAGTGGTGTAATTGGATTTTTAGGCAAATGACTAAAATGCCATTGGGGTTAGTAGTAGACTACGTGGAGGTAGAGGCAAAATGGTCTTTTGGCCCTAAAGTTAATGAAAAATCTGCTAAGTGTTGGGAACCCTCCTCTCATTCACATTAAAAAAACACTCTCTCGTGTTCTAGATAACTTCTTCTTCTTCTTCTTCACATATGTTCATTTAAGCTTAGAGATCAACTCATGAGATTTTGAGGATTTTGGGAAGGGATTTGGCAACAAGAAGGAGTTTGGAGCTGCCAAGGTCATTATTAGCACAAGGGTTTCGAAAATTTCGAGGAGGGTTTCCACAAGGCTCAAGATCGCACTCGAGGTAGCTCTGTCTTCAGCAATCGAGAGCCAGAGGTAAGAAAAGTTGGCATTGCACGTAAAGCGGACATTGGCTCTATTGTATCTAGAAATGGTTATAGCCATATAATATTGAAATGAGCTAGGGTTGTGTATCTTTATTGCATACTTTGTTTATTGTGCTTATTAGTAACTGATTTGGTTATGGGCATATAGTTATTACCGTTAGCTTAGTGTCGCAAGACGCACTTTATTAGGCATTGACCGTACATATGGTGCTAGTGATGTGAATTATGTGATTATTACCGTAAGCTTAGTGTCAGGAGACGCACTTTACTAGGCATCGACAGTACATATGGTGTTGGTGATGCAAATTGCTTGGTATATTTGATATTGAATGCAATATGATTATTGAATATATGTGGCTATGGCTTATGAGTTATGTGAACTGTTATTTATATAAATTGTTATATATTCCTGTTGAGATTATTGTGTATGTCTTGTGGAACTTATCTTGCTGGACCTCGGCTCATGGATTCTCTATCGTCCAGGTATGGACAAGGGAAAGGTCAACCAGCCATGAGTTGGAGGGCTTTGGAGTGACGCTTACATGTTCATCCTACTCGACCGCCACGGTCGAGGGATTTGGAGGGACCGAGGGTATAGGTCCAATTTTTCGCTTAGGTCGACTATTTTTGTAAATACTGAGTGTAATTGTATAAACCCTTTTGGGATCCCATGTAATTTTTTAAAATATTTAATGAAAAGATTAATATTTTGACCAAAAATTTTAATATATAAACCTATATTTAATTTAAATTTCACTTTGGAGTCCAAACCACCCGCTTATCGAGTTAAGCACTATTTTAAACATACGGTGTAACGATGCTGGATTAGTAGGGTGTTACAACTTTGTATCAGAGTTGCCAAGGCTATATGGTTCCTGAAGATTGACTAAACATGTATGATCACTGCTAGAGACAAGCTTGACTCACGGTTCGGTGGGTAATGGGTTGAATACCTGTTTAATTGCTTAATTAAACCATATTTTCCTTATTTTCATGCTAGATTAGGGAGCATGAAATATATTGATAGGTTCTGCCCCTTGACTGTTATGTAAATATGAAAATATGTGCTTGCTAACATTATTGTTGCATGTGAATGCTTTAATTGCTCGAGTTTGGCTATGAGACGATTTTGAGGTTGTTATCATTTTCTGGTAAACCGAAGTCGTCGATGGTAGAAGTATTTGGAAATAGTACTTCTAAGGTAATCAACTAGACTCTGTGGCAAGAATGTAGAGGCAAATAATGTCATTGTTGAACCTCAGTCTGCTCCTCATAGGGAGGGAGCATATGCTTTTTGATGTGTAAGTTAGATTACAGAGATAGGAGAAAGAGATAAGACAGCTGAGGCAACAGATTCCACTAGAGGAAGTTGCTCAGCATGTGATTCCTGCGCTGGTACCTTTGGCAATGCGACCTGATGTAGGGAATCGATTGGAACCATTGGTTGAAAAGTTTCAAAAGTAACACCTTTCAGTTTTTTAGGGAAGCTCAGATCCACTTGGAGCTAAATCGAACAGTAGATAAGCACGAATAGCTCCACCCTGGATTTTATGAGGGTGGTGGGTGATGATAGGATGGCTTATGCCCAGTCTATGCTACGAGACGATGCTCAGTTAGGATGGGAGGTTGTTTCCCAGACACGCAGTGTTTCTATAATAAACGAGGAGGAGTTCCGAGAGTTACTTAATAAAAAGTAATATAATGATGCGGTTTGAATTGCGGAGGTGGACGAGTTCACTAGTTTGGTTTGGGGCATTACGACTGTGACTGAATATGCAATGAAGTTTGATAGGTCGGCTAAGTTTACTACCGACTTAGTGCCAATGGACGACGCAAGAAAAGAAAGGTTTGTTCAAGGGCTGAATGTTATGATAGCTCGCGATGAGAGAATGTTGGTCCCATTTATGGGAGAGAAGTCCTTTACTGCTAAGAGGACAGAGAACAAGTTATGGGAGAGGGTGTCACAAGATGCGATACTAGGTCCGTTTACTAGGTCTAGTAGATGTGGTGGCCCCATTTATTCAAAAAGAATGAATGTTGATATTTCAGGTACCACTGGGTTATATAAACGATTTCGGGGTACTCAGAGCAACTGTCAAGGTGGAAATAAGAATTGGAAAACTTATCCTGAGTGCACACGATGTAGGAGACAAGATGATGCCACTCATTGTTTGTATCCAGTGTAGCGATAGATAAACTTAGAAGACCTTGAGATATGCATGGTGTGAGGTTTGGAACCTTGTTACCTACTTGAAAGTTAGTAATCTCTAGGAGATGGATTAAATCCTTACCAATGGAAGTGGATAGTAGAGAATTATTTGCGGTCTTGGTTTTGTTATAAAAGGAGGACCCTGACATAGTATGAGCTATGGGTCGGTTAGCCAAGTATGAGGCAACCATAGATTGTGAAAAGGAAAGAGATGGTAATTTTGAGCCTGAGGGAGAGGATCCCTTTGTGATTGTGAGTGCTATAGGTGGACCCCGCATCCCTACGATCTCAGTGTTGAAGGCTGAAGATGTATTACAAAAATTGTTGGACCATAGGAGACCAGATTAGTTTGTGAGTTCTAAATGTGTTTCCAAAGGATTTATCTGAGTTATTATCGCACCAAGAGATCAAGGTTGTTATAGAATTGGCATCTGGAACAGGACCGATATCCAAGGAACCTTACTAAATGGTACCGACGGAGTTAATAATTGGAGGTTCAGTTACAAAAGCTATTGGATTTGGGGCTTTTTAGATCGAGTTTTTCACCGTGGGATGCACCGATATTATTTTTGAGGAAGAAAGATGGATCGCTGCGAATGTGTATCGGTTATCAGGAATTAAATAAGGTGATTATCAAGAATAAGTATCCACTACAAAGGATTGACGACTCGTTTGATCGACAGTGTTCCTGAAGATTGATCTTTGATCTAGTTATTACGAGTTGAGGATCAAGGAAAAGGATATTGCAAAGTCTACCTTCCGCACAAGAAATGGACATAGTGAATTTTTTGCGATGTCTTTCGAACTGATCAATGCTCCAGCGACTTTCATGGATCTAACAAAAAGAGAGTTCGAAGATTATTTGGAAAAATTCATGGTTGTGTTTATTGGTGACATACTGGTCTATTCTCAGTTAGAAAAAGAACACAAAGAACATCTCTGTTTGGTACTACAGAGGCTAAGGGAACATAAATTTCATGTAAATTTTAAGAAGTGTGAGTTTTTACTTCTTCGAGTAATGTTTCTGGTTACATTGTGAGAAAGAATGGGATTATGGTTGATCCAGCCAAGACAGAAGCGGTAAGAGATTTTCCAAGGCCAAGAAACGCTTCAAAAGTTAAAAGTTTCCCTGGATTGGAGGGATGCTATCGACATTTTGTTGAAGGATTCTCGAGGATTGCAACACCCTTGACTGAATTAACACATAAGAACCTGAGAGTTGTGTGGGCTGATAAGCATGAATCGTGCATCCAAATAATGGAGCAAAGACTGATCACTGCACCAGCACTTAATCTGTCATTTGAGAACGAGAAGTTCGTGGGGTATTGAGGTGTGGCGATACAGGGACTATGATGTGTCATTATGCAAGCTAGGAGGGTCATAACTTATGTTTAAGTTGGCTGAAAGAATATGAACAGAGATATCCTACACATTACCTTTAGTTGGCAGCAGTGGTATTTGTGCTTAAGGTGTGGCGACACTACTTATATAGGGAGAAGTGTGAGATATACATCAACATAAGAGTTAAAATATTTTGTTGCCTGTAAAGATTCAATTATGAGACAGAGATGTTGGCTAAAATTGGTGAAGGATTATGATTGTGGATTCCTTTATCATCCAGGAAAAACTAACATGGTGGCTGATGCCCTAAGTCGGAAAGGTCTAGGCTAAGTGTATAGTTAGAAATAGATCACAGCAAATTTAGTTGAACAAATGACTAATGCTGGTATAGATTTCATAATTGGTAAATTGGTGGATACAACCTATTAGTCTACCCTTCTGGAAAGAATTAAAGAGGCGCAAAAGAGTGATCCATAGATGGTGAAGTATGGAGAGGAAGTCTTAACATGAATGGCAAAGGACTTTAGTATTTTGTTATGGATCTGTGGAGATATGAAGATCGGATATATGATTCTGATGGATGTTGGTATTAAGAAAGAGATTCTAAATGAGTCTCATACACTACGAAGATGTATCATGATTCGAAATCTTTATATCGGCGACGAAGTGCCTAACTCTTCAGCAAGTGAGAGCTAAACATCAGAAGCCAGCGGGGTTATTACGACCTTTGAGCATTCTGTAATAAAAATGGGAGGATATAACCACAGATTTTATTGATGGATTGCCTAGGATTTTGGGGTAATATGATTCTGTATTGGTGATCATGACTCGATATACCAATTCAGCGCATTTTCTTCTTATGCGAACGAATTATAATGTGGATCATTATGCTAAGTTATATGTGAAGGAGGTTGTACATCTCCATGGGGCACCAAAGTCTATATTGTTGGACCGAGATCAAATATTTACTTCCAAGTTTTGGAAAGGCTTGCAGGGGGCGATGGGTACCAAGCTGAGATTTAGTACTGATTATCATCCTTAGACAAATGACAATCTGAGAGGACAATTCAGTTATTAGAGGATATGCTTCAGGCATGTGTATTGGATTTCGAGGGACCCTGGAGTAAGTACAATCCCTTGATTGAGTTTTCCTACAACGACAGTTAGAAGTAACTATCAGAGTAGCTCTGTAAAGAGATGTTGTATGGTAGGAAATGTAGATCACCTATCCATAGGGATGAAAAGGTGAGAAATCTATCTTGGCCCCGAGGTTGTTCAGAGAACCAATGAGGCCATTAAGAAAATTTGAGCGAGAATGCTCGCTTCACCGAATGGATAGAAAAGCTACGCAAATCCAAACGTAGGAACATGGAGTTCCAGGTTGGAGATTATGTGTTTTTTCAAAGTATAGTGTATTGACTAACAACGCAACAATCGAATTGATGATGATGAAGAACAAGCACACAGGGAGTTTTTTTTTCTTTATTACTTTTCATTTCATTGGGACAATGTCATGATTAAATGTGGGAAAGGGATACTTATTCTGTGAATTCATGTTTTTATTTTTTGTTTGTTTTGTTTTTTGTGTTTGTTTTGTTTTTGTTTTTGGTTTTTATTGTTTTTTATGAGCATGATTAAGTTAATAGCAATAGGTCAATGATAAGAAATTGATTAAATTAATATAATTTTGAGAAAATTATAGATTTTACATGAAATTATGTGCTTAACTTTTGTTGTGATTATTGCTTGAATTTGATTTCCAATTTTAATATTTGTACACATAATTGAGATCACCTCGTTATTAGTATTTAGAGAAGGTTTATGCATGATGAGATAAGATGAAATTTTTAAGTTGCCACTCTAGAACTTATTTTGAAAATTGATTGAGGCAAAATCATAGGTTACATAATATTAGGGAGATGATGTACACTATTTTTGGATCGTTTTAGCCTTTGAAGCTAACCTTGATGAATTTATATCCATAGTTACCATTTTTTAGCTTAAAAAAATACATTTTTTTTTCTCTTTTTTACCAATATATGTGATACTTTAGCCTAAACACTTAATAAAATTATTTCTTTGTCCTATTTTTACACCATGTGCATATATTAAATATCTAGTTGGATTGTGACATGAAGATGGGAAGAAGAATAGAATTGTGATGCTACATATAATTAAAAAAAATATTTTGGAGAAAGAGGAAAATAGTGATACTCCTTGTGAAAGTGTAATATTCATTGATATTATTATTTTCGTTGTGTTTTATTTATTGTTTCTTTCTATTATTTTATGGTATAATTTGAAAGAATACTAGTTGTGTAGTACTTTTTTATTATAGAGATGTTTGGATTATTTTTGAAGTTTTGTTTCTTTTGTGTAATGGTGTGTGTGTGACACCGTAGCTAAAAATGATAGTGTGTAGAGGGAGAGGTGGTGTGTGAAGAAGGAAGGAAAAATGAAATTTAATGTTTTCCATTTTTAGAAATAATGTATTTGGACATATTTAAGTAAAAAGATGAATTTCTTAATTGGATTTCTAGAATATTCTAATGATCTATTCTATTATGTGAAGAGTTGATTTAGATGATTTATAACTAAATGCAAATGAAAAAAATATGAAGAGAAGAAGAGTAGGTGGTGTGTGGGAGAGAAGAGGAAGAAGTGGTAATTCTTTCAATTTTTAGAAGATCTCACATTCTATTTTTATAAAATAAGAATAATGGAAATAAAGAAAATTGGGAAACTTCCTTTTCCTCTCTATAGGATTCGGCCAAGAGCATAAGGAGATGAGATTTTTTTATTTTCTTTCATTTTTGGAAGACAAGAGAAAAGAAGAGAAGGGAGGCCTAGCATAGAAGAGAAGAGAAGAAGAGAAAGAAAGAGGGGGGACAACGAGAAGAAGAAGATGAAGAAGAAGGAAAGGAGAAAGGTTCTAGGTATTCAACCAAGCAAGGTAAGAACTTGGTAGTTTTATGATTTATTTGGATAGCAATTATTCTAGAGTATAACAAGAAGAGTTGTGATTTATTTGTAAGGATTTGAAGCTAGTACAAAATGGAATGGCCTTAGAGTTTCAGCCACACCACAAATAGCAAGGTGAGAACTTTTTGATCCATGACGATTGGTTAGATGATTGGAAGTGTGAGGTAGAAAATTTGTTGTGGTATTTTTGAAACATGATCTTCTTTCTCTGACGAATTCTACTCCCTTCTCCGATTGGAATCTTAAATTTGTGAAGAGAATAAAGTTTCGGGGGTTACCAGCAAGGAAACTCTTCGATGCTTAACTTAGATAAGTGTTTTTTTCATTCAAAGTAATGATAGAAAGTCTTAACATGCCTTTGTTGTGTATAGTGTTGGCTATTTATAGTGATAGACAGGAGGACTATAGAGAGGATGGAGGAATTTGATTGGTTGTTGAGTAACAAACTTTCCCGCCTTTTTTCCTCTGCTCCCCTTAAGTGATTAAAACGTAAAAGCTTTAAATTTTTATCCTGCTTCTACTAGAAGATCTCACGTCTCTTCTCTGCGGAAGCTACATTACTTTATACATTCAATTTTCTACTTACTTAAATGCGTCGTATTGGGCTATTTCTTCAAGGAAATGGTTGATCGAGTCGTGCAATGGCTTTGGGCCCGATCTTATATGGTATAATCAATCTCAGACCCAATGCGGCATTTTTGGGTTCCAACAATTACCCCTCGACCCATGTCTGATCGTTCAGCGGACGCGGATGTGGGTCGATCACTATGAACAATCATTCCAAAAATGCCCATATTCTAATCACGTTGTAAGCATTTATTACTTATAATCATGGCATGTTCAGTTTTTGCAGTCATATCCCACGTTCCCGAGAATCAAGGACCAATAGGAAGTGCCCACGATTGTTTGGAGCTTTGGTTTCCTTCCCCATTTGAATGTAAGAAATAAAAAGTCGCTTCTTACTCTCTTCTTCTCACCCATCTCTCTGATCAAACATCTTCCCTGCATTTTCTCTCCCAAGTTTTTTCTTTTCGAAAACTAACCCTCTTTCCTTCTCACAGTCTAAAAATCATGGCACACAGACCGTCTTCTGAGCCTAATGTAAAGAGAAACTACCACATGAATCTCGATCACCTACTCGCCAATTGTGATATTCTTGAGAATCTCAAAATTCGTAAGCTTTTGGCGAGTGAGCTGGGCGACTGGCGACATAAGGATGTCGTCAAACCAGATGAAATTTTGCTCAGTTCTAAGCATATTGAGTATCTTCGCCTCCCTCTTCTTGAAATTCTTGTTCAAATTGTCTCTTGCTCCAAGGCGCATATTGTCAGTTCGTTCCCAACGTTGTTCAAGCGATAGTTTGGGCATCCATGTTAGGTGCAATGCATGGTCTTTCAATCGATACAGGGGACGTTTATGTTGCCTTTACCAAGTCGAACAACAAGTCTTCTGAGAATAGATCATGGAAGACGTTCTACTTGTCACCCAAGAAATACAGGTATATTTTTACTGATTACGACAATTCCAATAAGAATTAGGATGAATTTATGTATGCGGATGATGGGGAATGTTACCCCAATTTCTTGCCCCGAAATGTATTTCCCCTCACCAGAACTTTTATGACTGGTGAGCTTTTGACTTTGGAATCATATTTTATTATTTCATTTGTTTTTGGAAAAAATGAACTGTGTGATAGATATTGAGCTCTATTTAGAAATAGTCTTTGCTAATTAGTTCTTAAAATCTTATTGTTGTGCCTGTTTTATTGCAATTTCAGACTGTTTTTGGCCGACTATTAAAATTGGTGATGCCAAAGAAAACCTTTTAATGGAAAGGGGTTTCTTTCACGAGTCTAAGGATTTGGCTATCAACATTTGGACAGTCTCCAATCCTTATTGTACAGATTATGTATCGCTTGTGTTTTACGATGGATACAGACCCCAATGTCGCCGCAGGTCGGGCTATATAGGGTGATTGGACAGAGGAATATGTCCTCATAGCGTATAGGGATGCGATGAAGAGGTTTACATCTCAGCCTCTTCCTTCTTATGTCATTTCCCTTTCTGATGAAGATATTGAGAGGACAATCTCATAAACTCAAACGGCTCTAGAGAGGCATCGTTCTGCCCCAGAGGACAGAAGCAAAAGAGCGCCTTCCATCGAGATTCCCAGAGTTGCACTTAATATTACTACTCAACTTATTTGCTCTGTGATCTCGCAGGTTGTTGCTTCAAGACCATCCCAATCGATCGTTTCTCGACGAGCTGTGGGTTCATCAGATCCTCAGAAGAAGAGGAAATCTCCTCCTACTAGTTTTGATGATGACTCAGATGATGGGGTTGTGTGGGCATCCTAGTTTAAGTTTTCAAGGAGGGAGTCTACAAGTTCATTGGAAACTAAATCTCTTGGCACAAGTTTGAGTCCTGCACCTCGTACATTGTCTAATTCTGTAACTCCATTTGTTGTCCAAGGAGAGCAGACCAGATGCAGCGTCCAAGTTACTACCCCAGTCTTGAGAGTATCAAGTGCCCCTCAAGCATCTTCGGCCACTTGTGGTTCTAAGGGGGCACCTCATAGTTTGGTTCTCGCGTGTTCTTCTGCACTTGAATTCCCAAGTGTGGGGTCTTTTCCAGCTTCATCACGCTCTGTTGCACAGGTTTTGATGACTAATGTTGTTGTCCCTTCATTATCCTCTACTAAAATTTTGGTATCTGTTGTTTCAGTCGGTGCCCTTGTTTCCGTGAGTCTTGGCGTGGCCAAGAAAGGTTCAGCTTCTTTGAAGAAGATTCAGTTCCTTGATAATATTTTTGCTAGTGTGGAGGAGTCTCCGGATGAGACAAAAATAGTTAGCTTTTCTGGAGGTGAAGGCACAGAAGTGAGTTTTGTTGTTCGAGTTTCTTCCACTCTGTCTCCCCCATTGCTTCCCATCTCTTCAGGTCTTAACTCATCAACAAAGTTTTTGAACCAACTAGGTTCAACTATGGTGAGCACCCCTATCTTCTTACCAACTGAGTTGGATGATGATGAAAAAGAAGGGAATGACGATGTGTTAGTGGCTTTTACTGAGCCTAAGAGGCAAGGTACTAGTGTGAATATCGCTGCCTCTATTGTGCCAGGTGGCTCAAATGTGAGTTCCTCACCGAGGGTCACATCTATGTCCAGTATTGTCATGTCAATTCCTCCTTTGCCCTAAGTAGAGGCGACGAGCATCATGACGGAAGCACAAATTGCCTCTTCCGAGCCTCAGAAGCAATTGCGTCTTCCGTACCTCAAGAAATGGTTATGTTTGATGCCCCTCCTACCTCTACTATTGAAAGAATAATGGAGACAGTTGCAGGCAGCAGAGGTGCTAGTGTAATGATGTGTGATGCTGGAGAGGAGGACATTCTGCGAGCGGCTGTTGTGCAATTCCCAAATGAGTTGATTGCAAGTGTGGATGACCTCGGCAAGGCAAAGGAGGCACTTGGTGAAGTTACCAGTGGCTAATAAGGCATATCGCTTTCCCCCAATGGCCCGTGGTAGTTCTCCCACAACATTCATCCCCCACATAGCATATGGCCGATGTAAGACAATTGAATGAAGCTCTTACAGAGGACGGTGATTAATGGGGCAAAGCGCTAGCACTTCTCACATTTCTTAGTGTATTCTTTGGGTTTGGTCATAATATAAGGCAAAAAATAACCTGTAGTTAGGGCTTTGTGCGCCAGACTACATCCACCTGCGTGATTTCCACATACTCCTTCATGGATTTCCTCGAGCCATTTTTGGGCTTTGGACTATCACAGGCACCGCAAGCATGGGCCATTAAAAGATTTTTTTTAAAGGACTCCATTTATGATAGAGTATCGGGGAGCCTTAAGTCACAGAAGGTGAGCTTCTCTTTTATCTTTGGGTTTTGTTCCTTTGGTGAGGAAGCTAACAATCAAATCCATCCATCAAGGTTGGTCAAGCTCTATGTTGCATATTTGCAAATTATTATGGGTCTTCGTCATTAAAAGTTCAGAATGTCGAGTGTATTGGCTAGATGAGGCTCGCTTTGATAAGAGATCTACTCATTGATTAAGCTCTCTAGGGATCTATGTTACTTCAAATGAAGAGAAGTAATTGCGTAGATTGTCGATTTTTTTTAGAAATTGCAATAATTTTGGGGCCTTAGCCTCGTAGTTGCCTTGGACTTGCTCTGTCATTAGCATCAAATTCGCCCAAACCCAAATATTCTTTACACCCATGCTCTTAGCTAACTCCAATCCATATAGTAAAGCCTCGTACTCTGCTTCATTATTGGTGGCCTGATAGTTCAACTTTAAAGATTCTTCTAGTTTAAGGCCAGAAGGTGCTTCTAAAACTATCCCAATGCCTGAGCCCTGCGAGTTAGAAACTTTGTTTGTGATAAGAACCCAGACCCATTCTGATTCAACAGACGCGAATTCATGAATGGCATCTGGCTCAAAGGATTGAATTTCTACCAAGAAATCGACTAAAACATGGCCTTTCTTTTCCCTCTTTGGTTGAAACTTGATATCGTAAGCCCCCAAATCGATAGCCCACTTAGAAAATCATCCAGATAAATCAATTTTACTCAACCCCTATTTTATAGGATAATCAGTCAAGACTATGTTGGGATGCCCTTCAATTTATTGTTTAATCTTCTTCTTGGCGGACACCAAGGCTAGGACTAGTTTCTCCATCATGTTGTATCTTGTTTCCGCGCCTAAGAGCATTTTGCTGGCGTAGTAGACTAGCTTTTGCTTCCCTTCATCTTCTCGAAATAACAACTGCAGGAGGCATGCTAAGTATAAGAAGAGTTCTTCATTAGGTACAGGTGAACTCAGGATTGGAGGGTTGCTTAGATACATTTTCATATCATGGAACGCACGCTTCTGTTCATCAACCAAGAGGGCATTGGAAATAAAAATTATGCTTTGAAAGAATGGCTAGCATCTGTCAGACATCCTAGAGATGAAGCAGCTTAACGCTGCGATCTTTCCAGTATTCTTTTGTACATCGCACACTGTTCGCGGTTCTTTCACTTTCGTAAGGGAGGAAATTTGAGTAGGGTTGGCCTTAATTCTTCTTCTGCTAACTACATAACCAAAAAACTGGCTCGCGGAGACCCTGAAGGCACATTTGGCAGGGCTTAGCTTCATTTGGAAGTGATCCAAAACTGTGAAATACTCGACCAAATCTGCAATATGCCTTGAGGGGTGTTTTGACTTCACCATCATATCATCAATGTAAACCTCCATAACACGACCCAGTTGATGGGTGAAAATTTTATTCATTAGCCTTTAATAGGTGGCCTCTGCATTCTTTAAGCCGAAAGGCATGAATTTGTAGCAGTAAAGTATCTTTTTTGGTAGTAAAGGCTATATGAATATGATCTTCTTCATGCATTGGGATATGATTGTAACCAAAATCTGCATCTACGAAGCTCATTTTTTCGTATCCTACTGTCGATCATTTGATCTATCTTTGGAAACAGGTAGCTGTCCTTGGGACAGGCTTTATTAAGGTTTGTGTAATCGATGCAACTCTTTTCTTTCCATTTTTCTTCGTGACTACCACGGGATTGGCAATCCAACTTGGATACAATCGTTCTTCTATTGCACCACTTTGCAACAAATGGTCAACTTCTTCTTGAATAGTCTAATTGACTTCGGGCACGAATCTCTATTGTTTCTGTTTGACTTCTGGGTAATCCTTTGAAATTTTAAGACGATGTGTCATAACTGAAGGATCTATTCCCAGCATATCTTTTGGTGACCAAGCAAAAGTGTTTATGTGTTGTTTGAGAAAGTTCGTAAGTTGTAACTTCCCTTCAACGGGCAGATGGGCACTTACCAGCACTGTCTTATTCTCATCTTTGTCGTCGAGGTGTATTTCTTCAAGTTCTTCCATGGTAGTGAGGTTGCATTATGATGAGTCTTCATCCTCGACGGTTTGGAGGAATGCTGGTACTTTTCCCATTAATTGCCATTGATCGCTTTGATTAGAAGTACTAGTTGAGGGTGTGTCAGCAGTTTGCTTCATGGTGATAAATCACTTTCTTGCCTACTTTTGACAACCTCTGATGTCAATGGTGTAGGTCCCATCAAGGGATTGGCAGTGCATAACTTGATGGATGGTAGACACGACACCTTGCATCTGATGAATCCAGCTTCTACCCATTATGGCGTTGTAACTGGTTTGCGAATCTATGACAACGAAATCTACTTCCACTGAATGTTCCGCTACATGTACCTGGAGTTTTATCGCTCATTTGGAGTACACTTTGAAACTGTTGAATCCAAGAACCAGAAAAGTAGTGGGTCAGATCTTAGATTCATCAATTCCCATCTTCTGAAAGGCTTCCCAAAACAGGATGTCCAAGTCGCTTCCGCCATCTACCAAAACTCATTCTAATATGCATTGATGCACTTGGAGTTTTATTACAAGATGATCATCATGCAAAAGCTGCAAACCTTGCAAATCATCCTCTGTGAAGGTGATTGGTACCGCAGGGTAGAAGCGTTCTTCCACAGTGATGAAGTTCACAGTAAGCCCCAAAGATCTATAGCGTTTGACACGATATTCCATACGCTTTTGATTTCGGGCCTTGTGTTCATCTTCTGGAGTTGTCTCAATTATCCTGTGTATCATTGAGACTTGTTTGAGTGGTTGTTGAGTGCTAGTTGGCATAGCTTTTGCGGGCAGCGCTATCGTAACAGCCGGTGCGGCGGGTGGAAGGGGATTGTTAACAGACCCCCCTTTGATATACTGGGTAAGTCGTCCATTGCGCATAAGGGCCTAAATTTGTTCGTACAGGCTCTTACATTCAACGATTTTGTGGCCATGATCTTTATGGAACATGCAGTATTTGTTCTTGTCTCTTTGGTCGGCTTAGGACTGCATCTTAAATGGCGTCCCCCAGACCTGACGTTCTTTGTTTTCTTCATAAATTTTTTCTTGTGGGATATTGAGTTCAAAAGTCGAATAACGAGGAGGCTCATCATTGGTTTTGGATCTCTTGGGATTCTTTTCAATTGTCGAGTTGGTTTGCTTCCGCTTGTCAGTTCTGACAGGCGGGGACGAGTTATTGGCAATTAGAATAGAAAGCAGGGTAAGTTTCTTCTGCACCCATTCCTGCGTTTCCAGAATGCGGAAGACCCCTTCTACTCTGACTTGTATGTCATTAAGGTCAAATGGTGGGGTCATGGTGAGATTCTCGTATAAGAGGGTATTTACTTGTAGACTTTTGACAAAAAGATTCGCAGCAATGACTGTATCAACATTATGGATTTGGTGAACCAAATCAATGAAACATTTAAGGTAAACTTTTGGATGTTCATTCTCATCTTGCTATATTCGATAGAGGTCTCGCATGGTTTTGGGAGCTTCTATGTTTGCACTGTATTGCTACAAGTATTTCTTTTGAAAATCATTGAAACTATTGATGGAAAGGGCGGTAATTGCCTAAACCATAAAAGTGATGGCCCGATGAAAGTAGTAGAGAACACTTTGCAGTGTATAGCCTCATTGTTTACTTCCAATGACATTTTTTGTTGAAACTAAAAGATGTGATCAAGTGGATCACATTTGCTGTTGAAGGCATGCAATGTTGGGAGGAGAAATTCCTTTAGCTTGGGTTCGTGTATGATCCATTCGGTGAATGGATTTTGTCAGCTCTTCTCATGGCAAAATATGCAACATCAAGTTAGAAAGAGGACCGCCCCTCGGAGAATTTCATCAAGACTTCTTTCATCATCTCTTCTTTGCAGCCCTCCAGGAGAGTATTAGTTTGTTGTGCTAGATCCTTGCTTTGATCATGATTCTTGAAACCCTCTACGGTCTCATTCCCTTGATGTTCGGTTTGCCTAACTTGACAGCGCGCAGCATCACGTTCTTGGCGTTGAAATTGAGGAGTCGTTGGGTGAGGATCATGATTAACTGCAGCATAAGCTTCATTCTGGCGAAATGGTGGTGCCCCTGGGTGACCACGTTCTCCGAAGGCGGGGCCATTGGGAAATGTATTAAGATCAAGATTGTTGTCCTCTTTCCCAATAATCTAGATTGGTGGTGGCAGCTCGATTGCTGGCGTATGAATCTTGCTTTTTAACTCGGCATTTTCTTTGCGAAGGTCCACCACTTCCGCTTCCAACTTCTCTTGGGCTTCCTTCAAAGTGTTAATGGCTTTTTTGGAGCACTGTTACGATGCTTCCATGAGTTTACACATGCAGTCTAGCTATTCGTTAGTGTCTAGCATATTCGTCAATGACAAGACAGTGCTTTTTGGTACCATAGCTTTTTGTTCCCTTTCAAGTTACATGGTCGAACTGTGTTTTTTGAAGTTGTCGATGATTGTCTTCCCGCAGACGAGACCAATTGTTGAGGATGAAAATTTGTTGTGGTATTTTTGAAACATGATCTTCTTTCTTCAATGAATTATACTCCTGTCTCTGATTGGAATCTTGAATCTGCGAAGCAAATAAAGCGCTGGGGGTTACCTGCAAGAAAACTCTCTGATGCTTAAGTCAGATAAGTGTTTTTTCAAGCAAAGTAACAATAGAAAATCTTAACATGCCTTTGCTATGTACAGCTTTGGTTATTTATAGTGAAAGAGAGGAGAAATGTAGAACGAATGGAGGAATTTGATTAGTTGTTGAGTAACAAACCTTCCCACCTTTTGTCCTCTACTCCCCTTAAGTGATTAAAACGTAAAAGTTTTAATTTTTATCCTGCTTCTGCTAGAATATCTCACCTTTCTTCTCTGCAGAAGCTATGTTACTTTATACATTAAATTTGTTACTTACTTAAACGCACCGTATTGGGCTATTTCTTCATTAAAATGGTTGATCGAGTCGTGCAATGGCTTTGGGCCCGATCTTATACGGTATAATCGGTCTCAGGCCCAGTGCGGCATTTTTTGGGTTCCAACAGGAAGTTATGCATGTTATGTTTGGAATATATGGCTTTATACTTTGCAAATCAATGATTAATAATGGGAATTGTTCAATATTTGAAACCCTAAATGCTAAGCAAGAACCTTATTCAAAGTATGAATACAATTCTTGATAATCAAATAAACATGTTCATAATATGAATGTCAATCTTGAATATAAGAAACTAAGTGATTAAATGATGATGAGATGAACTAAGAAACATTTAATCATCAATACTAACAATGAAAATACAATAAAGTAACACAAAACAAAGTTAGGGTTAGATACAACCTTTGATTTAGAGCAACTTGAATCTTCAAGCTTGCGGAACATCTAAGGCTTATACACAATAATAATATTGTTGTCCAAAATATCTATTCCAAGCCTCCCCTTATTTCTTGAAGCTTAAACCAAGTAGAATGAGATTTGAGATTTAACAAGCCTTGAAATTCATGCAAGTCAAGCAATGCTTGATGAGTTTCTTGGAGAAAACTAGTAATCTTGATAGCTAGAGAGAGAGAGAGAGAGGTCAGTGATCCATTAACCAATTAACTCATATGAACCCCTTAAATAGTATAGGACCCTCATTAGACTCAACCAATGAGATTAGAGTATTTAAATTTAAGTGTTGGAGATATTTTACGTAACTGTACAGACAATCCGTAACAGCCCAGGCGACACATCGCCTGGCACTAGGTGATGCATCCCCTGACGATGTATCGCCTATGACCAAGCGATGCATCGCCTGGTCCATCTCAGCCTAGGGTTTCAAGCTTTTGGCAAAGCATTGCCTCCTAGGGGACAACGCATCGTCGATGCCTCTATCTTGGCACTCCATGACTTGTCTCAAAACACCTCCAAATGTTTCCAAACTTCTTGGGTACTCCTATATACTCCAAATAAACATTTTGGACCCAAAATTTTGATTAATAAATGCCTATACAAAAAGTCAATTTTCACTTGTTGAATTTTGTGAAATCGTTATTGTTTTAGCACCTCTTCGTGCCTAAAAAATTTCACCATGTATTTAACCAATCTCAACATTCGCCCACTTGGTTAAATACATCCTCACTTCTCTAGCCATTGATATTAGTGCATAAAGTAAAGTACCTTTTGGGTTTGAAATTTACCTTCAAAATGTTAAGGTATTCTTAAAAGACTGAACTCAGCATTCCTAGTGATAAAAACTGGTAATGTCTCACACACCTCTATCGATTACTTATGTGTTTCCCATTGTTCGCGCTTAGCACTTTTAATGGCCTTGTGCTCATTCATTTCATGAACTTTCCAGGGAGAAACTCCAACTCCCATGAGAGGCGACACCACCTCTAAGTTCACATAGGTGAAGTTCTTACAGCATCTTTGCTACCTTTAGAGATGCATATTGCACACAACTGAACTTCATTAAAATCCCTAGCAACCAACAAGTTCTCACTTGTCTTTATACAATAGATCGATATGATTCCTCCTTGAATAAATTATCTCACATACTCATGTCTTAGACTTATATGTGTAGACTTCTCATGACATTATAAGCTCTAGCTAATGTGGCTTGTTTATCACCATTGGGATATTCCTCATGAAATCCCTAAGCCACTTGGCATCTTTTCCATTTGCCGCAAGAGCTATAAACTCGCTCTCCATGGTTAAGTGAAATATATGTTTGTTTCTTTGGGCCCTAAGAAACCGCTCCTCTTTTAAGCAAAACACCCAACCGATGATGAAGAGATTATCTCCTACACTTGATATCCAACTTGCATCAGAGTATCCCTCAAGTATCTTAGAAAACATTGGAGATCTAGCTTCTTGGTCCTCTCTAGTTACCCTAAAATTCTCTCAATTGCCTTCCAATATTAAATACTTGAATTGGTAGTTAACCTACTTAGCTTACTAACCACATATGCAATATCCACTCTTGTACAATGAGCAGCGTACATTAGACTCCCTAATGCACTTGCATACTCAAGTTGAGCCACTGCTCTACCATTATTCTTTTCAAGCTTTATGCTTGAATCAAATGGTATATTCGCCTCTTTGATTTTGAGATTACTAAACTTGTCAAGCACTTTCTCAACAAAATGAGCTTGACTTAAGGCATAACCCCCACTATTTCTTCTCACTTTTATGCTAAATAAGGTATCGACCTCTCAAAGGTCCTTCATCTAGAAAGTGGAAGATAGAAACATCTTCGTTTCTATTATGCCTCTCATCTCATTACTCAAAATCAACAATCATCAATATATAGACAGACCAAGATGACATAGCCATCACAAGTCTTAGAGTATAAGCACTTCTCCACATTATTGTGTCTAAACCCATCTGAAATAATAGCTTCATCAAAATTCTCATGCCATTGTTTCGATGCTTGTTTTAAACCATATAATGTTTTAACAAGCCTACACATTTTATGTTCATTTCTCTTTAGAACAAAACCTTCTGGTTGTTCCATATAGATGTCTTCAGTGAGATCTCCATTTAGGCATGCATTTTGACATCCATTTGATGAAAATAAGGCAAACAAAACTATTTTTGTGGTTGTCCTAGCAACCAGTGAACACGTGTCAAAATAATCAATTCATTTCTTTTGTTTGAACCCTTTAGCTACTCATCTATCTTTGAAGGATTTTATGTGCCATCAGTGTGATATTTCCTCTGAAATACCCACTTGGACCCAATTGGTTTTGAACCTTGTGGTTTGAAATAATTGAATTCTCCTCATCATTTATTGCTATTTTCCAAAAACATAGTCTCTCGAAGACATTGCTTCTTGGTAGGTTCCGGGATCATCCTCAACTTGAAGAATCATAGGAAATTTCCATGTAACTTCTTCAAGTTTACCGTAGATTATCTCTACTTGAGAACATTTCTCATTTGATCCCATCTCTTTAAGCCTATGGCTTCTCCGAGGCAATATAGGTTGCTCATCAACCTTTGGATCTTTCTCTTTAAGAGATTCTCCAACACTTGTGGGTTCTTGAGAATTGTTGTGATAATATAACATATTCTCAAAGAACTCCACTTCTCTTGATTCAATTATCACATTAGACTCCAAGTCTAATAGTCTATAGGCCTTGCTATTTGTGGCATAGCCAACAAATGCACACTTTATTGCCCTTGGACCCAACTTGGTCCTTTTAGGCTTCATGCTCTTGCAATAAGCAAGGCACCCCCACACTTTAAGATAGTCTAGGTTAGGCTTCTTTCCTCTCCATAACTTATATGGAGATACATTGTTCTTTTTCATAGAAATTCGATTCAATATATGACACGCAGCAAGCAAAGCTTCACCCCACAAATTATAACACAATTTAGCATGTAAAATCATAGAGTTAATCATCTCAAGATAAGTCTTATTCTTTCTTTCAGCTATTCCAATTTAGCATGTATGCATGTTATGTTGGGAATATATGGATTTATACTTTGCAAATAAATAATTAATTATGGGAATAGTTCAATATCTTAAACCCTAAATGCTAAGCAAGAACCTTATTCAAAGTATGAATACAATTCTTGATAATCAAAGAAACATATTCATAATATGAATGTCAGTCTTGAATATAAGAAACTAAGTGATTAAATGATGATAAGATGAACTTAGAAATATTGTTAGGGTTAGATAAATACAACATTTGATTTAGAGCAACTTGAATCTTCAAGCTTGAGGAACATCTAAAGCTTATAAACAACAACAATAATAATAATAATAATGTTGTCCAAAATCTTTATTTCAAGCCTTCCCTTATTTCTTGAAGCTTCAACCATGTAAAATGAGATTTGGGATTTAACAAGCCTTGAAACTCATGCAAGTAAAGCAATGCTTGATGAATTTCGTGGAGAAAACTAGTAATCTTGATAGCTAGAGAGAGAGGGTTTTAGAGAGAGAGAGAGAGAGAGAGGTGAGTTATCAATTCACCAATTAACTTATATGAACCCCTTAAATAGTATAGGACCCTCATTAGACTTAACCAATGAGATTAGAGCATTTAATTTAAGTTTTGAAGTTATTTTACGTAACTATATGGACAATCTGTGACAGCCCATGAGGCACATCACCTGGCACCAGGCAATGCATTGCCTAGTCCATCTCAGCCTAGGCTTTCAAGCTTTTGGTGATGCGTCGCCTCCTAGGGGGCGACACATCGTCGATGCCTCTATTTTGGCACTCCAAGACTTGTCTCAAAACACTTCCAAATGCTTTCAAACTTCTTGGGTACTCTTGTATACTCCAAATAAACATTTTCGAACCAAAAAGTTGATTTATAAATTCCTATATCGAAAGTCAACTTTCACTTGTTGACTTTTGTGAAATCGTTATTGTTTTAGCACATCTTTGTGCCTAAACAATTTCACCATGTATTTAACCAATCTCAACATGTTATACTAATAATTTTTGGAAGTTGATTCATATTGTATAAATGGAAAATAATGGGCATAGAGAGGATTTAGGTTTCAGCCACTCACATAAATTAGGGTTTGGAATTTGTTTCTAATACATTTAGTAATGTTATGAGCTATTAATAATGTTAGAACCATGCTAAAGTTTATAGATCATGTTTTGAATCAAAAGATTAGTTTTGGGAATTTTATAAGGGGGTTTCGACCTAGGAGAGAATAATGCCCTAGATTTATGCATGTCCCATGTAGGATAACTTGGAGCTCAAGTAATGGCATAGCAAAGCTAGAATGACCTAAGTCTAGGGTTTATACAAGTTTATATTTATTTTCTATGTTTAGGAATTTGTTGTGAAGTAGTCCCGCTTTATTATTTGCAATGCAACAGGTAACAAAGTTAGCTTGTTTTCTATGTGACATATTGTGTGTTTTTTATGTTTATGACAATGATTGCGGGCACAAGTATTTTTGTTAGATGAGCTATCATGCGTAAATATATGGCAGACATGCCCCAGAACTTGACCAATGTGGTCCCAGGATGATAGTTTCCTCATTGAACCTCTATTCCATAATTACTTGTTGCCTTTAATGTTCCATGAATAAGTGTATGGATGTTAAAGGGACAGTTGTGACATCTAAGATATTTATGATTAGGATGTTGCTATTATGCCTAGTTAATGATAGGTGATGTGATTGTTGGATCATGAAATGAAAAGGGTGTGGCTAGTAGATGTTATGTTTGTGATATACTTATGTTGTTATATTTTAAGTTCTAATTATAAGAATGAAGGTGTATGTGTAATGCCCCAAATTTCCTAATAAGGTTTAGGACCTTGATTAGGAGGTCGGGAGGGCCATAATTGATTTATTGTGTTATTAAATGATTATATGCATATTTAGGTGTATTAAATATGCATGTGAACCCATTTCTGATTAATTAGGTGATTTTCATATTTTGGCCATTTCGGGCATATTTGGCATATATGTGATGTGTGTGGTGCTTTATTATTATTTGGTTACGCTAGGGTTACTCAGCACGAGACGATCCTAGGAAGTAAGCTAGTGGATAAGTCACAACGGGATTTATTCTTGACTCGGAGTGAGTCAAGGGGTATTTAGTGCATTACCGGGTTATTGGGTAATGGGAATAAGTATTTGATGATAAATTGGGAGTTAGTAAGATCAGGAGGAAATTCTGGAGGTTTTGACTATTTTGTCCCCGGGGGTGTTTTCGGGACCCCGAGCGTTGGGATTTGTTTAAGGCTACTTAAGCTTGAAGTAACCTTTTAAGAAATAAAAATAACGTTCAGTAACTTCTCTCTCCCTCAAAGTTCCATTTTCGTCTTCCGACCGCATTTTCAAAGGAAACTTGAGTTCTAGGACTCGGATTCAAGCGAGGATCGAGGCATAGCGATCCTAGGAAAGATTAGAAGCTTATTAGCCGGAGGATTTAGTTGGGAAACAACTCAATCGGAGGTAATTCAAGTTTTAAGTTCTAAGTTTTTAAAGTTTTTAAGCTTGAATTGGACTTTGTGTTTTTATGAGTTTTTGATTGAATTGAAGCTTGGGTTTTATGGGTTTTGGATCATGGGGATGTTTGGGAACTTTGATTTTTGAGTTTGGAGATGTTTGGATAGGTTATTGGAAGGTTTTAAAAGGATAAAAACGGGGAAAAATGGCTGGTCCGAGGTTGGGTCGCGGCCCTGTTCTTGGGCGCCGTGGCCCAGGCTCGAAGAAGCAGGTGGAGAGTTTTCAAAGGGCTGGGGGCCGCGGCGCTTGGGATAGGGGGTCACAGCGCTTGGTGCTGTTTATGGCCAAATTGATGTTTTGGTTAGGGGAACTCAAACCTTAGGCCTCGGGATCGTTCCTACTACCCGGTTTAGTGGAATTCGATGTCTCGGAGGCTAGGTTTTGGTTCCGGGATGGGTTTTAGAACTTGAACTCATTGGATCACCATTTGTGGTTGTGACTAGGTTATCACTAGAGGCTTGGAATCGGGATCGTGCTTGTGGCTCGTTTATTGGTAACCTGTGCTTGGACCAGAGGTAAGAAAACTGCACCCCATATGTGACATGCATGGTTATTCTTGATGCATGTTGGATGTTTAAATGTGAACATTGATAGCATATTAAATGCTTAGCAATCATGTTCACTTGTGTATGATTATTATTGAGGCATGTCGGGTGATTGAATGTGATGCATATGATGCACGAGAAACATGTGTTTAGGGCATGCCATGAATGTTGAATATGAGACTGATCAGAGCTTGAGCCTCTGTGTTTGTGCATGATCATAATTGTGCTAGGAACTATTAAGTAAGCATGTTGAACGCCCTATGTTTGGATATTTGACATATGATATATGCCTGGTAGCATTTCTTACTTGTGCGTGGCACTAACTCATTAGTCAGGATTGGCAATGGTGTCAGTATCAACTGTGAAGCTGTGACTCATTAGTCAAGTTCGGCAGTGGTACTGAGCACTGGTCACATGGTATTGACTCATAAGTCAAGAACAGACTTAGTGTGTTTAACGCAAGCCGATAAAAGATTAGATCTAATCGACATTTGCATTGAATGACTCAAATGAGCATTAATGCCGGACCGACCTCAAGTTCGATGAAAACTAAAAGCGCTTGTCTAGTCTAAGGGCTAGTTATTTAGAGCCAGAGCCAGAAAGGCTAAGGTGACCTACAAGTCACATGGCTAGGAGGGTATGGGACCTCCAGAGTGTGACTCATTAGTCACTAATACAGAGTGTGACTCATTAGTCACTAATACAGAGTGTGACTCATTAGTCACCTATACAGAGTATGACTCATTAGTCATCCACACAGAGAGACTCATTAGTCATCTATACAGAGTGTGACTCATTAGTGACCTATATAGAGTGAGACTCATTAGTCTCCTATACAGAGTGTGACTCATTAGTCACCTATACAGAGTGAGACTCATTAGTCTTCTCTACAGAGTGTGACTCATTAGTCACCTAGATAGAGATAGACTCATTAGTCTTCCATACAGAGTGTGACTCATTAGTCACCTATACAGGGTATGACTCATTAGTCATCTATACAGAGTGTGACTCATTAGTCACCTATGCAGGGTGTGACTCATTAGTCATCCACTCCGAGATTGACTTACTAGTCATTTATTCAAGAAGCAGGTCCCCAGAGATTGACTCATTAGTCATCTATTCAGATGCAGAACCCCATAATCATTTATTTGAACTTATTTGCATGCATGATGAAGGCTATTATTGCTAGGCATGCACATTATGATTTGATGACATGTTATTACCGTCCATGAGCATATTGAGTTTTCTTACTGGGCTTCGGCTCACGGGTGCTATGTGGTGCAAGTAAAGGAAAAAAAAGTTGGACCATCCTTGAGTTGGAGAGCTTAGGTGACGATGTGTACATATGCAGCTGCTCGACCGCCATGGCCGAGGGTTGAAAGAGGAACTAGGGTTAAACCCTGTTTTGCCGCTTAGATCAGTTGGTTGTAAATATTTCTTGTAATAGACCTTTAAATTATATTTTTGGGATCCCAATGTATACAGTAATCGTTCTAGTGAAATGGTATATCTTAACCGAAATTTTTAATCCCTAAACCGCTAATCATACTTAGTTACACGATTATAGCCAAATGACTCGATTAGCGAGTTTAGCACTGTTTATAATACGCACCGTAACGGTCCCTAGAGTTTAGGGCGTTACAGTATGTGACATTATGAACGCCTTGTTAATGTTTTGACATTATTTGTAGTAAATAAGTTCATGATTTATGCTAGTTCTTAAGAATGTCTTTACTGTGATTTCTATTGAATGAATGCACTTCCTTACTGGGCTTTCAAACTCACTCCCATTACTTTCCCTCCAGTTACAAGTATTAATTGAATGCTTACTTATGAGTGTGGCAAGTTGAGGCCTATCCAGATGAAGTGTGTATATTGTGGGGACCAGATGAACTAGAAATCGATCAAGAACGCCATGAGTTTATTTTATCTTTTAAAGCATTTTAAATAAGTCTGGTATCATATTAGAAATGAAATTAGGATTTTAAAGTCGTGTATTATGTTGCATTTAATGTTTTCACTTAAATCTGGATCCAATATTTTTATGCATGTTTTTTTAAGATGATATTGGCAAAACTGGCATTTTGTTATGAATTATGTCAAATTATGTATTTTTTTTTAAAAGATAGAATATTTGTAACAACCCAAATTTACTAATGAGGCTTAAGGGCCTTGATTAGTGTGTCGGGAGGGCATAATCGGAATATATGTGATTTAATGATTAAAAGCATGTTGTGTGGCTATTTGAATGTTTGAGATGCATGACTATGTGTATTAGTATGCATGTAGGCCCTGAGTAGGTTAGAAGGGCATAATCGCAATTTTGGCCCGTTGCGGGCATAACTGTATATATGTGATAACTGTTGAGACCACATTATTATGTGGATATATCTGTAATCTGTGAGTCAAGACGATCCTAGTGAGCGAGTTAGCGGAAAAGTCACAGCGGGGATTTATACCCGGCTCGGGGCGAGCCTGGGGGTATAAATGGGAATTTAGAGAATATATTGGGGTATATTCTGACATCGAGGAGTATAACTGGTGATTAATTAGGTATCGGGAAGTAGGCGGAAAATATTAGAGACACTTGGGGAATTAGCGGGAATTTGGTAAAATGACCAAAATGCCCCTAAGTGGATTAAAAGACTTAGGATTAAAGGGGAGGGCGTTATGGTCATTTGTCTTTTAAGAGATAGGTATTGTTGAGGCTTTATGTTTAGTGGAAATGGTAGAATGATATAGAAGTCTGAGGAAAGAAAGAAAAGAAGGAAAAGAAAGAAAAAGAAAGGGAAGAAAACAGAGCTGTTTTTCTAAGGGTCGGTTGGTGATCTCCTTCACCATTTCCTTGTGTTTTCTTGGAGAAAAACTCAGAGGGGAGCTAGTTTAGGCTGAGCAACAAGAATTCTGAGCTAAGCTTGAAGGGTTGGCAAGGGATTAGCAGGAACACACTAATACCTATGGTAAGACTTTGGAGTTTTTAGTTTCTGGTTTGGCTTGTTTATGCTATGGGGTCTAAGCTGAGCTGATGGGAACTTTAGGGGAATTCAAGCCAAGGAATTGAGGAAGAACAAGCTAAGGAGGGCTAGAGGCTAACTTGAAATCGAATTTCCATCAAAGGTATAAAATTCTAAGCTTTAAACTTTGAAGTTTTGATTGTGTTTTGCTGAATTCTGAGGTCCAGGAGCAGCTATGGTGAATTTTGGGATTAGGGGTGCATGTGGTTAGATTTTGTATGGTTATGATGCTTGGGATGAGTTAGACATGTTAGTGAGTTTGATTTTGAGTTTGGTGAAAGTTTGGGGAAGTTTTGGTTAAGTTTGGCTTGGGAGAAATCGCAGGAAGAAATTGAGCAGTTTGGCAGTCTGTGACTAGCGCTACAGCGCTAGCCTTTGGGCGCTGTAGCGCTAGGCCAAGTTTGCTGAGGGCATTTTGGTTCTGTTTGTAGCGCTGTAGCGCCCTCCAATGAGCGCTGTAGCGCTACCCTGTGTTCAAAAAGGGATTTTAGGGTTATTTTCAAGGGTTTTTGACCAAGGGTTCGGGGTTCGATTCCACCACCTTGTTTGGTGGAACTAGGACTTCCCGAGGGCTCGGGATAGGTTCCGAGGCTAGGTTATGGATTTGAGGGTTGGTAATGACTTTGGTCTATGCTTGTGACTAGGTTCACGCTAGTGCTCGAGAATGATCGTGCTTGAGGATTTCATTGAACAAAGCTAGCAAATTCAAAGGTAAGAAAATCGCATCCGGTTATGTGTTTGTGATGGGACTAAGAGCTCCCGATATTTGTATAATGTCAATGATGGTATTATTCCATGGGACATGTGATAGCGGCCTAAGGGTGCCGTACACAATATTTGCGCACAGGGCGCGGCTTGGCCACTGGTAGCCGAGGACAGTTTATATTCACTGAGCTCGGTTTAAGCGGGCCGGAGTCAGTGGGATAACGAAGGGTGTGGCCTGAGGGCGCTAACCCTAGTTATCATTTGTGAATTGATGTATGATATGAGTTGATATGTTTGGTATGTTGAGTACTTGGTTATTCTGAATGTTTAAATGGTTGAGAACATGTTTATGGAATATGGGATATTGAATTGTCTGTCGATTGCTTATGCTCTGTTATTGTGTTTTCTTGCTGGGCCTTGGCTCACGAGTGCTACGTGGTGCAGGTAAAGGCAAAGGCAAGTTAGACCAGTCCTGAGATGGAGAGCTGCGGGGCTGAATGTACATAGCCAGCTATTCGGTCGCCTTGACCGAGGAGTGGATCAGGACAGGGATCGTTGAACTGTCTATTTTACCTTAGTATGGCTAATATTGTATTTAGATCGTAAAATCTTTTGTAAATGGTTTTAATTCTGCTGTTTTTGGGATCCCGTGTAAACAGGAAATAATATTTAGAAGAAATGCGACTTTTAAGACCAAAATCTTTTAACCCTAGTTCCATTATAGTTTCAATAACACGTTTTTAATGAAATGACTTGATTAGCAAGTCTAGCACTTTTATAAACACACAGTGTAACAGTCTTGGCTATCCAGGGCGTTACAATATTTAGGGCGTTACAGAAAGAAAAAAAGAAGTATTAAAAGAAACAAGTTTGGGGGATATTTACTCGATTGAAAGAAGAAAAAAATAGAGGTAAACTTTATGAAGAAAAGGAAGAAAAAAAACAAAGAATGGGTAGTGAAGGGAAAAAGCTTTAAGATGTTGGTTTGAAGGTTTGTGTGTTTATGGTGGAATTAAGCTTAAACTTCATTCTCATCCACCTTAACCTTAGTCATTCATTACAAGCCTAAAAAGTCCTATTGATTTCTTATTTTGTGGTTGATTATAGTAGTGAAGATTGGTTTGAAAACTAAGCTTGTGGAGTGGTATTGTGGAAAAAAAATAAAATTTTTGTGTATAAATTTGTCTAGGTGCTAGTGATTGGGTGAGATTGATTGCCCACACACACACATCGGTACGTGTTACGCAAAGCTGAAACTTCAACCCTAATTTTGACTATGATCCAAGCATTTTCTGGGAACAATTTGAAATAGAAGTTGTAAATATTTTTCTCATCTTTCTAAATCATTTTAAATCATGGCATTTGGAGCTTGGATGAGAAAGTTATGCGTATTTTATTGAGCAAGGTCGAATTAGAAAAAGTACTTTGGGCAGTAAGCTCTGCGAGCCCTCGTACAATTTTTATGAGCCCTCGTAGGTGCAACTAATTTTATGGTTTTGGCTGCAAGCCCTCGTGGATTTCGTGCGAGGGCACGTGGTGTAGTGACTCTAGCCTATTTAAATGATCTTTTGAAGCCCATTTAAGGGGAATTCATATTTTTCATTGGGATTAACATATGAGATCAAATCTGAACGTGAAGAGCAAGTTTTTTGGGAGAAAAACATGAGGCAACATTGAATTTTAAAGATTGAAGACAGATGAAAACACTTAGTTTTATCTTTTCCTCTTCTTCTCTTTATTTTATCTTGTTATTTTGAATTTCAAACCATGAATTGTTATTCTTGTTTGGTATTTTGTTTTAAGATGATGAACTAATTTACTTTTTCAAAGGATTTAATGGAACCTTATGTTTATAAATATGTTTTCTTTTAAATTATTTATTTTGATGTTTATATTGACTTGTGCTTAATGTTTTTCAAAGAGTGATTAATTTAGTAATTTTGGTGGAACTTGGAAGAGAATGACCTAAATTAGATCTAATCAATATATCCTAGGATTGACATATTTATGTGATTTGTGTTAGGATAGGAATGTACCTTGTCAAATTAGTGTTAAACTTAATTTTATTAATAGATTTAAATATTTTATAGGAAATATTGATTAGATTTACTTGTGATTTGAGAAAACCTTGTGAATATTTAGGAACTCTAGACTAACAATTAAAACATAATAAAGATGATGAAAGAATCTTATGGAAGAACATGATAATTAATGACCTAGATATTTTAATTTTTTGAATTATTGTTTTATGTTTGAGTTATTTTCTTGAATCTTTAGTTATTTTTTTCTGGAATTATTATTTGACTTAGATTGAAAGAAAAAATAACTTTTGGTAATTAACAACTGAAAGATTAGTCTTTCCAAGATGAATTTTAATATATTACTTGGGACGATGTGTGCTCTTGTGTACCGTTGATAAAATTAATAACAATGACCAGCTTTTTCTTTTTTTCATTTTGTAAAACTGTGTAAGCCAACCAAAAGCATTTTTGTCTTGATAAAAAAAACACAGAATTTGCCGATACCGCACATACTTGAAAGTTGAAACAGCAGATACGCGTCCTCTTTGATCTTATATGTAAATGCAACCGGTATCAAAAGCAACTCATTTCAACAATTATTGAAATGAATTTGAGTATAAAAATGGAGCAGTAGAAAATTCAATTTTCGAGAATTATGGCTGCCATGTACACTATAATACCATTGGTATAAAGTGGAATCATCAATGCAATTACATAAAGGCATCAAAGGTGACTAATATCTATGAAACTAACTCCTCAATCACCTGTCACAATGTACAAAAGCCTCAACTAGATTTTTAAGCATAAATTATCAGCTTAAACTTCTCAGCAATTGGTATTTTATATCATAAATTCGGTAAGTCTTCTGAAGAACTCCCAAGATTTTGTATCCATGGCGTCAAACATATAGATATACATGCCGCTGAAAGCCGGTGATACACTCTAGAATAGATGGAATTGTGAAATTCCAATAGAACTACTGGCCACCAAACCCATGCTCAATCATCTCATGTCGAGCAAACTCATATGACCACAAAGAATTCTTCCTTTCCCATGAACATATCACTAGAACCTTTTCATGCACTTTCTCCATTTACAAACTTAAGATTACTGATAGTCTTGAACAAATGCTTCATTGAATGCACATCTCTTTATTGCAATGAATTGGAGGACTTGCCAAATTTTCGTCATTGAAAGACATGGGAGATCAAACATTCAACGTCCCATGACAGGAGCAGCCATGAAAGCCTTGGTCTGTACCTGTACCCTACTCATCAGCATCCATATCCTCAGAATACATGTTCATATTCAGAGTTGTAAAGCCAGGTCTGGCTGCTGGGACTCAACAAGAACACCAGATGACTGTTTCACTGGAGACCCTGGGGACTGAAAACCAATATTCAAGTCTGGAGGTAGGGTTTCCTGTTTCTGCCTTGGAGGGGCATGAGGACTCAGACCACGCCACGGGGTCTGCATCTGGAACCTGGTCAAGTCAGCTGCGGCTAATTGAGAAAAAATTAAAGGTCGGTTTTGAAAGTGTGCTTCATTCCCCATACGTAATGGTTGTGGAAGGAATGCTGGAACTTGAGAACTATTTCTCTCAGGGTGGAATTGCATTGCACCAGAAACAGGGTAATCACCATGAGTTCGTGCAACTCGGGACTGAAATTCCCTAGTTGGGTTGTACAGTGAGTCTGCAGATATTGGACTTTTAGGTGTGGTTGGATTCTCCATTGGCTGTTTAAACGCTCCAGCCCCGATGGACATCCACGCACGGGCAGCAGCAGCTGCAGCATTGTTCAAGTCCTCTCTCCTTGCTGAAGGAGCCAATGGCATAACTTGTTGAGTATCAACTGCTGATAAATCGGAAGATTTCTGTTGCTTCTGTGTCTTGTCTACCATTATTTTCATCAACTGCACTGGATCATTAAGACCTTGCTCCTGTCCATCCAGAAAGTGGGTTGCCCCTTTAGCTATTTGATTGGGACCACTATCAGAGGGACTATTCATTCGACGATCCATGGAAGCTCTCATGTCTTTTCCATTAGGTAACCCTCCAGTAACTCTATTACTATCTGGCATCTTGAAAGGTAAAGACTGTGGAAGATTTACATGCCTTGGTGCTGTATCTCTCAATGTAGAACCTGCTGCTTCCGAATTTCTAGAAAATTGTTTTTCAGCAGTTAGATCAGAATTATTTTGATTGGCTGCGAGTAAGGAGTTCAACTCCACTTGTTTGGGAAAATTGATCTCAGGCTTACAGAAGTTTCTTGGATGTGCATTTTGTTGCTGAAAAATGGCGTTAACATTGCCACTGGGTTTCATTCCATTACAGCTGAATGCAGATGTTTTGGCTTCTGATTGAGAGCCATTAGAACTGAATGCAGATTGTTTGACTTCTGACTGAGAACCAGTAGAGCTGAATGCAGATGGTTTGGCTTCTGATTGCAGCCCAGCGGGGCTGAACGCGAATGGTTTGGCTTCTGATTGAGGCCCCTGAGCAGGAACAAACATAGATTGTCTTCTTTCTGCAAAAGACCCGCTAATAGATTGCTCCTTGATGGGAATTGGAGTCTTAAAGGCTTTGTCATCCTTTTTCATTTCACCAGCAGAATTATACTTTGAAACCAAACCACTTTGCTTTTGGTTATGACTCTCAAGCATCAATACTGGAGTCGGAAGTGGCTCATATTCTCCAACCCAACCACGGCCAAATTTACATCCGGCAGGGAGTGCCTGCTCAATCCTCTGTGAAGCTACTTTCCAAGCAACAGGTCCAAGAGTTGCAGCAAAACGAGCCAGGCTTCTAGCATATGCGTACTCTGCATGAAGCCCAACCTGATCCCCACATATTTTGAAATATACATTAAAAATAAGTGGAACATGTGCACTAGACAAGTTCAAAAGAAGACTAGAATATTTATTGCACATACCGCAACCAGCTGCTTGATTTCACACTCAAATGTCGTGAGTACTGATTCTGATCTTACAGCTGGTTGATTAGAAATGTTATAGGTAGCACGGCGGTTCTCATCAAAAACAAGAGACTTCCTTCCCAATTTAGACAGGAGACCCCTCGCTGAAATGGTAGACCACACGAGCAATTAGAAGAGAGTAATTTCCCCCACATTACCACACAAGAACGTCAGGAAAAAGGAGAGCACAAATACACACAGAAACAATGCAGTGTAAAAATATAATATTTTCCAAAAAGGCTAAACATGTAACTAGCAATTTACATTACACCAAAAGATGCCTTCCAAAATTGAATGGAATGCTATATTGGGAAGAAAAAAACTATAAACACTTTAAAGCTAGCTTGACCATCACACGAATATGTTTCACATGTAGTCCAATCAGAACTATTAAATACCTGAAAATGTTTCTTCTGCCTTCTCTAGATTGGCATCATTCAAAGATAAATTACCGTCAATATGTCCATCATTAGTGGTAGGTTTCTCTGAAAAACCACCTTGTGTTGGATTCAAATTATTTTGAACATCTCCACCAGTGGCAAGTGTAGCAGCACCTGAAGAGAAATCAGAGCCAAGAGTTTCCTGTGATGTCCGGTACAAAGGCTTTTTTAGCTGCTTCTTGATAATGGAATTTGATTTAATTTTCTGCACTACTTTCAGCTCTTTCTCGGAGTTGTCATAGTTAATCCTTAACTTTTCAAATTTCTTCTTTGCTAGCTCTTGTATAGAACGCGCCTTTCAAAAATAATGACAACAAATATCAGCATGCAACCAAGAGAGGCAGAAAAATAAAGTATGAATAACAAAAAGTGTAAAGACCTCATACCTGTCTGTGGTATATGGTTTCCGGGCCATTGTATTGCATTGCATTTGAGCATATCAAAAAAATATCACTCTGCATTCAAAAAGACCAGATTAGCTTTCTTTGCAAATGAACACAGAACTACCTTGGAGGAAATACATTTACTTATATTCAATATAACCCAAGAGTGGAGAAAACTGCAAGTAAATATAGTAATATATATTTCTTTGACAGGAACTAAGTATTAGTTATGTAAAATAGCAGGTAACATATGTGCTCCTCATTGCCAGAAGATGATGCAAAAATCATGTCAACTCCATTCCAGAATGCTAACATATTCAATAATTTTTCTAATCAAGCATCGAAGCTTGAATCTAATTACTATTGTAATTAGCATAACCGCTTACTTTGTTTTGATGAGAAACAGATAGTATATACCTATTTGGTAAATTAGCCCAGCTGGGATTTGAACCCTAGACCTCTTACACACAACACACACCCAACCAATTGAGTTAGACTCAAGTGGCCTGGTCTAGCACAACTGCTTAACAAGCCGCCTACAACAAAATTGCTGTGGGAATCATTCAAATATCCAGCCGTTCAGATTCTAGTGAAATTAAACTTCTATTTCTGTAGTTACGGCCTTAAAGCAATAACCTATTTTCCCTCAGAAACGGAAGGTTGTGGATTTTAGCAGCAAAAGGTGAAAAATAACTCGCAAAGAAGAATTTAACACACAACATTAACAGACTGCGATCTCCATAACTAGAATAAAGTCCGGATATTTTTTTCAAAAGTATGTGATGAGTGTAAATTCACAACAATCTCACAGATCTTCCGGTCCTTTTTCCAAACCCAGAAACTATCACAGAATCACCAAATACCAAAAGACCAAATCATTTTCAACTAAGAAAAAACTAAAAATAGCAAGCAATAAATGAATTTAAAAGAAGAGAAATATTAAATTCAATGGAACAAATATTTGTTCATAAGTTAGGAAAACTGTATAACGTTCTTAAACAACCGACAATTTGTTTATGAGAACTAAGACACATGATTAAGGGGAATATCGGGTAGCAGAGTAATGCACCTAGGCTAAATTTATGAAAGCAAAGAACCAGAATCTATCAGAAAGAAAGAAAGAAAAATATCCGTACCCACCTCAAATTGCTCGAATGTAGAATACGATCCATTTGCTAACTTCTTCCTTACTGTGGCGAAGTCCATTGGATGCTCAATCACATCCAGATAGTCAGGCAGCTACAAAGTTAAACATAAGAAGCTTAGTCCTTAATGCAACAAGTATAATCTTCTGGAAAACAGTACGACCAATTTATAAGCTTTCAGTTACCTCTTCAAGATCAACTGGTTCTGCATACACACCGTAAGTGTCTTTCCTGCCAAAAAAATTAGATGTTGACGTTAGAAAAAAGAAACCTTCTTACATCAAATGCATAATGTATTAATACACAAATATTACTTTTGAAGTTTATCAAGAATCAACTCCAATGTCTTCTTTTCGGGAAATGGAATTCCAGACTGAGGATCTGATGGCGTCCCTGCTCAAAACAACCAGAATTAAAGAACTGAACGAAACCCAATCCAAAATTATACCAAAATAACGGAACCCATTAACCAAAAACGAACCTGGAACCGAATCAAGCCTCTTTGAGTCCACTTTTCGACTCCTTGCCTGTCAAAATCAAAGCACCCATGAAACGAAACAGAAAAATACATACAAATATAGTACACAAAACATAAATGTCTAAAGAAAATACTGCGTTAATGAGCATGAGAAAGTGACATAGACAGAGACAAATAAGGAGGACACTACGTATGTATATATGTGCGTGTGTGTAAGAGAGAGAAAATATGTGGATATATATATATAGAGAGAGAGAGAGAGAGACTGAGACAGAGAGAGAGAGAAAGGTGGGGAGCTGATCAAAGATTCTGTGGGTATTTGATAAGTTTTTATTTTTATTTTTTTTGACAGTTTGACTCACGAACCGTATCTCAAACTCCCGACACACAGAGAGGACCTAGAGAGAGAAAGGGATTTGGATAGAGAGTAATAGAGAAGTTACGACGAATTAAGGGAAGGAAAAAATCAAAGATAAACATCTGAGTAATATCAGCTGAGCTGAACACACACCATTACTAGACCTCTGAACCAAAAATATCACCATTTCTACTTTAGTGGTTCTTATTTTTAGATCCATTAAAATGGTGATTAACATACCTCTTCTTCCTCATCATCATCACCGCCCCCATCGTCATCGTTATCATCAACGACGACTTCGTCTTCGCCATCGTGGCCACTGCTAATCCGCCTCTTCTTCCGCTTCCTCTCATCGTCCTCCTCATCATCCGACCCAGTCTCGGCCAGCGCCTGTTGTCCCCCACGAGAACCGGAGCCTTCGTCTCTGCCTTGGTTGAGCTTCACGACCAGCTTCAGCTTCTTCTCTCTCCTTCTCTCGTTTTCACCTTCGTCCTCGTCCTCGTCCTCGTCCAACTCCTCGTCCTCATCCAGATAATCATCAAAGTCGATGTTGTACCTCACATTCCGGCGCCGGTGACTCCGCCGGACGTCAGCTTCTGAGGCCGCCGCCGGCGACTCGCCGGACCTCCTCGCCGCTAGATCTGCCTTTGATGGACGCCCTTTCTTCTTCCTCCTCACGATCTGACCCATCATCAGTCACCCCCTTTCTCTCTCCTCAAAACCCCTCCCTATTTCTCCCTATCTCACTCCACTTTCTCGCTCTAGAATGGTTTCAGTCTCTCTCTCTCTTGCTTTGGGTTCCATTATTTTGGATAGTTGGCTTTTTTCGAAAGCGAGGGCAGATTCGTGAACTCCGAACCTGAGCTTACATACACACCGAGCCTCAGGTTCGGATCGCGAAATGAATAATTGATGAGTTTCAATTGTTTTTCTTTTTTTTTGGGTTTGAAAAAGAAAAACGGCGAAGAAATATAGCGTTTGGTAGTGCCCGTTGCCCAAATGGGGCTTGCGTTGCGTGTCGCTTTGCCTGCTGCCCGTTTTTCTTTGGCTTCCATCACTTTGCCCTTTTTCTATTTGGTGGAGAACTTCTTTCATTGCTCTATCAAAATGGCGCGTACTTTCACGCTCCACGAGATTTATTTTTTATTTATTTATATATATAATGAAGGTTTAATGTGTTTTTTCTAGGAATTTTACATAGAAATAGAAACAACCAGCCTTAACATTATTTAATAATATTGGCTTTCAACGAGAACGCCAAATATGTGGTCGAACATAAATATATAAAGTATAAATATTTTCATAATCTTTATGATAGAATTTTATTAATAATTTATGAAAATTATAATACATGATAGTTATATAAAAAAAATAGGGTAGAAAATAATAGATAGTATTTACATTTTTATATAATCACAATTTATACTTAATAAAAATTTAAAAAGTACATAAAATAAGTTATGGTGTTTTATAGTAAATATTAAAAAAATAGAGAGGAAAAAAATAGAGTAATACAACTACTCCAAATTTTACTGTGTTATAAATGTTTTACACAATTTTATGGAGATCTATTAGTTAGTTTGATACTGATTTGAGTAATTCTGATGAAGAAATTTATTAAATTCTCTCAAGAAATAATTATCGTAAATGTTTTTTTTTAAATTTAGAGCTGTAACAATAAATTGTTTATCTTTCGAATAACAAGACTTCCTTTAATTATTGTTATGGGAAATCTTACAAACATAATTCCTCACATCAAAACACAATAAAGACAACTCTGTTTAATAAATTTGTGTTTATAAGAAAGCAATAATATATTACTTGCGCTATTAGTTATTTGTCCTTGCATCTAGAATAAAGAGGCCCAAATAAAGTTACTTGTTAATATGATAAAATAAAAATTATACTATAACTTTTTTTATTTTTAACTTTACTATTATGGAAATTACACAGTATATCCTATAATTGGATAAAAATTATATAATTACAAAACAGGTAAAAATTAAGCTATTTATCCCCATATAAAAAAATATTAAAAAAAAAACTATCTGCGCTACAATTTTATGTGAATTTTTTATATAGCACCTTTATTTATCATTCTAAGAGAATATGACCAATATTGATGGAAATACAAGGACCGCCGTGACCTAATGCCGCCTAGCCCACATAAAGCATTTTGACTAAATAGCCAATAAAATCTCTCTTTAATGTCCACTGGATAAGGATTAATTGGTCATTTCATCCACATTTTTTCTTTTTTTTTACAAAATTTTGTCTGACGCTATCAGCTTCATCCCAGCCGTTTAAAACAAGTCGACCACTGACTCGATCATTATTGTTGACTTTTCTTCTTAATCTGAGTCTTCAACGTCTACGATTTAAGAGTCCATTAGATCGGACGGCAGAGGAGGTCACAAAGTGGGGCCCAGGTATTGCAAGTAGGTTTAGGCCGAAAGGGTCGAATTTCTTGGGATTCTGAGATTGAGAGTAGAGCATTGAATGTAACAACACTATGCCATAATAGAAGAACCGAATTTTGGTTATAGTGAGTGTAGCTTCTCTCTCTCATGAAATTCAGGTCCCTCCTTCCTACCTTCTTCCATATAAGGACGTGGGTCCCACACCATGTGGACCTTACCAGCTATGTGGGGGCCATGGGGTCATTAGTTGATGATAAAGTAATGATTTCATACTTCCAATTATAATTTTATTTTAAATTAATTTTATCTTTATATTTTTATCTTTTTTTTTAAACTATTATTAGATCTTCAATCATTATTTTAAATTTCACTTTAAATTTTAATTAAAAAATTATTATTATATTATTCTTTTTAATTATCAATAAATAATTTAACTAATTAATAAATATTAATTTTATACATTAATATTAATATATAATTAAGTAATAATAATCTTATATCAAGTAAAAAAAAATATTAATAGACTTAATTTAAATTGTTGCATTATAATAATTAAATATTATATTTAAAAAAAACATTATATCCAATATAAAAAAAAACGAAAAGTACATTAATAATTATATACTAACTAATTTTGTAAGTTAGTATATTTGTCCTACAATTAATCAATTAATGCATTTCGAAGTACAAAGTAAATTTCTTTATCTTTAATATATTTGTATCGATTAAAAAATTCTTCAAATTTAGTTTTCTCATTTATCACCTTCTCAATATTTGGTACTGGTGCTTCAATCAATTCATTGATTGGTACATTAATATCACGTTCATTTTCGATTATCATATTGTCCATAATAATGCATGCAGTCATTATATCATGTAACACATGTTTGTTCCAAAAACGTGATGGTCCAGCAACAATTGCAAAATGCGATTGAAGATGTAACGACCCAAAATCACTAACAATGCTTAAGGGCCTTGATTAGCGTGTCGGGAGGGCATAATTGGATTATGTGTGATTTAATGATTAAATGCATGATTTTTGTGGCATGCGTGATTATATGATTATATGTATATGTGAAATGCATATTTTTTAGTATTAAATATGCATGTGGGCCATGTTTAGCTTATAAGGGCATATTTATAATTTTGGCCCGTTGAGGACATAAATGCGATTATATGTGATAAATTGTTGATACCACATTATTATGTGAATATATTTGCAGTATATGGCTCGAGACGGTCCTAGTGAGCGGATTGGTGAAATAGTCGCAGCAGGGATTTATACTCAACTCGGAGGGAAACTAGGGGTATTTTCGGGAACTTAGAAAATATATTGGGGATTATTAGATATTGGGAAAAATAATTGGTAATTAGTTGAATGACGAGATAAATTGGTAGATGTTAGAAACACTTGAGAAATTAGCAGGAATTGGGAACAAATGACTAATATACCCTTAGAATGAGTAAAGAATTAGTTTTATTTGGGAGGGCAAAATAGTCATTCCCTAGGTCTAAGGATTTACTCAACATTATGTTAGAACAAAATAGAAGGATAGGGAATAATCCAAGGAAAGAAAGAAGGAAAAAGGCTCTCTCTCTCATCTCTCACGATTCTTCCCTTTCTCACTCTCCCTTGTGGACTTTGAAGCTAAGAATCCAAAAGGAGCCTAGACTAGGCTTTGGGGCTGTGATCTTTAAAGTAATTGAAGGGGAATTAAGCTGCAATTGGGGCTGGAAATCAGAGGAAAATTCATTGCTTTGAGCTAAGTTGGTGTGAGGATTCAGCTGGAAATTGAGCTCCCAAATTGAGGTTTATCGCCAAGGCTCGGGGCTAAGGATCGTGCTCGGAACCATTTCACATTCTCCGCTCAGAATTAAAGGTAAGAAAATTGCACCCGTTTATGTGGCTATGTTGGGACTAGGGTTCCCTATATTCGAATACAATGTTGTATGATTATGACATGCCATGTGAGCATGAAATAAATGGCCTAAGAGTGCTGGAATTGACATTTGCGCACAGGACGCGGCTCGGGCACTGAGAGCTGAGGTTAGCTAAATAATCACTGAGCTTGGCCTAAGCGAGTCGGAGTCAGTGGGTTAAATAGAGGGTGCGGCCTAAGGGTGTCGACCCTGGATATTATATGATAACTATGATGTGTTTACTGTTGTTAAGTTGTTGCCTATAACTTGTGGAATACTGGTTTAAATGGTTTGTGATTTGTTGATTTCTAGCACTGATTATGTGTTTTTCATAATATGTTGAATACCTGGTTAACTGCCTTATGGGTCATATGATTGTCTATGTTGTTTATGCTATGTTATATGGTTTTCTAAGTCTAATAGCCTTGGCTTACGGGTGCTACGTGGTGCAGGTAAAGGCAAGGGTAAGGTTGACCAATCCTGAGTTGGAGAGCTCTAGGGGCGTGTAACGCCCTGGATAATCAAGACTGTTACACTATGTGTTTATAAAAGTGCTAGACTTGCTAATCAAGTCATTTAATTAAAGATGTGTTACTGAGTCTATAGTGGAACTAGGGTTAAAAGATTTTGGTCTTAAAAGTCGCATTTCTTATAAATTAACATTTCCTATTTACACGGGATCCAAAAAATAATAAGATTAAACCATTTACAAAGATTCAAACTTCAAATACAGTAATTAGCCACTCTAAGGCAAAACATACTGTTAGGCATTCCTTGTCCTGATCCACTCCTCGGCCATGGTGGCCAAACAGCTGACTATGTACATTCAGCCCCGCAGCTCTCCATCTCAGGATTGGTCTAATTTTCCTTTGCCTTTACCTGTACCACGTAGCACCCGTGAGCCAAGGCCCAACAAAAAAACACAATAACAGAGCAATAACAATCAACAGACAATCCAATATCTCACATCACATAAGCATGTTCTCAATAGTTTAAGCACTTATGATAACCAAGTATTCAGCATACTAAACATATCATCTCATATCAATAACCAATTCACAAATGATAACTAGGGTTAGCGCCCTTAGGCCGCACCCTCTATTTATCCCACTGACTCCGGCCCGCTTAAACCGAGCTCAATGAATATTAAGCTGTCCTCGGCTACCAGTGGCCAAGCCGCGCCCTGTGCGCAAATATTGTATACGGCACCCTTAGGTCGTTTATCACATGTCCCATGGCATAATACCATCATTGACATTATACAGATATCGGGAGCACTTAGTCCCATCTCAAACATATAATCGGGTGCAGTTTTCTTACCTTTAAATTTGCTAGCTTCATTCACTTTGATCCTTGAGCATGATCCCTCTTGAGCCCTAGCGCACACCTAGTCACAACCATAGGTCAGAATTATCACCAACCCTCAAGTCCAAAACCTAACCTCGGGACCAATCCCGAGCCCTCGGGAAGTTCTAATTCCACCAAACGGGGTGGTGGAATCGAACCCCAAACCCCTGAGCAAAAACCGTTGAAAACCACTCAAAAACCCTCTTCTGGAAGCAGGGTAGCGCTACAACACTCTTTGGAGGGCGCTACAGCATTACAAGCAGAACCCAAAATCCCCCAGACAACCTAGCCTAGCGCTACAGCGCCCAAAGGCTAGCGCTAGTCACAGAACCAGCTACCCTGCATTTTTCCTTCCTGCAATTTCCCCGAGCCAACCCTTACCAAAACTTTTCCAATCTTCAACCAAACTTAAAAACAAGCTTATCAACACACTCCACTCATCCTAAGCATCCCAAATACATAAAACCCAATCACATGCATCCTTAATCTCAAAATTCACCATGGTTGAACCTCAAACTCAGAAACTTCAGCACAACAATCAAAACCTCAGAATTTAGAGCTTAGAACTTCATACCTTCAATGGGGATTGACCTAGAGTCAGCCTCTACACCTCCTTGGCTTACTCCTCCTCAACCCTTGGCTTGAATTCCCTAGAGTTCCCATCAAATTCAGCTTTAGACACCTTAGTTCAATACCAAAACCAGAAACTGAAGAAACTTCAAAGTCTTACCTCAACTAAATGGTTTGTTCTTGCTAAACCCTTGCCAATTCTTCAAGCCAGACCAAGGACTCTAGCCTCAAGCTTACTCTGGCTTCCCCTGAGTTTCTGCTCCAAAATACCCCAAGAATTGATGGAGATATGCCTAAATCGACCTTGGAAAATACCCTGCTCTTCTTTCCCTTCTTTTCCTTTCTTTTCTTTTCTTTCCTTCAGAGTTCTATTTCATTCTACAAACTCCACTAAGCATAAAGCCTCAGTTATGCATATCCTTATATGCCAAATGACCACAATACCCTCCCTTAATTCCTAAGTCTTTTAATCCACCTAGGGGCATTTTGGTCATTTCACCTAATTCCCGCTAATTCCTCAAGTGTCTCTAATATTTACTGCTTACTTCCCAATACTTAACTAATTACCAATTATATTCTTCAATATCAAAATTAACCCCAATATATTCTCTAAATTCCAGAAATACCCTCAAGCTCGCCCCGAGTCGGGTATAAATCCCCGCCGTGCCTTTTTCGCTTAACCGCTCACTAGGATCGTCTCGAATCACAGATCACAAATATATCCACATAATAATGTGGTCTCAACAATTATCACATATATATACAGTTATGCCCTCAACGAGCCAAAATTACAATTATGCCCTTTCTAACCTAATCAGGGCCTACATGCATACTAATACACATAATCATGCATCTCAGATATTCAAATAGTCATATAGCATATTTTTAATCATTAAATCACATATATTCCAATTATGCCCTCCCGACACACTAATCAAGGCCCTTAAGCCTCATTAGTAAATTTGGGTCGTTACAACTATCCCCTCCTAATGAGAATTTCATCCTTGAAATTTACGTGAATAACTCGGGATATTGATCCCGCATCGCTGTCTCAGGCTCCCAGGTTGCCTCCTCGACCTTACTATTCCTCCACAACACTTTAACAAGAGGAATCGTCTTATTCCGCAATACTTTATCTTTTCGATCCAAGATCTGAACCGGTTGCTCTTCATAAGCCAAATTTGTCTGCAACTCCAAATCTTCATACCTCAATACATGAGTTACATCCGAGACGTACTTCTGAAGCATAGAAACATGGAATACGTCATGGACTCCTGACAATGATGGCGGTAAGGCTAACCTGTACGCCACCTGACCAATCCTTTCCAAGATCTCAAATGGTCCAATGAATCTAGGGTTTAACTTGCCCTTCTTTCCAAACCCCCTCACCCCTCGCAGAGGTGAAACTCAAAGGAACACATGGTCCCCAACCTGAAACTCCACATTCCTAAGCGTAGCTTTTCTGTCTGCTCTGAGAGGCGAGCATCCTAGCTCGGATCTTTTCTATAGCTTCACTTGTTCTCTGAACCATGTCTGGTCCCAAATACTTCCTCACACCCATCTCATCCCAATGAATGGGTGATCTACACTTCCTCCCATACAACATCTCATAGGGAGCCACTCCAATTGTTGATTGGTAACTATTGTTATACGAAAATTCAATCAACGGAAGGTACTTACTCCATGAACCCTCAAAGTCAATCACACACGCTCTAAGCATATTCTCCAATACCTGGATCGTCCTCTCAGACTGTCCGTCAGTCTGAGGATGAAAGGATGTACTGAACTTCAACTGAGTTCCCAAAGCTTTCTGCAAACCACTCCAAAACTTGGAGGTGAAGATAGGATCCCGATCTGACACTATAGACTTAGGAACCCCACGGAGACGTACGATCTCCCTCACATACAACTCAGCATACTGATCCACAGTATATGTTGATCTCACTGGAAGAAAATGAGCTGACTTGGTATACCTGTCCACTATCACCCACACCGAGTGAAGCCCAACCGTCTAGGTAAACCTCCCACAAAATCCATAGTAATGTCCTCCCATTTCCACTCAGGAATACCTAACGGCTGAAGCAACCCTGCTGGTCGCTGATGCTCAACTTTCACCTGCTGACAGGTTAAGCATCTAGCTACGTACTCCACCACATCCTTTTTCATCCCGGGCCACCAATATAACGTTCGTAAATCCTGGTCCATCTTCGTAGTACCCGGATGAAGCGAGTACAACATCGTATGAGACTCATCTAGTATCTCACGTCTGATCCCTTCATCAGCTGGAACACATATCCGTCCCTGATACCAAAGCAAACCAACCTCAGATATAGAATAGTCCTTAGCTACTCCCGCTAAGACATTCTCCCTAATCCCTTGTAACTGAGCATCTGCCAACTGTCATTCTCTGATCCGCTCTAGCAGGGTCGACTGCAGAGTAATATTGGCCAACTGGCCTACCACCAACTCTATCCTTGCTCTGACCATCTCATCAGCTAACTCCCTTGAGATCTGAATGGAACTATATAACTGACTTGGGCCTCTCCGGCTCAATGCATCTGCCACCACATTAGCTTTCCCCGGATGGTAAAGAATATCACAATCATAATCCTTTACTAACTCAAGCCAATGTCTCTGTCTCATGTTCAGGTCCTTTTGTGTAAAGAAATACTTCAGACTCTTATGGTCAGTGTATACCTCGCACTTCTCCCCATACAGATAATGTCGCCAAATCTTCAGTGCGAATACCACTGCTGCTAACTCCAAATCATGGGTAGGATACCGTTGTTCATACTTCTTTAGTTGTCGTGATGCATAAGCTATAACCTTCTCATTCTGCATCAACACACAGCCTAAACCCAACCTTGAAGCATCGCAATAAACAACAAATTTCCCTTCTCCCAAAGGAAGACTCAACACAGGCGCCGAAATAAGTCGTCGCTTCAGTTCTTGAAAACTTTCTTCGCACTTGTCTGACCAGATAAACTTCAAATTCTTCTGTGTCAATTCTGTCATTAGTGTCGCTATCTTCGAGAAGCCCTCTATAAACCGTCTGTAGTAACCTGCCAAACCAAGAAAACTCCGCACCTCCAAGGCATTCCTTGGCCTCGGCCAATCCCTAACCGCCTCTACCTTAGATGGATCCACCTTAATCCCACTACACCCACTATATGTCCAAGGAATGTCACCTCTGGTAGCCAAACATCACATTTCTTGAACTTGGCGTACAACTGATGCTCCCTCAACCTCTGAAGAACCTGTCGAAGATGAAGCTCATGATTTGCCTCTGAACTGGAATACACCAAGATGTCGTCGATGAAAACAATAATGAACTGATCCAGAAAATCCTTGAACACCCTGTTCATTAGATCCATAAAGGCTGCTGGGGCATTGGTCAACCCAAACGACATGACCAGAAACTCATAGTGCCCGTACCGCGTTCGGAAGGCTGTCTTCGGTATGTCCTCATCCTTGATCCTCAGCTGGTGATAACCAGATCGAAGATCAATCTTTAAGAACACCGTCTTACCCTGCAGCTGATCAAACAAGTCATCAATCCTTGGTAGGGGATACTTATTCTTGATAGTCAACTTGTTCAATTCCCGGTAGTCTATACACATTCTTAAAGTCTTGTCCTTCTTCTTCACAAATAGAACTAGAGCACCCCATGGCGAGTAACTAGGCCTGATAATGTTAGGAAAAATTGTTTTGCCTCAATGGAAATTAATAATAATATGTTACAACTCTATGCAAATTATTACAATAGACAAGGATTGATTAAATAAAGTGTTACAACTCTATAACTGAAAATACAAATAAAACAAAAGAAATGAAGAAGATGATGAAGAAGAATAGAATAGTAAAATACAATTCTAAGCAAAAGGTTACAAATAAATTAAAGTGTTTGAAACAAAAGAAAAGAAAATATTACAACTCTTGAACAATAAATACAAGTAATAGGAACAAGAGAATAAGAAGAAAACAATACAATAGAAAGAAGAATAGAAATACAAGAAACTCTCACTTACACAACCTAAGTGAAGAGGGTTGGGGATCACCAACTTGAACAAGGTTTAAAACCTTTGTCCAAAAACTTATTTCCCCCTAACTCAAGCACTAAGGGATCTCTCTCAGATATTGGAAAAGCTTTCTGGAATTATCAAGCCTCAAGGTGTTTCTAGCCAAGTGCTCTAATGGATAGAAATGTCGTGTCATACAAGTGAGCTATAGGCTCCTATTTATAGAGTTTAGAGACACCCTTTGAATTTCAAATTCCACCAACCCCTATGGCTGTTACCAATGTTTAATTGGATTAATATGGAATTAAAAAAGAGATTTGGGAGTTATTTGGGTTTTTTGAGCCGTTCAACAAAGATTGAAAAAATTGAAAATTGGTCAGTTTTTTGCCTGTGGCCGCGGCCAGAGACATTAGTGGCCGCGGCCACCGACCAATTTCAGCACCTAAAAATGTGTTGTTTTTCCAAACGGTTCCAAACCCTCCCAAATGATTTTGTAACTCCCAAAATACATTATTGGGGTTAAAATCATATCTCTAACAGCCATATCACATATGTCTTTATGAAATTCATCTCAATATTGTGTAACAACAATTTTACACAATAAAGGGTAATATTTGGAGGTTACAAATTTGTAACATCAAATATGTTACATTATTTGGATATATCTCATATATCTAAATATTGTAACTCTCTATTATATGTTACAATATGTGACACACTTTGTCACATTTATTTAATCTAAAACATTATATTATAATATAACAGATAAACCCCAAATCCAAAAGCTCCCGCAGTTGTATCTTCAATTCTTTCAGTTCCACCGGTGCCATCCTATATGGTGCCCTCGACACTGGCTCTGTCCCTGGCGCCAACTCAATAACAAACTGAATTTCTCTACGTGGCGACAACCCTGACAAGTCCTCAGGAAACACATCCAAGAACTCGCAAACCAATCTGGTCTCCTCCAGTCCTACTGGTGAAACCCTAGTGGTATCCACCACACTAGCCAGAAAGCCTATACATCCACCCTGTAACAAGTCTCTGGCCATCCTGGGTACGCGGGGTCCATGCACCGCTCCCACAAAAACAAAGGGATCCTCGCCCTCTGGCTCAAAAGTCACCATCTTCTTCCTGCAGTCAATGGTAGCTCCATATCTAACCAACCAATCCATACCTAAAATCATATCAAAGTCCTCCATATTCAACTCAATCAAGTCTACTGATAACTCCCTACCATCAACTATCACTGACAGTACTCTAATCCACCTCCTAGATACCACCAGTTCCCCTGTAGGCAAAATAGTCCCAAACCCTGAAACACAATACTCACTAGGTCTACACAGTCTATCAATCACCTTACTAGAAACAAACGAGTGTGTAGCACCAGAGTCAATCAATATAGTAAAAGGAGTGCCAGCACTAGAAAGCTGACCTGTCACTACCGAGGGACTAGCCTCGGCCTCCGCCTGCGTCAAGGTGAACACTCGAGCTGGAGTCAAACTGTCCACCTTCCCTGCATCTCCCTTCTTCATTGTCGGGCAATCTTTCTTGAGGTGTCCCACCACCCCGCACACATAACAAACCTTAGCCCGACACTCGCCCGGATGGCGTCTTCCGCACCTTGTGCACTCAGGATAAGTCCTCCATGTATCACCGCCTCCCTGACGGCCACCCTGAGTACCCCAACCTCTCCTATCAAAACCAGGAGCGATTGAATCATCAGGAGCCTTCCTCTTCAAATCATTGGGGCCTCTACCCCTTCCAGAACCAGAATATGGAGGCACCGCCCTGCGGACCTCCCGCCTCACTGCACTCTCTCTCCATATCTTATTTTCCGCTTCCTCAGCGGTAAGAGCCTTCTCTACAGCTTGGGCATAAGTTGTCCCTCCAGGAACTGTTGTAATCCTCACATTACGGGCAATCATAGCATTAAGCCCTTTAATGAATCTGTCCTGCCTAGCTGCATCAGTAGGCACAAGATCTGGTGCGAATTTCGCAAGTCTGTCAAACTTCAGGACATACTCTGAAACTGTCATGCTGCCCTGCACTAGCCCCATGAACTCATTTATCTTCGCTGCCCTGATGGCAACATTATAATACTTCTGACTGAATAAGTCCTTGAATCCTTCCCAAGTCAAAACAGTAACATATCTGGTCTGTGATGCCACCTCCCACCAGATTCGGGCATCCTCTCTCAGCATATATGTGGCACAGGCCACTCTGTCATGTCCCTCTACCCTCATAAAATCAAGAATCCTAGTAATCATAGTCATCCACTGTTCAACCTTCAGTGGATCTGGTCCTCCCTCAAAGATCGGGGGCTGCTATTTCCTGAACCGCTCATACAACGACTCCCATCTATTCCCAACCTCAACTGGCTGCACAACAGGTACCACTGCGGGTGGCAAAATGGGGGCAACACTCCCAGATGGAGCCTGCTGCCGCAAGATTCGGATCTGTTCATCTTGGCTCTGTAGCCGAGCCTGCATGTCTACCATCAGTTGTTGCCAGTTCTAAGGGACTGGCGGAGGAGTCTTAAGTGAATATTAAGTTGTCCTCGGCTACCAGTGGCCAAGCCGCGCCCTGTGCGCAAATATTGTATACGGCACCCTTAGGTCGTTTATCACATGTCCCATGGCATAATACCATCATTGACATTATACAGATATCGGGAGCACTTAGTCCCATCTCAAACATATAATCGGGTGCAGTTTTCTTACCTTTAAATTTGCTAGCTTCGTTCACTTTGATCCTTGAGCACGATCCCTCTTGAGCCCTAGCGCACACCTAGTCACAACCATAGGTCAGAATTATCACCAACCCTCAAGTATAAAACCTAACCTCGGGACCAATCCCGAGCCATCGGGACCAATCCCGAGCCCTCGGGAAGTTCTAATTCCACCAAACGGGGTGGTGGAATTGAACCCCGAACCCCCGGGCAAAAACCCTTGAAAACCACTCAAAAACCCTCTTCTGGAAGCAGGGTAGTGCTACAGCGCTCTTTGGAGGGCACTACAGCGCTACAAGCAGAACCCAAAATCTCCCAGACAACCTAGCCTAGCGCTACAGCGCCCAAAGGCTAGCGCTGTAGCGCTAGTCACAGAACCAGCTACCCTGCATTTTTCCTTCCTGCGATTTCCCCGAGCCAATCCTTACCAAAACTTTTCCAATCTTCAACCAAACTTAAAAACAAGCTTATCAACACATTCCACTCATCCCAAGCATCCTAAATACATAAAACCCAATCACATGCATCCCTAATCTCAAAATTCACCATGGTTGAACCTCAAACTCAGAAACTTCAGCACAACAGTCAAAACCTCAGAATTTAGAGCTTAGAACTTCATACCTTCAATGGGGATTCGACCTAAAGTCAGCCTCTACACCTCCTTGGCTTACTCCTCCTCAACCCTTGGCTTGAATTCCCTAGAGTTCCCATCAAATTCAGCTTTAGACACCTTAGTTCAATACCAAAACCAGAAACTGAAGAAACTTCAAAGTCTTACCTCAACTAAATGGTTTGTTCTTGCTAAACCCTTGCCAATTCTTCAAGCCAGACCAATGACTCTAGCCTCAAGCTTACTCTGGCTTCCCCTGAGTTTCTGCTCTAAAATACCCCAAGAATTGATGGAGATATGCCTAAACCAACCTTGGAAAATACCCTGCTCTTCTTTCCCTTCTTTTCCTTTCTTTTCTTTTCTTTCCTTCAGAGTTCTATTTCTTTCTACAAACTCCACTAAGCATAAAGCCTCAGTTATGCATATCCTTATATGCCAAATGACCACAATACCCTCCCTTAAATCCTAAGTCTTTTAATCCACCTAGAGGCATTTTGGTCATTTCACCCAATTCCCGCTAATTCCTCAAGTGTCTCTAATATTTACCGCTTACTTCCCGATACTTAACTAATTACCAATTATATTCTTCAATATCAAAATTAACCCCAATATATTCTCTAAATTCCAGAAATACCCTCAGGCTCGCCCCGAGCCGGGTATAAATCCCCGCCGTGCCTTTTTCGCTTAACCGCTCACTAGGATCGTCTCGAATCACAGATCACAAATATATCCACATAATAATGTGGTCTCAACAATTATCACATATATATACAGTTATGCCCTCAACGGGCCAAAATTACAATTATGCCATTTCTAACCTAATCAGGGCCTACATGCATACTAATACACATAGTCATGCATCTCAGATATTCAAATAGTCATATAGCATATTTTTAATCATTAAATCACATATATTCCAATTATGCCCTCCCGGCACACTAATCAAGGCCCTTAAGCCTCATTAGGAAATTTGGGTCGTTACAGGGCGGAATGTACATAGTCAGCTGCTCGTCCGCTACGAACGAGGGATAGTACAGGGACAGGAGAATCTAAAATGTGTATTTTTCCATTAGAGTGACCTTTGCTTGTATTCAACTATTGAAAGTTGTAAATTTGTCATTTATACCTTGTTTTTGGGATCCCATGTACTAAATGTTTATTCAAATGAAAATTATCTATTTATGACCGAAATATTTTAACCCTAGCTCAATCATGAGTTTAGAGTCACATTTTCAACTAAACGACTTGATTAGCAAGTTTTGCACAATTATAAATACACAGTGTAACGGTCTTGGTTATCTAGGGAGTTACAAAAGAACTCCAAATGCACGTTCTACATCTTTCCGACATGATTCTTTTTTCATGGAAAAATATTTCTTTTTAGTTCCATGTGGATCATGAATAGTTTGTACAAGAATAGACCATTTCGGGTATATACCATCAGCTAAATAATAAAGCGTGTTATATTATTTTCTTTTAATAACATAATGAACAAGAGGATCAATACCTGAAGCGATATTGGAAAATAGATGGGATGCCTCCAACACATTAATTTCATTATTGGAACCTAGTAAACCAAAATGTGCATGTCATATCCAAATGTCATAATCAACAACAACTTCGAGAATAATAGTTGGGTGCCCACTTCGACTAGCATATTGTCCTACCCAAACTGTTGGATAATTTTTCCACTTCCAATGCATGCAATCTAGATTGCCCAACATTCCTGGAAAACCACTATAGACTGCCCAGAGTTCGTCACTCAAGATCGACCAAAAAAAATCTTTGCAATGTCAAATGCAACTTATTTTAGCTGCAGTTGGCAAACTAAGGGGATGTGTTCGACAAATTGAATATTAAAACCCAAGCGGTGCTTCCCAACAAGATATTGTCAGTATATATTAGATCTTTGTTATTTTTATATTATATTTAATAAATGTATAACATTAATTTTCCTTCTATTTTGTAGTTAACTCGAGCTAAAGTGTTATTAGCATTAGATAAAAATTACAAAAAATTCAATCATGTCTGGCAAGTCCTTAAAGATATTGAAAAATTTGGAGATGATCATAACAATGCAACATCATACATTCAGAGACAAAGTAGTAACTTTGTGACATCACAATCAGAATCTCCCACTACAAAGTCTCCAACATTAGCATCTTCTGGACTATCATCATTTTCTCTTAATATAAATGATGAGAATATTGGTGGTTGTTCTACTCAACGACTGATTGGAGTAAAGAAAGAAAAAGGAATAAGAGAAAATGAAGAGCAAACTTCAATTAAAGTTGACACTATCAAGGAAGAACAACGATATTGAAATTCTAAAAAAAGACAATGCAGATAGGCAACAAAATTATCAAATTCAAATGCTACGAGCCCAAAAAAAGAAAAGAAAATTAGATATGGCTCCATATCTAGCAAAAAATAAATTTTAGGTAAAGATTTAAATTTGATTAATGATCCGATCCTTTGTGAGCATTTTCAAAATGAACAGATCAAGATTTTACGGAGAAGATCTCAACAAGGTCAAGCATCTCAACATACTTCTAATAACATTGATCTTTATTTTAATGATGTTGGAGGATCTAATAATGATCTTCCATATTATTAAGTGATATTGGTAGTAGAACTATTTTGTTGTTATTGTTGTTTAATTATGGTTAATTTCATTTCGTATTTTAAATTTTGTAATTTTAAATTTGATAAGTTATTGGTTTTTTATTTTTGTTATTTATTCATGTTATGTATATTTTTATTTATTTAATTTCTAGGATAATATAAATCTAAAAATAAATAATTAAAACATATAATATCATATAAAATGATATAAATGTGTTTAAACAAAATTATTAAGGGTATTTTAGGTATTATTTTGTTGGATTCATATGAGTAGTGATGCCTTCAACAATAAGGGTAAAATGAAGATAAAAATACTCGGTTGGAGAGGATTTTTGTATCATTTTATCTTTAACATGAATGAATTGAGTTTTTAAAGGCAAGGTTGAAGATGGCCTAAAGCATCTCCAATAGGACTTTATATTTATCTTCAAAACAACTTTCTCTTTATTTTTTAACCAAAAATTCATCTTCAATAGAGCTTCAACTTCATCTTTATAACGAAGGAAAATATTATTTGCCTTCAATAATGAATACACTACTATTCATTTAAAGTCAAAATTAAATGTCTAAATTATCCTTGATAATTTTTTCAAATACAAATATATTCTCATATATGATATTATAAGTTTTAATTATTTGTTTTTGTTATTTGAATTATATTTCATTTTAAAATTTAAATTTATGCTATACTAATAGTTTAAATAAAAAGAATATACAACACAAAAATTAATAACAAAAATGAAAAACCAATAACATTATCAAATTTAAATTACTAAATTAAATCAACAACAATTAAAAAAAACAGCAATAATTAAAAAAAACCAACAACAACAATTGTTACTAAAATTTATTGATGATTAAATAGAATAAAAGTAGAATATTCATCATCAATATTTATTTATTTATTGATGATTAGAAATAATAAAAGTATAATATATATATTTTTTAAATAATATTGGAAGTAGTGATTGGAGATAAAATAGTAATTTGAAATGAAAAATATGATAAAATGAAGATAAGGCAACAAATCTCTACAGATATTATCATTAAATAATATTGATAATATGGTAATGGGAAAAGAGAAGAAACAAACCCATCTAGAGAGGAAATCCACATATGAATTAAAGGCAAAATTGTTATGAAAAAAAGAATGTAAAGCCTACTCAATCCATAAGGGAAATTTCACGTGCTATGCATGTTAATATACCTTAATTAAAATTTATGTCCAAATTAAGGCTCTTGATTAGTTGTGAAAAATGCATATTTGTTGATTTTAATTGTTAAAATAAATTAAGTTTTAATTAATATTTTTATGGAATTAATGTGATATATTCTTACATTGGAAATATTTAATCTTAATTTAATTTATTTATATTTTTTAGAAAATAAAGTGTATTTTGGCACTTGGAAACAAAGAAAAAAAGAAAGCAAGAAGGGAAGAAGTAGAACTGAAAATATAGTGGAATTGTGGCATTTTTGAAGTAATATTGCCCAGGCCAATTTCGGCCCAAATGCCCAAGCTCAGCGAGCTCCCTCTCCAGCACGCCACGTGGTGAGCCCCTGAAGCGCCATCTATCCGTGAGCATCCCAGCCTTCCCTCCTTCAACGTAGCTTCAGCCTTTCACGCCCAAGGATCCCAGCAGGCCCAAATCTTCCTTCAGCCCAATTCGAAGCCCAGCACTTCAGCATCTGAAGCTCCCCCAGCAGTCCACGCAGGCCTAACAACCTTCAGCCAGCTCCTCCAAATGCTGCCCAACGCCTAACACATCTGAAGCTTCTTCCAACGTAACTAGCATCCATCCAGGCCCAACGCAAGCCCAACGCCAACCAGCCATTTTCCTTTAGCAGCTTGCCTACGTATCACACTCCCATTGGCTAAAAATGGGTCAAAACCTTCATCTGCCACCCGCCACTTTCAACCCATGTTTTGTGGGTATTGGGCCTTGCAAATTACCATTTTGAGCTTTAAAGCTCATCTTTTTTTGGTGTTTTTGAAAAATGGTATATTGACCATACACCAAAATAACTCGGTTAATATTTATAATAAGATTTAATTTTTCAAAATCAAATCTATTTATAATATAGATAATATCTTTATCATTTTCTCCATCTCATTCATATATATTTACTTTTGCTAAATCTATATAGAATTAGTCATGCTCTTTCTATGTATTTTATAAATAGTAAAAGTAATATTTGTGTTAGGTTTTATGTCCAATCTTTTACTGCATTATGGCCAATGGTATATTGTCATTTTTAGGTTTCTCGTAAGATTTATCTCATCTTTCTATGGTGAAGAATAATAATCACTTGAATAAATTTTTGTAAAACATATTTGTGCTTTAATGTTAAATCTTCCAAATGAATAGTTGGGATGTGAACTTCTCATTTGTGTAACTTTTGTGAATCAAAGTCCAAATAAATAAGTATGCATATTGGTGACTCTTGATCCTTCCTATTTGTTACCTATTGTTACATCACACTTTATTATATTTTTATTTCTAATCTTTAATTTCAAAAACAACAAAAATGTCACTTGTTCTATTTTCCTCGCATTATTTATCTCTAAACTTTATTTATTGATTAACTTTATTTCTTTGCCTCCTTGTGGAATCGACCGCCCGATCTATACTACGACTATCGCTAAGTGGAAGTCACGTTTGGGCATTAAACAACTCTTCCAAAAATTTGACATTTTATAAAATTTAGACTATATTGCCATTTTCATAAACAACTCACCTCTCTCTCTAACTCTAACTCTCTCTACTAAGAATGATGGCACCACCACCACCATCTCTCCATGACGACAGAGCACCACTTCCCCACACTGCCACCACCATTAGCATTGTCCCCACCATTGACGCCACCACCACCTACCACCATTGAAGTACCACATTGAAGCTCTTTCTCCATTTTTTTTAAGTTCTAATGATGAAAAATTCAATCCAAAACTTAAACCCAAGAAAATATTGTCTTTAAGACACTATTATATAGATTTTGAATACTTATGTACAAGATTTTTTTTTGTTTTGATTGCATTTTTTTCATATCTAAACTTCTAAAAATTGTATAAAAGATGCATTTGCGATGTTTAATGATACATTTGCGATGGCGCCTTGAAAACAAGATTTTGGCCAAAAAAAATGATGATTAATGATGCCTAATGATGCAGTTACGATGGTACCTTGAAAACATGGTTATTATGCCTAACGATGCATATGCAATGCAGTTGCGCTGGTACCTTGAAAACATGGTTTTTAGGCAAAAAAAACTATGTCTAACGATGCATATGCGATGTTTCCTTAAAAACATAGGTTTTAGCCCAAAAATGATTCGTAACGATACATATACGATGCAGTTGCGATGGTACCATGAAAACATGATTTTTTTGTGGGGAAATGATACCTAACGATGTATATGCGATTTATTTACGATGATGCCTTGAAAATATAGATTTTAGCTAAAAAAAATTATTCCTAACGATGCATACGCAATGCATTTGCGATGGTGCCTTGAAAACATGGTTTTTAGGCCAAAAATGATGCTTGGCGATGCATATGCGATGTCAGCACGATGGTTTCTTCAAAATATGGTTTTAGGCCAAAAAATGATGCTTAATGATGTCTAACGATGCATTTATGATGTGTATGCGATGCATTCATGAAATCTTGATTATTTGCAAAAAACGATGCAAATGCGATGCGTATGTGATGCATTCATGAAATCTTGATTTTTGACCAAAAAATGATGCATTTGCATAATGCGATGCATTCATGAAATCTTGATTTTTGGCACAAAAAAAAAAAAAAACGATGCATTTGCGATGCATTCATGAAATCTTGATTTTTGGCCAAAAAAAGTACGTTTGCGATGCAATTTGACGAAAACTTTGGAAATGCATAAGTTTTCACTCAAATGTTCATTTCAAGTGATTTTTTTTAGTTTTGGTATTTTTTCGAGATCTAAAAGTTTAGAACGCATAAAACTTTAGATTTTGGATTTAGAACACACAATTTCCTTCAATAGGTGCTTCAATGGTGGTGTTAATGGGGGTAGGTGCTTCAGTGGTGCTTCAATCCAAAGGATGGTCGCGGGTAGAGATTTGAAGGAGAAATGATAGAGAGAAACAATTTTTTAGTGAGAAAATAAGCTTCAATGGCGAGGTAGTGGTGGTAATGGCGGTGGTGCAGCCATAGTAAAGAAGGAGAGCGTGAGAGATAGGTTATTTTTGGGATGCTACATAATCTTGTCATATTTTAGAATTAGTGTGTATTATTATGCATAAAGCATGAAATTTCCAATCCATAAATGTAATTATGTAACATTAGAGCAATAAAAACAATAATAGAAATTAGTGATGGCACATTTAATAAGAGCATTGCTATAAGTTAATCTAGGGTGTGATATATTATTATTTCTACAATTTAATAGTCAATTTGAATTAAAATATGTGGGAATCGATATTTATTTTGTACCAATATTGATATAAGGTGTTAGACACTCTAAGGTACTCTTTAGGATTTATCTTTTAATGATGTTCAAATTTGAAATTCAATTCAATCTAATTTAAATTATAAGATCTATTAGCAAATTTATCCAACCTTACATTTTGTTACACATTTTTATTTTTGAGTAATGATTGACACACTTTCGATTTACAAACTATAATTATACATTATGATGTGTAATTAATCTCAACAATATGACGTGGTCCCCACTTAAAATATTCATTGTTAAAATTAAACACACATCACAGTGTATAATTCGAGTATGAATTAGGAGTGTGTGTATAGCATTACTTTTAATTTTTATATTAGTTTGGATCTTCAGTATCAAACAATTACAAAATGAGATTCTTTGTTTTGTAAAAGAAAAAATAATAGAATTCTATACTCAATTTTTGTTAACATATTTTTAAATATGAACTAGATACCCTAGTTCATTCTAAATTAATAAATAAAATAATTATTCATTTAAAAATATATTTAATAAAATAAAAAAAATTATTTTATTGAAATCCGTGATTTCAAAAAATACAAATGTATTTTAATGGATTAAAAACTATTTTATTTGTATAAAAGTTAACGTTAAAATCAAAAGTAAAAACAAATCTTATATAAACCTTTACATAATTTCAAATATACAAATAAATTTTAATGATTAAAAAACTAATTTTATTTTTTAATAATATTTTAAAGTCAAATTTTGTAGAGTCCCAGAATTTTACTTAGCTAGTTAGACTTAGATAGTAGTAGCAGTAGCAATATCTAGTATTAGTTTGTAGTATGTTAGATTCCGTGGATTTTGGTTCAAGTTGGGACTTAGTTGGAAACTCATAGCAATAGTTATAATTTTATAAGTTTAACCTATAGTTTAAAAATATTAATTATAACATAAGGTTTGATTAATATTGATGGTCCTATGTGTATTATTTATTATATCTTACAGTTTAGATATAATTAATAAAGATCATGACACTTGTCGTGTGCATGTTTATTTAAGGATTTAATTATAGTTTAAATAAAAGAAAGTTCAAGAAATCTTTAGAATCTTCCAAGACCACTAGGAGCATGACATTTGTCACAATCTTGTTTATTTGTGAATTAGGTTGTTATTTAGATAATTAAATAGATTTTCCGTAACTTTAGGGTACTGTAACTTCCAACCTATTTTTGACCTAGTTATGTTATGAATTTTGAAAAATAGTATTTCTAGAAATTTGTAGATAATTGAATTAGCTTTCTAACGGTATAAAGATGGTCTAAATAGGAGTCCTACAGCTCCAGTTATGTTGATTTGACTACATGTGAGTTTAGAGTTACGGGATTTAGGAAGTTAGAAGTTAGGATTCTATTTTTTTTTTTTTAATTTTTAAAACAAACTTTGACTCCTTAGACCTACCTCTGAAGGATTTGATCGAGTCCTAAGCCTTTGACTGATGAATATTCAAATATTTTCAATTAAATTCATTATTTTTATTCAAAGCCAAAAAGAAGATTTTTATTCCTAGAACTCTATAAATAGGACCTAGCACCAAGTCTTTTCATTCATTCTTCAAGCATTGATCAGAGCCTTCCAGGTGTTAGTGAGACCATAGAGTGATAAACACTTGGGTTGGGAATAAGCTTTGCCATTCTTAAGCTTTATAAAACACTTGGGAAGTGAGGTTTTGAGTATTTTCGGTATTGAGGTTTAGACCAAACTATAAGGTCATTCAAAGTATTCCTATTCTTTAAGTCCAATTCTTTAAAACTCTTTAGTTTTCTTAGTTTCTTTTATTCAGATCCTAACTTTCGTTATTGGTTCTTGATTAGGTTCTTGAAACTTAAGTTCTTTCTTGGTAAGTTTCTTCTTGATGGTTTAGTTTCCACATTCATTCTTTATTCTTTAGAAATACTCACCATTCTATTGTTGGTTTTAGGAGTGTTCCACATCCCGCATTTGTTCTCAATTATCCCGGTGTTGGTAAGGAAAATAGGATAGACCTTGTATGTTGTATGATATCTTATGCTTATATGTTATGTTTATGTATAATATGTTATGATAAGTTTATGTTATAATATGTTATGTTATGATTTACCCTACCTCGGATTTTAGACAGGGGATCTAGATGGGATCATATACTACCATATGATTTACCCTACCTCAGATATTAGACAGGGGATCCAGATGGGTTATCATATACTACTATGTGATCTAACCTACTTCAAATATTAGACAGGGGACATAGATGGTTTATCACATGTCATAATGGCCATTAATATTGTAGTTCTATATGGTATATGTTTTTATAGCCATATGTTTTATAGTGTCTGCTTATGATATATGTTTTTATAGTCATATGTTTTATAGTTTATGTTTATGACGTAGTTTTATGCTTATGATATATGATGTATGTTTTTAGTAGGTTTTCCTTGCTGGGCATTAGGCTCATTCCTTTATTTTTTTAGTGTGATGCAGGAAACTAGACACGGAGGCGGAAAGATTCTTGGTAGCTTGGCTTGTGTGTTGAGGATGGATGGAATGCGTGTCGATCGAGGATGAAGTTATTTATTTCTAGTTGTTATCCAAAAAACAGGCACGGGTGATGTGGTAGGCGTTTTTAAATATGTGGCTGACACCTGGCAGAGTTTTGTTCGACCATCGACCAGTAAGATCCTCCTGGCGTAGCGTTTGGAGTTTCCTTACAACCAGCGTGGTCGTATACTTTGCGTATTTCAAGATGATCTTGGGTAAATCATAATCAATTCCGAGATTATCTCCTATGATTCCTGATTATCCGATTAATTAGGAGAGAATATCTGTAACAAATTCATGTAAGCCTCCTTGAGCCTATACTTACGAGAGAATTAGAGCTATTGTATTACGATTATATTGCTTATCCCTCTCAGGTTTGTGAAACTCAGAGAACCCTAGTTCTTTGATCACTCCTTTGAGATCTCATATCAATAACAACTTAAGTGGACGTAGGTCATTACCAGTTCCTGGGGCCGAACCACTATAATTTATTGTGTTCTTTACTGTTTTTGTCATTATATCCATTCCAATACATCTATCCACATCAAGCGTTTTGACTTCGTGTCAGTTGACCAAAAAGATTGCTTCCCACTCCCAAGGATCGACCAGCTGGTTGATGCAACTACAGGACATGAGATCCTCTCTTTCATGGATGCATACTTAGGATACAATCAGATCAGTATGCATCCCCCTGACGAGGATCACACTAGCTTTCAGACCGATACAGGGTTATACTGTTATAAAGTAATGCCCTTCGGACTGAAAAATGCTGGTATGACTTACCAGCGATTGGTTAACCACATGTTTAAGGAGCTGATCGGAGTAAACATGGAGGTGTACGTAGACGACATGCTGGTAAAGTCAAAGAAGGCAGAAGGACATGTGAAGGATTTACAGGAGTGTTTCAATGTTTTGAACAAATATCAGATGAAGCTAAATCCTCTCAAATGTTCCTTCGGAGTAGGATTAGGGAATTTTTTAGGGTTCATTGTCAATTCAAGAGGAATCGAGGCCAACCCCGAAAAGATCAAAGCCCTGATCGACATGAAATCACCGGTGAAAATCAAGGATGTGCAAAGTTTAACTGGAAGGATTACCGCACTCAGTAGATTTATTTCAAAGTCGACGGATAAATGCGTCCCTTTCTTTAATCTACTTAGAGGCAACAAGAAGTTCGAGTGGACTGGAGACTGCGAACAGGCTTTCCAAGTCTTAAAAGCCCACATGGCACAGCCTCCTGTTTTATCAAAGCCTATAGATGGAGAAACTTTGTTCATTTACCTGGCGATCACCGAATATGCTGCTAGTGCGGTGCTAGTACGAGAAGAAGAAGGCGTACAAAAGGTAGTTTATTATGTTAGCAAGAGGTTAATCGGGGCCGAATTGAGGTATCCTCCCATCGAAAGATTAGCCTATTGCTTAATTTTGGCCTCAAGGAAGTTACGTCCTTACTTCCAAGCCCATCCCATCACAGTCTTAACTGACCAGCCCCTTCGGCAAGTTCTACAAAAACCGGAGGCGGCTGGGCGTTTGTTAAAATGGGCAGTCGAACTCGGGCAATTCGATATCGCATATTCACTGCGAACAGTAGTAAAAGGACAAGTCTTGGCTGATCTTATTGCCGAATTCTCTGAGCTCCCAGACAACGAGCAATGCGAAAAACCTAGTACGCCTGAGCCCAAAGTTGAAGTTCCTTCGTGGAAGTTATTCATGGACGGATCGTCCAACGAATCTCACGCAGGAGCAGGAGTTATATTGATAACGCCAGAGGGGCATCGATTTCACTGCGCTATTAGGTTCGACTTCATCACTTCAAACAATGAGGCCGAGTATGAAGCACTCCTCGCTGGGCTGAGGTTGGCCAAAGACATGAGTATAAAAGTGCTGGATATTTACAGTGATTCACAGCTGGTAGTGAATCAGGTCTTAGGGGAGTATCAAGCATGAGGCCTGAAAATGGTGGCCTACCTGAACAAAACCAAAGATCTGTTGGCTCAATTCGAGAAGTATACCCTCCAGCAAATACCTCGAGATCAGAATTCAAATGCAGATGCCTTAGCCAAACTCGCGAGTGAGAAAGATGCTGACACTTTAAATATAGTGCCAGTGGAGCGGCTACGCGAGCCGAGCATACGAGCAGATGAAACCAGTATGGAGATCCGGATAGAAGATACATGGATGGCACCGTACTTGGAATATCTCACGAATGGTGTACTACCAGCAGATAGAAACAAAGCAAGGACTCTGCAAAGATAGGCTGCTAGGTACACATTGGTCGATGGTATTCTATACCGAAGAGGATACTCCATGCCACTGCTCAGATGTATTACACCAGAAAAGGCTAAAGAGTTGATGAGGGAAGTACATGAAGGCTTCTGTGGGGATCACGCTGGGGGGCAGAGCCTATCGAAAAAGATTTTGAGGCAGGGTTATTTCTGGCCGACTATGAACGAAGACTCAATGGAGTTTGTGCGAAAATTTGATAAGTGTCAGAGGTTTTCCAAGATCCCACGCGCAGCTCCCAACGAGTTAAAGCAAATGAAAAGTCCATGGCCCTCCGCAGTATGGGGTATTGATTTAATTGGATCCTTGCCAACGGGAAAAGGTGGAGTAAAATATGCGGTTGTAGCGGTTGACTACTTCACTAAATGAGCCGAAGCTGAGCCATTCGCTACCATAACGACAAAGAAAGTCCTTAACTTTGTCATCAAGAACATTGTTTGCCGATATGGATTGCCTCGGAAGATTGTCTAAGACAACGGCACCCAGTTTGACAGCGACTTATTCACAGACTTCTGCGAAAGGCATGGAATCGTCAAGAGCTTTTCTTCAGTCGCGCATCCACAAGAAAATGGGCAAGTCGAAGTAGTGAATAAAACACTTAAGGATACCCTGAAGAAAAGGCTCGAATAAGCTAAAGGAGCATGGTCAGAACAGCTGCCCGAAGTACTCTGGTGGTATAGAACTTCTCATCAAAGAGCAACAGGTCATACCCCGTTTTCCTTAGCATACGGGTATGAGGCCATGTTGCCAGTCGAGTTAGATCCGCCCTCACATCAAAGAATCACGTACGACCAAGACCAGAATAACCAACTGTTGATGGAGTCCCTAGACTCGCTTGAGGAGAAACGAGAAAAAGCCCAACTCCGAGTAGCTGCGTACCAGCAAAAAGTCGCCCGGTATTTTAACTCAAAAGTAAAAGAAAGAAAATTCAACGTCGGAGACCTAGTACTTCGACGAGTTTTCTTAAACACCTACGACCCGGCTGCTGGAGTACTCAGACCAAACTGGAAAGGACCTTACCAGATTGAAGAAGTCCTTCATCCAGGCACATACAAACTTGCATGCTTAAATGGAGATCTCGTTCCACGCTATTGGAATGGAGAACACCTGCGCAAGTATTATCAATAAACAGTCCTTCTTAAAGGACTGACTTGTATTCATTTTTACTTTTTACAAGTTTTGAAAAAGGGTTAGTCATGTTATATGGCTAATCGCTTATAAGTGTAAGATCATTTTAAAAGATCACTCGTAAAGACATGTTTAGTCCATTTTAATACGAGAATTATAAGGGACTGCGCGCAGCCAGTCATTCTTGCCAACCTTTGTAAATTTTTTTTTACAAGTATTTGTTCATTACGTGTGTTGTTTTGTTGTATTATAAGTTTTGCATTTTATACCGAGCAATAATGTTCGCACAGGTTGTGGTCAAGGCAAGTGACCAAGGACCTAAAGCTCCTCAGTCACTTGGGGGGCATATAAGGTACATCGATAGCAAAGCATACCAAGAGGTATGTAAACACATGAACAAAATAAGTGAAAGCATGCTACGGTACTTAGAGTATTTTTCAAAATTTATATTTTGTTAAATCAATCCAAAGTAGTATGCTAAGTTCGGTCATGCGAACATATGTTATAATAAGCAGAAATATTATAATATCAAAGGGAATTCTTTTACACCGCAAGTAGTACTGCTTAGATGTAATTGTTCAAAATATGCTGCCCATGCAGCAAAATTAAAAAGAAAAATTAGTCTTTACATCACGACCCGTAGGTCGTGTAATTAAAGAAAAACAAAAGAAAAAACTTTATGGAGCTTGAGGAGCAGGAGGATCTTGTGAAGCATTCTGTTCGACCACATCTCCTGCAGCTTCTCCTCCTTCCACTCTAGCAGTCGACGGAATGTTTGGGGAAGCAGGGACCCTAGCTCTCTCCTCGGCAGCCAACCGAGCAGTGCAGCGGGCTAGCTCGGCCTTCCTAGCGTCCTCTGGAAGGTAACTGAAATTGGCACTTTGGTTGTGTTTCCAAAAATCGTAGAAACACTGAAGTGTCGCGTTCTTATACCTCTCTAGATCCTTGGCATTGGTAAGCTTAAGCTGCTCCACCTGGCTCTGAAGAATAGCAATGGTCATGTCCTTAGCAAGGTGCTTCTCCCTAAGTTTTTTGACTTCACGCCATTGGATTCGGGTGGACTCCTGGTAGTCATCCCTCTGCTTCCTGGTAGTTTCCAGAGACGCTTGCTTCTCTGCTAGCTCTGCCACCAAGGCATCCTTCTGCTGGGTGACCACCTCCAACTCCCCAGCGTGCCTAGCCTCTGCGGCTTGAAGCTCCTCGATGACCTTCGCCTGAGACTGCTCGATGCTGGCACCAGCGCGAGTATGAGCAGCGGTCATTGTCAGCATGGCCTGCAGTCAAAGAATAAGAGTTAGGCTATCTTACAAGAAGGAAAAATAAAAACCAAAATTGCAAAAAGAGAAAGAGTGCTTACACTGGCCACTTCATTAAGAGCCCTGTTGGGGATTTGATCGACCCCCATGTTTTCAGCCTCAGCCATTGCCTCCCCCTAACGGTCATGCTTCAGGATATGAGCAAGGTGATCCTTAGCTGATCGCAGGGAGCGGCTCGAGAGTCTGGCCCCAGGAAGTTCGGCTTGCTGGGCCTGTTCTTTTGGAGCTGCGGGCGAGGGATTCGTGGCAGCAGGCGGGGCCTCCTTCTCAGCAGGAGCGGATGGTTGAGCAGAAGGTTGGCCAGAGGGCCCATCCTTTGGAGGATCAACTGCTCGACCCTTCTTGGCCGAGGGTGCTTGGCTAGACTCGCCATTTTTTCTCCTGGCCGATTTCCTCCGTCGGACCAGGGGAACCTCCTCCTCCTCCTCCTCCTGAGTCTTATACAAGTCGAAAACGTTGGGGGAGGCCAATTCTGCAGAAAAATATAAACATGCAGATAGTAAGACAAAAATAGATGGCAAATTATGGCACATCAAAAAAGAAGTAAGGAAAATCACAAAGTCCAATACCCGAGCTACTACTACTTGCCACTACACTACTGACTCTACTAGTCATACACTCACTCTCTGGCACAAAGAAGTCTTGCCCTAGATTTGGAGTATACGTAAAATTGCCGTCCCTGTCAAATAAATGACAGGGAATTGGCAAGCTATTTAAAAGCGAAATAACAGTACCTTTTTCGTCTGAAGACTCATCCAAGTCTAAGACAGTCTCCGCTGCCTTTTGTTTCCTTTTCCCTTGGGGGGCAGAAGGCCTTTCTGCTGAGGGGGCGCCAGTCGGTTCCCTAATCGTAACCCCAGTTGGTCTCCTTCAAGGAGGGGACGCTGGGGGTTGCTGCTCGGGATGCCCCTCGGCAGTGGCGTCTGCCACCGCAGGTTCCCTCATTTCCTGATGAGGGGTCAGAAGGCCAGACAGCCTCAAGTTTTCATCAGTGACTAGAGACTTAACGCTTTTTTCAACGTCAGTCATCCTGGCCAGTGCGTTGGACCTCAACACCATGTCTGGTATTGGGTTTGGGCGTAGCCATGGTCCTGAAAGACACAAGATACTTTAGAGAAATACAAAGAAATTTGCTAAGTAAAAGTAGCGACCAGTGGAAAAGGACATTTACCTCCTCAAGCGAAGGCCAAGTTGTTTGTAGTCATGTCGGGCGTGAGGAAATACTCCTGGCTGTATTTCCCCACATTGGAGATGTGGGTGGTGTCACTCAGGAATGTTCGATTTGTTTCCTGGTGACAAAAATGAAAAAAGCCCGTCCTGGACTGTTGAGGGTTGGACTTAAGGTCAAAAAGGAAGTTGACCTCGTGAGGAGTAGGCTCTGGCCATTTTTTAAGTTTGTAAAGGATATAGAGTGCAACGAGCATTCTATATCCATTTGGAGTAATTTGAAAGGGGGTGACATTGAAGTAGTTTTCCACCCCCTGATAGAACGGATGTAGAGGAAGGGTAGCCCCCGCCTCTATGTGGTACCTCAACCAGGCGCTATAGAAGCCCCCAGGCAAGTTAGCCCTCTGGTCAGCAGCATGGATCTTGAGATTGACCCCAGTGAGAGGATTCACAAACCGGTAGGGTTCCAACTGTTAGTTCCCTTAGAGGTCCATTTTTAGTTAACCGGTTTATCCTATCTAGACTGATATGACCTAATCTTAAGTGCCATAGATACGTGTCATTATCTTTAGAAACCTTTTGTCTTTTGTTACTTTGCGGAACAACTACTTTAAACAATTCAAAATTATTGAGCGATTTTTCTATTGGATTAAGCATGTACAGTCCGTTCTTTTGTTTTGCATGACAAATATTGTTCCCATTCCTTGAAATAAAAATCATATTATTATTAAAAGAAATGTTAAAATTTTGTTCATGTAACAAAGATAAAGAAATAATGTTTCTAGTAATTTCAGGAATAAATAGCACATTATTCAAAACTAGAAAATTGTTCTTAAAATTTAATCGGACTGTTCCACATGCTTTGGCTGAAACAAGCGCTCCACTTCCCACTCTCATAGTCATCTCTCCTTGCTCTAACTGCTTTGCGGACTCAAGCATCTGCAAACAAGAACAAACATGGTTAGTGGAACCAGAATCAACTATTCATGATAATTTATCTTGTTCCACCATACAAGCTTCGAGTACAAGTAAATCTGATTTACCTTTCTTTTTCTCTTTTAGCTCGGCGAGATACTTTGGACAGTTTCTCTTCCAATGACCATCGACATTACAATGGAAACATTTTCCTTTGGGTGCCTTTTGTTTGGGGTCATTGTTCTTTTTGTTCTCGGGCACCTTGGATCACTTCTTTGCCTTTTTTGGATTGTCCTTTTTAGGTTTGCTGTCATTGTTATTGCCTTTTCTTTTCTTCTTTGAAGAAGATGGTTTTGCTTCAGCCTGACTTGAGATGGTCTTATTCAAAGACTCAAAATTTTGTAATTCATTCAGCAATTGTGTCATGTTAAAATCCAATTTGTTCATGACATAATTTGTTGTGAATGCAGAAAAGGCAGGAGTTAAAGACTCAAGTATAATGCTTACTTGTGTCTTTTCATCCATGACTGCTCCATGCGTCTCAGCTTCATGAAGTACACTGATCATGTTCAAAACATGCTCACGCACAGATTGACTTTTCTTCATCTTAGCATTCATGTAGGTTCTAGTAGCCTCATGACGGCTTTGATCAGATGGGCGCCCAAACATTTCCTTAAGAGATTCTAGTATCTCAAAAGCAGTTTCCATGGATTCATGCTTTGTTCGTAAGACATCACTCATGCTTACAAGCATATAGCACTTGGCTTTGTTATTGGATTGAATCCATGCATCAAATTTGTCCCGAACATGTTTTGGGGCATTGGCGCCAGGTTCTTTAGGACATTCCTCATTTAGGAAAAACTTGTAGTTTCCACTAACCAACAACAGATTCATATTTGATTTCCATTTTATGAAGTTATCACCAGTTAATTTTTCTTGTACAATCAAAGTAGTGATGAGATTTCCAGAGATAGACATATTCTGAATAAAATAAAAAATACAAATATATTATTATTATATTTAGAAAAATAAATATCAAAGTTTTGGAAATTAAACATGATGCATGAGCACAATTAAAACACATAAAATAAAGATTAATTTCCACGATAAAATTTTCTAACAATTAAAGTGCCGCCTTAGGGTCGGTCAAATTAATTTTAGAGAATTTATAAGACATTTTTATCTTTATTGTTTAATACTTAAAATAACTCTTTATTTTCTCTTTTAAACATTAAAGTACCACTTAGTTTGGTCAAGTTATGATTATCCACTGCACGAGCTTAATCATAACTTTGTGAGTGTAACCCATTATTTCGGAGTTCATGACTTAACTTAGGACATGCCGCCTTAGGGTCGGTCAAGCCTAAAATACATCATTAGTTCCTATCTTTGTAAGAAATACAACCTTGCTATTGATATGTCCAGACACCTTCCTTAGGGGGACGAAAACAAAGTCGTCGCGAGGCGCTATTCATATCTCACGGTGTTATATTAATAATGGAGACCATGGATTATGTTTGAGATATCAACTCTCTCCCACTCACTATTTTGAAATAAATATTTTTTAACCTAATTAATTCCAAATTAATTACAGTTTCCTTAAACTTTATGAACATAATTAAAATTGGAAAGAAAACGAGTTTCTAGGTGCATGTCCAATTTTAAATTACCAATCATGTTCATCTAATCTTTACTAAAAATACACTTTTTAAAATAAAGTTGGTTTAAAGAAATTAAGTCATAAAGACTTAAAATTTGGTGTGATATTTTACCAAGTTTTCAAAATAAAACTAAGTAATTTACATGCAATTGATTTCACAAAACAATTCATATAAACATATAGGACAATCCTTATAATCATGTTTCTACTAATGAGATGCATGATTATGACTGTGTGGGTTTTCATGTATGGCATACAATGCATGAACATGTTATCAATCACATGAAAATAATTATTTAAATAAATAAATAAATAAACAATAAATGTTGAACCGGGTGCTTTTGGGTATTTCTAATTTTACAACCACTTTATAAAATTAAAATAAATAAAATAAAACTGCCTTGATCTCCATCGGGCTTCTTTACTTTACTGTCGGTAGGATATGTGGCATTGTTGGTCCAGAACAATAATAAGAAAACAATTTTCAAATTATTTTTGATTAATTAAAACAAACTTTTAAATAATCATTATTTTTATTTTTCTTTTAATTAAAACAAATTTTAATTAAAACTGAAATGAATTTAAATTAAAATCTGTTCTTTTGAAAAAATAAATTTTAAATAAGATATTCAAAAAAGTTTGTTAAGACAACAAAAATATCTCATTATTTAAATATCAAATTTCAAAAATAGGATATTTAAACATTTTAAAATTTAAAAAAATAACAGATTAATTTCAGAAAAAAAAAAAAAAAATTCTGGACTAGGCAGACGGGGACACGTGGCATCAAACGGGGGCCGCCGGGATGGACTGTACGGAACCGTACGGACCCGTCCGTATGGCCGTCCGTACGGCGTCTGTACGACGTCCGGCAGCGGCTCGGAGGTTGGCCTCGGAGGTGCGGTGGCTGAGTTCTGAATCCCAGGCTCTGTTCTGACTTTTGTGTGATCGGAATTACAATTTTATGGTGTCGAAAACCAAATAAAATTACATAAATCCTATGCCCTTTAATGGCTTACACAATGATCTAATCATAAACAAACCCTAACCCAAAAACACCATACAATTAACGATTCAACATTCCCACGCATTCAATCACATTAAGCCATCCATTCATTCATCAAAATAAATAAATACATAAAATTAAACCCACACAGATTCAATACATATATATGTGAAGATGGCTCTGGTACCATTTGTTGGTTTTTATTGATCAAATCAGAGATTATGCGCAGCGGAACAACAATCAAATTGTTAGATTAATCCCATAAGATTTCTAGATCTACTTCTTCACACTCATATATATATATTGAATCAAGGACATGAACATTTAAATTACCTCAAGTCCTTCCTTGCTGCTATCTTTTCGTATGGCTGAATCCTTGAGATCTCACACCAAGATCTTCCAAAATGTTCTCAGGCACACAAAGAACGAGTGTGGACTCGCTATACAAATAATAGGCAATAAACTATTTATCAGATGTTCTCAACACATGAGATCTGATAAAGTTTGGACCTAGGTTTTGTGAAGAACAATGATTTTAGTTTTTGTCACTGTTTCTCTTTCTCTGAGAGAGATTCCTAGATATTTTTCTATCCCTGAAAAATTACGTTCTATGAAAAACTGATATCCTATATTTAATATATCCAATATATTAAAATATTTGTTATTTTAAACAAATTCAAAATAACTGATCAGTTATCAGATTTTTGTTTAAATAATAATATTTTAATCATATTAAAATATCTCATTATTTATTTAATATTTAAATAACTAAAATTGTGGAATAAAGTGACTGAGTCCATCTCTTATGCGTGTAGCACAGTGCCTGTGCACTATGCCACACGTGTACCACATGCCTGTGATGGCATGTGATTTTTCCCAATTTTTATTATTATTTAAACACCAAAAATCCCAAAAATAAATTAATTCAAAATTAATTATATTTTTGTTGAATCAAATAATTAATTAATTACACATAATTAAACAATAATTATGTTTGATACATAGAAAAATATTTTTCTTATCACATAAGTCCTTTTGCCTATTTTTTGTATTTGCCTTTGACAGTGATTGTTTGAGTCATTTCGGGGACCATGGACCTATAACATTAAGTTCCAATAAATTGAAACTAAATAATTAAACTTTTTAATTATAATAGTTAATTTATTAATTCTGATATTACTCCACTATAAATTCAGAATTGCACTCTTTATGTTATAGATATACTTTTACAGAAATCTTTTTCTTAAGTCGTCCATTGATATAGCCATCTTACAATAGTTCAACCCTCTAATTAATTAGTTCATAAATTAGAATGGGAGAATTACCATTTAACCTTTCTAATTTACTTCTTATTCCTTAAGTACCATTAATTCACTAGTGAATAATTAATCTATAATCTAATTATAGATTTGAGCTCAAAATCATTCAGTTCTAGAATTAACCCTTAAGGGAACTAATATACGATCCGTTAGGAAAGATTAGATTCTGTATTGTTGATACATGTTCTCAGCCATCCATGATATTAAATCTCCAAAACAAAAGTCATTAGCCTCATTCTTTGAAGAGACCTTAACGAATGAATCAAAAGATTTAATAAACATGAACCGAAGTTCATGAACACTCAGGATTTAGGTTGATCTATAAATGATCACCAGTTATGTTATGAATTACAAGTCTTTATTATTAAATGGTTTTTCGATAAAGACTTTAATTCATATCGGTCCATGTCATATATAATCATATTATATAAAGCACATTTACCGAGATGTCTTTCCACATCAATAATCCGAATCTAGATTATTTGTATCATTATGATACTCAGTAAACCGTACTTACAACTCCAATTAAAGAATTCCATAACTTTAATTTGTTGTTGTTGACTATTTTTATTCATTCATGTGATCTTAATTCTCTCGTACTAATACAAGATCACATCCTCAATAATGAATATGGAATTTTTCTGATATTTACAAAATTATTCAAAAAATAATTTAACAATCTAAATATGAAAATAATAATAAACCATTGTATTATTTATTCACAGAAAAAACAAATGTCTTTACATGCTTTTAGGACACACTCCTAACAAACCCTAGCCTGCGAATCAGGCTGGGCAGGAGGATTTGGATTGTTTTCAGGGTTTGGTTTCTTTTTGCCAGGAGATTTAGAGCGGGCCATTTTAGGTGGTGATGGTTGAGGTACGAAAGAAGAGAGTCTTGAGAATGGAATCTCGTGAACACGCTGAGCCGGCTGTTCTTCACGTTCAAGCAGTTGCACAAGAAGATCGTCTTCGATTGGCCGCTCACCTCCCCACAAATCTGGCATTAAAATCTGCGAACAGAAAAATGGGGAGGTGAGGATGGAGAATCTAGAAAGTTGGTTAGAATAACGCTGGTCGTGTATAAAAGTCAAACTTTTATACAACAACATTCTAATAGAAAACTAATTTTTTCACACGAACAGTTTGAAAAACAGATCAAAAAGTGAAAGCAAAAAGTTTTTTGAAAAAGCTTTTTCAACTCCTTTAAGGGCGGGAAAAACTCAGTTTTTCAACTAGCATAAAAATTGAATTTTTACTTCGGTTTTACGTCCTAAATTTATGATCTCGACTATCAAACTAACTCGTAACTTCTGGATGGCAAAGAAACATCATCCTATCTAGCATTGCCCGATAAATCCCCTACTTTCATGCATCTCAAACCAAGAACACAGACAATGCCAGAACATTAACAGTTAACTCACAGCGGCATGCATAGCGAAAATAAAAAGCAGAAAGGTTCTGAAACTTACCAAAGCAAAGATCATGGAGGTTGGAAGGAGTTTCGAGCGTAGACGAACGGACGGTTGGTTCTTGAAATGCTAAAAGATGATCTTCAGAGAGAATGAAGGTTCTAATTTAGGGTTTCTTGAAAGAGAAATAACTTGCGTAAAAAGGAAAAGAAGGCTATGAGAAGGCTATATATATTTTGTTTGTGGCATGAAAGAAGAAGTAATCATCAGTTTCCTCTTTTCGAAGCATGGGGAAGGGTGATAGCCGTCAATAGGTTACTTGGGAACCGAAAAGCCATGATTAGACAGGGGTAGGTTACTTTTCCCAAGAATGCACGAACTACTCTGACAGATCTGGTGGGGTAATCGAAGAGTCTTTTTCCTTAAAGTTTATTTATTGTTGGTCGTAATAAATAAACTTGGGGGGCAAATGTTATCCAAAAAACAGGCACGGGTGACGTGGTAGGCATTTTTAAACACGTGGCTGACACCTGGCAGAGTTCTGTTCGACCATTGACCAGTAAGATCCTCCTGGCGTAGCGTTTGGAGTTTCCTTATGACCAGCGTGGTCATATACTCCGCATATTTCAAGATGATCTTGGGTAAATCTTAATCAATTCTGAGATTATCTCCTATGATTCCTGATTATCCGATTAATTAGGAGAGAATATCTGTAACAAATTCATGTAATTCTCCTTGAGCCTATAAATAGAGAGAGATAGCTCAAGGAAGGGACCTTTTTTGGCTTTTGGTTAATTGGAGTTATATACTTATGAGAGAATTAGAGCTATTGTATTACGATTATATTGCTTATCCCTCAAAGGTTTGTGAAACTCAGAGAACCCTAGTTCTTTGATAACTCATTTGAGATCTCATATCAATAATAGCTTAAGTGGACGTAGGTCATTACCAGTTCCTGGAGCCGAACCACTATAATTTATTGTGTTCTTTAGTGTTTTTGTCATTATATCTATTCCAATGCATCTATCCACATCAAGCGTTTTGACTCCGTGTCAGTTGACCAAAACGAGGGTCAACACTAGTCTTTTAGATCATGTTTTTCTGCATTTAGTTTTTTTTTTTTGTTTAAAACAATTGAATTAAAGTTTATGTTTTTCTTTTAAACATTAGGTACCCATGCCATATTTTCTATTATTATGTATTTGATACAATATTTGGAGATTTAATAAAGTTATATTATTTCTTATGTATCTTTCCCAAAATAGTAGCTATGTCTAGTAGTTCTAATGATCCAAGGTCTTAGAAATAGTTGGGTCATTATAAATTTAAAATTTAAACTAAAAATAAATATTTTAATCAAACTTAAAATTAAAATAACATTTTAAGTGTTTATATAAATTGTTTTTTTTAATTTTATTTATTAGAGAAATTTAATTTTCATGTGGATTTTTGCATTTTTATTCCAAAAATCATCTACAAGTTTTTAATTATTTCCACGTCATAAAAAAATATCAAATTTAAAAAATAATATACTTGAAATAAAAAGGTTCACAGAATCCAGAATTTTCAATTTTATTTTTTTCAAAAATAACATTTTGGTTACTTACGATACCCATACAATATTGATTGACTACTTTTCATAAAAAAATTATAATGAGTTAAAGTAAATTATAACAAGTTACCATATAGCTTATTAGCAAAATTTACTTTTAGAATACTACATAGTAACTTTTTAATTAAAAATTTTACTACACTTTTTAGTCACTAATGTAATTTACATGTGACAATACTTGTGGTGTAAGATTAAAACACAAAAAAAAAAACTAGATACATGGGACATAGACGCTTTCTGCCTCCAGGTTATACTTAGCGTAATTATAAAAAATGGTTTGATGGTAAAATAGTGGATCGAGATGCATTATGTATAAAATAATATTGCGCAAGTGTACACTGTCATAAAACAAGTAATAAAGTGATAAGTATTCAAGTTTGTCTCCACAGAGATTGTAAATTAAAACTAAATGCAAAAATCAATTACTAAACAATTTAATAATGGTGAAAAATAATGTGGGTTGATTTTTAAACTAAAACTAATTATAGAGAATTTAAAATGCTTAAAGTAAACAAAAATAACAAATCTAACAGCAAGTAAACTTGATTTAGTTAAATTGACTTGAATTATTGAATTCTCATATGTCAAGTAACCTGAACAGTTTGCTGCAACAATATTTTAGCAAAAGTCCCAGAGTTAACAAGATTCCAACACATGTTCATAGAACTTTCTCAAATCCTATGAGATTAATTAATTCACCTAATTAAACATATCCCTATGCTAAATCAGGTTTAAGAATACAATTTTAAGCTTCAATTCACAATAGTTACACAAGGCAAATAATACATCCCTATGTTATTCACTAAACACAACCTAACAAAGATTGCGATATTGTATTATTCAAGTTCATCCATTATATTCAAACTTTCCAGCATCAAACATAACTCATCATCTTGCAATTGATGGCCAAACAACATCAAGAATTAAACATTAAGCATACTTGAATGAACAATGAAACAATTTGCTAAAATAAAGTGCTAGAAATTAATACACTATGACATAAGGTTCATTAATAATTCAAGCCTCAAAAGAGTTAGTTCATGGCTAAATTAAGAAACAATAATTCAAGTTCAAATCTGCCCATGAGTAATTAAACAACAAAGTACTAGAGAATATAGGACAAAGATTAACAATAAAGAAGAGGAGACAAGCCAATTGATGATGAATGAATGTGTGCTTCTCTTCTTCCTCTTCTTCTTTCCTCTTTTTCCCTCTTGTACCTCTGGTTTTTTCTCTCTGTATTGTGTTCTTCTTTCTCAAAATGATAGAGACCCACAAAATAGGCGGCTGGTACTTTCCTTTTCTGATGCTAGGGTACCAACATTAGATGAAAAAATGACAAAATTACCCCTTCCAACCTTCACACGTGAACTTTCGTTCTTTCCTCCTATGAAAAACGCTCCAAAATACTAGTTAATGCCTCTGCCTATGCCACCCCAGTATGCTTTTCCAACTCAATTAATTTAGTGCCAAATGGACTTCCTGTTAGGATTAATGCCCTAAAAGCATGTAAAGATATTTTTCTTCTAAAATTTTTAGCATGATGACGTGGCACAAACATAAGGCATGTGAAGGACACATGACGAGACATTTATAGAGGATTGGTCGACTCACAACCAGACAGGAGAAGAAAACATGCTATCAAGTAAATTCAACATTTATGCGGAGTCGTAGGAAAAAAAGTTGACAAAAGACATGCGATCAAACTTCTTGATGAAATGTAATTAAAGCACAAAGTTAGTTTAATATACAAATATTTGTGAGATATTTGTTATTTCAAACATAAAGTGCATTATTTACATATTATTATATATTTACTTGTTGCACAAGCTGCGCAAGGCCCGTGGCCCATCTATATACATTCTTGAGTCTATAAATAAAGGACTCAAGAATCCATTATTTTTTATGCTGTAATTCTTTACTTTCAGATAATTCTAAGAATCTAATGTTATTATACACATTTTTGTATCGTCTCTGTTAGCTTGTGAAACTTGGTTGACTCTAGTCATCTGATCGCATGTTTTGAGAATTTACATAAATAAGAGTATTAAGTGGACGTAGGTCATTACCGATCAGCGAGGTCGAACCACTATAAATCTGTGTGTCGTTTGTTATTCTTAAGTTTAATTATTATTTTATATCATTATTTTGACTCAGTGTCATTGACCAAATCTTTGGTCAACATTTTGGTGCTTTTTCATTGAGAGTTGAACTCAAGAAGAAGAAAAAAAATGGCTAAATCTACTAGGAAAATGCAGGGTCAGCAGGCCGGTTAGATGTCTCATGCAATGCCCTGGTTAACCAAAATCGTTACACTGTATGTTTAAAATAGTGCTTAACTTGCTAAGCAAGTCGTTTGAACTTAAATGTGTAATTTAATAATAAATCAAGGTCAGTGTAACGTCCCAAAAATGCTAATAGGGTTTAGTGCCTTGAATAGCGTGTTGGGAGGGCATATATGGATATATGTGTGATTAACTGATTAAATGTGTGACTATGTGGCATGCATGAAATAAATAATAATATGAGTATGATTATATGCATTTTTATGAGTATTAAATATGCATGTGGGCCTGTTATTGTTTATAATGACATATTTGTAATATTGGCCTGTAGCGGGAATAAATGTGATTATATGTGTTAAATGATTGAGGCCACATTATTATGTGGATACAGTTGTAGTATATGGCTTGAGATGATCCTAGTGATCGGATTGGCAGAATAGTCACAGCGGGGAATTAATACCCGGCTTGGGGCGAGCCTAGGGGTATTTTGGGAAGTTAGTGTATATTTGAGGTTTATTGAGTAACGAGTAGGTATTTGGTGATTAAATGGACATGTCGAGATTAATCGGGAATTTATAGGATGACTCGAGGAATTAACGGGAATTGGGGAGAATGACCATATCTCCCTTAGGGGCAAAAATGAGAGGTTGTGTTGACTAATGGGTATTTTAGTCCTATCTAGTTAAAGGATGCACTCAGCTGAAGCTCTAAGAGTAACTAGAACCCACTAGAATTAAGAGGATAACCTCAAACACACTCTCTCTCTCCTTTTCTTCTTTCACGTTCTCTCATTTTCCTCTCTAGAGCCTAAGGAAGCTTTGAGGTATTGGAGGAGAAGACTCAAGCAATTAAGCTGGAAATCTAGCTGGGAAGGTATGGAGAATCAAAGCTATAATCAATCAAGGATTTCTAAGGTGGTTAGGCTAACAATTGAGGTAAGATTTTAGATATTATTGGTGAAATTCTGTTGAAATAATGCTAGAACTTAGAGCTTGCATGAACAAGATTACCAAGTCTGATTTTAGGTGTTTAATGATGTAAGGAATTTTTTATAGATTAGTTATGATGGTTAGGCTAAAATAATAAAGATTCTAGACTTAATTATGAGTTTGGTGGAAGATTAAGGTTGAATTTTGAGTATTCGGCTAGGAAAAAAATGGTGGAAAACCCAGGGGATTCTGGGTTCACGGGGGCGCGCTGTGACTCAGTTCATGGGCACTATGGCCCGCATGCGCCAGATGCCTTGGGAGGGTTTGCTGATTCATAGGCATGCCGCAACCCTAGGGGGCAAGTCGCGGCCCATCTCCCTCCAGAAGCAGAGACATCGCCTTTGACTTAAGGCACGTCGTGACCCTCAAGGCCAGGTCGCGGCCCGCCTAGACAGTTTTAGCTTGGGTTTGTCTTAAGGCTCAGGAAAGCTCGGGGATCCAAACTTAAGTGCTTGGGATGATTTTTACTACTCGATTTATTAGAAATCGAGGTCCTAGAGGCTAGTATTTTGAAATCCATAGCTTTTAAATGGTTTAAAATTTTATGGTTATCCATTGTCGCAGTGTGACTAGGTTTTTACCATAAGGGCTCAGGAATTAAGAATCCTGCTTGAGGCCGCTATACGCTTGCTGCTCGGGATCTGAGTTAAGAAAACTGTACCCATGTGGTTGTTGTTGGGACTAAGATTCCATGTAATTTAATATATGCATTTTGTGAGATATGGGATATGAAAGTATGGCCTAAGGGTGTCAGGGCTGATAATAAGCGTTCTGGACGCAACTCGGTCAATGCGAGTCGGGGTCAGCTAAATAATCAGAGGACTCAGCCTAAGTGAGTCGGGGTCAGTTAAGTAAACAGAGGGCTTGGCCTAAGGGCGCCGACCCTGAATATTTGTATTACTTATTGAAATGTATGCTTGAGAATATATGTGTTTGTCGTTGTTTAGCTTAATGCTTGTACTCTGTTGAATAATTGGACTGGTTGGGTCAAGGTTGACTAAATGCTACTGTTGAGATTGTTACCTATAATCTATTATCAATAGAATCTGGTGAATTATATTTATTGTCTTTATATTGTTGCCTAGTTGTGCATGTTGTTTTAAGTTTTCTTGCTGGGCCTTGGCTCACAGGTGCTACGTGGTGCAGGTAAGGGAGTTGATAGCTTGACCTGCCATGAGTTGGAGAGCTTTAGGGGCTGTGTGTACATATGCAGCCTGCTCGATCGCCACGGTCGAGGTAGCTTGGGAGGAACTAGGGTTAAACCCTGTTTTTGACGCTTAGGATAATTAAATTGTATATGCTTATCTTTTACTAATCTGTAAACTGATTTTTGGGATCCCGTGTACGAACTAATATTTTAATGAAAAATAATCATTTTGTTGACAAAATCTTTTATTACTTGACCTTGACTTAGTCTTTGATTACATATTTAAGTTCAAATGACTTGCTTAGCAAGTTAAGCACTATTTTAAACGCATAGTGTAACGGTCTTGGTTATCCAAGGCGTTACAACTTGGTATCAGATCGGTCTAGGTTTAAGGGTTCCTGAAGACTGGCTGGGCGTGTACACTCGCCACTAAAGATAAGCTCGACTCACAGTTAGGTGCTTAATAACTTGAATGTGTGGTTAATTGTTTAAATTGAACCTGTGTCTTATCTGCATGTTAGTATAGAAAGCATGATGTGTATGAATATATTTGGTAATAATGGGATTTGATAATTAATGCATGAGTAATGTAGATTGGTGCTTTGATATGCTTATTATGCGTGTGATTATTGTGATTGTTTGGACCTGCTCGTGGGATAATTTTGGATATGAACATCAAGGCTGAGTGTTTTAGTCAGTGATTGCGGACTAATTCAAAATGTATGAACTCAAGATGGTTAATTGGACCTGGTATTGTTGGAGTGGGGGTTGCAGATGATAGTTAGGGTCAGAACCCTCCATCTGCCCCTGGAATTCACAGCAGATGTTTGTTGGTATGCGAGTAAGGCTGCTAGATTAGGATAAGGAGATTAGATGGTTGAAATAACGGGTTTGGTTGTGGAAACGCTGCTTCGTATATCTTGATAGTAAGGGCACCAGTGTTGGTTTAACCTGAGAACGGAAATAGATAAGAGTTACCGTATGGAAGGCTTTAGAAGAATTATCCTTTAGTCTTTGAGGAAGGTTTGGGTTTTCTTAGGAACTGTTTAGTAGATGGGCGTGATTAGCTCCATCCTTGATGATATGAGAATGGCAAGCCATGATAGAGTAGTTGCGCCATGCGCATGTAGTAGGAGGATGCCCTGATGTGGTGGGGAATAGTACCCCAGATCCATAATGCTGTCATGATGGGCTGGGAGGAATTCAGACAATGATTTGATAAAAGAGACTACTATGATGTAGTTTGAACTACGAAGACTAATGAGTTTATGAACCCGGTTCAGAATGGTAGGACAACGACAAAGTATGTTGATGATTTTGATGGGTTGGTCAAACTACTTGAGGGTTTGGTACCAGCAGATGTAGGTCGGAAAGAACGATTCATTTAAAGACTGAACTCTGGGATGGCCCAGAGCACTAGGGTCGCTCCAGTGCATGCGATTTTCATCTATGCTTGGGCATTAGGGAGGGCCTTGTTATTACAGATATGGGAGATGAGATATGGAGTGTGAAAGTCGTAGGGCAAGAAGTGCGGGCAATGGTGTAACACCCCAAATTCCCTAATGTGGCTTAGTGCCTGGATTAGGGGGACGGGAGGCAATAACTGTATTAATTGTGTGCTTATGTGTTGTGAGCATGTCAATATGTGAAATATATTGTTATATAATTATGCTTGCATGATTAGAAATAATACATATGCATAAGGCCCAATTTTTATTAGAAGTGCATCTCCGTAATTTTGACCCGTTGGGGGTATAATTGTGAATATGTGTGTGTTATGATTGAGACCACATTATTATATGGATATATTTGGGTTATTCGGCACGAGGCGATCCTAGTGAGAAAGTTATAGGAAAAGTCACAGCGGGGTCGAATACCCGGCTTAGGGTGAGCCTAGGGGTATTATAGTAATTTAGCACATTGCCGGGGGTTATCGGGTAATGGGAAATGATTTGGTAAGCATTTGAGGGAATTAGAGATCACAAGAATTTACAAGGCGTTAATTATGGTTAGCTGGAAAGGAGGGGTAAAAGACTCATTTACCCTTGTGAGCATTAAGAATAGTAATGGCCTAAGGGTAAATTAGTCATCTATAGTTTAAGGAGGGGTTACACTTAGAGAGTTAAGAAGTTAGTGGAAGGAGTAGAAAATTTTCAGCACCCTTAACTCTCTCACTCTCTTGTTTTTCCCTCTATCTCTTGGAATCTTGGGAGTTTTGTTGAGTCTTGGGAAGGAAAGGAAAGGAGCTTGAGGAATTGAAGCTAGGGTTGAAGTGGAACAACTTGGAGGTCGTGATTCTTCTTTGAGGTAAAGCTTTGCTCTGCTTTCCTGGTAGATTTTAGTTGTGGTTTAAGTTTCTGTAGAATTTTAAACCTATGATTGGGTTTTGATCTGAGTGAGAGTTTGAGTTCAGTTTTTGAGGTGTTGGTATTACCTATAATGTGCTATTTGTGGTTTTAAACTCATTTGGGACTTTTAGACAAGTTTGGGGCAAGATTTGAGAGCTTTGGCTCGGGGAAAAATGGAGGAAAAAACCCAGTTTTTCTAGGTTCGCGAAGGAGCGCCGTGACCCTGTTCTTCTGTACCGCGGCACTGAGATGAACTAGGGCAAGGGGCCCTGGCTGTGCACTGCGGCGCTAGGCCATTTTCAGGGACCTTGAGTTTTATATTTTTAAGGCATAGGCCCAGGGGCTCGGGGAACGATTTTGCTATCCTGTGCGGGGAAATTTGGAGGTCCTGAGAGCACGGGATTGGTCTCGGGGCTCTATTATGGAATCGATAATAATGAGAATGTTATTTGTGGGTTGTGATTAGGTTATCGCTAGGACTCGGGAAAGGATTGTTCTCGGGGGCCGTGCTTTCTTGTTTATTTGCTTGTGCTTGGACCAAAGGTAAGAAAATGACACCCAATATGTGTTATACATGATTAGGAATTGTCCCGAATGCTGAATATAGTCTTGATTTGGGCGTTGGCCCTGTAAATGCGCATGATTATGATTATGCCTGTGTATATCTGTGTTAATGTATTGTAATGCATTGTATCTGTGTGTATAGTGAAGGTATTACATAATTGTTTGTGATGATTAGGAAGCTTGGTTTATAAGCCGAGGATCTGTCTGTAATATTTTATTAAAGCTTGACTTGTTAGTCAAGGATACATATATTTGGTTAAAGTGAGGGCTCAACTTATAAGTCGAGAGTTTCTATGACCGACTTATAAGTTGAGGGTTTGTAAGACTCGGCTTATAAGCCGTGATCGGCATATGCATGTTGAGCGCAGGTCGTTATGGCTAGGCCACCCCGGGAGTGCCTTATGCACTTGACTAACTAGGATGCCATACGAATAAGTGGGAGTGCGACATGCACTTGTAAGACCCTGTGGTCATTTATCTGAATAGTGAGCATGCCTGGTGCTAGTTATTACTGTTAGGCATGTTGTTATATTCTGTGAACTGTTTGACTATGTTTTCTTGCTGAGTCTTTTGGCTTATGGGTGCTTTGTGGTGTCGATAAGGGTTAGGAGAAGCATGGCTAGCCATGAGTTGAAGATCAATAGTGGTGATGTGTACATATGCAGTCCGCTCGTCTGCCACGACCGAGATGTCATGGGGAGCTAGGGTTTTGACCCTGTTTTGCCGCTTAGGCCGACTTATATTGTAATCCCTAGAGTGTAACAAACTTTTAATCTCGTGTTTTGGGATCCCATGTAAAGACAAAAGTTTTTGTTTAATGGAAATGTGTATGTCTTGACCAAAATTTTAAATACTTGAACCTTTAGTAGCCTAATCACATGTTTTAGTCCAAACAACTCGTTTAGCGAGTCTAGCACTAATTTAAAACACACTTGGTAACATACCCTAATTAGTAGGGCATTGCAACTTGGTATCAGAGCTGCCAAGGTTTAAGGGTTCCAGATGATGGACTGGGCATGTGCACTCGCTGCTAAAGACAAGCTCGACTCAGGGTTGGGTAACTATTGATATAGTTTTGTGTGTAATTGCTTGAATGAAATATATATGCTCTATCTGCTTGTTTAAATAGAAAGCATGACCTATTCTGATAGGGATTGGCCCTTGATTGCTGTATGTATGTTAAAGATGTGCTTATTAGCACAATAGTTGCTTTTAAATGCGGAAAGATTGTTTATACGCATCATGGTTGCTTTCGAATGTTAGAAACACTTATTAGCGCTGCTATACATGGTTGTATGCTAGAGATGCTTAATAACATTGTGTTATGTTTATGCATGCCAGGAACGTGCTTGTAAGTGCTATTAATGCTTGTGAATGTTAAGAACGTGTTTATTAGTATCTTGGTTAAGCACGAATATGAATCACTATGCTTATTAGCATGAATGTTTATGTGTGAATTACTGGAATGCTTATTAGCATTTTCAATGCGTATTCGATTGGTTTTGAACCATGGGTTGACATGAGATATTGTTATTACTGCGTAATAAGCCGAGTCATTGATTGCAGATAGACTTGGAAGTATACTTCCAGGGCAATCCAATGAGCCAGTCGGCACTCAGAATCAGGTCGGAAGAAATGACCAGGGTCAGAACCCTTCACCAGCCCCTGAAAACTGGCAATAGATGCTTGCTGATATGCAAGCTAGATTGCAGAGACATGATGAAGAGATTTGCCAGTTGAGGCAACAGCAGGTTCCGGTAGGGAACGCTGCATCAAAGGCCCCATCTGCTGCTCAAGTACCAGCCGTACAGCAGCAGACAGAACTAGAGAACTGTTGGGAGTTGTGTATGAACGATTCAGGAAACAACACCCTCCAGTTTTCGAGGGTAGTGCAGATCCACTCAAGGCAGAGCAGTGGATGGCTATGATTACATCCATCCTAGACTTTATGAGGGTGGTGGGCAACGAAAGAGTGGCCTGTGCCACGTACATGTTTCGAGAGGACGCCCGAATCTGGTGGGAGGTTGTGTCCCAGACTAGGGATGTAACCACAATGAACTGGGAAGAGTTTAAAACTTTATTTAATGAGAAGTACTACAATGAAGCAATTAAAGCTGCAAAGGCTGAGGAATTCAGTAGACTGTTGCAAGGGAATATGTCAGTGACAAAATACGCCTTGAAATTTGACAGATTAGCCAAGTTCACTACAGACTTGGTACCCATTGATGGGACGAGGAAGGAAAGGTTCCTTCAGGGGCTACAACCTATGATAGCTCGGGATGTCAGAATTACGACACTGCCTGGAGTGACGACATATGCTCAGGTAGTAGAGAGAGCCCTTACTGCAGAGGGTGCTGAGAACAAGATCTAGCCTGAGAACGCGATCAGAAAGGATATGAAGAGGACAGGACCTCCCTTTATGGGACCAGGTAGGGGCAGAGGCCCCAACGACTAGAAAAGAAAGACCCAGATACTAGGGCTACACATGGATTGGGTTGGTCGGGTTGAGGACATTTGAATGAGCCAACCTAATTACATCGGCTTAGAGAATCATAACCCATTCAAAATATTTTTATTGTATAACCCAACCCTACTATTTACTTTGTGGGTTGGGTTGGTTGGGTTATACATAATTTTTAAATATTAAAATTTTAAATTTCCTATGAAGTTTAATTTTCAAAATCAATAATTCTTATCAGAATTTTGAAAACAAAAAAACAAGAAAATGAAGTCTTGGTGGTTAGAATCTAACCACCCAAAACATTACAATCATCCAAACATAACTCTTAAAGTTATTACAATCATCCATAACATAAGTCCAAAAAAGTTCAACCAAAATAAATAAATTTGAATCCATCAATCAACAATAACAGTCTTGGTCTTCTCCTTTGATGTTGCCTTGGCCTTGGGTTAGTTTTCTTCCACAATTAAAAAACATAAGTTAAATACTTTATTGAAAAGTAAATAAGCATAAAACAAAGAACACCATTATCAAATCAATCTATTTAGTTTATTTACCTTCTTCAAGAAACACATAAGATTGTATTTCATCCAAATACTCCATTGATTGAATCCCTTCATGACTCCCCTTCAACCAACTTTGAGTGCATACTAGTGCCTCCACCATTTTTGGACTCAAAGAACTCCTAAATGAGTCCAAAATATGTCCACCAGTACTAAATGCAGATTCAATAGCCATAGTAGACACAGGGATAGCAAGAAAATCTTTAGCAATCATAGATAAAATCTTATACCTATTAGAATTATCCTCCACCAAAGTAGGATATCAAATGAGGAAGTCATTGGATTGACTAGTTCTTCAGCCAAGTATCTGTCAACATCATTCATTTTCTCAGTCACAAACATTTGTTGTTGTTGCAAATAATTTTCCAATAATCTCCTCCTATGAGTTTCTTTGCCATCACTCTTTGGTGGTGAGTCACTTTTGCTAACCTGAAAAAGAAATACAAACAACAACTCAACAAACAATAACATATTAAAACCAATGAAAATAAAAAACAAAAAATCAGCAGCTAACTTTATCACCATCACTCTCACCCTCAACATTATAACAACTGTACAATCGTTGAAGGATTTGTTCCACCTTGACAACAATCTTAGCAATGGTTTCAGCATCATAAACAGTCTCAAAACAATACTTCAAATACTTCAACTTATACCTTGGATCAAGCACAATAGCTAAAAACAACAAAGGATTGATGTTCTTTGAATTGCCCCAATATTTGTCATATTTCTTTTTCATACTAGCAGCCATGGTCGATAACAAAGGATCACTACTAGCAGCCAAATCACTCTATTGAGTGTGAATTTCACAAATCTCATGGTAGAAGTTGTTGGAAGTTACATGCAAGGTGCCACTAAATTTTAGAGTAACTTCATAAAAAGTGGAAAGAATTTAACAAAAATCATAACACTCTCCCAATCACTAGAACTAGGTGGTTCAATCCTTTTCTTCCCATTTTCATTTTCCATGAAGAAACTTAAAAATTTACCATCTTCCTCCTCATACCTTGCAAAAGCTTTTTCAAATTCAAGAGCCACATTTAACATCATATAAGTGGAATTCCACCTTGTAGGGACATCTAAAACCAGCCACCCCTTGTAATCAATTCTTTCCATTTCCACACAAGCTTTAAATTTTTGCAATCTTGCCGGAGATGACCGAATATATCTCACACAATTGCGAATGGCAACAATTGAATCATGCATGTCTTTCAACCCCTCATTCACAATTAGATTTATTATGTGAGCACCACACCTCAAATGCATAAACTCACCATCAAGAACAGACCCATTCCATGCGTTAACCCTCCTCTTTACATAACCAACAACTACATCATTTGCTGATGCATTATCAACAGTCACAACAAATATCTTTTCTACTCCCCAACCAAGAAAACAAGCTTCTATCACCTTACCAATAGTTTCGCCCTTATGATTAGAAATTTGACAAAAAATTATAATTCTTTTTTGCAAATGCCAATCACTATCAACATAGTGTGCAGTGAGACACATATAAAACATTTGGGTGGAAGATGTCCAACAATCAGTTGTTAAACATTATCTTTGCCCACCCTTGGTTAACTCCTTCTTCAACTTAACCCTCTCATCACAAAACAACTGGTATATATCCCTAGTAATAGTCATTCTACTAGGGACAAGAAACTTGGGTAGCAATTCCTGAACAAACTCCTTAAAACCTTTACCTTCTACAACATTAAAGGCTTGATCATCCTTCACCACAAACCGAGCTAAGGCTTTTCAACATCTTTCCTTATTAAATGTCACAACCAACAAATTTCCCTCTCCATCATTAGCACTTTGAAATGAAAGAAAATTTTGTTTTTTATTAGCTACCCTATATGGATACTTATTGCATTGATTGTTTAAATGGACCCACAAACTACTTGTCCCAAATCTCCTACTATCACAAGCATAATCTTTCCCACAATAATTACAAGTTCATCTAGGGTCTTTAGGATTCCCATCCTTCACTTTTGTAAAGTGATCCCAAACAGTAGAGTTCTCAGTTGGCTTTTTCCTAGATTTGGTTTGTTCATCATTGCCTTCTTTTTTGGGTGACTTAAGCTCAATAAGATTTGTGTTTGTGGTGGTGTTTGGGGTAGTGTTTGCGGTATCAAGCACTTCACCTAATTGGGTGGAAGTTGGGGTAAGAAACTTATCCATCATTCCTATACATGTAAAAAAAAATGCAAGCAATTATCAATTATAATTTACCACATACAACATATAAAAACAACTCACTAAGCAATATCATAATGAAACCAATCATAATTAAAAAGAAAATAATAGCTAAGCAAAACCTTTATGATACCAGTCAACAACCTTGTTGTGCGTGGCTTTGTTATACCTGAAAGGACAGAAAACTTTCTGATAGACCAGATCAATTATTTGTTGCTAGTCTAGAGTATACTTGTATAGATCTGCCTCTTACATCTAGTTTCCAGCCCATACACTTAAGGTTCTAGATTTAAAATAGCATACTAATAGACTAATACCCATTCTAATAAATAAAAAAACTGAGCAAGCATAATTAAAGCAATTCTAATCAAATAAAAACAACATATATATGTATGTATATTATGCTCAAGAGGGAAGGAAACTTACAGTGAGATCTTTGAGCCTAAGCAGCCGAAGAGAAAAGTTGCAGATAAAATTCAAGAAGCTGCAGATAAAATTTCAACAGAAGAAATAAGCAGCATCGAATTCCATTAAAATAAGACTTATCTGCTGGTCATATTCATCTCTAGTGACTACAATATCAATTTAGACCAATTGGAGGCAGAGGAGTAGTCTTTTTTCCCCGACAACACAATTAAGAAATCAATAAAAATGCATAACAGGCTTCAGTGACTTCTATAAATCGCAATATAAATAACCTATATAAAAAAATTGATATTGATGGTACTATTCCATATCTTAATGTGACAAGTGTAATAAACACTATAATATCCATAATATTATACTAAAATTTAAGACTAGTGACACAATGATGAATAAGACTGCTAAGTTTTTAGAGCTTCCTTAGCCTCCAACATACTAAGAAACCAACGTACAAAGTAGCTTAAAGATCCATATCAAAAAACTTACAAGAACAAAATAGCAGCTACTCTAGAGTCTAAATTCCTTTAATATAAGTAAAAAATAACAAACATTCCAGCCCTTAAAAAAGGGCACAAAGTACATACTGTGAACATAGTCTGGTGTTCATGGTCAACCACTGATGATGTTTCTTCATGGTTAACAATGGAGAACTTACAAAGGTGAGAATCTTGATCCGGTGGAGTTGAACCCGTAATTTGACAATCGCTGAATAAGATCAGGAACCCCTAATACACAAAAACAACAACAAGATACACATTCTCTAAGTTAACATTTATGTATTCATATATATCTATATATAGAGAGAGAGAGAGCATTAGAGGTGGTGACAACTTTCTTCACATATATGTATATATATAGAGAGAGAGCATGAGAGGTGACAACAAATTTCTTCACATATATGTATATATGTGTATGTATATATATATGTATATGTATATATAATATAACTTAGAGAAAGTGACTCACCAAGAGAATTCGAGAGACGACAGACACAGAGGGGAATGCAGCATGATTTTGTATGGACTAGAAGAGATGAACATTGAACAGAGAGAGAGAGGGAGAGTAGCCGTTTCGTTTTCTTCAGTCAGTGCCTCAGTGGTGAAATGAAATGAATTAATTTAGGGTTAGGTCTGAAAAACAACAAGGCTTATACACGGATAGGTTGGGCTGGGTTGGCCCAAATAAGCTAAAGCCCATGGCCCGAGTCGTACATTCTTGGCTTGTTAATATTTATACTGATTGGGCTTCGGCTTGGTAAGACTCGGCCCAATTTTGGTGTGGGTTGGGTTGTCGAACCACTACCATTTATGTGCAGCCCTACCAGATACTGTTTTGGTTCCTGGTCCTGACAGGAGGCGACAGGGTATACAGATTTGCTGCCAGGGCGGCAATGAGAACTGAAGAACATATCCCGAGTGTGCCAGATGTAGAAGACATCATCAGGGGGAGTGTCGGGAGAAGGCCTGCTTTATATGTTGAATTGTGGGGCATCTCAAGAAGGAATGCTCAAGAATGAAGAAAGAGGAACCGAAGAAGGCAGACAGCTCGACTCCAGCTCGGATGTTTGCATTGATGCAGACTGAGGGGTAGGCTAGGCCCTTAGTGGTTATAGGTCAGCTTTCTAGTGCTGACATCTCTTATCTTGTGCTGATTGACGCTGGTGCTACACATTCTTATGTTTCTAGTAGGATCATTGATAGACTGTGTAGGCCATGTGACTACTATGCGGTGGGCTTTGGGACATTATTACCCTATGGGGAGTTAGTGGTTTCTAGGAGATGGGTCAGATCACTGCCAGTGATAGTAGACGATAGCGAATTGTCGGTTGACTTGATCTAATTGGTTATGACCGACTTTGAACTTGAGGTCGTATTTGTCGGCACTGTGCATGGACCCCGAGTACCTATGATTTCAGCATTGAGGGCTAGAGATCTATTGCGAAGAGATTGCATAGGATTCTTGACCAACGTGGTGGATACCACATAAGTCGTGTCAGTGGGACCAGAAGAGACTAGGTTAGTCTGTGAATTCCTAGATGTGTTTCCAGAAGAGTTACCAGGGTTGCTGCCGCACAGGGAAATAGAATTTGTTATTGAGCTGGCACCACGGACGAAGACAGTGTTTAGGGCACCTTATAGAATGGCAGCAGAGTTGAGGGAACTCAAGGTACAATTACAGGAGTTTCTAGACTTGGGTTTTATTAGACCCAGTTTCTCACCATGGGGCGTGCCAATCTTGTTTGTGAAGAAGAAGGACGGTTCTTTGAGGATGTGTATAGACTACAAGGAACTGAATAAGCTAACCATTAAGAACATGTATCCTCTGCCAAGGATCGATGACCTATTTGACCAATTGCAAGGTAAAATGGTGTTCTTGAAGATAGATCTTCGATTTGGTTATCACCAGTTGAGGATCAAGGAGGAAGACATACCAAAGACAACCTTTCGTATCAGATATGGGCACTACGAGTTCCTCGTTATGTCATTTGGTTTGACTAACGCCCTGAAAACTTTTATGGATTTGATGAACAGGATGTTCAAAGACTATCTGGATCAATTTGTGATCGTCTTTATCAACGATATCTTAGTATATTCATAGACAAAGGAAGAGCACGAGCAACACCTCAGGTTGGTCTTACAAAGGCTAAGAGAGCACATGTTATTTGCAAAGTTCAAGAAGTGTGAATTCTGGTTACCTCAGGTGACTTTCTTGGGTCATATTGTTAGTAGAGATGGGATTAAGGTAGACCCAGCTAAGATTGAGGCTGTCAGAAATTGGCCGAGGCCAAGGAATGCCTCTGCGATTAGAAGCTTCCTTGGATTAGCAGGTTATTATAGGAAGTTTGTGGAGGGGTTCTCAAGGATAGCTACCCCACTGACAGAATTGGCATGCAAGAGTCAGAAGTTCGCATGGCCAGACAGATGCGAGAACAGTTTCTAGGAGTTGACGCGACATTTGATTACCACCCCAGTCTTGAGTCTCTCAACAGATCAGGAGAAGTTCATGGTTTATTATGATGCTTCAAGACAAGGGTCAGGCTATGTCCTTATGCAGGCAGAGAAGGTGATTGCCTATGCATCACGCTAGTTGAAAGATTATGAATAGAGGTATCCTACTCATGACCTGGAGTTAGCAGCGGTGGTCTTTGCATTAAAAGTATGGAGGCATTACCTTTAGGGAGAGAAGTGTGAGATATATACAGACCAAAAGAGCCTAAAGTACTTCTTTACACAAAAGGATTTGAATATGAGGCAAAGGCATTGGTTGGAACTGGTGAAGGACTATAATTGTGATATCCTTTATCATCCAGGGAAAGCCAACGTGGTGGCAAATGCCTTTAGTTGGAGAGGTCCGGGGCAATTGTACAGTTCGAGGCGGATATCCAAGGAGTTGGCAGAAGATATGACTAGAGCAGGCATTGAGTTAGTAGTGGGTCAGTTAGCTAACTTTACATTGCAGTCTACTCTTCTAGAAAGGATAAAGGAGAGTCAGTTACAAGAGACACAGTTGATAAAGATCAGAGAGGACATCCTAGCTGGAGTGGCTAGGGACTATACAATATCAGATTTGGGTTTGTTAAGATATAAATGTCGAATCTGTGTTCCGATGGATACTGTTATCAGATGGGAGATTCTGGATGAATCTCACACTACCCCGTATTCCTTGCATCCTGGCACCACGAAGATGTACTAGGATCTAAGAACTTTGTATTGGTGGCCGGGAATGAAGAGGGACATAACTGATATGTAGCCAAGTGTCTGATGTGTCAGTAGATCAAAGCTGAGCATCAGAGACCAGCGGGGCTATTACAGCCCTTGGATATCCCAGAATGGAAGTGGGAAGACATCACAATGGATTTTGTGGTGGGATTGCCCAGGATAGTGGGTCAACACGATCCAGTGTGGGTGATTGTAGACGGATACAACAAATTGACTCACTTTTTACCAGTGAGGATGACTTATACAGTTGATCAGTATGCAGATCTCTATGTGAAAGAGATAGTGCTTCTTCATGGAGCGCCAAGGTTGATCGTCTCAGATCGGAACCCCACATTTTCTTCCAGGTTTTGGGGAAGTTTGCAGAAGGCGATGGGCACGCAACTGAAGTTTAGTACAACTTATCACCCTCAGACCGATGGTCAGTCTGAGAGGACTATCCAAATATTGGAGGACATGTTAAGAGCTTGTGTACTAGACTTTGAGGGGTCCTGGAGTAAATATTTACCTCTGATTGAGTTTTCCTACAACAACAGCTACCAGGTGACCATAGGAGTGGCTCTTTATGAGATGCTGAATGGTAGGAAATGCAGATCACCTATTCACTGGGATGAGATGGGTGAGTATAGATACTTGGGTCCTAAGGCAGTTCAGAGGACCAATGAGGCTATCGAGAAGATCAGAGCTCGGATGCTCGCATCACAGAGTAGACAAAGGAGATATGCGGATCCGAAGTGCAGGAATGTGGAGTTCTAGGTGGGAGAGTATGTCTTCCTTAGAGTCTCACCACTCAAGGGGGTGAGGAGGTTTAGGAAAAAGGGCAAGCTGAGCCATAGGTTTGTAGGACCTTTTGAGATTCTAGAGAGGATTGGTCAAGTGGCCTATAGATTGTCCTTACCTCTGGCATTGTCGGCCGTTCATAATGTGTTCCATATTTCGATGTTGCGGAAGTATGTATCTGATGAGATTCATGTATTGAGCTATGAGGATCTGGAGCAATAAACAGACTTATCCTTTGAGGGGCAACCAATTTAGATATTAGATAAGAAGGACAGGATCCTGAGAAACAAAACCATACCCTTAGTTAAGGTATTGTGGAGGAATAGGAAGGTCGAGGAGGCGACCTAGGAGTTGGAATCAACCATACAGGACCAATATCCCAAGCTGTTCAGGTAAAATTTTGAGGACGAAATTCCTGTAAGGAGGGGATAGTTGTAACACCCCAAATTCCCTAATGCGGCTTAGTGCCTGGATTAGGGGGCCGGGAGGCAATAACTGTATTAATTGTGTGCTTATGTGTTGTGAGCATGTCATTATGTGGAATATATTATAATATAATTATGCTTGCATGATTAGAAATAATACATATGCATAAGGGCTGATTCTTATTAGAAGGGCATCTCCGTCACAAATAGGTGACAGTCGCAAAAGTCACTAAGTTTGGTATAGCTCCCTTTATCCTTGTGACGATAGGGTCACCGGGGCTTAACAGATAAGTGAACATTTTATTAGCTTAAACAGGATAGGTGCATGATGACTAGTCACCAACATAACCTTCCCCATGACCATAGAGTCATAACCCTGGAACATCATTCCCTAGCCATGTGACAAACGATCACCTAGGCCTTTGGCCCTGGCTCTGAGTAACTAGTCTTAGACTAGCCAAGCGCTTATAAGTTTCATCGACCTTAGGGTCGGTCCAGCATTAATGCCTTAGAGCCATTCAATGCTGATATCGATTAGGTTCCCAAACCAAAACCTAGCCTCCGAGACATCAAATCCTACCAAACCAGGTAGTAGGATCGATCCCGAGGCCTAAGGCTAGAATCCCCAAGCCAAAAACTCATTTCTGGCCAAAATGCCACTAAGGGCCGCGACCCTCCCTGGCCATGCCGCGGCCCGCCCCTCAAACAGAGGCGGCCTCCTTCAGCACCCCTCAAGAGCTGCGACCCTCCCTGGCCATGCCGCAGCCCAACCTTCAATTCAGCCAATACTCTGGTTTTTCTTCCCTTGCGATTTTCCTTGGAACCAACCTTCCAAACCAAGCCAAAACACCACCCAAACATCCATAACAACCCCTAAACTTGATCTATATCACACCCTTATCAAAACCCAAGTTAAACCCCAACTAAAACTTCCATTAATTCCAACTATCCACAACAAAATATCAAGCTAAAACTAACAACCAAAGCAGAGCAAACCAGGGAACTAGCAGCTAGAAACTTACCTCAAACTCAGTTTGTGATGCTCTTCAATGGTGGAACACTCTCCCAAACTCCCAAGGCTTACTTCCCAAACATGAATCCTCAACAAGTGCTCAAAAATCACAAAGGAAATGGAGGAGGAAGAGATACGGGAAAGCTTCAAGAACTTGCTCTGTTTTCCCTCTATTTCACAGCCTAAAATAGTTTATACCAATCCTAGGGGTGAAAAGACCATTATACCCCTAGGTCAATTAAGGGTTTCTAAAGGCTCCCAAGGGCAAAATTTTCCTTTCCAACCTATCTCGTTAATCATAATTAACGCTCTCCAATTCCCGCTATTCTCGATAATCACAAACACCAATAATTTATATCCCGTTACCCTTTAATTCCCGGTAACGCTCTAATCATTAAAATCACCCCGAGACTCATCCCGAGCCCCGAACTTAAACCCGTTATGACTAGACCGCTAATCAATATTCCAAGATCGTCTCATGCCGAATAGCTCGAACAAACCCACATTATAATGTGGTCTCAACAACATATCACCGACATGCATACAAATATACAATTATGCCCTCAACTGCCAAATTATCATCACACCCCTGTAATTAAAATGTGGACCCACATGCATGCATTTAACATCATATTATAATATAATTCACATATACATGCATTCTATCAATTAATGGCATAATTAAGCAAGTATGGCCCTCCTGGCCTACTATTCCGCCATTAAAACACATCGGAGAATTTGGGGCATTACAACTATCCCCTCCTTACAGAAATTTCATCCTTGAAATTTACCTGAACAGCTCGAGATACTGATCCTGCATATCTGACTCCAGCTCCCAGGTCACTTCCTCGACCTTGCTGTTCCTCCACAATACCTTAACCAAAGGTATCGTCTTATTTCTGAGGACTTTATCCTTTCTGTCAAGTATCTAAACTGGCTGCTCCTCAAAGGAGAGATCTGGATCAAGCTCTAGATCTTCATAGCTCAAAATATGATTCACATTAGATACATACCTCCGAAGAGCTGAACATGAAACACATTATGTATGGATGACAACGCCGGAGGCAAAGCCAATCTGTTACCTGACCAATCCTCTCCAGGATCTCAAATGGACCTACAAACCTAGGGCTCAGCTTGCCCTTCTTCCCAAATCTTCTCACCCCTTTCCATGGTGAGACTCTAAGGAAGACATAGTCTCCCATTTGGAATTCCACATTCCTGCGCTTGGGATCTGCATAGCTCTTCTGCCTACTTTGAGAAGTAAGCATCCGATCTCTAATCTTTTCAATGGCCTCATTGGTCCTCTCAACTGCCTCAGGACCTAAGTATCTCATTTCACCTGTCTCATCCCAATGAATGGGAGATCTGCATTTCCTACCATACAACATCTCATAAGGTGCAACTCCAATGGTAGACTGATAACTGTTGTTGTAGGAGAACTCTATCAAAGGTAGATACTTACTCTAAGTTCCACCAAAGTCCAGCACACATGCTCTCAGCATGTCTTCCAGAATCTGGATCATCCTCTCAGATTTCCCATCTATCTGAGGATGATAAGCAGTACTGAACTTCAGTTGAGTCCCCATGGCCTTCTGCAAACTCCCCCAGAACTTGGAAGTAAAGGTAGGGTCCCGATCTGACACAATCGACCTAGGTGCTCCATGGAGACGCACGATCTCTCTCACATAGAGATCTGCATACTGGTCAACTGTATAAGTAGTCCTCACTGGCAAAAAGTGAGTTGACTCGGTGTAGCGATCCACTATCACCCAAATAGAATCATGCTGACCAACAGTCCTGGGTAAGCCCACCACGAAATCCATCGTGATATCTTCCCATTTCCATTCAGGGATATCCAGAGGCTGCAATAACCCTGCCGGCCTCTGATGCTCAGCCTTGACCTGTTGACATGTCAAGCACTTAGCCACATACTCCACTACATCTCTCTTCATCCCTAGCCACCAATACAACGATCTCACATCCTGATACATCTTCGTGGTGCCTGGATGCAAAGAGTAAGGTGTAGTATGAGATTCATCCAGAATCTCTCGCCTCAAAGCAGTGTCCAGCGGAACACATATTCGCCCTTTGTATCTCAGCAAGCCTAACTCAGACATTGTATAATCTCTGGATGCTCCAGCCAGAACATCCTCTCAGATCTTGATCAGCTGTGGATCGCTTAACTGACCCTCCTTGATTCTCTCCAACAGGGTAGATTGTAGCGTAATGTTAGCCAACTGGCCCACCAGCAACTCGATACCAGCTCTGGTCATATCTTCTGCTAACTCCCTGACTATCAGCCTCATCCCATGAATCTTTCCCAGTCCCTTCCGGCTTAACGCATCAGCTACCACGTTGGCTTTTCCTGGATGATACAGAATCTCACAATCATAATCTTTTACTAACTCCAGCCAACGCCTTTGCCTCATATTAAGATCTTTCTGGCTGAAGAAGTATTTCAGGCTCTTGTGGTCTGTATAGATCTCGCACTTTTCTCCATAAAGATAATGCCTCCATATATTTAAAGCAAAAACCACAGCCGCCAACTCTAAATCATGAGTGGGATATCTCTTTTCATACACCTTCAACTGACGAGAAGCATAAGAAATTACCTTCTCTGCTTGCATCAGAACACATCCCAAACCTTGATGAGAAGCATCAAAGTAAATCACAAACTTCTCCTGATCTATCGGAAGACTCGGGATCGAAGCTGTAATCAACCTCTGTTTCAGTTCCTGGAAGCTATTCTCACACTTATCTGACCACACAAACTTCTGGCTCTTGCGTGTCAGCTCAGTCAAAGCACTGGCCATCTTTGAGAAACCTTCCACGAAATGCCTATAATAACCTGCCAATCCAAGGAAACTTCTAACCTCAGAAGCATTCTTTGGCCTTGGCCAATCTCTGACCGCTTCAATCTTTGCTAGATCTACCTTAATCCCCTCCTTACTGACAATATGCCCAAGAAAGGATACCTGAGACAACCAGAACTCACATTTCTTAAACTTTGCAAACAGTCTGTGTTCCCTCAGTCTCTGTAGAACCAACCTTAGATGCTGCTCATGCTCTGACTCAGACTGAGAATATACCAAAATATCATCAATGAAGACGATCACAAACTGGTCCAGATAATCTTTGAATACTCTGTTCATCAGATCCATAAAAGCAGTAGGGGCATTAGTCAATCCAAATGACATGACTAAAAACTCATAATGCCCATACCTGGTACGAAAAGCAGTCTTCGGTATGTCTCCTTCCTTGACCCTCAACTGATGATAACCATAACGAAGGTCGATCTTAGAGAATACCTTCTTACCTTGCAACTGATCAAACAGATCATCTATCCTTGGCAAAGGATACTTGTTCTTAATTTTCAGCTTATTCAGTTCTCTGTAATCAATACACATTCTCAGAGAACCATCCTTCTTCCTCACAAACAGAACTGGCGTACCCCAAGGTGAGAAACTAGGTCTGATAAAACCCAAATCTAACAGCTCTTGCAACAGTACTTTTAATTCTTTTTACTCAGCTGGGGCCATTCTGTAAGGTGCTCTAGACACTGGCTCCGTCCCTGGTGCCAGTTCTATCATGTACTCAATTTCTCTGTGTGGTGGCAACCCTGACAAATCTTCTGGAAACACATCCAGAAACTCATATACAAGTCTGGTTTCTTCTGGTCTCACTGGCATGACCTGAGTGGTATCAACCACACTGGCTAAGAACCCAATGCAACCTCCTTGCAATAAATCCATAGCCCTCAACACAGAGATCATAGGAGTACGAGGTCCATGCACAGTACCAACAAACACAAAAGGATCCTCACCTTCAGGCTCAAAGGTGACCATATTCCTTCTGCAATCAATGGTTGACCCATACTTTGCCAACCAATCCATACCTAATATCATGTCGAAGTCAGTCATAACCAACTCTATCAAATCCACTGACAACTCTCTGCCCTCCACTGTCACTGGCAAAGATCTGACCCATCTCCTGGATACCACTAACTCTCTAGTGGGTAACAAAGTACCAAACCCCACAGCATAAAAATCACAGGGTCTACATAGTCTATCAATAATACTACTAGCAACAAAAGAGTGTGTAGCACTAGAATCAATCAAGACATTATAAGGGGTTCCAGCACTAAGAAGCTGACCTGTAACAACTGAGGGAGAAGCCTCAGCTTCTGCTTGAGTCAATGTGAACACTCGAGCTGGGGCCGAGCTGTCCGCTTTTCGGGGTTCTTCTTTTCTTGCCTTAGGGAAATCCTTTTTAAGATGACCCACTGCTCCACATGAGAAGCAGGCCCTTCCCCTACACTCTCCCAAATAATGCCTCTTGCATCTAGGGCACTCAGGATAAAGCTTCCAGGCTTCACTACCACCTGGACGACCCATAGAAATACCACGGGGTCACAAATCAGGACCTGGAACTGGGAAGGTGTCGGGAACCTTCCTCTTATGATCACTGGGGCCAACATCCCTACCAAAACCCACAAATGGAGGACCTGACCTCCTGAATTTCATCTGGCTGCACTGTCTCGCCAGATCTTATTCTCTGCACTCTCAGATGTGAGTGCCTTCTCAACCACCTGTGCATAGGTAGTAACCCCAGCCACAGTGGTGATACGTACATCATGGGCTAACCTGGGCTGTAGCCCCTAAAGGAATCTCTCTCTCCTGGTCCCATCAGTGGGCACCAGCTCCATGGAAAACTTTGCCAAACGATCAAACTTTAAGGCATACTCAGTGACTGATAAATTCCCCTGAAGTAGCCTAATGAACTCCTCGGCCTTCGCCACCCTGATAGCATCATTATAATATTTCTCATTAAACAGAGTTTGAAACTCCTCCCAACTTAGGGCATTAACATTCTTGGTTTGGGTAATCACCTCCCACCAAATTCGGGCATCCTCCCGAAACATATAGGTGGCACATGCCACCCTCTCATTCCTCATGAAGCCAAGGATATTTTTAATCATACTCATCCATTGTTCTGCCTTGGCAGGATCTGCACTGCCCTAAAAAACTGGAGGTTGTTGCTTCCTGAACCTTTCATAGAGAGGTTCCTTGTAACGCCCTAGATAGCCAAGACCGTTACACTGTGTGTTTATAAAGTACTAGACTTGCTAATCAAGTCGTTTAGTTAAAAACGTGTTATTGAAACTATAAAGGAACTAGGGTTAAAATGTTTTCGTCTCAAAAGTCACATTTTAAGGAACGTTTCCTGTTTACAAGGGATCCCAAAAACATTAAGATTAAAGACCGTTTACAAGAAAATAAAATGAAAAACTATGGCAAATATATTTTGGGCATAAAATACATTCATAAAAATTAAAATTTGGTAAAAAAATAATAAACCTAAGGGAAAATAGAAATTTTAGGGCAATTTGTGTTAAATGTTTAATTTTACCAAATTGGGGAATTTTATTCCATGAATGGACCTTAGGTTAAAATGTATTGTGTAATTAATTAAATAAAATGTGAGAGACATTTAATTTAATTATTATGTGTTAAGTTTTATTTTTACAACTTAATAAGAGTGAAAAAAGTTATAGGAAGTCAAATTTGATTTTTCTTCTTAGGAATTATTTATTAACCTTTATATATAAAATATATATATATATGTAATCACATATGTAAATAAAGGGTGGCTGGCCATGTGAGGAAAAAATATTGGGTAGACCAAATTAATTAAGTTTAATCCCATTTTTAAATATTAGGGTAAATAGGCAAGTTGATAGTAAAACGCTAAAGTGTTTTAGGTTATTTTAGAGAAGTCTAAACCCTTCTAAGCCCCCAAAACCGACTGCTCTCTCTCACTTTCACTCTCATCTTTTTTGTAAACTCTCTCTCAAGTTTTCTTTCCATCTTAAACCTCAAGAACACTAAGAAGGCTTGGAAGCATTAAGCTTTGGTCTAGGAAAGGTTTCCCTAAGGTAAAGTTTCAAAAAACTTGACTTTGTAAACTTTTTAACCATAGGTCTTTCAATAGCTAACTATCTATGTTATTGGTGGGAGTTGGTTAAGGTATTGAAAGAGTTTTGAAGGACTCAAAGCTAGTAGGAACATCAAAACCTAGAGCAAGAACTACAAGAGGTAAAAAGTTTACTTTTTATGGTTGTTATTGTACGATTTTTATTTTAAGCATTATTTTGTATATTTAATGCTTAAATTTTCTTATTGGTGATGTAATAAGGCTATGGTAGTTGCTCTATAATTTTTATGATGCTTGTGTGTTGATTTTTGAAAATAGGGACCAAAATCCCTAAGGGTTTTGGTGAGAACCCTAAAACAAAATACAAGTTTTGAGCTGTGACTTCCAAGGGGTCAAGCATCCACTGTATATTGATTTTGTAAAATTTAATTGTTCTGTGAAGTTGTGGAGATTGAGTACATAAAATTGAGCTTTAGAAACACTAACAATGTTTAAAAATGAGCGAGTTATGTTATTTCAAAGTTTAGGTAAAATAATGTTTTTTCGTATTCTTAATTTTGGGACCAAGTTTGGACAGCCCCTGTATAAGGAAAATGAACTTAGTTTTTTCTAAACTTTGGTGGACATAATCTTGGCATAATCTAGTATTCCACTATAAAATTTGGTAACAAAATAATGAACGGTTTGAGAGTTATTAAGTACCAAAGTTTGGAAAAATTAAGGACTTGAAAATATGGTCATTTTTACCTCATTGTTGGAAAATAATTTCACAAATAAAAAATGCTCCTTTTGACCTAAGATTTTTCAAATACCTAAATGGCATACCAAAAATGGAATTGGGAAATTTTGGTAACAATTGGGTAAGTAAATTTCAAGTTATGACCTAACAAGATGGGGAATTTTTATCGGTTTTCCTAATTGAGATAAATTAGGCAATTTTCTTAAAACAGTTTTTAGAGATTAAAACCTTAAGAAAAAAAAAGGAAAATTTAGAGTTTATTTTCTTGAAAAATAATTAAGGAATTTAACTAGTATTTTCAGGATATAATACCGGCTAAAATCTTTTATATATTTTACCGACTGTTGAAAGTACAGGTTAATAGCGGAACTTTTAAAGAATAAGATTTTTAGCGGATTGTGGGAAAATACTATTATGATACCCGAGCCTAGGTATCGAGATCATAGGGTAGGTCTCCCCGAGACTTAGGGTTTAGTCTCAAATATTTTTGTATGAATTTCCTTAAAGGGTTTAAAACCAAATAAGGATTTTTGAAATGATCAAACTGCCCAAAATAATAATAATGAATTATGACGTGCCATAATTAATCCGAGTATATTGTATGATACATTAGAGGGTGAAATCTTGCTGAGAGCAAAGGACTCCAAGTAAGTCAACTTCTATTGTGTGGCTGCAACATGAAACGACTATTGTATTGTATGTTAGTATAGAGACACATGCACATATATACACTGTCGTAGAAAGTTTGCTTAGAGATGTTAGTCTAGTTGGTGCTAATTTAGAAAATATGAACGGTAGATATCCGTCATATTCTAGACGGCTGATCCTCGTCACATTGCTTGATTTTATTTATGTCCGATTCATTACCGCAATGAGTGACCAAGAGATGAGGATTGTTGGTTTAAACCTAGGGGCACCAAAATGAATGGGATCTAGGGGCCCTCATGCTTACTTAATCAGTGAACGGTTAGAACCCAAGCAAGTGCTCTAATAAGTTATTCCCGGATAGTAGCCATGAATATTGGCCATTCAGTGAGAGTGCGTAGAGATACTAGGGGTTGCCAAGTTTGAGTGAGGCTGAACACCCTAGGGGCAACTGCTCACCAGCACCACTGATTAGCATAGAAGTCTCTATAAAACCGTGTAACTTCGATTACACTCTTGGATAAGTAGTGATGCCCTAGGTAACATGATGGTTACACTTGTGAGAGATTTACTTTTGGATAAGTAGCGATGCCCTAGTTAACATGATAGTTACCCCTGATGGGGATATTTATTGGCTAGATCTTAGTGTTGGGACTCGATTCTCTCTTATAGATTAGCATTTATGATGGAGGGCGTGTTTGCCCGAATTGTTGGAAGTTGTCGAGTGTTGGTCTCGAATTATATTGTGATACAATATATCTACTTGCTCTGGGATATTCTTCTTGGGGTTTTATGCCCTAATTAAAACCCAAGTTCTTTGTAATCTCATTTTATTATCAATAAAAGAATAGAAATCATTTTTTGACTTGGTCAATCACTATGCTCACATGTTTTATTTTCATGATTATTTGTTTAATATAAACTTCTATTAAATCTCGAGCATATAGCTAATCTTATTTATAGTGACGTAATCACAGTGGAACATAAATATGATTATATGTTCAAAATAAGTTAGTCCTAAGATTAGTCAGTGCACAGGATTTACACTGACTTGCCAATCTACGATATGATCTACTTACATATTACAGTGTTATGTTCTTTCCAGAATATTAGCAAAGTTGATAAGATTGGATGTATTTGTTACATCGGACATGACCGATATTGAGAGTTGATAAGATAAGTAAACATACCATTATTATCTATTCTAGTCATATCATATAGTTGACCATAGGCCAATTCAATCTCAATTTTGAGTGGTTAGTATTCTAACTAATTGTATTATTTGAGTTCCTTGACTTGTTCATTACCAACTTACCATACGGACTAGCCCATACGTACATCTTGGGAACTCAGTAGTATAATTGAGTGGGAGTGTTAATCATAGATATGAACATCTATAGCTTCTGATGAAGAAGTGAAACGATGGTTTCCTTTTAGTTTAGTTCAAGGTGTTAAATGATAGAGATATTATTTCAATAATTAAATTAGTTTACTGAAATATCATTTACAAGGAACTAACTATTTTAAGGATAAAATAGTAAAATGGTATTTTAGTCCTATCTCATTGTAGACCATCTATAGAGGATTGAGTGACAATTGTGGTTGTAACAATGGATAATTAATAGTGTATCTATATTTGTTATAAAGCGTTCTATGAATTCAAGAGTGCAATTCCGAGTCTATTGTGGAGTCACGAGGGATTAATAAGTTAGTAAATTTATTTGTTAGATTTATGATAACTTATTGGAGCTTGATTTCATAGGCCCATGGTCCCCATTGTACCTTGGATAAAATCATCTAGATAGTCTCAATTAATTGATTTAATCATCGATTAGAATTATAGAAGTTGACCAGGTCAATTTTGGATAGCTTCACAGAGTTATGTAATTTTGAGAAGAAAAGATAAATTAGGGCTGATTTATTAATTAAGATAAATTGGTATCTAAATTAATAAATAAGTTTAAATCAAGGTTGAACTTATAAATAATTAATTTGATAAATGATTTAAATAATTATTTAATTAATTAAATCAATAGAAAATAATACATGCCTTGATTTTAAGTCTAATGGGCTTATAATCAAATGAGAAATTTCACGGGGCTAAAGCCTATGATAATTTCAACCTAGTGCTTTAAATTGGCTATTATTTTATTGATTTTTTAATTAAATTAAATGACCTAATTGACTGCTTAGAGAGAAGTCAAAACACAAGTTTGACAAGTCACAAGTCAGATTTTCTTATGGGTTTTAGATTCTCTCTAAACACAAGTCCTTTTCTAAGCCTCTTTATTCTTTTCTCTTCTTCTCTCTGTATATATCTCATGTGTTGAGAATTGCCCACACTAGTCTAGGTGATTCTAATGATACATTGGAAGACTGTGAAGAAATTAGAAGAACGGTTTAGTTTCTTGATAATACTCTGTGACAGAAAGGATACAAGAGTTAGAGAAAGTGAAGGAAGGACTCTTTCATTCCGCTGCGTATACTGTAAGTATTCTTATCTTTGTTTCTCTTTGAATTCAATTTTAGAAACATGTTCTAGGTTATCTCATATTAATTTGTTTAATATTAGATCTACATGAAAATAAATAAAGATCTTGTATAAGTTTCCCAACAATTCTGAGTGCAGGGATTAATTTGTCGATAAGAAATAGTTTTAATATAATATATCTGCTTGCTCTGAGATTTTCTGAGTGCAGGAATTTATCTGTTTATATGAAATAATTTGTCATTGGTTATCAGGAATGACCATAAGTTTGCCAGGACACTTTTGAGTTCTTGAAATTGGTTGTGTAGGGTTCAGAACCCTAATTCTCTGCATGCTTTTGTTTCAAGGTTGAACTGACTAAGCGTTTTTGCTTACCTAGTTGTTTCCTGTTGTAGGTAAGAACAAGGGCAAGGTAGAGCAGTGAGCGCTGGAGTCTACCTTGCGAATGTACATGTGGATCGACCTTTTGGGAAGCCGTTTTATTTTTGGAAATGTTATGTTATTTTCGTAAACTAGGCTCACTCTACTATTTATAAAATATGTTTATATTAAATGTTATGTATGGCCATATGACTTTTAAAAAGTTTTTTTATACGGGTTTTTGAGACTTTTGGTTAAATGAAAACATTTATATTTTCGCATTATCGAGTCTTAAAAAATCCGGGTCGTTACAGTTGGTATCAGAGCACGAGTTGAGTTGGTTTTGTAGACAACCCACATGTACATTTCACAAAGATAGACCGACACTCACTGTAAGTACTGTCTTTTCATATATGTTTCCTTTGCTTTCTTTTATTTACCTCAATTCTATAAATTATAGGTTATGGTCAATATACTTGATATACTTGAGATAGGTGACCTTGTGATGGGAAACCTACCCATGATCCCTATTCCTAGGATCGATTACTATAGAATCTTTAACGATGAGAATCCGTGACGTTTCGAGTACGATCAACAACATTGGTGTGTCATTTGGCAATGGAATCATTACATGACAGAAGTCCTTGAAAGGCCAATACACCCTAGCAATGGAGAATGCGATATGCGAGTACTTGTTTGAGAGGCTCGACACAAATATGGTTTCATCACAGACGTTGGCGACTGATTCGCGACACGAGGGATGACTTCCGTATGCAGATCGAGCTAGCATTTGGGCCATGGATTGACCTATCTCCGTGGTTGATAGCATACCTCGAGGCAGAGGAGGATCCGAGAAGCTGGACGAGGATACTAACATAATGCTGGATATCTTGATGGATAGCCTATATTAGGTTATGCTGCGAGAGTCTTGTTGATACTTTTTGTAAAGACCTTACAAACCTACTAGGTTGTAGGACTTTGGTGTAGTTGTAGCAGGAAGATGTTGAAACCTGACGTGTGGTTTGATTTCTCTTTTTGGATTGTCATCCTACTAACTAAATTCCTATGGGATGATCTTTCATGATTATTTTGTTTTGCTAGGTTATATCCCTGAATATTATGACTACCTATTTTGAGTCGAATTGTAACGCCCTGGGTAACCAAGACCGTTACACTATGTATTTGAAATAGTGCAAGACTTGCTAATCAAGTCATTTAAATAAAAACGTGAATCTAACGACACAAACAGGTTAGGTTTAAATTTTTTTGGTTATAAACGAATAATTTTCATTAAAAAAAATATTTGGTATATGGGATCCCAAATAAAGGTTTAAATAACGTAATTACAGAATTTCTAAAACAAATATATAACCAAGCCACTCTAATGGTAAAATACTTGTTTTAGGTTCCCGTCCCTGTACAATCCCTCAACCGTGGTAGCCGAGCAGCTGACAGTGTACACCTCGCCCCCAGTGCTCTCTAACTCATGGTCAACTCATATTACCCTTGGCTTTACCTGCACCATGTAGACCCGTGAGCCAAGGCCCAGCAAGAAAACATAACATAACCAGTATTAACAGCTAAGTAATTAACAGAGCATAACCAAATAATTTTACAAGGCATTAATCAATCACCCAGCAAGCCATAACATACATTCAATGCAGCACACTAGTCAAAACCAATGATCTAGCTTTAGATACTCATCACATCATACACAACAATTAACAATAGAATACATGCCAAGCAACAAAGCAGGGTTAATTCCCGTAGGCCGCACCCTCTAATTAATCCACTGTCTATGGCTCGCTTAGGCCAAGCCCAGTGTTATACCCACTGACTCCGGCCAGCTTAACCGAGCTCAGTGATTATTAAGCTGTCCTCAGCTACCAGTGGCCGAGCTGCGCCCTGTGCGCAAGTATTGATTTCGGTACCCGTAGGCCGTTTATCACATGTCCCAGTGGCATAATACCACCTCATGACATTCATACAGTTATAGGGAACTCTTAGTCCCAACATACTCACATGGTTTATCACAGTCACATAGCAATGCATACAAATATAAGGAACACTTAGTCCCATCATATCCACATATATAGGTGTATTTTTCTTACCTTTAATCCCAAGTGCTTTAATTAGGAGAGATGACCCCCGAGCACGATCTTGCTCCGAGCCCAAGCGTACGCTTAGTCAAAACCATGATAAAGGATTCCATCAATAATTGTATAAGGGTTTCCGGATAGAGTTCTAGCCTCTGGGACATCGAATTCCACCAAACACGGTAGTGGGATCGATCCCGAGCATCCTAGGTTAGGTTCCCACGATTAAAAACTCCCAAAAGCCAAAAATGCCCTAAAGGGCCGCGGCCATCAAAACTCATGCCATGGCCCGCCCCTGAGACAGAGGCTAGGCCTCCTAGAACATAGACACGCGCCACGACCTTACCCCTGTGGCTCCGTGACCCTACCCCTGTGGCGCCGTGGCTCTCCCTCATCTTAGAGCCTTCCTGGCTCTTCCTTGCTCCGAAGGGCCGCGATACTCTAGAACAGAGTCGCGGCCCAGCCCTGCGAACCCAGAAAAACCACCAGTTGTAACATTCAAACCTCACCCAAATCCACCCTAAACCATCCCAATAACACAATCCACTTATCCCAACATTCTTACATGATTTCAACAACATAACCCAACAGAAACCTAGTCTAGAAACTCATCAAAACAACATCTCAATCATTGAAACCCAAAAACCCAAAACCTCTTAGAATAACCAGAAATCCCAGAATTTAGATGCTAAACTATTATGAAAAAGCTTACCTTTGCTGAAGAGCAAGCCGACCAACTAGTTGCTGAGTTAATTCCCAGGCCTTAGTCCCAGTTAAATCTTCAATATCAAAATCCAAAAAAAACTCTTAGAACCCAGCCAAAACTATAGAATTAAGTCAGCTAAACCACAATTCAATACTCACCTAAACCCCTGGTCTGAACCTTTAAGTTGCTACAGAAATCCTCCCCACAACTCCAGCTCAAATTCTTGAGTTTCCAACCAAGTCTTCCCTTGGTTCTATGGTTTCCTTGAGAGTGAAAAGGAGAGTTGAGCTGAGGGTGAAGGGAAGGGTCAGTTGGCAAAATTCTAGCTATTTCCTCTCCTTTGTTTTATTTTACTTAAGTTAAACCCAAAGCTCGGGGTACCAAAAACGTCCCCGAGGGCAAAATGGTAAAATTCCTCAGTATTCCCACCTAGGCTTCCTAACCTCAAATATATGTCCAATTATTTATTTCCATAACCCGATAACCCAAATAACCACCTAACACCCGAAGTCCCCCTTGACTCATCCCAAGTCAAGTATCAGGTCCTGTTGTGACTTTTCCCGTTACTTGCTCCCTAGGATCCCCTCGTGCCGAAAGCTGCAAACACATATATCCACATAATAATGTGGTCTCAACCGTTTATCACAAATAACCACATTTATGTCCTAACGGGCCAAAATTACAATTATGCCTTTACCAACCAAACATGGCCTGCATGCTTATCCAATACTCATAAACATGCATTTCTCACACCATTAATTCACATAACTTCCAATTATGCCCTCCCGACACACTAATCAAGGCCCTTAAGCCTTATTAGTAATTTTGGGTCGTTACACGAATCATTATGGTTCTTCTTTCTTGTTTATGAGCAAAAATGGTATGCTAATTTATAGCTAGGTTAGTATTCTTCCCCACTATACATTATGGTATAAAGACTTGCGATGGTGCCTAATGCTCGAGCCAGGGGAGGTCGAGCTGTTAATCAACTAGACCCAACCGAGAGAGCGATCGTTGACTTGGATGCAAGTCGTGGCCGAGGCAGAGGAAGGGGTCAAGGCCGAGGACAAAGAGTACAGTCAAAACCAAATCTGGCAACTCAGTTAGAGGATCTTTGACTTTGTGGAAACTACCAAAGGGGAAAAGATATTCTGCATTGGTATTAACTTCTCGTTCCTATGTGTTAGGAGCTTTTTGATTTTAAATCAAACAAAAATGGCAAGGACAAGAGCTCAAAGAGGAAAGGGTGTTGCTAGCCGGGGCCAGACCGCACCTGCTGCTAGAGCTCAGAACGCGCCTTCCGCTATAGCTCAAAAATAAGCTGCTAGAGTTCGTGAGATAGCTGAGCAGATGAATAATCTGCAAAGGCTAGTGGAGACACAGAGAGCCCAAATTGAAAGAGGGCAAAAGAGACAGGAGGACTCTAATGCCCTCCAAGCTGAAAGGTTTAATACCCTTTTTGGGACAACTCCCCATGCCACCCAATAATGCTCAGAAAAATGAAATACTGCCTGAAAACAATGAAGAACAAAACCCTGACCCGTAGGTTGTCATTGAGCAACCGGTACTACCTGTAGAAGCTCCAAGAGCTGCCCTAGCGAAACCTATATCAGAAAGGTTCGGCAACCAGAATCCACCTATATTCGAGGGGAGCAGTGACCCATCAATGGCAGAGGAATGGATCAGTATTTTGGAAAGGATCTTCAACTTCATTGGAACTACCGAGAGAGAAGGTAGTTTGCACGACCTATATGCTGAGAAAAGATGCCCACATCTGGTGGGACACAGCCAAGAAAGGGCATAATGTTGCCGAGATGGAATGGCTAGAGTTCTTGACCTTGTTCAATGGAAAGTACTTTAGAAAGGCAGTGATTGAGCACAAAGTTAATGAGTTCACTAATCTGAAGCAGGGAACGTTGAGCATGCAGGACTACGTTCGAAAATTTGACCAAAAGTCTAGGTTCGCAATGAACCAGGTGAATACTGAAGAAAATAAGACCTGGAGTTTTATGAAAGGCCTGCGCAGAGACATTGCTAGGTGTGTAGACATTGGTAGAATAGGCCCGAAGATGTATGCCGAAGCTGTGGAACGGGCTCTTCGCCAAGAGTCTTAGGCCGTGTCAGACAAGCCAGAACCACAGAAGAATGAAGACAGGAGGTACACTCCCAACAACCCGGACATTTTCAGGCTAATCAGAATGGCCCAAGGGGAAAGTTCAACCCGAGGTTCAGCCAGAGCTTGTGGCAAACAGACATTCCAAGAGGCACAAGGCTAACTTTTAGGGGAAATAACAAAAGAAAAGGGGGACCTCCCAATTAGGCAATGGCTAGTGCAAACAAACAGCCGAGACGTGAGTTTGAACAATGGCCACCGTGCAACACGTGTAACCGACGCCATCGAGGCGAGTGTGGGGTGTGTTATAATTGTGGAATGCCAGGGCACTTTGCTAAAGATTGTCGAATGCCATCCAAGGGCAACAGAAATGACCAGCAGAAACAAATTGGAGCTCCGCCTCGAGTTTATGCACTTACGCAAAACGACAAAGGAGCTGGACCATCTGATATGGCGTCAGGTCAGATTTCTATCGCCCAAACCTCAACATATGCATTAATGGATACTGGTGCATCACATTCTTTTTTATCTGCATCCTTTGTGGAAAAATTAAATAGAAGGCTTGAGCCTATGCCTGTTATTTGTGGGGTATCCTTGCCTTTGGGAGAGGATATGCTGGTGTGGACATGGGTTAGAGCCGTACCAGTCTGGATTGAAGGTTGTGAGCTGACAACGGATCTGTTAGTCTTGGACCTACATGAATACGACGTCATATTTGGGATGGATTGGTTAACCAGATATGGAGTCGTTATCAATCGTAAGTGCAGAAAAGTTGTCTTCACCCCAGAGGGAGATGAACCATTCGAGTTCAAGGGTACGTCAAGAGAAAAGAAGTGCCCCATGATTTCTGCGATGAAGGTGAGAAAAATGTTGAGTGATGGATGCATTGATTTTCTGGCAAACATAGTGGATAAGGATAAAAAGATGAGTCAACAACCTTCTGATGTACAAGTTGTGTGCAAGTTTCCTGACTTATTTCCTGAAGATCTCCCAGGGATTCCACCAGACCAAGAGATCGTGTTTGAGATAGAGCTAATTCCGGGAACTGTGCTGATCTTAAAGACTCCTTATAGGATGGTGCCAACTGAACTCCAAGAGTTACAATCGCAACTGCAAGAGTTACTCGACAAGAAGTTCATAAGGCCGAGCCATTCTCCGTGGGGAGCCCCGATCTTATTCATGAAGAAGAAAGATGGCTCAATGAGAATGTGCATTGACTATTGGGAGCTGAACAAAGTGATGATCAAGAACCGATATCCATTGCCTAGGATTTACGATTTTTCGATCAACTACAAGGAGCATCAGTATTTTCCAAAATAAACCTGCGATCAAGCTATCATTAGCTCGAGGTTAAGGAGACAGATATACCAAAGATGACCTTCAGAATGAGCTACGGTCACTATGAGTTCTTAGTGATGTCCTTTGGACTAACCAATGCGGCTGCAACATTCATGGATCTCATGAATCACATAGTTTGCGAGTATTTGGATAAGGTCATCGTTGTGTTCATTGGCGATATTCTAATATACTCAAAAAGCCAGGAAGAGCATGCAACACATCTGGAACTGGTCCTCCAGCGTCTACGAGATGAAAAGCTTTACGCTAAGTTTTTGAAGTGCGAATTCTGGCTAGAGAAAGTTAGTTTTCTGGGGCACTCACTGTCGAAAGATGGAATTTCGGTAAAGCTGTTAAGTAGTGGAAACCTCCAAAAAATGCTCATGAAGTTAGAAGTTTACTTGGGTTAGCGGGATATTACCGGCGATTTGTGGAAGGATTTTCCAAAATAGTTGCACCAATGACTGCCCTCACCCGCAAAAACATCAAGTATGAATGGACTGATAAGTGCGAGAAGAGTTTTCAGGAGCTAAAAACAAGATTGACGACTGCCCCAATGCTGACATTCTCTAATGGCATAGAGGGATATACTATTTATAGCGATGCCTCAGGCCAAGGGTTGGGAGCAGTGTTGATGCAGCACGGAAAAATAATTTCTTATGCTTCTCAATAGCTAAAGAATTACGAGAAGAACTATCCCACTCATGATCTGGAGCAGGCAGCAATGGTTTTTGCATTGAAAATTTGGAGGCACTACCTATATGGGATACACTGTGACATCTACATTGATCACAAAAGCCTGAGGTATTTCTTCACTCAGAAGAAATTGAATATGAGACAGCGTCGATGGTTGGAGCTGTTCAATGACTACGACTACAACATTCTGTACCACCCGGGAAAAGCAAATAAGGTGGCAGATGCATTAAGTCGATAGACAAATGCTTACGTGATGTCAGTGAAATAGATTTCGCCACAGTTACAAGCCGACCTTGCTACCTTGGATTTAGAGATAGTAGTCGGTCAATTTGCCAACCTCTCTATCGAGCCTACAATTATGGAGGCTATAAAAGGCGGGCAGTTAGTCGATCCTTGGGTTCAAGGATTGATGTACGAAGTGAGGAACGAGGGGCGACCATGATTCCATATCTCCGAAGATGGAGTATTGGGGTTCAAGGGAAGAAGATGTGTTCCGGACGATGACGAGATCAAGAAGCAGATCTTTTTTTAGGGACATAATGCTCCTTATGCCATGCATCCAGGTACCAAAAAAATGTACCAAGACTTGAAGAAGTACTTTTGGTGGCATGGGACGAAAAAGGAGACGGAAAAATATGTGGCACACTGCTTGACTTGTCAGCAGACAAAGGTCGAGCATCAACGACCAAGTGGATTGTTACGGCCCTTAGAAATTTTGGAATGGAAGTGAGAGATGGTCACTGTGGACTTTGTCATAGGTGTACCAACCACTCCCAAGAGGCACGATGCCATTTGGGTTATCGTAGATAGGCTAACTAAGTATGTTCATTTCTTGTCGATCAAGGTAACTTATGGCGCACATAAGTTAGCAGATATTTACATTTCAGAAATAATGAGACTGCATGGTATACCCAACTCCATCGTATCAGATCACGACAGATAATTTACCTCGACATTCTGGAATAGAATCCAAACGTGGTTCGGTACTAAACTGAGGTTCAACACTTCTTTCCACCCACAAACAGACGGTCAAAGAGAACGAACAATTCAGACCCTGGAAGATATGCTAAGGGCCTGCGTGCTCGACTTTCAAGTGTCATGGAATGAGAAGCTTCCTGTGACAGAGTTCGCTTACAATAATAGCTGTCATGATTCCATCAAGATGGCTCCCTATGAGGCTTTGCACGGAAGGAAATGTCGATCACTGATTCATTGGAACGAGACCAGTGAAAGAAAGTTTCATGGATCGGATGAGGTTGATCAGATTATAGAGGACATCCGACAGATAAGGCAATGCTTGCAAACTTCGGTTGATCGACAACGCAAATATGTCGACCGACGCAGGAGACCCCTGGTGTTTGAGGTTGGCGATAATGTGTTGCTGAAGGTAGCCCCGCTACGAGGAGCTATGCGGTTCGGGAAGAAAGGAAAGCTTAGCTTAATATTCGTTGGACCTTTCGAAATCATAGAGAGGATCGGGGAAGTAGCTTATCGTTTAGCTCTTCCGCCCGCCCTATGTAAGGTGCATGACGTGTTTCATGTATCCTTGTTGAGAAAATACATGCGCGATCCCATGCATGTACTCAGCTATGAGCAGCTGAGTATTGATCCTGAACTCTTCTATGAGGAGAAATTGGTGATGATTCTAGACCGAAAGGAAAAAATGTTGTGGAATAAGACGACGTCGTTGGTAAATGTGCAGTGGTGTAACCATGGCATTGAAGAGGCAACCTGGGAAACAAAAGACAAAATGAGGGAGTTGTATCCTCATTTGTTTTAAGTTTTGAGGGAAAACCTCTATAAATTGTAGGTATTGTAACGTCTTGCGTTTCAGGTACCTTGAACGATTCCGGTCGGGAATTTTTTCCCAAGTTGAGAATATTATTTTAAACCATATTATATTGCTTTGGAATTTATTTCCGTGAGTTATTGCTAGCCAAATTATGACTTTTGTGTTTAAAAGTCAAGAGAAAACTTTCAGTCTTGGACCGACACAAAAACCCTGATCGGGTAAAAATCTCAAAAAACAAAACGAAAAACTATGGAAAATATATTTCGGGCATAAAATAAATTAATAAAAATTAAAGTTTGCTAAAAAATAATAAACCTAAGGGAACATGGAAATTTTAGGGCATTTTGTGTTAAATGTTTAATTTTATCGAATTGGGGAATTTTATTCCATGAATGGACCTAAGGTTAAAATTTATTATGTTATTAAATAAATAAAATGTGAGAGACATTTAATTTAATTATTATGTGTTAAGTTTTGTTTTTAAAACTTAATAAGAGTGAAAAAGGTTATAGGAAGTCAAATTGGATTTTTCTTCTTAAGAAATATTTATTAACCTTTATATATATAAAAAAATATATAATCACACATATAAATAAAGGGTGGCCGACCACGTGAGGGTCAATAGGCAAGTGGATAGTAAAATGCTCAGGTTCTTTTAGGATATTTTAGAGAAGTCTAAACCCTTCTAACCCCCCAAAACTGACCACTCTCTCTCTCACTTTCACTCTCATCTTTTTTGAAAACTCACTCTCAAGTTTTCTCTCCATCTTCAATCTCAAGAACACTAAGAAGGCTTGGAAGCATTAAGCTTTGGTCTAGGAAGGGTTTCCCTAAGGTAAAGTTTCAAAAAATTTGACTTTGTAAAGTTTTTAACCATAGGTCTTTCAATAGCTAACTATCTATGTTGTTGGGGGGAGTTGGTTAAGGTATTGAAAGAGTTTTGAAGGACTCAAACCTAGTAGGAACATCAAAACCTAGAGCAAGAACAACAAGAGGTAAAACGTTTACTTTTTATGGTTGTTATTGTACGGTTTTTATTTTTAAGCATTATTTTGTATATTTAATGCTTAATGTTTCTTATTGGTGATGTAATAAGGCTATGGTGGTTTCTCTATAATTTTTTTGATGCTTGTGTGTTTATTTTTGAAAATATGGACCAAAATCCCTAAGGGTTTTGGTGAGAACCCTAAAACAAAATACAAGTTTTGAGCTGTGACTTCCAAGGGGTCAAGCATCCATTGTATATTGATTTTCTAAAATTTAATTGTGTTGTGATGTTGTTGAGATTGAGTACATAAAATTGAGCTTTTGAAACACTCAACAAGTGAGTTATGCTATTTCAAAGTTTAGGTAAAAAACTGTTTTTTCGTATTCTTAGTTTTGGGACCAAGTTTGGACAGCCACTGTATAGGGCAAACGAAACCCGTATTTTCTAAAATTTTGTATTTTTGGGATATAATACAGGCTAAAATCTTTTATATATTTTACCGACTGTTGAAAGTATGAGTTAATAGCGGAACTTTTAAAGAATAAGATTTTTAGTGGATTGTGGGAAAATACTATTATGATACTCGAGCCTAGGTATCGGGACCATAGGGTAGGTCTCCTTGAGACTTACGGTTTAGTCTCAAATATTTTTGTATGAATTTCCTTGATAGATTTAAAATCAAATAAGGATCTTCAATCCTTACAAATGATTTTTAAAATGACCAAACATCCCAAAATAATAATAATGAATTATGAAGTGCCATAATTAATCCAAGTAAACTGTATGGATAATTACAATATTGGCTAAGCATAATTGGATTATACATTGGAGGGTGAAATCTTGCAGAGAACAAAGGACTCCAAGTAAGTCAACTTCTATTGTGTGGCTGCAACATGAAACGACTATTGTATTTTATGTTAGTATAGAGACACATGCACATATATACACTGTCGTAGAAAGTTTGCTTAGAAACGTTACTCTAGTTGGTGCTGATTCAGAAAATATGAGTAGTAGATATCTGTCATATTCTAGACGGCTGATCCCCGTCACACTGCTTGATTTTATTTATGTCTGGTTCATTATCGCAATGTAACGCCGTGGATAGCCAGGACTGCTACACTGTGTACTTATAAAGGTGCATGACTTGCTGATCAAGTCATCTAGTTAAAAAAAATGTGTCACTAACCATGTATGTGCTAGGGTTTAAAAGGGTTTTGGTCTCAAAAGATACATTTTATATAATTAAAAGGTTTTCTTACATGGGATCCCAAAAAAAAAAAACAGTGCTTAAAAGTTGGTTTACAGAATTTCCAAAATATAGACAACCATCAACCATTCAAAGGCAAAACAAACATTTCTAGTTTCCCCCGTTCCTGCTTTCCCCTCAACCGTGGCGGCTGAGCAGCTGGTCATGTACAATTAGCTCGTAGAGTTCTCCAAGTCAGGGCTGATCAAGTTTGCCCTTGCCTTTACCTGTACCACGTAGCACCCGTGAGCCAAGGCCCAGCAAGAAAACATAATATACATCACAAACAACAATAGCAGACAATTAATCTTTTAGGCATGATCAACACTTAACACTCATATTGACCATATAGCATGTACTCAGAATCAAAGATGCAATTAAACGTTAATAACAATCAAGCTACAAGATTATCAGGGCCGACAACTTAGGCCGCACCCTCTGTTTACCCCACTGACTCCGGCCCGCTTAAATCGAGCTCAATGCATAATAATCTGTCCTTGGCTACCAGTGCCCATGCCGCGCCCTGTGCGCTAGTGTAACCTTGGCGCTCTTAGGCCATTGGTTTACTGTTTACATGGCATAATACCATTCTTTCAAAGCATACATATTAGGGAACCCTTAGTCCCTTTACAATTACCCAACCGGGTGCAGTTTTCTTACCTTTAATTTCCACATTCACCAACTATGAGCGACGTCCCTCGAGCACGATCCGTTTCCCGAGCCCTAGCTTAACACCTAGTCACAACCAATGTAATGGATTCCATTAATATTTAAACAAAGGTTTCCGGGTACAATACTAGCTTCTGGGACATCAAATTCCACCAAGCACGGTGGTGAAATCGTTCCCGAGCACCCTAAGTTAAATTCCCGCGCTTAAAATCCCCAAAAGATCAGAAATGCACCTAAGGGCTGTGGCCCTTGAAATCTAGCTGCGGCCTGCCCCTAAAACAGAGCCCAAGCCCCCCAGTAAGCAGACACGTGCCACGGCCTTGCCCTATGGCGCCGCGGCGCTCTCCTTTGGCCGAGCCTCCTTGGCTCTCTTGCTTCGTAGGGCCGCAGCGCTCTAGAACAGAGCCGCGACCCTACCCTTCATGCCCAGAAAATCCACCATTTCTAGCTTCCTAACCTCATCCAAAACCATCCCAAAGCACCTTAACTCAAAACCCATTATTCACAAAACCTTTAACATGATTCTAAGAACATAATCCAACCAAAATCCAGCTTAAAAACCTACTAAAATTCCATTTTGATTTATGAAACCCAGCAACTCAAAACACCAAAACCTGTCATGAAAAACTCAAATTTTAACCTCTAAATACGAGTTGAAGCTTACCTCCTTTGCTGAACCACTTCCTTGACATCCTCTGAGCTAAAACCCAAGCACTCAGCTTCAATTCATCCCTTAAACATCAAAATCATAAACACCTTAATATTCAGCAAAAATACTCAGAGTTCTAACACCCAAAAACACAACTCAACTCTTACCTTAATCTTGGTTGAGTAACCCTTAGTCTGAGCTAGGCTAAACTTTCTTGAATTCAGCTCAAACACAGAATTTTCCAACTGATTTCCCTTAAATTCCAGTGTTTTTCTTGAAAGAGAGAAGAGAAGGAAGAGAAGAGCTCAATAGGTCGGTTTGGGTCTTTTTGTTCTACTACTTTCTGATTACTTAGTCTAATCTTAGCTAATTAGATAAATCCTGAGGCTCGGGGTACCGGAAGCGTCCCCAAGGGCAAAACGGTAAAATTCCCCAATATTCTCGCCTAAGCTTCTTGACCTCAAATATATCTCCATATATTTATTTCCATAACCCGATAGTCTAAATAACTACCCGATACCTAAAATACCCCTGACTTATCCAAAGTCAAATATTAAGCCCCGTTGTGACTTTTCCCGTTATCTAGCTCCCTAGGATCGCCTCAAGTCGCACACTTCAAATCTATCCACATAATAATGTGGTTCTCACAGATATAACATTTAACCACATTTACATTCATATACTCATACAAGTATGCTTATCATATAATCATGCATTAAATCAATAAATTCACACCTAAGCCAATTATGCCTTCCTAGCGGACTAATCAAGGCTCTTCAGTGATATTAGTGATATTTTTGGTCGTTACAACTATCCCCTCCTACTGAGAATTTCATCCTCAACATTTACCTGAATAGCTCGGGATACTAATCCTGCATCGTTGTCTCTAACTCCCAGGTCGCTTCCTCGACCTTGTTATTTCTCCACAACACTTTAACTAACAGAATTGTCCTTTCGATCCAAAATCTGAACTGATCGCTCCTCATAGGACAAATCTGTTTGTAACTCCAAGTCCTTATATTTCAACACATGAGTTGTATTTGAAACATACTTCCACAACATGGAGACATAGAATACGTCATGAACTCCTGACAGCGATGGTGGCAAGGCCAACCTGTAAGCCACCTGTCCAATCCTCTCTAGGATCTCGAAAGGTCCAACAAATCGCGGGCTCAGCTTTCCCTTTACTACAAATCTCCTTACTCATTTCAATGGTGAGACTCGCAGAAACACGTGGTCCCCAACCTAGAACTCCACATTCCTATGCTTAGGATTAGCGTAGCTTTTCTGTCTACTCTGCGAAGCGAGCATTCTGGCTCGAATATTCTCAATAGCCTCATTAGTCTTCTGAACCATATCTGGCCCTAAGTACCTCCTCTCACCCATCTCATCCCAATGAATGGGTGATCTACACTTTCTTCCATATAACATTTCATAAGGAGCCACTCCAATCGTGGATTGATAACTGTTGTTAAACGAGAACTCAATCAAGGGTAGATACTTACTCCAAGATCTCTCAAAATCGATCACACACGCCCTAAGCATGTCCTCCAACACCTGAATCATCCTCTCAGACTGTCCATCTGTTTGAGGATGGAAATCTGTGCTAAACTTAAACTGGGTCCCCATAGCTCTCTGTAGAGCTCCCCAAAACTTAGAGGTAAAGATAGGATCTCGATTAGATACAATAGACTTTGGAACCCCATGGAGACGAACTATCTCCCTCACATACAACTCTGCATACTACTCCACTGAGTAAGTCGACCTCACTGGCAGAAAATGTGCTGACTTGGTGTATCTGTCTACTATCACCCACACCGAGTCACAAAGTCCCACTGTCCTGGGTAGTCCTCCCACAAAATCCATCGTGACGTCCTCCCACTTCCACTCTGGGATACCCAAAGGTTGAAGTAGTCCCGCTGATCGCTGATGCTCAGCCTTTACTTGTTGACATGTCAAACATCTAGACACATACTCTACCACATCCTTCTTCATCTCGGGCCACCAATATAATGTCCGTAGATCTTGATACATCTTCATGGTACCCGGATGAAGCGAGTATGGAGTAGTGTGGGACTCATCCAATATCTCTCGTCTGATCCCCTCATCTGCTAGAACACAAATCTGCCCCTGATACCGAAGCATACTAGTCTTAGAGACGGAATAATCCTTAACTGTCCCTGCTAAAATATGCTGCCTAACTTCCTGCAACTGCGCATCCACCAATTGTCCCTCCTTAATCCTTTCTAGCAGGGTCGACTGGAAGGTAATATTAACTAACTGGCCCACCACCAATTCTATCTTTGCCCTGGCCATCTCATCAGCTAATTCTCTCAAGATCTGGGTGGAACTAAACAATTGTCTTGGACCCCTCATACTCAATGCATCCGCCACTACATTGGCCTTCCCTGGGTGGTAAAGGATATCACAATCATAATCCTTAACCAGCTCCAACCAGCGTCTCTGTCTCATGTTCAGATCCTTCTGAGTGAAGAAATATTTCAAACTCTTGTGGTCAGTGTATATCTCGCACTTCTCCCCATACAAATAATGCCGCCAAACCTTCAGTGTGAATACCACTGCCGACAACTCCAAGTCATGACTAGGATCTGCTGCTCGTATTCCTTCAGCTGGCGCGATGCATAGGCTATAACTTTCTCATTCTGCATCAATATGCAGCCTAAACCCATCCTCAATGCATCACAGTAAACCACAAACTTTCCTTCCTCCGAAGGAAGACTCGGCACAGGTGTAGAGATAAGCCGTCGCTTCAATTCTTGGAAACTGTTCTCACACCTCTCTGACCAAACAAACCTCTGATTCTTTCTTGTCAACTCTGTCATCGGTGAAGCGATCTTTGAGAATCCCTCCACAAACCGCATGTAGTAACCTGCCAACCCAAGGAAACTCCGCACCTCCGAGGCATTCCTTGGCCTCGACCAATCTCTTACTGCTTCCACCTTGGATGGATCCACCTTAATCCCTTCTGCACCGACTATATGCCCAAGGAAAGTCACCTCTGGAAACCAAAACTCACACTTCTTAAACTTGGCGTACAGTTGATGCTCCCTTAACCTCGATAAAACCTGTCGAAGATGCTGCTCATGCTCTGCCTCTGAACAGGAGTATACTAAAATGTCGTCAATGAAGACAATGACGAACTGATCTAAGAAGTCCTTGAATACCCTGTTCATTAAATCCATGAAAGCTACCGGGGCATTGGTCAAACCAAAAGACATAACCAAGAACTCATAGTGCCCATATCACGTCCGGAAGGCCGTCTTCGGTATATCCTCATCTTTGATCCTTTACTGGTGATAACCACACCGTAGATCAATCTTTGAGAACACCGTCTTTCCCTGCTGCTGATCAAACAAGTCATCAATCCTTGGTAGAGGGTACTTATTCTTGATAGTCAACTTGTTCAATTCCGTGTAATCTATACACATTCTCAATGTCTCGTCCTTCTTAACAAATAACACTGGAGCGCCCCATGGTGAGTAACTAGGCCTGATGAATTCCAAATCCAGAAGTTCCTGCAACTGTATCTTTAGTTCCTTCAACTCTGCTGGTGCCATTCTATATGGTGTCTTGATACTGGCTCTGTCCTCGGTGGTAACTTAATTTCAAACTGAATCTCCCTGTGCGGCGGCAACCCTGGTAGATCCTCAGGGAATACGTCTAAAAACTCACACACCAATCTGGTCTCTCCCGGCTCTGCCGACATAACCCTAGTGGTATCCACTACACTGGCCAGAAAACCTATGCATCCCCCCTGCAATAAATCTCTGGCTCTCAATGCTGAAATCATGGGTACGCGGGGTCCACATACCGCACCCACAAAAACAAAAGGATCCTCGCCCTCAGGCTCAAAAGTCACCATCTTTTTCCGGCAGTCAATAGTAGCCCCATATCTGACCAACCAGTCCATCCCTAAGATCATATCAAAATCCTCCATGTCTAACTCAATCAGATCTACCGAAAGTTCCCTACTATCAACCATCACTGGTAGTGCCCTAATCCATCTCCTAGAATTTACTAGTTCCCTTGTAGGCAATAAAGTCCCAAACCCCACAGTCCGATATTCACTAGGTCTACACAATCTATCAATCACTTTACTAGAAACAAAGGAATGTGTAGCACCAGAATCAATCAATACAGTAAAAGGAGAGCCAGCGCTAGAAAGCTGACCTGTCACAACCGAGGGACTATCCTCAGCCTCTGCCTGCGTCAAAGTGAATACTCGAGCTGGAGTCAAGCTATCCACTTTCCCTGCTTCACCTTTCTTCACTGTTGGGCAGTCTTTCCTGAGATGCCCCACTGCTCTGCACACAAAATAAGCATTGGCCCGACATTCACCCAGTTGACGCCTTTTACACCTCGGGCATTCTGGATAAGTCTGCCATGATTCACCGCCACCCTGACGGCCACCCTGACCACCCCAACCCCTCCTATCAGGACCAGGAGCGGTCGAAGTGTCAGGGATATTTCTCTTAAAGTCACTGGGGCCTCCGCCCCTACCTATCCCTGGATAAGGAGGCATCCCTCTGCGGCCCTCGCACCTCACCGCACTTTCCCTCCAGATCTTGTTCTCCGCTTCCTCAGCTGTAAGAGCCTTCTCAACGGCCTAGGCATAAGTTGTTTCTCCAGGTAACGTTGTAATCCTAACATCCCAGGCTATCATAGCATTAAGCCCCCTAATAAATCTATCCTACCTAGCAGCATCAGTAGGCACAAGATCTGGTGCAAACTTTGCAAGCCTGTCAAATTTTAGGGCATACTCTGTAACAGTCATATTGCCCTGCACCAAACCCACAAACTCATTAACTTTTGCTTCCCTGACGGCAACATTATAGTATTTATGGCTAAACAAGTCTCTGAAGCCTTCCCAACTCAAAGAAGTCACATCCTTAGTCTGCGATGCCATTTCCCACCAGATACGGGCATCCTCTCTCAACATATACGTGGCAAAGGCCACTCTGTCATGTCCCTCTATTCTCATGAAATCCAAAATAGTAGTAATCATGGTCAGCCATTGCTCAGCCTTAAATGGATCAGGTCCCCCTTCAAAGATTGGAGGTTGCTGCTTCCTGAACTGCTCATATAACGACTCCCACATGTTCCCAACCTCCCCAGACTGTACAACTGGTACCACTGCAGGTGTTACAATAGGGGCAGCACTCCCTGATGGAGCCTGCTGTCGCAATAGACGAATCGATTCATCTTGGCTCTGCAATCGAGCCTGCATATCTGCCATGACTTCCTGCCAGTTCTCAGGGACTGGCGGAGGAATCTGGCCCTGGTGATCACCCCCAGTCCCAGACCTAGTGCCGGCTAGTCGCATAGATTTTCTTGGACGCATAGCTATCCAAGTCAATCTGCAATCAACGACTCGGCAGTCAGACCATGATGACAGGTTAAAAGCTTCCCAAAATCCATCAAAGGAACATAACCAACCACAAACATTCAAAATATAGGCATTCATCCACATTCACCGACTGCTAATAAGCATGCCCCAACATTACCTCACAACAGCTAAGATAAAAGCATTCATCCATGCATAATATACAGTTAATCATTCAAATATTCATTTACATGCACTGCGATGCTAATAAGCAAGCCTTAATATTTTCACACAGCAGTCAAGGGCCAGGCCCTATCAGTATCTCATACATCCTATTAATCTAATGAACAATGACATTCATAATTCATTCCAAGCATACAAGCATATAAGCATACATACACATTACCAAACCCTGAATCGAGCTTGTCTCCAGTAGCGAATGTACATGTCTAGTCGGTCTTCAGGAACCCTTAAACCTATGAAACTCTGATACCAAGTTGTAATGCCCTGGATAGCCAGGACCGCTACACTATGTACTTATAAAGGCGCAAGACTTTCTAATCAAGTCATTTAGTTAAAAAAAAATGTGTCACTAACCATGTATGTGCTAGGGTTTAAAAGGGTTTTTGTCTCAAAAGATACATTTTATATAATTAAATAGTTTTCTTACATGGGATCCAAAAAAAAAAAAAACAGTATTTAAAAGTTGGTTTACAGAATTTCCAAAATACAGACAACCATCAGCCATTCAAAGGAAAAACAGACATTTATGGTTTCCCCCGTTCCTGCTTTCCCCTCAACCGTGGCGGCTGAGCAGCTGGTCATGTATAATCAGCTCCCAGAGCTCTCCAAGTTAGGGCTAATCAAGTTTGCCCTTGCTTTTACCTGCACCATGTAGCACCCATGAGCCAAGGCCCAGCAAGAAAACATATTATACATCACAAACAACAATAGCACACAATTAATCTTTTACGCATGATCAACACTTAACACTCATATTGACCATATAACATGTACTCAGAGTCAAAGATGCAATTAAACGTTAATAACAATCAAGCTACAAGATTATCAGGGCCGAAAACTTAGGCCGCGCCCTCTGTTTACCCCACTGACTCCGGCCCGCTTAAACCGAGCTTAGTGCATAATAATCTGTCCTCGGCTACCAGTGCCCGAGCCGCGCCCTGTGCGCTAGTGTAACCTTGGCGCTCTTAGGCCGTTGGTTTACTGTTTACATGGCATAATACCATTTTTTGAAAGCATACACATTAGGGAACCCTTATTCCCTTTACAATTACACAACCGAGTGCAGTTTTCTTACCTTTAATTTCCACGTTCACCAACTATAAGCGACGTCCCTCGAGCACGATCCGTTTCCCGAGCCCAAGCTTAACACCTAGTCACAACCAATGTAATGGATTCCATTAATATTTAAACAAAGGTTTCCGGGTACAATGACTAGCTTCCGGGACATCAAATTCCACCAAGTACGGTGGTGAAATCGTTCCTGAGCACACTAGGTTAAATTTCGGCGCTTAAAATCCCCAAAAGACCAGAAATGCACCTAAGGGCTGCGGCCCTTGAAACCTAGCTGCAGCCCACCCCTGAAACAGAACCCAAGCCCCCTGTAAGCAGACACGCGCCGCGGCCCTGCCCTATGGCACCGCGGCGCTCTCCTTTGGCCAAGCCTCCTTGGCTCTCTTGCTTCGTAGGGCCGCAGCGCTCTAGAACAGAGCTGCGGCCCTATCTTTCGTGCCCAGAAAATCCACCATTTCTAGCATCCTAACCTCATCCAAAACCATCCTAAAGCACCCTAACTCAAAACCCATTAATCACAAAACCTTTAACATGATTCTAACAACATAATCCAACAGAAATCCAGCTTAAAAACCTACTAAAATTCCATTTTGATTTCTGAAACCCTGCAACTCAAAACACCAAAACCATTCATGCAAAACTCAAATTTTAACCTCTAAATACGAGTTGAAGCTTACCTCTTTTGCTGAACCACTTCCTTGACAACCTCTGAGCTAAAACACAACTCAACTCTTACCTTAATCTTGGTTGAGTAACCCTTAGTCTGAGCTAGGCTAAACCTTCATGAATTCAGCTCAAACACAGAATTTTCGAGCTGATTTCCCTTAAATTCCAGAGTTTTTCTTGAAAGAGAGAAGAGAAGGAAGAGAAGAGCTCAATAGGTCGGTTTGGGTATTTTTGTTCTACTACTTTCTGATTACTTAGTCTAATCTTAGCTAATTAGATAAATCCCGAGGCTCGGGGTACCGGAAGCGTCCCCGAGGGCAAAACGATAAAATTCCCCAATATTCCCGCCTAAGCTTCTTGACCTCAAATATATCTCCATATATTTATTTCCATAACCCGATAGTCTAAATAACTACCCGATACCTAAAATACCTCTGACTTATCCAAAGTCAAATATTAAGCCCCGTTGTGACTTTTCCCGCTATCTAACTCCCTAGGATCGGCTCAAGTCGCACACTGCAAATCTACCCACATAATAATGTGGTTCTCACAGATATAACATTTAACCACATTTACATTCATATACTCATACAAGCATGCTTATCATATAATCGTGCATTAAATCAATAAATTCACACCTAAGCCAATTATGCCTTCCCAGCGGACTAATCAAGGCTCTTAAGCCATATTAGTGATATTTTTGGTCATTACACGCAACGAGCAACCAAGAGGTGAGGATGGTTGGTTTAAACCTAGGTGCGCCAAAATGAATGGGACACAGGGACCCTTATGCTTACTTAAGCAGTAAACGGTTAGAACCCGAGCAAGTTCTCTGATAAGTTATTCCCGGATAGTAGCTGTGAATATTGGCCATTCAGTGATAGTTCCTTGAGATACTAGGGGTTGCCAAGTTTGAGTGAGGCTGAACACCCTAGGGGCAACTGCTCACCAGCACCACTGATTAACATTGAAGTCTCTATAAAACCGTGTAACTTCGATTACACTCTAGGATAAGTAGTCATGCCCTAGGTAACTTGATGGTTACCCTTGTGAGAGATTTACTCTTGGATAAGTAGCGATGCCCTAGGTAACAAGATAGTTACCCTTGAGGGGGATATTTATTGGCTAGATCCTAGTGTTGAGACTCGGTTCTCCCTTACAGATTAACATTTATGCTGGAGGGGGTGTTATGCCCGAATTGTTGGAAGTTGTCGAGTGTTGGTCTCGAATTATATTGTGATATAATATATATATATATGCTTTCTCTAGGATTTTCTGAGTGCAGGGATTTATTTGTTGATAAGAAATAGTTGTGATATAATATATCAGCTTGCTCTGGGATTTTCTGAGTGTAGGAATTTATCTATTTATATGAAATAATTTTTCATTGGTTATTAGGCATGACCATAAGTTTGCCAGGACGCTTTTGCATTCTTGATATTGATTGTGTAGGGTCCGGATGGATCCGGAACACTAATTCTCTGCATGATTTTGTTTTAAGGTTGAACTTACTAAGAGTTTTCAATTGCCTAGTTGTTTCCTATTGTAGGTAAGAACAAGGGCAAGGCAGAGCAGTGAGCACTGGAGTCTACCTTGCAAATGTACATGTGGAACGACCTTTTGGGAAGCCGTTTTATTTTTTGAAATGTTGTGTTATTTTCCTAAACTAGGCTCACTCTACTCTTTATAAAATATGTTTGTATGAAATGTTATGTATGGCCATACAACTTTTAATTTTTTTTATACGGGTTATTGAGGCTTTTGGTTAAATGAAAACATTTATATTTCCGCATTATCGAGTCTTAAAAAATCAGATTCGTTACAACTGGGGTCTGTACCCCATCTTTCCCTTCTTTGTGGTCTCGGACCGGCTCTGATTTTTGCTGGATCATTTTCCCCATGAAAGGTTTATGCTTGCCTCGACTACTTCATTTTGGGATGGTTGGACAGCTCTGGGAGCGAAACTATACCCGGTTTGTGCCACTCCATAACTAGAGAAAGAAGCCGAAGAAGTTGGAGCATATCTTGATGAAGCGGGCGCATAGACGGTCGGAGTCATGAACTACATCCCAAGAGTTCTAGTAGGTCCAGACACCACTGGAGGTGCCGAACAGAGAGTTTTCGGGTACTGTGCTCCGTACCCTGAAAGGGTTTGTGTTGTTGGTTATGGTGGTGGCTGCCATCCAAAAGCTTGAATCTGAGCTTCCTCCCAATTCATGAAGACTTGAGTCCTCCTTATAAATTCTTCAAGGGTAGCTGCCTTATTGCGTTGCATGTCATCCTAGAGAGGGGATCTTGCTCTGATTCCAGATTAGAGGGATACTAAGCACCGCCCATCATCCACTTTAGTCTTTGAAGCTTCCTCTGTGAAGCGTTGGATGTTAGCCCTAAGGGTTTCAGTGGGATGTTGCTTAATGTTGGCTAGTGCACTGACCTCCATGTATAGATTCTGGGTGGCCACGAATTGCTTAAGGAAAGATGACTGCAATTCGGACCATGTTTGGAACGATTCTGTCTTGAGCCTTTTCCACCACTCTTCTGTAGGTTTGGCCAAGGTGATCGAAAAACACAGGCATTTTCCATTGTCGCAGACATGGGCTTTAGTCATCAAGCGATTGTAGCAAGATAGATGGTCTCTAGGGTAAGTGTTTTCAGTGTAGGCGGGTATATCTGGCATCTTGTACCCCTTAGGCAACATGACATCCAGGATGTGTTTTACACACAGTTCATTTTCTTCATCTTCACAATCAGAACCTCCACCTTCTTGATTTCAGACCAAGTGGTTCATGACCTTTTTGAGATCAGCCAACTGCTCCATCAACTGCCTGGCCATTCCATCACGAAGGGAACTCTTTTGTTACTCCCGTCGTTGAGGTTATTACTCAAGTCTCCTCCTCGAGGGTGAATCTTTTCTTTTCAGGCCTGCTCCTTTCGAGCATTAAGGCTCTCTCGCAAATCGACGCGGGATGTGTCATCTCCCAAACTAACAAATTTCGACTCCTCTCCACGTTTACGCCCTCCATGATCCTTGTTCACCAATGCATTGGGATAAAAATGTCTTCCTTGGTCATCATGTATTGGGACATTCAAGGGCTTAGTACCCTGCGGGCGTTTCCCATGCAAATTGTTTGGGTGATTCCACCCTGAGACAGGATTCACCCGTTCTTTCCTAGGGAAATGCCCTGGGTCCACCCTAGTTTTTGGAACGGAAGGAGTCTTCTTTTGGTAGTTTGATTTTTCCATGTGATCGACTGCTTTGGCCTTCCCTTTTTCTTGAGCTGGGTTAGAAGGACCGGCTTTGGGATGAAGAGATCATCCCGGAGGAGGAGTAGGGGTTGTAGTGTTGTTGGCCGCGCTAGTCCTTGTAGGTGGGACATGCTACTTAGTTCTTATGGGAGTAATAGCTAAGGGATTAACCGTAAATCCCTGAGTAGCAATAAAAGCTTGAAGATCCAGGAGGGACTCTTGCATTTGGCAGGTGGTCTCTTGTTGTTCTGCCATCCTTGCTTCTTGGTCGAGGACCTATTGTATCAGACAGACCACTTTTGAATCCTCCTATTCAGGTTCCACATCATTTCCTCCTGGATCGACGGGATTCTTGGCCTCATGGTATTTGTACCTCTCTCTGTCGTCCTCTTAATAGTCTTCATCGTATTTACACCCTTCTCCGAAGTTCTGGGAATCATCAGGGAGGGGCCCATGATATAGCACATCCTCTGGTTGGTCTTGAGGAAGTTGCTGGTTTTGCAATGGTTCTCCATTGTCTTGTTGTTGTTGATGTTGAGTAGGATCAAAAACGGTATGTCTGGTGTTCACCATCTTTGTAGAGGACAAGGACTGGTTCAAGCTTTATTCAGATCTCAATGAAAGCACCAAAAAGTTTACCTAGTGTTTCAAAAACTATAAATATATTGAGAAATAAGAGCTAGAAAGAAAGGCAAAGAAATGAACAAGGTCACAGTTTTTACGTGGTTAGGGCATTAATGAGCCTTAGTCCACGAGTCATTAGTATTGAGCTTTAGAGAATTTAACAATGGAGGTTTTCTGCAAGTTCAGCATCATTTTTTCTTGCAAGAGAAAATTGAGATCCTTGCTACAGTGCACAAATGACCCTATTTATAGGGAGTCATGTTCTGGGCCCCTTACTATGCTTATGCTACTCACTAGTTGTTGGGATTGGCATGGTCCGGGCCGATAAGGTTTGGTTGCTCATTATTCGTTGGGCCCTGGCCTCTCCCGAGAGCCCATGAAACCAGTTTTTCCGTGCCACGTGTCTAAGGTGTAAAATATGGATAACATTTACCCCCCAATTCTTCATCCGTGTTCGCGTGATGGAGACTTTCCTTCTTTGTCTTGGATCAATCACATGTTTCCCGGTTCGTTTACCTAACTCCTGGTTCATTTACCAAGATCCGGGTTGATCCGAGATAGTTAATTTATACAAAAAGATTCATGGATACTTGAGAAGCTTCAAGAGGTAATCTTAAATCTATTTGTATGTGATTTAATATATCTATATATGTATGATCTGGGCTAGTATTAAAATTTTTATTAAAAAAAAACCCATTTTGCTATGTATCTATGAATTTCACTTTTAATACCAACATGTTTTAACAGCAGTTGCCTACCGTCGTTAACTGTATTGTCGTTCAAAAGCACTATAGATGGGGGATCTTAACTATCGTAAAAAGTAGAACTATTGTCTATAGTCATTTTAAACGACGATTCTTAACCTTCATTAAAACTTTGTGAGAATTGCTATTACAAATGACTATTAATGGCGGTGAACCACCGTTTAAAGTTGACACTTTTTTCAACACTCATTAACATGATGCATTTCTAGTACCGTCTAAAGACTTTTGATTGTTAAGAACCATCATTGAAATTTGTATTTCTTGTAGTGATATAGACCTCCTCATTGAGGACTTGATTTAAGAATGTCGTCTTAGCATGTATCTTCTGAACATAATGGTCATAAATTGATGATAGTGGAAATAAAATTCTTATTGAGGTTGTTCTTGTAGGAACAGAATAATAAAGTCTAAATGCATGTTTCTTATTGTTCACATAAACAATATAGAAATAGAAAATAGAGAATCATGCTTGAATTAAATTTATACGTAAATAAATAAAACCATAATTACTTACGTGATACACAGCGGAACAACTACAACTCCACTCTTTCAGTTATTTATCATTTTGTTCTGTCTGAGTCGCTAGGATTGCCAAGAATTGAAACCGCTATCTATTGGTAATTGGTTTACCATGTGCATAGCGGAAAGCACATGGTGTTGGGCCTGGAGATTAAAAAAATTATTTAAATTTTTTTAAAAAAATCGGATCCATTAATATGGAAAACATTAATCATAGAGAAATAAAAAGATGACGATTTATCAATTGAAGAACTATCAAGAATCCTTGCTATCATGTTGTATCTCCAACGATCATCCCATCCAAAAGGAGTTCTTCAAAATACTCAGACCAAGATCTTCCAAGATGTATCTCTGTACCTCAACATATGAGATATTGGAATAATAGGTGTGATACAATTTTTCAGGGATAGAGAAAAACAGTACGATCTATTTTCTTTTTGTCAAAAGTCTTATGAGACTACTTCCTTCTAATAAATTTATATAAGAATTAATTAAGTTTTTGAAATTCAAAATTCAAAAATTCAAATTATAAATCAATTATTAAATAATTAATTAAACAAAAGAAATACCCAAGACCCATTCCTGGACCTTGTTACACGCCAACTACAGTGCACTGTAGTTGGCGTGTAACACATCGCCAATTTAAGAGATGTGTTCCAACCATTTTATTTTAATTATTATTTATTCAAAAATATCTAAACCTCATATCATATTTATCATATTAATTAAAGAATAAGTATCCTTTCAAATTCAAATCCAATTTGAATTATCCGAAATATATTTTTCACATTATTTAAATAAATAAAACTAATTAATTATCTTAATTATTTAAATGCTTTTTTTGAAAATACCAAAATAATTTTCAAAAAATATAATTAATTAATTAATTTTTAAAACTAATTAATTAATTTGTCTCAATAATATATTTGACCCTGAAGAACAAATTTATTCAAAATATGCCATTTTCGTGTTTTTGCCCAATTTAAACTCTTATCTTGAATGGTGTTGATAGAGACATCTCGGGAACCTATGGACCTATAATTTGGAGCTTAAATAAATTTAGATTATTAATTAAAATACTTTAATATAATAACCTTAATTTATTAATCTCAATATTATTCCACTAAAAATATGAGATTATGCTCTTGTAATTATAGACATTTATTTATTGAGTACTTTTAAATATATAAAAAATGTTCATCGATTTAATCACTACATACAATTCAATCCTCCATTAATGATTCATAATCAAAGTAGGAATTAATTACCATTTAACCTCTTTTATTATATCTTGTTTCTTAAAGTACCATTAACTTTACTAGTGCATGTTAATTCATAAATTGATTTATGAATTTGAGCTCAATAACCTTTCAATTACAAAAACAAACCTTTAAGAGAAACATTATTCAATTTCCCTAGGAAATGTATAGATTTCATCTCTTTATATTATGTCTCCAGCCATTTACATCAACGAGTTCCCAAAACAAAAGTTTTCAGCCTGATCATATGACATGAACAGGAGTTCATAATAACTTTAGGATTAAGATCAATTTGTATATGATGTTATTATTGATATGATTAATTAATATTTATAAAGTAAACATTATTAATAAGTATTAATAACATATCAGGTCTAGTTCATGTATAACCACTTTATACAAAGTACCTCCACTAAGATGTCCCACCACATCAGTAATCCGAATCTAGATTACATGTATTCATAATACTAGTAAACTGCACTTATAGTATTTTATCCAAAGATTCCACATAACTTTGTTTTACTGCAACTGTTTCAATTCGTTCCCTGCAATCTTAATCCTCTCATACCATTACAAGATTGTGGTCACAATAATGAATTTGGGAATTTTCTGATGTTCATATAATATTATTCTAATAATAATAAACACACAATATATGAAAAAAATTTATTTCAATTATTTATTTCATAAAATATTTTTCAAAACATATGCTTTAAAGGGATCTAATCCCAACACTTTCTTCTTAACCACAGTCTTCCTCGGCGTTCTTTGATCAAGCCTAAACTAGTGTGGACAGAGTCTCAACGCATGAGATAGAATTCTCTATGGGAAGAAGAAGAAGAAGAAGAAGAAGAAGAAGAAGAAGAAGAAGAAGAAGAAAAAGAGATAGGCAACCATAAATATGGGACATAGTGTTTAGATTTTTTTTTTCCTGATTCACTTAGCAAGAGAACAAAATATTGTCAGAGCACTCCCCTATCACTTCCTTTATATAGGCACTACCTAGGGCACTAACTGATACACTTAACCGTAGTTATCAATTATTTAACCCTAGTTATCAATTATTTAATTAAATTAATTAAAACACAAACTCAGCTATTAATTTGAATTCAAATAGTAATTTATTTATTTTTATAATTAATTAATTAAATAATTTTTTAAATTAAGTATTTATAATTTGAACCTTAATTTTATATTATCTATTAACATCAACAAAAATTTCTCAATATTAATCTTCCCAAAAGTTTACAAATTCTCTCGTTTAACCCCTAATTCTTCATTCATGCATATATCATAAAATTGACCTAGACAATTTGAGTTTACAATTGATAATAAAATCAATTGCTTGAGACATTTAGACCTGATTTAATCAGAGATGATGTAGGGACCATGGATCCATGATCACAAGCTTCAATAAGTTCCTGTGAGTTTCTGTATAATATAAATTATCTCACAACTCACTAATTCCTCGTGTCTCCACTATATACTCGTAATTGAACTCTAGAATTCATAGAATGTATTTCTAAAAATATACATACATTATCCATTGTTATAACCATTATCGTCTGTTAATCCTTTATTGATGATTTACTAATGAGCAAAGTAAAAATTATCGTTTTACCTTTCATTGGCATTTTATCCTTAATTCTACCAAGTTCCTTGTAAATGATAAATATGTGAACTTGATCACAAAACTGAGATCTCAATCATTTAACCACTTGAACTAAACTATTAAAGAAATCATCTTTTCACTTCATATACAGAAGCTATAGATTTCTTATCTATGATGGATACTCTCATTCGATTACACTATTGAACCTCCAAGATGTAAGTATAGGCTATGTCGCAGGGTAAGTTTTAACGAACAAGTCAAAAGATTCAGATAACATAATTAATAGAAATATATGTTCGTATTAATTTAGAATATCAGGGACATAACAGAATGGGTGGGGTTTTTAAAAAACATTAATACTGAGCCATGATCAATACATATATTTATACATTAAATCAGTGCACAAAACTAATGCAGACGAATACCTCTTGTAGCCTATCAAGAATCCTTGAGTCTTTTCGTATAATCAAATGATTTTCCGGTCCACGCAAATACTCACACCAAAGTCTTCAAGGCCATTCCTCAAACACACAAGGACGTGTGTGGGCACGTGAGATTCACTAGTTTGATTATTTAGGCTCTCTAGATGTTCTCAACACAAGAGATCTAGAGAGTTTGGAGAAGAGAAGGCTTAGAGAGTTCTAGAAATTTTTAGGCTTAGAAAATTTCTATCGACTTGTGCGCCTCATAAAAATTGCTTCTTTTTAAAGATAATAAAACAATTTTATTTCTTTTTATTTTATTAATTCAAAAATGATCATTTAGATAGTTAATTTAATTATTTATTTTAATAAATTAAAATAGTGATTAAATAAAAAATTAATTAAACAAATAACATTTGAATTTAAACAATTCAAATCTCAGGGACATGTGGCAATGAGTGTGATGCTACTCATTGTTCATGCACAGTGAGTGGCGTGTTGCACACTCTGTTGTCCCTACTTTTTCTCATTTATTAGTTTAATTAAATTAAGATAATATATTTATTCAAAAAATAATATAAATATTATTTCAAAAATAAATATCAATTAATTAAAAATTAACTTTATCTTAAATGATCAGATTTGAATAAATATCTTATACTAAGATACTATTAAACTCTCTATAATATTAATCCAAACAATGATTAATATTTATTTATTCTAATATAAAGTTTTTCAAATAAAAACTAACTAGTTAAATAATTAAATAATTCATAATTAATTAATTAGACATAAGTATCACTTAGCCCTGGAAAATTAATTATTTTAAAATTTAGTCATTTTCTCCATTAATCTTGTCTATGATATCTTTACCCTTGACAGTGTATTACAGAGACGACTCGGGGACCATGGACCTCTAATACTATGCTTCAATAAACTAGACTATTAGTTCTACTATTTTATTAAATAATCTAATTTATTAATTCTATTATTACTCCACTATAAATATTGAATTACACTCTTAGTAATTATAGAATTATAATTACATAGTAATCTCTTGCAGTTCATTGATATAATCAATATATGTAGTTTTGTCCTCCATTTATTGGTTTGTTAATTAGAGCTGGTCAAGGTTTACCGTTTTACCATTCTAATTACCTCTTATTCCTGAAGTATATTTGATTCACCAGTGAATAATTAATCTATAATCATATTATAGATTTGAGCTCTAAAATTATTCAATCTTATAATTAACATTTAAAGGAACCAATATTCGATCCATTAGGAAACACATGGATTCCATTATTGTAAAACATATTCCCAACCATTCAAGCTATTGAATCTCCAAAAAAAAGTCACTAGCCTCATTATATTAAGAGACCTTAACGAATGAATCAAAAGTGAAAATTTGTTTTTCTAAATAAATTACCAAGTAATTACTAGCTTACATTACATGCGGAATTGTCTTAAGCAGTTGGGTAAAACATACAATCTGATTAATTGGACAGGGATACTGCTAGTTAAAATTGACATAAGAGATTTTTACATGGTTCGTTTACCCTAGTTCATGGAGCCATGCTTAGAGAAGAAACTTATTAGTAATGAACACAAATACAAAAGTAATGTCTTATACACAATTAGACTCCCTCTATATTGTTGTTACACTCTTTTGTATCACACCACCAATCTCGTTTCTACAATAGTTAGTGCTTGACTCGAACTCCCTTCGAAGGTGAATGACTGATTTATTCCTCCCGAAGAAAGACTTGCGTGACTTTTCTCCCGAAGGCCTCGATGGTTTCTTCTTCCGAAGAAAGTCTTTGAATAGCTCTCCTCCCGATGACTGTATAAGTATCCACAACGGAAATTACACCTTAAATCCTAAAGTGTGTCAATACAACGGGAAACACACACTATAAAACAAGACTAAGTGTTTCCACTCTTAATCTCACAAAAATACAGTTTTCACTCTTCAATAATAAAAAATATGGACTATGAAGGAGTGAATTTCCCTAGCTTCACAGACTCCTATTTATAGCAAGAAGAAGACCTTCTTTCGCAGCTCACAAAACCATGAAAGAATATCCCTATAAGGAAAGTCTGTCTGTTGGATTTGTCAGTTACCCATTCTGCTCAGCAGTTAGACATTCTGAGAGCTCAGCATGTACCTGGATAGACTAAGAAAGGGAAACAAGCCACCATCCTTTGATATGAATATCAGAGTGGATTTTAACATAATCAATTCATAAAAATCAAACAAAAATATACATAATAGATTTATGAAAGGTGATATTAAAAGACATAATAGAAACACACTATTTGAAGAAATAACCAAAGATATTTTATTTCCATAAAAAATCTTTAATTAAATAGAAAATTGACTCTGTGAGATTTCCATAAAATGAACTGAGTACTATAAAAAATGACAAATATAAGTTTTCCAATTTATGAATTTTATAGCCTCCCTGTTTGGCAACTTTATTGACAAAAATGTTTTTTTTTTATAATACTCAATCAACCTGCATCAATAAGTGTTAGCCTGCATAAAACGATTATGCAATATCTCAAATCAGAACAAGGAAGAGATATATCAAAATATCAAACTGAAAAATCAATTTCTTCCCCTGAGAAAGATGTCCAAACTAAAAAAAAAAAACCCTAAAAAAACCATAATACTCCCCCTTTTTTACTATCAAAGGGCCAAAGTATAAACCACAGTTTCAAAATAAAGCATAAAATTTCAATATATAAATAAAGTCTTAAACCAACAACAAAAAACTAAAAATCAATGAAAGTGACCGACTACTTCTTTGGTTTGGATGAAGAGGCACAAAGACTAAACACATTGTCAAGAAGAAGTTGTTGAGTCTCAGCAACGGAAAATATTTTGTCCAGGAAGGTAGTCTCGCGGTATTGAATGATTCCAATGGCAGCCTCCAAAGCAGATAGTTCAGACTCCCAAGCAGGGACATCTGCAGAGTCACCTGACCCATCAGTTGACTTGATTGTGAGATCAGCAGGCTTGACACGCTTGGAAGAGCCTTGGTAGTTTCCTCTTTTACCTTGTAGGTGGTGCTTTTTCGAATAGCCACCATGGTCTCATAAAATTTTTTGAGAGCGTTCTATGAGGATAGGATTTTGTATATTGTGGATGCCAAAAATCCACCAAGGAAAAAATCTCTGATCCCTGGTTGAAATACATGTCCAAGGGTCACTTAGTCATGCTATCGGGCTCGGGCCTATAGGACTCATGAGACCACGTTCTAGCCAACACTCCCAAGCGCCCCGTAGGTCTCTGCCTTGCTGAAGATTAGAACCCCTCGCGCCCAGATGCCACACACCTAGGCCTCGCGAAGCCATCGCCTCGCATTCAACCGGGGTGCCTCGCGCCAGCGTCTCGCGCGCCCAAGCCAGGGCCACACACCTGCGCCTCGTGCCAGCATCTCGCGTGCCCAGGCCCATGCCACGGACTTGTGCCTCGCGCTAGCACCTTGCTCCAGAATCCTGCGTGCCCAGGTCCGTACCGTGCACCTGCGCCTCACACCAGCATCTCGCGCGTCCATGCTTGTGCCACGCACCTGCTCTTTGCGCCAGCGTCTCACGTGCCCAGGCCCATGTCGCGCACCTGCGCCTCGCGCCAACATCTTGCTCACCCAGCAAATGTACCCCGTGAGGTCTGCATTAGGTGGGCCTCGTGCAACACTTAGCAGCACCCTTGGCACACACCAATCGACCCCACGGTGACTCACACCAATGGAGTGATTATATTAGCAGAGAAGGAACCTTCAAAGGTTAAAACAATAGGCGCTCTATGAGAACCTACATGCGGCTCAAAGAGATCGTATGAGTATGAAGTACATACTGATGTACGACTCTGAGGACCCCAGGCATCTGATCTTCATATACATGCCACATAGGTAGTGATCGTACAAGTAAGGTACCTAGTGTGGTCCTTCTCAGCCTACCCATGACATCCGTATCCGACAAGTAGTGGTGGTACGAATTAGTACGAGATGTGGTGGCATGACTTGCATGCTTCTGACCTTTTATCAGTATCAACACCACAACCCTCTGCTCCACCAAGACCTGTGCCACTACCATGGCAACGTACCCAAGTACCTTCTTGTCCCCTGGGACCACTTTGTATCCAAGGCCATTAGAGCCAAGCTATAAATAGAATTCCACCCCTCAAACTAAGGGGTTGGAAAATTCATTGTATACATAGACTATTAAGCAATATACGAATGTTTACTCCATTGTTGATCTGCATTTATTTTTCCTTAGGTCTATTCTATGTTCTTATCTTGTTATCTTCTTACTAACCTTTGAGTTTTCTGACCTAACATCATTGACGAGTTCTCGCCGTCAACAGTTTGATGCCGTCTGTGGGCAGGATGACTCTCAAACCGTTGTTCTTCCATCAATTTTGTCAAGAAAAAATTCCAAGGCGTTCAAAACGCCTATGGGAATCTCAGGATGCTGAGATCCACCTTGACGGAGGCCAGCCGAAGGCCTTCAGAAGAGACCCTCTGCCACCTGAGAATGGAGACATGCCGATGGAACATTCAACCCCTGGAGAGGAGGAGGCAACACTCCTGGCAGTCCAACCTAGGGGAGGTCATCGTGGGACATCTACGACCCGTGTGGGTGGCCTGAGTATGCACCTTCCTCCTTAACCACCGATTGCACCACGCTCTGGCCACAATGGAGAACATGTAGGAGGTGTTGAGTGACCTTCTCTAAGGAAGGTCAAGCATGCCTCTTCCCCAGCATAGAAGAAAAAAGCATGAACGAGGAGAAACCACCATACCCGTGGACGGTGACAAAACATAGCTCTCCACTTGTTGTACCCCTTGCCCAGAATGCAAGGAAGATTGTACACAAGTGGCGGAACCAGGTACGAGCCCCACCTACGGGAGGTGCGAACCCAAGACTCCCCCCACAAAAGCTTCTCCTGACTTGAGGGAAAAATTTAACCAGAGAGGGTTTGGGGTAAAAACCACATCCCCTGCAGCTCCTCCAAGGGACACAACCAAAGCAAGGGTTCTGTCTGAGAACCCACAAGATTCCTTAAGCAAAAAGAAGAAGGAATTAGACACCAAAATGTAAAGCCCTCAAGGCAAGATCATCACTGCACCTGGGGGCACAGAGATGATGAAGAATTTGACCATGATTCACCCTTCACAAGGGAGATCTAGGTTGAGCAACTCCCCACCAGCTTCAAAGAGCCTCGCATGGCTGCGTACAAGGGCATTATGGATCCAAAGTATCACTTAGAATCCTTCAATAACTTGATGAGGTTAAGGGGGGTCAACAATAGAGAAAATTTCCATTACTTTGTCGTTACACTTAAAGGAGTTGCATACAAGTGGTTCAAGAGGTTAAGGCCAGGAACCATCAAGTCGTGGCAACAATTCTCTAGTGAATTTCTTCAGCAACACTGTGCAGTCTGTGATTATGTTATACCAATTACTAGCCTCGCTAACATAGAACAAGGTGAGAATGAATGTCTGAAGAGCTATATCCATAGGTTGAATATGGAAGCAACAAAGTTGGGAAGTTCAACTAGAGAGGAGCTCAAGATGGCTATTACAGCCAGAGTTTGTTCAGGAAGCATATTATGGGGTAACATGCTTAAGAGAGAGGTTAAAAACTTAGATGACTTCTTCGAAAGAGCACAAAAGTATATACATATGGAAGAGGGCCATAACAATTTGCATGTTGAGGAAAGTGAACCTTCCTTCGATCACCCTTCTACCAATACGTTTGAAGATTCCGGGTAAAAGAGAACGTCGTGATAGAGGTGTCGATGATCAAGTTAAAAATTGGAAGAGGACTACACAAAGGCTTCAAAGAAGATGATTCATCAAATCATCGCAATCGGCCCCCATAAAGATCCAAAGGAGTCGTCTAGCTAATTCCAGAGATCTGTAATCGTTAAAGCATATCAGAGAGAACGAAAAGCAAAGTACTTGGAAAGAAGGATCCGACAAACCACTTACACTATATTGGATCCGACCTCAACATGCACCTAGCCATGTGCAAAATAGGTGCCTAGCCTTGCAAGCCTCAATAGGCATCTCGCATTGCGCAAATTAGGTGTCCAACCTCGCGAGCCCCAATAGGTTCTTGGCCAAGTGCGAAACAGGCATCTAGCCTTGTGACATACATATATATAAAAGTATTTATAATACATATATGTGAGAGCGGTGAACCTTATGAGACAACATTTGAATCTATAAGGACTATCTACCCATATAGAATCTAAAAAAGTTAAAAGGTCCCTCAAAAGCTACCTCGTCACGGATAAACCCAACCTATAAAGGAACCATGTTGCAGAAGACGAAAGGGGAACCCAAAGAGATCCCTAAGTCTAGATCAACTGAGTCACCTTACCATGGGAAAAGGGCCTTGAAAATAGGTGTTCGCAAGATTTCACAAGGACCATCTCCCTACAAGGGTCCCGACTCGAGGAAAGATCACCTCAAAATCCAAAAAAGGGTCTCAAAGAAGACGCTTATGAAAAGGGTTTCAAAGAAGACGCTTGCGAAAAGGGTCTCAAAGAAGATGCTTGCGAAAGGGGTCTCAAAGAAGACGCTTGCGAAAAGGGTCTCAAAGAAGACGCTTGCAAAAAAGAGTCTCACAGAAGACGCATGCACAAAGGGTCTCGAAGAAGATGCTTGCAAAAATAGTACTATGCATAATGATGAGAAGGATGATTCTCGCACAAAATAAAACGAGCGCGCGAAAATATATAAAAGGATAGCGAGAACCCAAAGGGTCAACATATCCTTACGAGTAATTAAGGTGCACCAATAGACACGAATCACATGCAATAGAGGTGTCCCAAAGGGAACCCTTTAAAAATAAAGCTTTTGACCATAAGTAATTGCGAAAGTCCCTCACACAAAAAGAGAGAGAGAATGGCTTGTCAGAGTCCTAGACTAAGGAAAACAAGGCGAAGAGACACCTCACACCTTGCAAGAGGATCTCGCATAGCAAGGGCACCCTCCCTCGGCAAGACTACCCTCGACTTTATAGTTCAATCGGGCTTCATTCCTTCATTTGACATCAATATAAATGACACCTTTAGATATAGATGAAGAATGAAGTCACAGAAACACAAAAGAAGGTTGAGAGGCCTCGCACAGCGCGAGGGCCCTCGCATAGCGAGATCAACTATAGCCTAGTGCTTCCAAACACTCTTGTCTAAATATTTAACGTGCCCCTAAGCCTCGTATAAGCCTTATCCTTGGAAGGAAGGTCGATGAAGGCCCTGGGATGTCAACAGGTGAAGCACGAAGAAAATGAGTCAAGCCTCACCATGTGAGAGGGTCTCGCTGTGCATGACTATCTTGCATAGAAAGGTCCTCATCACCCAATAGTGCTTAATGACATCCTTCCCTGCTTTATATGCCTCCAAGAATAAAGCAAGTATTGCACTCATGAAAAATAAGTATAACATCATAATAAGTCTATAAGGACGTCCAAAGACCTCGTCATAGACTGGGGGCAAGTGTGGATGCAAAAAATTAACCAAGGAAAAAATATCTGATCCCTAGTTAAAATACATGGCCAAGGGTTACTTAGTCATGCTATTGGGCTTGGGCCTATAGGACTCATGAGACCATGTTCTAACCAACACTCCCAAGCACCCTCTGCCTTGCTGAAGTTAGAACCCCTCGCGCCCATATGCCACGCACCTGGGCCTTGCGAAGCCACCACCTCGCATTCAGCCGGGGTGCCTCGCGCCTAGTGTCTCGGTCAGGAGGGCCTCACGCCTGGTATCTTGGCCAGGAAGGCCTCGCACCTAGTGCCTTGGCCAGGAGGGCCTCGCGCCAACGTCTTGCATGCCCAGGCCCGTGCCGCGCACCTGCGCCTCGCGCCAGCACCTCACACCAGCGTCTCGCATGCCCAGGCCCATGTCGCGCACCTGTGCCGCACGCTAGCACCTTGCACCAGCGTCCCGTGCGCCTAGGCCCATGTCGCACACCTGCGCCTCCTGCCAGCATCTTGCGCCACTGTCTCGCGTGTCCAGGCCTGTGCCGTGCACCTGTGACTTGAGGCAACGTCTCGCCCACCCAGTAGATGCACCCCGTGAGGTCTTCATTAGGCATGCTTCGTGCACCACATAGCGGCACCCTCACCACGCCAATCGACCCCACGGTGACTCGCACCAATGGAGTGATTATATTAGCTGAGAAGGAACCTTCAAAGGTTAAAATAATAGGCGCCCTATGAGAACCTACACGCGACTCAAAGAGATTGTACAGGTATGAAGTACGACTCTGAGGACTCTAGGCATCTGATCCTCATATCCATGCCACATAGGTAGTGGTCATACAAGTGAGGTACCTGGTGTGGTCCTTCTTAGCATACCCCTTACATCCGTATCTAACAAGTAGTGGTGGTATGAATTAGTACGAGACGTGTTGGAATGACCTACTTGCTTCTGACCATTTATCAGCATCAACACCACAACCCTCTGCTCCACCACGACCTGTGCCACGACCATGACAACGTACCCAAGCACCTTCTTGTCCCATTGGGCCACCTTGTATCCAAGGCCATTAGAGCCAAGTTATAAATAGAATTCCACCCCTCAAACTAAGGGATTGGAAAATTCATTGTATACACAGACTATTAAGCAATATACGAATGTTTACTCCATTGTTGATCTGCATTTATTTTTCCTTAAGTCTATTCTAAGTTCTTATCTAGCTATCTTCTTACTAACCTTTGAGTTTTCCGACCTAACATCGTTGACGAGTTCTCACCATTAACTTATATGATACTAGGAAACATAAGAAATTGAGACTTTCACTATCCTTTCATTAGATATGGAATATGATCCATGATCACCTTAGGTAGATTCATCGAAAGTACTGTGCCTACCTTAGACAGAAAAAATGCAAGCTCTTGCAAAATAGTAGCAGAGTGAGTAGTAGGGATCCAATTATCACAAGAAAATTTGTATAAAGCACCATATTTATGAGTGAGTTGTAGAACCTTAAGGGATGTGTTTTTGGAACACTCAATGGTTTGACCTACCGTCTCCGAAGCCCCAACATTTTTATCTAAATCAACAACCTCAACTCCTGGTATAGGAACACCCAAAACCTGAGCAATCTTACCCTCACTAAATTTAAACCATTTCCCTTTAACATAGAATTTTTCACACTGAATGATTCCACATCAGTGATTTCAGAGGTCAAATTATTAACAATCCTTGCACAACTCTAGGGACATAGCTCTCAAACCCCAGTTCCGTCCCAATCCAACAAGTATTCTCAAGAGGCTTAATAACCGTAAACTTCCTATGAGCATCTATCACAAAATTCCTCTCAACAATAAACTCCCTATTTTCATATTTTGATGAGAATCATTAGAGACATGGGTAAAGTTGTACACCTTGGGTGGAGACTCCGGAGATGAGTGGGTCACCATCTTCTTAATATGTTTTGGGGCAGTTTCGGTCATGGGATTTTTGCCAGTAGACTTGGAAGCCAAGAGTTCCTTCAATGGTGTCGCTTTCACAACAAGAACAAAAGAGGGTCCCTTTTTGAACACTTTTAGAGATGTAACAATAGGAAGGTCAATCATTTCCTCCAAATGATCAGACTCAAAATTAGAAACATGGGGATCCAACTCCATAGTAGGGTCTTCTTCTTAATCAATACACTCAAGAAACTCGGATTCAATGGCAGTCGCATCACTTTATTTTTCTGAGGATGAACAGGGTGGAGGAACTTTGCGAAGACAAGAGCCCTTGGGTGTTGGAGTTGTCGAGTCCAAAGTGGTTGAGGAAGATGAGTTGGTGGACTTCTTGGATTTGAATTAAGAGGAAAGCTTCTCCACAATAGATTTGGCCACCACTTTCTTCACAAGAACATCAGGCAAAGGAGATGAATATGATGCAGTCTTTGAGGAGTTGGGGTAGAGAGCCCATCCTTGGCTTTTTTAGTATCTAGAACTTGCTGCTCAAGATCAGACTCATCGAATTCAGACCCAAAGATTTCTGGCTTAGTCTAAGGTTTCTCAATCTGCAACTCTGCGGCAGGAGTTTGTGAAACCGTCATTGGAGGGGCGGTTAACAGTTGAATCACACAATCACGAGGCCCTTTCTCTAGGATTTGAGCAGTCGTCATCATCTTTCTTCCTTTGGTCTTGGAGAGAGATCCTTTCAGGGTGAGGGCTGCCGAAGTTCCCTTGTCGGCATTCTTGGATGAACCTGCTCCTCGGGTCTTCACCATTGTTTTGTGGAAAAACAGGTTAGAGAGAAGCACATACAGAGAGACAGAGATACACGAGAATGAATAGTGGTGCTAGGACTCGGTGATGGGATTGGATTATATAAGGATCCATGATTCAAATTTTAAAAGCCAAAAAGAAGAAATTTTATGCAGTAACTGCCCATTTGATTGTGTACACACTTTTGGGAAACTACCACAATTGGTGCCAAAATTTAAAAATAGAAATTATGGAAAATATGGACCCATGTTTATAGGATATGTGAATTAAGGCAATAACCAATTAAATACATTCCCAATATGCAAGATACGGTCATCCCCCCGCCCCCCTTTATTATTTTATTTATTTATTATATATTTCTTTATATTTATTAAACAAAAATTGCCGAAAAATGATGTCATTTGATTTGGTGCTCAATAACTTTGTGACCTGTCCAAAAATAGAGAAACAATCCAATATAATGATTAGCAATATTTTGAACTAATTAAACAATTAGAGAATCTATTTAGAAATAAGGTAACATTTTTCAAGAATTAAATACAAGATTATTTTACCAAATATTCTTTAGATACTAAAAAAAATGCTTTTTGGTTTTTATTAAGATTTTCTCTCTTTTATTTTTACTTTTCAACTCAAGGAAATATGTGTTTGAAAGTGATAAAGCCGAGTGCAATGAGGACATGTTAAGATAAAACTGCTAACCAAAATTTTGAAAAAAATCTTAGGACTACAGATCACTAGAAATGAGCACACACATAATGAGGACATGACAAGATAAAAAATATTTATATTGAAGCACAAACTCCAAAATATTTTCTAAGAGAGTCAAACCTAACATTATCAAGCGCTTTAGTAAAAATGTCAGCAATTTGTTTTGCAGTCTCAACATATTCCAAAACCAGGGTTTTATTTTCCACAAGTTCCCTGATAAAATGATGTCTAATATCAATATGCTTTGTCCTAGAGTGTTGAATATGATTTTTAGAGATATTTCTTGCACTAGTATTATCACAAAAAACTACCAAATTTTCCATACTTATCTCTTAATCGACCAACATTTGTTTCATCCCCAATAGCTGAGAACAACAACTTCAAACAGCTTTATATTGGACCTCAGCAGTAGACAAGGAAATGGAATTTTGTTTTTTGTTGTGCGATGACACCAGATTATTCCCCAAGTAAAAGCAACCATCACTTGTGCTTTTTCTATCATCAACATTTCCTGCCCAATCAGCATCACTAAAACAGACAAGATTAGAGTTAGTTTCTCTTGAGTACCAGAGACCATACTCAAGTGTTCCACTCAAATAACGATTAATACGTTTAACTATTGACACATGGGATTCCATACCTGAAACATACACCTACACTATAACAAATGTCAGGGTAACTAGCAGTGAGGTATAAGAGACTACCTATCATGCATCATCCTTGGTCAATTTAAGAGTAGTAGCCATAGGTGTTTTTGCATTTTTGGATGTATCCAACCCAAATTTTTGAACCAAGATTTTTGCTTACTTACTCTGAGAGATAAAAATCCCTTCATCTTTCTGTTTTACCTGTAATTCTAGGCAAATGGTCAGTTCTCCCAACCATGCTCATCTCGAATTCATCCTGCATTTGCTTCACAAATTCCTGCACTTTAAGATGAGAAGTAGAACAAAAAACAATGTCATCTACATAGATTTGAGCAATAATTATGTGAGAATCATTATCTTTGATGAAAAGACTTTTTTCAACTCCCCCTCTTTGATATCCTTTGAGGATAAGACATTGGGCTAAACGCTCATACCAAGCACAGGGTGCTTGTTTTAAACCGTGTAAAGCCTTTTTTAACTTAAACACTTGATTAGGATGATGAGGATTGTTGAATCCCTGAGGTTGCTCAACATAGGCTTCTTCACTCAAAATACCATTCAAAAAGGCAGATTTGACATCCATTTGAAATAGTTTTGAACCAATAATACATGAAATAGCCACAAGCAACCTAATAGATTCAAGTTTTGCTACAGGAGCAAAAGTTTCATCAAAATCTACACCTTCAGTTTGTGTGTATCCTTGAGCCACTAACATAGCCTTATTTCTAACAATTGTACCAAATGCATCACTTTTATTTTTATAAATCCATTTTGTACCAATCACATTTGTTTGGCTAGGTATCGGCACAAGGTACCAAACATCATTCCTCGTGAATTGCTCAAGTTCTTCCCGCATAGCCTTAATCCAAGATTCATCAGAAAGTGCTTCTTTCACATTTTTTGGTTCAATTGATGAAATAAAATACACATATTGACAAAGATTTACATACTTTTTGTGAGTTACCATACCTTTCACAATATTACCTATTACCAGGTCAATGGGATGATTCTTTTTTATTCTGAAGGAAGGTTCCTTTTGAACAAGGTCAGTAACATTTTCAGAGATTTTGTTACTTTCTTGTATGGAAGTTGATACCTCTGCTTTTGAATTATCATAATCTGGATTGGTGTCCTCAGGTGTAGACACAGATGCCTCAGATTCTTTGACAATTTCGTTAACAAGATTGACTATTTCTTCTTCATTGGAGTAAGCTAAATTTTTTTTCATCATCAAACACAACATTAGCAGACACCATAACAGTTTGCGTTCTCATATTGTACAAACGATAAGCTCTACTGTTTATGGAGTACCCTAAAAAAATACCAACATTGCTTTTGGCATCAAATTTTCCGAGATGTTCACGATCTTTAAGCGCATAACATACACACCCAAACACATGAAAGTAACTTACATTGGGATTCTTACCTCCCTATGTTTCGTATGGGGTTGGAGAAGTTCCTGGTTGAAGATAGATGCGATTGATGGTGTAGCAAGATGTATTGATGGCTTCGGACCATAATCTCTTGGAAAGCTTTTTGGTGATTAACATCAATCTTGCCATTTCTTGAAGAGTCTGATTCTTTCTTTCCACGACTCCATTTTGTTATGGTGTCTTAGGAGCTGAAAATTCATGAGCTATGCCAAGAGATTTAAAAAAGTCATCATAAACAGTATTTTCAAATTATTTCCCATTATTACTTCTTATTCTAACAATTTTCCTTATGTTATAATCTTTTTCAACTCTCAATTTTAAACACGGGCTTTTAAAAGCATGAAACGTATTAGATTTTTCTCTTAAAAAAACATCCTAAATAAAGCAAGAAAAATCATCAACACAGACAAAGATGTATTTTTTACCACTTATACTTTCAACATGAATGAGACCCATTAGATCCATGTGAAGAAATTTGAGCACTTTTGATGTATTAATGTCAGAAATACCTTTGTGCATCTTTTTGAGTTGCTTACCAAGTTCACATGGTTCACATTTTCCAGAACTCTATTTTCCCTATTTAGGCAAATCACGAACAAGCCCTGCAGTTGAAAGTTTTTCAAATTTTTTAAATTAATATGTCCGAGTTTCTCATGCCACCAATCTGTAGATTTTTTCATAACCATATGACTTGTCAGATTTTCAGACAAAGTGTAACAATTATCAATTGAGCAAAGACATTTTAACAGATTGTTTCCTTCATTATCAAGAACCACACATTCATCACAGGAAAAATTTACAACAAAACCTTGTTCACAAATTTGACTTATGCTAATAAGATTTGCTTTAAGACCTTCTACCGAAAGAACATTTTTTGATTTTGGTAAACCTTCAAAGTTTAATGTTCCTTTGCCAAGAACTTTCATTGCAACACCATCTCCAAAGGTAAGGACTCCGCAATTCATGGGCTTAAAATCAATAAGAATGGTTTTATCACCTGTCATGTGACGAGAACAACCACTATCAAAATACCATGCATTTGAAAAACAAGTTCTTAAACAAGATAAAATGAGAAGACATTTGATTTTACTCCTTTTTTCCCAAACCTATTTGGGATGGTTTTTTGTGGATGAATTTTCCCGTGGAACATGAGATTTTAGGTAATTCATTTTGAATAGTCTCAACAGGGTAAAACATCTTGGTCGGATATTCCCTTTAACACCACATAAATGACATATTGGAACGAAAGGATTTGTTTTCCTTTTGAGTATATTTACCTTTTTACTAGAATTTCTTTTGTCAGATACCCCAATTTGTGATGTTGAACTTTCAGACAAAACAACTGTTCCTGCTGAGACGAAATTGTGAGAAATAGGCAAAAAAAATTTATTTAAATGCGACGACTTTTTCTTTGGATATTGATTTGTCCATTCCAATTCCTCCACAATTTCAGCCTTTTGACCTGCACACAACACATCATCAAATATCGCATAACTAGGATTGAACATCTTGACTCATTTTTCTATATGACAAGTTATTTTGAGAGACGTTTAATCTCATTGTCTTTTAACACAATTTCTTGTTTACAATTGATCACAAAGATATTGAGTTCCTCTACTTTTTCTCTAGATTAAGATTTCTACCTACCATAATGCAATTTTCTGAACATACCTTGACCATTGAGAATACATCTGTTTGTAGGTCTCTTGTAAGGATCTAACTTAGATGTATCCGAATTTGAATCTGAATCCTCAGCCTGCGAGATCAACCCATTAAGAAAAACTAGTTTTTCTCTTTCTTGTACAGAAAATGGTAGGCCAGACGTAACAGTAGATATTAAAGCAAGATTGTTTGATCCCTTATCCTCACTATTTTCAGAATCTTGATCGCTCCATGTTACGGATAGCCCTTTTTTCTTGTTCAAGGAGTTGGCACATTCGGCTTGAATATGTCAAAAGCCCTTGCATTCCCTACACTGAAATCCCTTTATGTCAGTATTAAAGGGTTTAGAGAAATTACCTTTTGAGAAATTTGTTGGATTTTTCTTCCCATTAATTTTCTTGATGTATTTTTTGAAATTTCTTGATAACAAGGCCATTTCACCATCGCTTCCTCATCTGAATCTTCCTTAGACATTTTCAAGGTGATTGTCATCTCTTTCACAATAGTAGGTTTGTCCTTCTGGCACATTTATTTATTGAGTTCAAACGTTCTGAGTGACCCCATTAATTCCTATACCTTCAGAGTGTTCAAATTCTTCACTTCTTCAACGGTCGTGATCTTTGCCTGGAACCTGTCAGGCAAGACTCTAACAATTTTTCTGACAATTTGTGCATCAATTAATTTTTCACCAAGAGTAAAAAATCCATTAGCAATATCAGAAAGTTTTTCATAAAATTCAAATAATGATTCAAAGTCTGCCATTCTAAGTTCTTCAAATCTAGTACTCAACATAACTATTCTAGATATTTTTACCTCAGTCGTACCTATAAACTGGATTCGAAGAATATCCCAAGCTTCCTTGGCAGTTTCACATGAATAGATCAGTTTGATATGACCTTCTCAAACAACATGAAAGATAGTGTGAAGTGCTTTAATATTGTAGCTTGAAATTTTTTCATCTTCAATTGTCCAAGTCAGTTCAGGTTTTAATGTAGTCACACCGATTTTCCCATTTATGTCAACAGGTGATGTCCATCCTGATAGAATTGTTCTCCAAGCCTTTTCATAAATAGTTTTGATAAAGTCTCTCATTTGTACCTTCCCGTACGGATAATTTGTGTCATTCAATAGTGGGGCACATTATACCAATCCTGCTTCTGCAATAAAAGACATTGTAAAAAGCACACAAAAAACGGATAATCACAAGATCTCACTAAGAGTTTAGTGACCTACTCTAATACAAATTGAAATTCCATTTTTTCTAAATAAATTACCAAGTAATTACTAGCTTACATTACATGCGGAATTGTCTTAAGTAGATGGGTCAAACATACAATTTGGTTAATAAGACAAGGATACTGATAGTTTAGATTTAAACAAGTAATCACAAGAACAATAAAAATCAATACAAGATATTTTTACATGGTTCGATTACCCTAGTCTATGGAGCCACGCTTAGAGAAGAAACTTATTAGTAATGAACATAAATACAAAAGCAAATTCTTATACACAAGTAGACTCCCTCTATATTGTTGTCGCACTCTTTTGTATCACACCACCAATCTCATTTCTGCAATAGTCAGTGCTTCACTCGAACTCCCTTCGATGGTGACTGACTGCTTTCTTCCTCCTGAAAAAAAAATTTCTTGGCTCTTTTCCCGAAGGACTTAAAGCTTTCTTCTTCCCGAAGAAATACTCTGAACAACTCTCCACCCCAAGACAGTATAAGTATCCACAATGGAAATTACACCTTGAATCCTAAAGTGTATCAATAAAATGTGCAACACGCACTATAACACAAGACTATGTATTTCCACTCTTAATCTCACAACAATACATTTTTCACTCTTCAATAATAAACAATATGGACTATGAAGGAGTGAATTTTCCTAGTTGCAAAGACTCCTATTTATAGTATGCAGAAGACCTTCTTTTGCACCTCACAAAATTAAGGAAGATTATCCCTATAAAGAAATTCAGTCTGTCAGATCTATGAGTTACCCAATCTGCTAAGTCAGTTAGACAATCTGACAGCTCAGCATGTACCTGGACAAACTAAGAAAGCGAAACAAGCTACCATCCTTTGATACGAAAATCATAGTGGATTTTAACATAATCAATTCATAAAAATCAAATAGAAATATACATAACTGATTAATGAAAGGTGAAATACAAGACAATAGAAATGACACTATTTATAAAGACAGCCAAAGATATTTTATTTCCATAAAAAATCTTTAATTAAATAGAAAATTGACTATGTGAGATTTCCATAAAATGAATTGAGTGATATAAAAAATGCCAAATATAAGTTTGCCAACTTATGGATTTTACAAAAAGATCCAATAAACATGAACATGAGTTCATGACTACTTAAGATTTAGACTCATCTTTAAATGATCATCTTTGAAAATATGAATTAAATCTTTACGACAAACGGTAAGTTTATAAAGAAATTAATTCACATCAGTCCTGTCATGTGGAATCATAATTATATAAAGTGCCTTTACCAAGAAGTCTATCTACATCATTCATCTGAATCAAGATCACTTTCATCCGACTATATGCTTAGTAAACTGTACTAGCAACCATTGATTAAAGATTCCTCACTTTAATATGTTGCTGACTATTTTATTCATTATATATGATCTTAATTCTCTCGTATGCATACAAGACCATATTCTCATAAATGAATATGGAATTTTTAGATATTTATTTATAAATTATTCAAGCAATAATTTCGATAATCAAATATAATAAAATTAGACTTTTATTTACATCAATGAAAAATGTTTGTTGTCTGTGTTTTCATTAACTGACACATGGCACTCATCACAAAAGTGACTAAGCTCCACGAAAGCTAATGAAGTCCTTAAGAGCTTGCCTAGAGCTGCATGGAAGGTAGATCCTTCCCTTTATGATGTGACCCACTTCCTGAGGTGAATGTCTCCATGTAAGGTTACGTTTCAAGGACCATCATCATGGTCCTCCATTTCTCTTGTTCATCTAGTACTCCAAGTCTGGGAAGTTTTCCTCGGGGCCTGGGGTGAATTTCTAGGTGTCATGCACAGCGACCCTAGACCACCAGCAACCATCTGACACAGTTACTACTCCCTCAAGTAGTGGTATCGAGTCTGTATAGTTGCAAGCAGCATGTCCCAATGCCCCGCCTGAGGTGGGAAAGCATGCAACTATCCCATGATAGTGTCAGGGGTGTGTCTCCCAAAAAGTTTATGGGCTGCAACCTCGGAAATGGGCCCCGTGTAATTCGCACAGGTGCACCACCTCCTTTATTATGAGAGTGTGTATTAATTAGCTGTTAACCCTCAATTAATTGAGAATGATTGTAATAAATCCATGTTGAGGGAATTAATTGTCCTCAACCCCTATAAATAGGGCTAGGGCACCCATTCTAAATGATCCCCAAACGTTTGTATTCAGAGCATTGCTAAAATGATGCCTAAAACTCCAAAGAAGCTTGACTCCTCATGCTCCTCAAATCCTAATACAATCACCTTGTGGACTAGGGTTAATTAATAACTTGAACCACATAAATCCCTGTGTCCATTACTGCATTTCTTTAAATTTTTGTATAATTAGTTGATAGCGACAAAAGACAGTCAACATTTTGATGCTTTCATTGAAAGCTTCAAGAAAGCTTTGAAGATTTAACACTGGTGACCACCAGAAGAAACGCGGATGATGATGTCACTCCTCCCACCATCGTTGAGGGAGGAGAGCCCAGCTAGCCATCTTCGCCAGTGAACCTGGAGGTTGCTTAGGAAGATTACGACGAGAACGATATGTACGATGGCAAATACTATGAGAGTGACTACTCTTAGTCCTTTTACATGGAGGAGCCACCTGAAGTGGTGGCCATCAACGACCAATCGCCTCCTAGCAGCAAAAAATAGATGCCCAATAAGGGAATATCACCACCCTGTAGGAGATGGTTAACGCCATGAGGGCCACTTTGGCGGATCAAGGGCTGCAAGTGGGCCCCCATGGAGAAGTACCACCTAGGTAGCCAGCTGGCGTGCCACCTACTCTGCCAGTGGGCGTGACTCCCAAGCACCCCATTGACATGGCGCAAGATCCATTAGCTATCGTGCCACCCATGCACTCAGCTAGAGCTATAGTCCCACTTGCGGCTTAGGATTCTGGCAAAGGGAAGGTTGATGAAGAGCCCTATCAGAGAAAAAGAGCTCGTTGGGCTTTTGACCCCATTTAGGCACCGAGAAGGGCCAATGATAATCAAGGGCATGGTTCTCGAGGACACCGCCAGGTCTTTCAAATCCATGGAGCCCAGGGCCTTCTGCCCAAGCATGCTGCGATAGAACGCGTTAGGCCTGGTAGTGGTGTCCCGCTAACACATCGCCAACCTTAGAGAAAACTTAGCCAAGGGGCCAACATGAGAAACGTCTCTGCCAACTGAGGACAGGGAATTGGTGTCTTGGTTAGCAATGAATACGTTGACTTCGAGGGGGAAATTGTAGTGGGATACCCCAAGGACGCTGGTCGCCACCACGCACAACCGGAGTTGCGAAATGACCATAACATTCACAGGAGCAAAGTAGCTCCCTAGGGAAACCCAGAGAGACGACAATAGCCATACCTCCGATGTAACGACCCAAATTTCCTAATAAGGCTTAGGGCCTTGATTAGGAAGCCAGGATGACAAATTTTGGAATTATATGATTATGTGATATTTATGTGTATCATTATGTGATTATGTGAGTTATATTATTATATGACTAGATATGCATATTTAGGTGTATTAAATATGCATGTGAGCCAATTTCTGTTCAATTGGGAAATTTTCATATTTTGGCCATTTTGGGTATATTTGGCATATTTGTGGTATGTGTGTAGTGCTTCGTTATTATTTGGTTATGCTTGGGTTACTCAGCACGAGATGATCCTAGGAAGCAAGCTAGTGGGAAAGTCACAACGGGATTCATACTTGACTCGGAGTGAGTCAAGGGGTATTTAACATATTACCGGGATATTGGGTAATGGGAAAAATATTCGAGGATAAATTGGGAGTTAGTGAGATCAGGAGGGAATTCTGGGAATTTTGACTATTTTACCCCGGGGGCATTTTCGGGACCCCGAGCATTAGGATTTGCTTGAGGTTACTTAAGCTCGAAGTAACCTGCTAAAATTAAAAAAGAGAACGTTCATAATGTTCTCTCTTCCTCCCGTTCCCTTTTCGCCACCCGTTCGCATTTTTGAAGGAAACTTGAGTTTTAGGACTCAGATTCAAGAAAGGATTGAGGCATAGCGATTCTAGGAAAGATTAGACGCATATTAGCCGAAGAATTTAGTTGGGAAATGACTTAATCAGAGGTAATCCAAGTGTTAAGTTCTAAGTTTTCAAGTTTTTAAGCTTTGATTGGATTTTATGTTTTGATGAGTTTTTGGATGATGTGAGACTTGGGTCTTTATGGTTTTGGATAATTAGGATGTTTGGGAATTTTGATTTTGGGATTTGGATAGGTTTTTGGGAGGTTTTTAAATGAAGAAAATGAGGTTTTTTGCTAGGTTCGTGGTCGGGCCGCGGCCTTGTTCTTCGGCACTGCAGCCTAGGCTTGACGAAGAAGATCAACTTGGCTGATGGGTAGTTAGGGCCGCGGCGCAAGGTGGCACACTGCAGTGCTAGGCATAGGCAGAGAAGGGCTCGACCTCTATTTTTGAGGCGGGCCGTAGCTCAAAGCTGGGGGAGGGTCGCGATGCTTAAGGGAAGTTTTGTCCAAATTTGGTTTTTAGTCATGGGAACTTAACTCTAAGGGCCTGAGATCGACCCTGCTACCTAGTTGAGTGGGATTCGATGTATTGGAGGCTTGGGTCGGGTTTGGAAGTATTTATTTACTCATTTTTGATGAGGTTTTATATTATGGTTGTGACTAGGTTATCACTAGGGGCTTGGAAACATGATCGTGCTTGTGGCTCATTTATTGGTAACCTGTGCTTGGACCAAAGGTAAGAAAACTACACCCAGTATGTGATGCATGTGACACATAAAATACATGTGATTAGGGCATGGCATGAATGTTGAATATGGAATTGATCAGAGCTTGAGTCTCTGTAAATGTGCATGATCAAAATTATGCTAGTGAATGTTGAGTAAGCATGTTGAATGCCTTATATTTGGATATTTAGATATTTGACATATGATATACACCTGGGTGCATTGCTTACTTGGGAGTGGAACTGACCTCTGAGTCAGGAAACGACAATGGTGTCAGTATTGATTGTGAAGGTGTGACTTATTAGTCAAGTTTGGCAGTAGTACTACGAACTGGTTGTATGGTATTGGCTTATGAGTCAAGAACGGTATTAGCGTGTTTAACGAAAGCCGAAAAGATTAGATCTAATTGACATAAGCATTATCAACTTAAGCATGAAATGCTTGACTGACCTCAAGTTCGATGAAAATAAAAGCGCTTGTCTAGTCTAAAGGCTAGTAACATAGAGCCAGGGCCAAAAGGCTCAGGTGATTGTAATGTCACATGGCTTAGGGAGCGAAGCCCAAGTTCGTGACTTATTATTTACTTATCTGGTTCAAGTTTGTGACTTAATAGTTACTTAACTTGTTCAAGTTCATGACTTATTAGTTACTTATCTGATTCAAGTTCGTGACTTATTAGTTACTTATCTGATTCAAGTTCGTGACTTATTAGTTACTTATCTGGTTCAAGTTCGTGACTTATTAGTTACTTATCTGGTTCAAGTTCGTGACTTATTAAGTTCGTAACTCATTAGTCACTTATCTGGTTCAAGTTCGTGACTCATTAGTCACTTATCTGATTGGGCTACAAGCCCCAGCATGATTACCAGAATCATTATTGATATTCACTTATCTAATTGGGCTGCAAGCCCAACATGATTACCAGAATCATTGATGATATTCACTTAAAATTGACTTGATAGTCATCCATACAAGAGGGAAGGGTCCATAATCATTTATTTGGACTTGTTTGCATGCATGAATAGGGATATTATTGCTAGGCATGCCTATTATGATTCAGTGACATGTTATTACCTATTCATGAGCATATTTATTTTTCTTACTAAGCTTTGGCTCACAAGTTCTATGTGCTGCAGGTAAAGGAAAAATAATGTAACGACCCAAAATCACTAATAAGGCTTAAGGGCCTTGATTAGTGTGCCGGGAAGGCATAATTGGGATTAGAATGAATGTTATTGATTTAAATGCGTAATTATATGATTAATAATGTGCATATGATAATTGATGATATTATATGATAATATGGTATATATGTTTGAGATATATGTAGGAACCACATTATTATATGGATAATTCTGTAGCCGGCGACTCAAGGCGATCCTAGGGCTAGATAGCGGGGAAAAGTCACAACATGGCATTATAATTGACTTTAGACAAGTCAAGGAGTATTTCAGGTGTTGGGTAGTGATTTAGACTATCGGGTGATGAAAATAAATAATTGGAGATATATTTGAGGTTAGAATGTCTAGGCGGGATTATTGGGGGATTTTACCATTTTGCCCTCGGGGATGTTTCCGGCATCCCGAGCTTTGGGATTAGTCTAATAACCTAAGGATAGACTTGGGAGGATTTTAGAAAACAGTAGACAAAAAGTTAGAACCGACTCATTCTCAGCTTTTCTCTCTTCTCTCTCTTAAGGAAGAAAAACTACTGAAATTTCAAGGGAAATCAGCTGAAGCTAGGGGAAATTGAAGGGATTAATTAGAGGATTAGCTTAGGAACTAATCAAGGAGTGAAATAGAGCCAAGGTAAGCTTTGAATTTTTGTTTCTATGGTTGGGAATTTTAAGAAAATGGCTGAGTTTTTAATAGTTGTGGTTTTGGTATTCAAGGTTGGATTTGAGGCTGGAATCTTTGAAGTAGGTCAGGGAACTCTTGGAGAAGTGTTTCTGCAGCTGAGGTAAGCTTTAATTCAATGTTTGATGGTTGAATTTTAGAGTTTCCATGGCTGGGTTTTGTGTTTTTAAGATAGGAAGTTTCAGTAATTGAAATGGGTCTTTGATGGGTTTGTAGCCTAGGTTTCAGCTGGGTTGAGTTGTTGGGATCTTATGGGAAGTCTTTGGATAATTGAGTTGTGCATTTAGGGTGGTTTTGAGTGAGTTTGCATGAGGTTTGGGAGTTAAAAATGGTGGTTTTTCTGGGTTTGAAGCGGTCGGGCCGCGGCATAGTTCTTGCTGAGCCGTGGCCCTTGGAAGTTGAGTTGTGCTAAGGAAGGAGGGTAGGCCGCGGCATGGCCTAAGGAATGCCGCGGCCCTTACCTGTTTTTGTGCCCATGGAGGGTTCTGTCTGGGGCCATGCCGCGGCCCTTACCTTTTTTTGAGGATGTGTATAGATTATAGAGAATTGAACAAGTTAACTATCAAGAATAAGTATCCCCTACCAAGGATTGATGACTTGTTCGATGAGCTGCAGGGAAAGACGGTGTTCTCAAAGATTGATCTTCGATCTGGTTATCACCAGCTGAGGATCAAAGATGAGGATATATCGAAGACGGCCTTCCGGACACGATATGGGCATTATGAGTTCCTGGTCATGTCTTTTGGTTTGACCAATGCCCCAACAACTTTCATGGACTTAATGAACAGGGTGTTCAAGGAATTCTTGGATCAGTTCGTCATTGTCTTCATCGACGAAATTTTGGTATATTCCAGTTCAGAGGCAGAGCATGAGCAGCATCTCTGACAGGTTTTACAGAGGTTGAGGGAGCATCAGTTATACGCCAAGTTTAAGAAGTGTGAGTTCTGGCTGCCAGAGGTGACCTTTCTTGGGCATATAGTTGGGGCAGAAGGGATTAAGGTGGATCTGTCCAAGATAGAAGCAGTAAGGGATTGGCCGAGGCCAAGGAACGCCTCGGAGGTTCGAAGTTTCCTTGGATTGGCTGGTTACTACAGACGGTTCATAGAGGGCTTCTGCAAGATTTCTTCATTGATGACAGAGTTGACAAGGAAGAATCAGAAATTCATTTGGTTAGAGAAGTGTGAGAACAGCTTTCAGGAGTTGAAGCGACAGCTTATTCTACACCTGTGTTGAGTCTTCCTTCGGAGGAAGGAAAGTTTGTGGTCTACTGTGACGCGTCGAGGATGGGTTTAGGCTGTGTGTTGATGCAGAATGAGAAAGTTATAGCCTATTGATAACTCTATGATTTAGAGTTATTTTTATATCTTTAAACTTGATTTTTGAACCAAACAAAAGAGTAATGAGTTTTTATTTCTTGTAATTGCGTTCAATTTAGTGTATCTGTGTAGTAAGGGACCTTGTGTTCGTATTGTCATATGTTTGAGTGATTTATGTAATTTATTGTATGTGCTAAGCAGGAAAGGAAGCTGAAATAGATGATCGGGAACTTTGGAATCAAAAAGGGAACAACAAGTCTGGAAAATGCATGTTGCTGTTCTATCATTGTTGTAACGACTACCACGTAGCAATTGGCAAAGCCCAGGAAGGAAACGTGACTACTTTCCAGCTGGATTTAATGAGACATAATAGGTGCTGAGGTGGCCAGAATTTTGTACAACTAAGTCAGCTGGATGGCGTGGCAGAATAGAGGGGCAAGATAGACTTTGACTTTCTAATTAGGGTAAAGCAAGTACCCTAAAAGGAGGGGGGCAGCCGAAAAGGAGGGGAGGACCCATTATTGAAGAAAAATCTAACCATTCTGCAGAGAAGTACACAGAGAGAAAAGGGAGGACGAAAATAGAAGAAAGGAGTACCAAAAAGAGGAGAAGGAGGCAGACGCACTAAGGGGGACTTGAGCTCACCAACTCATCTCTCTCTCTAATCTTTCCCTCTCATTTTGTATTAATTTTCTATCTAGTTTTTCTGCTCAAACTCTATGGAACTTCTACTTTCTGGTTATGTGTTTGTAATTTCAGTTATGAACTAAGTTTTTAAGAGATTTGGGTGGTTATGAATCCTTTGTATGAAGTAATATTTTGAATGCATGGTTAGAAGTAATTATATCATTGTTCAATTAAATGTGCTGGAATGTTGATTGAATGTTATGTACTGGCCATATTTAACATTTATTAAGCTGGATCTAACTTGGAAAAGTAAAACCCAGCTGAACCCATTTAATTGATGCAAGAGCTTGCCTAGTTTTAGGTAATTTTGAGTAGTGGAATAGGAATATTTTGCTGCCTTGTATAACTGGAGATTTGGTGCTTGTTGGATTGTTTATAACCTGATTTAATGCAGGAATGTGTTGAGGGGGTTATAGATAATATACTATACGTTTTGGGAAAAACTTGCTGGGCATTTATGAAATCTGTTAACTCTGATATAATTGCTGAACCATTGCTGTAACAACTGGAACGAAACAGAGGGGAATTAACCACCCAGATCCATTTTCTCACATATGAAATTTACGCAGAATTACTTCATTTGGTCTCTAATTTTTAGTTTAATTAAATTTGAATATTTACATTTAATTCCAGAATTAATCACTCAATTATTCTCTTGAATGGGTTACTTTATTTTAAATTGTTTTTAGTTGATATTGCGTTTATTTAGTTTAAAAGTCCCTGTGGAGACGAACTTTGATACTTTATCACTGTATTACTTGTTTGTGACTGTGTATACTTGCGCATATTTTAATCGTTAGAATTTTCACAACACCTATGCATCTCGACAGCTGAAGGAGTATGAGCAGAGGTATCCGACTCATGATTTGGAGTTAGCAGCAGTGGTATTCACACTGAAGGTGTGGTGTCATTATCTGTATGGGGAGAAGTGCGAGATATACACTGACCATAAGAGTTTGAAGTATTTCTTTACCCAGAAGGATTTAAATATGAGGCAGAGACGTTGGTTGGAGTTGGTTAAGGATTATGACTGCGATATTCTTTATCACCCTGGGAAGGCCAACGTGGTGGCAGATGCATTGAAGAGGAGGGGCCTAGGACACTTGTATAGTTCCACCCAAATCTCGAGAGAGTTGGCTGATGAGATGGTCAGGGCAAGGATAGAACTAGTGGTAGGCCAGTTAGCCAATATTACCTTGCAGTCAACCTTGTTAGAGCGGGTCAAGGAGGAACAGTTAGTGGATGCGCAGTTGCAGGAGGTTAGACAGCATGTCTTAGCGGGGACAGCTAAGGATTATTCTGTTTCTGAGACAGGTTTTCTTCGGTATCAGGGGCGGATTTGTGTTCCAGCTGATGAGGGGATCAGGTGGGAGATACTGGATGAGTCTCACACTACACCATACTCACTTCATCTGGGTACCACGAAGATGTATCAGGATCTACGAACATTATATTGGTGGCCCAGGATGAAGAAGGATGTAGTTGAGTATGTGTCTAGATGTTTGACATGTCAGCAGGTTAAGGCTGAGCATCAGCGACCAGCGAGATTTCTTCAGCCTTTGGGTATCCCAGAGTGGAAGTGGGAGGACATTACGATGGATTTCGTGGGAGGATTACCCAGGACAGTTGGACTTCATGACTCGGTGTGGGTGATAGTGGACAGATACACCAAGTCAGCTCATTTTCTACCAGTAAGGTCGACCTATACAGTGGAATAGTATGCAGAGCTGTATGTGAGGGAGATAGTTCGTCTCCATGGGGTTCCAAAGTCTATTGTATCTGATCGAGACCCTATCTTTACCTCCAAGTTTTGGGGAGCTCTACAAAGAGCGATGGGGACTCAGCTGAAGTTTAGCACAGCCTTTCATCCTCAGACTGATAGACAGTCTGAGAGGACAATTCATGTATTGGAGGACATGCTTAGGGCATGTGTGATTGACATTGAAGGTTCGTGGAGTAAGTACCTCCCATTGATTGAGTTTTCATATAACAACAGTTATCAGTCCACGATTGGAGTGGCTCCTTATGAGATGTTATATGGAAGAAAGTGTAGATCTCCCATTCACTGGGATGAGATGGGTGAGAGAAAGTATTTGGGGCCAGATATGGTTCGGAAGACTAATGAGGCCATAGAGAATATTCGAGCTAGAATGCTTGCCTCGCAGAGTAGACAGAAAAGCTACGCTGATCCTAAGCGTAGAAACGTGGAGTTCCAGGTTAGGGACCACGTGTTTCTGCGAGTTTCACCATTGAGGGGTGTGAGGAGGTTTGGAGTGAAGGGAAAGCTGAGCCCTTGGTTTGTTGGACCTTTTGAGTTCCTAGAGAGGATTGGACAGGTGGCTTATAGACTGGCCTTGCCACCGTCGCTATCAGGAGTTCATAATGTGTTCCATGTCTCCATGTTGCGGAAGTATGTTTCAGATACGGCACATGTGCTGAAGTACGAGGACTTAGAGTTACAGACAGACTTGTCCTATGAGGAGCGACCAGTTCAGATTTTGGATCAGAAGGATAAAGTCTTATGGAATAAGACAATTCCGTTAGTGAAAGTACTATGGAGGAATAGCAAGGTCGAGGAAGCGACCTGGGAGTTAGAGTCAGCGAAGCAGGATCAATATCCCGAGCTATTCAGTTAAATTTCGAGGACGAAATTCTCAGTAGGAGGGGATAGTTGTAACGACCCAAAATCACTAATAAGGCTTAAGGGCCTTGATTAGTGTGCTGGGAAGGCAGAATTGGGATTAGAATTAATGTTATTGATTTAAATGTGTAATTATATGATTAATAGTGTGCATATGATAATTGATGATATTATATGATGATATTATATGATGATATGATATATATGTTTGAGATATATGTGCGAACCACATTATTATGTGGATAATTCTGTAGTCGGCGACTCGAGGAAATCCTAGGGCTAGATAGCGGGGAAAAGTCACAACGAGGCATTATAATTGACTTTGGACAAGTCAAGGAGTATTTCAGGTGTTGGGTAGTGATTTAGACTATCGGGTGATGAAAATAAATAATTGGAAATATATTTGAGGTTAGAATGTCTAGGCGGGATTATTGGGAGATTTTACCGTTTTGCCCTCGGGGACGTTTCCGGCACCCTAAGCTTTGGGATTAGTCTAATAACCTAAGGATAGACTTGGGAGGATTTTAGAAAACAATAGACACAAAGTTAGAATCGACTCATTCTCAGCTTTTCTCTCTTCTCTCTCTTAAGGAAGAAAAACTACTGAAATTTAAAGGGAAATCAGCTGAAGCTAGGGGAAATTGAATTGATGAATTAGAGGATTAGCTTAGGAACTGATCAAGGAGTGAAATAGATCCAAGGTAAGCTTTGAATTTTCATTTCTATGGTTGGGAATTTTGAGAAAATGGCTGAGTTTGTAATAGTTGTTGTTTTGGTATTCAAGGTTGGATTTGAGGCTGGAATCTTTGAAGTTAGGTCAGGGAACTCTTGGAGAAGTGTTTCTACAGCTGAGGTAAGCTTTAATTCAAGGTTTGATGGTTGAATTTTAGAGTTTCCATGGCTTGGTTTTTTGTTTTTAAGATAGGAAGTTTCAGTAATTGAAATGGGTCTTTGATGGGTTTGTAGCCTAGGTTTCAGCTGGGTTGAGTTGTTGGGATCTTGTGGGAAGTCTTTGGATAATTGAGTTGTAAATTTGGGGTGGTTTTTGAGTGAGTTTGCATGAGGTTTGGGAGTTAGAAATGGTGGTTTTTTTGGGTTCGAAGGGGTCGGGCCGCGGCATAGTTCTTGCTGAGCCGCGACCCTTGGAAGTTGAGTTCTACTGAGGAAGGAGGGCGGGCCGCGGCATGGCCTAAGGAATGCCGCGGCCCTTACCCGTTTTTGTGCCCATGGAGGGTTCTGTCTGGGGCCATGCCGGGGGCCTTAAGGGATTTTGGGGTTTTGAGATTTTAGGCATGGGAATTTAACCTAGGGTGCTCGGGGTTGAGTCTTTTACCATATTTTGTGAAATTCAATGTTCCGAGGACTAGAACTTGGTTTAGAAACTCATTTAAGATTGTTAATGGTTTTCTTCATCATGGTTGTGACTAGGTGCTAAGCTAGGGCTCGGGGATCGGATCGTGCTTAAGGAGTATCGCCCGTAACTAATTCATCTAGAAGCCAAAGGTAAGAAAACTATACCCGGTTGAGTATTTGAACGGGACTAAGGGCTCCCTGATATATATGATTGAAAGAATGGTATTATACCATGTAAATTGTAAACCAACAGCCTAAGCGTGCCACTATTAACTTGTGCAATTGGCACGGCTCGGACACTGGTATCCGAGGACAGCTTATTATGCGCTGAGCTCGGTTTAAGCGGGCCTGAGTCAGTGGGTTAAACAGAGGGTGCGACCTAAGGTGTCGGCCCTAGTATTTGAGTTAATTGATTATTATATTTGGCTATGAATGTGATTAATGAGATTGTTGAATAGCCTAAGTATAGATGAGGTTATTTGTACTCTGAAGTATGCTTATATGCTATGGATTGAACATCTGAACATGCTTACTAGAATATTTGTTTGTTAATATCGTATATGCTGTGTATGTTGTTTTCTTGCTGGGCCTCGGCTCACGGGTGTTGCGTGGTGCATGTAAAGGCAAGGGAAAGATTGATCAACCTTGACTGGAGAGCTCTGCAGGGTGAATGTACATGTTAGGCCGCTCAACCACCACAGTTGAGGAGATTACAGGGACGAGAGGACCAGAACCTTGTATTTTGCCTTAGTATGGCTAATGTTTACTCTTAACTGTTGAATTTTGTAAACCAACTTTTAAACATTGTACTTTTGGTGATCCCTTCTGTAAATTGATTATAACTTATAAAATGTATCTTTTGAGGCCAAACTTTCTTTTAGCCCTAGAACACTTTTGCTAATGACACGTTTTGATTAAACAACTTGATTAGCAAGTCTCGCACCTTTATAAATACACAGTGTAGCGGTCTTGGCTATCCAGGGCATTACAAAGAAAGCTGGATCATCCTTGAGTTGGAGAGCTTAGGTGACGATGTGTACCTATGCGACTACTCGACCACAACGACTGAGGGTTTAAAGAGGAACTAGGGTTAAACCCTATTTTTCCGCTTAGGTCGGCTGGTTGTAAATCTTTTATTTTAATTAACAATTAAACTATATTTTTGGGATCCCAATGTATACAGTAAATGTTTTAGTGAAACGTTCTATCTTTAACCAAAATTTTTAACCCTAAACGATTAATCACACTTAATCACACGATTATGGCCAAATGGCTTGGTTAGCGAGTTTAGCACTATTTAAATTGCACAATGTAATGGTCCCTGGGTATTAGGACGTTGCATCCAAGATGATCTTATTGATCAGAGGAGAGAACACCCCACATAGAGTGCCAATCAAGATCATGATCCTCTCCATGCAGAGCTGGATAGTTTGAAGAGGATAATGCTCAAGATGGCCAAAAGACAAGGTATGACTGTGACTAGGAGGATGAAGATGGGGAGCCATGTTCTCCTCACATTGTAGAATTCCCATTGCCTTGAAGATTCAAAATGTCAGAAATTACTCCGTATAGTGGAGGAATAGATCCCACCAAAGATCTTTCGAAATTCAATCGATTGATGTCGGTTCATCGCATCTCCAAGGACACCAAATGCCACGTCTTCCCACTGACCTTGACGGGACCAGCCGAAGAGTGGTTCAAGAAGCATCAAACAATATCCATCCATTCCTAGCATCAACTCTCCATTTCCTTCTGAAGAAAATTCATAGCTGCTCGAAATGTGAACTTTGAGGTCAATGCTCTGGTTAATATAAAGTAAGGACCGCTCGAGACACTGAAAGCTTACATCAAGTGCTTTAAGGAGGAAGCAGCCAGGACCAAGAGGGTCAATGATGGCCTTGCAAGCTAGCATCAGAACAGGTTCTCCGCTATGGGATGACGTCCAGCGGAGAGGATGCCATAGGCTCGACGACTTCATATGTTGGACCCAAGAATATATCAACTGGGTGGACACCCAGATTGGAGAATTTTGACGACCAATCTCCTTCCCCACTCCACTAGTCCCAAACACTATGGCCCAGGGGCCCAAGTTCTTGCCCTACACTCCTGCCCAAACGAGTGTTATGAGTGCTCTTCAGTTTAACCTAGTTGTTCCACCAGGTGGCGTTAGTATCACTCCACTAGCTGGATATAGTGCTTTTTAGCCTGCATTCAATGCTAGAACAACAGCTTCGACCAAGTCAGCGACACCCAGTGAGACCCCTAGCAGGAGCAAGTGAGGGGGAAAAGGCAAGGGCAAGAAGTGGAGCAGCTCTTGACGAGAAATATACTCTCCACTACTCCGAGTACATGAACTTGGTAGATACTTGGGAGAACCTTTTCCTTGCCACGGAGCAACAGATCCACTACCGGAAGCCTCAACCTATCTGGAGGGATCGAGAAAGAAGAGATTCTTCTAAGTTCTGTCGATTTCATAATGATGTGTGGCACCACAACAATGAGTGCAGGCAACTTAGAGACGAGATTGAGAAACTCATTAGGCTGGGACATCTCCACTAGTATCACAGAGACGAAGCATGCCCTGCTTAGGCTCCAACCATTGTGGTGCCTCCTCCACAGGTGGCACCTCAAGCCCCAGGCCAAGTGCTTATGGCACCACCACAACAGAAAGCCTATGGGCCTCCCCCGATGAATGAGATAGTAGGCACTATTTCTAGCGAACCCCACCTAGGGGGAACATCAATGCACTCATAGAATCGCTATGTGAGGGCCCTAAATCATGATTCCAAAGTGGTGGCGCTAGCCCAGCTACCAGCACAAATGCCTCGGATGACAGATCATGTCATCACCTTCTCCGAGGATGATGCTCGGAGAGTGAATTTTCCCCACAATGAAGTGGTGGTTCGAATCTTGTGGACAACAGGAGTTCAATGAACATCCTATTCAAGTTAGCATTTGAGAAGATTGGGCTGACTATAACTAACCTGTCCCTGTGTACCTCCACTCTTTACGGGTTATCGGGGAAAGGTCTCATTCCAATGGGACAGATGAAGCTGTTAGTGACACTTGGAGAAGTGCCTCGTTAGGCCTTCAAGTACTGCATGTATGTGGTCGTAGACTGCTCCTCCACATACAACGCCATCTTGGGATGTCTGACCATGGTGGAGTTTGGAGTCGTCACCTTTATACGCCAGTTGTGCATGAAATTTCCCACTGAGGAGGGAATAGGCACTGTCCGCAAATACCAGAAAGAGGTCTGTCAATACTATAATGTGTCACTTAGGCATCCAGTTATGGTTGTTGAGGCGGAAGTCTCCGTGTAGCCTCCTTTGAGGAGATGGAGGTCAGGTTGTTCGAGAAAGAGAATCCAACGAATTGGACCCCAGGGTTTGAGAAGAAGCATAGGAAGTCATCCTTGACGCCTCCAATGCTGAGAGGAAAAGTAAGGTTGGGAAGAATCTCATGGTGGAGGTTTGAGAAGCATTGGTGAGCTTTCTCAAGAAAAACCAAGATGTCTTTGCCTAGCCCCACTCTGACATGGCGGGCATTGACTCGAACATCATATGCCATGCCTTGAATATCGACTTAAATGTTGCCCCAGTGAAAAAAAAGCAGAGGATAATTTGTCTGACCTGAGCGGAGGCCTTGAAGGCAAAAGTCAACAAGCTTCTCGCGAATGGCTTCATTTGAGACACTAAGTACTCAAAGTGGTTGTCAAACCCAGTCTTGGTGCCTAAGTCGGTCGACACCTGGAAGACGTGTATAGACTTCTTAGACCTTAGCAATGCCTGCCAAAATTATTGCTTTCCTTTGCTGAAGATTGATCAGATGGAAGATGCTACATCCGGGGTATGATCCCATGTCCTTCATGGACGGATACTCCGGATACAATCAAATCTCCATGCATGTCACAGACCAGTAACACACTAGCTTCCGAATAGACAAAGGCGTCTACTACTACAAGGTAATTCCTTTTGGTCTCAAGAATGCCACTGCCACGTATCAGAGATTAGTAAATCGGATGTTCAAAAACTAGCATGCTCAGAACATGGAGGTTTATCTAGATGACATGCTGGTAAAATCAAGAACAACCCCCGACCATGTGATAGATTTGGCAAAATAATTTTTAGTCATCCACATGTTCGGGTTGAAGTTAAATTCCTAGAAATGCACTTTTGGAGTAGCCTCCTGGAAATTCTTGGGGTTCATTGTCAGTGCCTGAGGAATAAAGGCTAATTCTAAGAAGATATGGACCATGATAAAGATGCCATCCCCCAAGAAGCACAAGGATGTGCAGAGCCTGACTGGTTGGATAGCAGCTCTAATCTGCTTTATCTAGAAGGCAACTGAAAAGTGCATTCCCTTCTTCAACACCCTTCGACGAGGTTAGGGATTTGAATGGACGGAGGAGTGTGAAAAGACATTCCAATTGCTGAAGGCCCACTTGGCGCACCCTCCAATTTTTTTGAAGCTTGTAGATGGAGAACCCTTCCTCCTTTACATGGCTGTCTCCGAGAACACCATAAGTGCGACCTTGGTCCGCAAGGAAGGTCGTGTTCCATAGCCCATTTACTATGTGATAAAATGACTCCTCGAAGTGGATACTAGGTATCCACTCATGGAAAAGCTAACATTTTTCCTGATGATAGCTTCTTGGAAGCTACAACCTTACTTCCACGTGCATCCAATTAGGGTCCTCACCAACCAGATCTTAAGGGAAGTCCTCTAGAAGTCGGAGTCCTCTGGGAGACTCCTCAAGTGGGCGACCAAATTGAGTTACTTTGATAATGCTTACCTCCTGAGGACTGCCATAAAGAGACATGCACTAGAGAATTTTATTGCCGAGTGCATAGGAACACATGAGCAACCCGAGGAGGCCTAGGTGGTCGGGCCCACATGGAAACTATTTGTAGATGGGTCTTATAATGAAAAAAATATGTTTGATTATTTAGCCAAGACCCTGGAAATGCTGCACAAATTAAAAAATTTCACTATCCGACAAGTGCTAAGGGAAAAAAATTCAAATGCAGATGCAATGCCCAATCTTGCTACCTCTAAGGATGCCGAGTTGATCATTGTGGTTTTGATAGACTACTTGGCCTCTCCAAGCATCTCAGCTCCAGAGGAGATAGAAGTGGTCCAGCCCCAGCTTAGTTGGATGGAATCAATAGTGAAGTATCTTGTCTCTGGAGAGTTACTGCAGGATAAGAAAGCAACTAGGAAGCTCCTTTACCAAGCACCTCAGTACATAATCATGGTCAATAAGTTGTATAGGCTAGAATACTCCTTACCACTACTCTAGTACATGTTGAAGTACGAAGCCATCCTCATCCTTCGAGAAGTACATGAGGGCATCTGCGGGGACCACGTTGGTGGGCAGAGCCTCGCCAAGAAAATTATGAGACAAGGTTGATGGGGGCCTACAATGAAGGGTGATGCAATTGACTATGCCAAGAAACATGACAAGTGCCAACCCTACACCAACATTCCCCGAGCTCCTCCAAATGAGCTCACACAGATGACAAGTCCTTGGCCCTTCACCGTCTGGAGCCTTAACTTAATTGGATACTTGCCTATGGGAAAGGGAGGAGTGAAGTATGTGTTGGTAACTGGTTTACTATGTGCGCAACAGAAAGAACATGGTGGTGGGCCCAGAGATTTTGAAAAAAATTATTTAAACAATATTTAAATAATAGATCCATTAATATGCAAAACATTAATCAAAGAGAAATAAAAAGATAAGGATTTACCAGTTGTAGAACAATCAAGAATCCTTGTTATCTTTTAGTAACTCCAACATACATCCAATCCAAAGCAGTCTTGTGAGTACTCAGACCAAGATCTTCAAAGATGTATCTTTAAATCTCAAGACGTGTGTGGGAACGTAGAGTAATAGTGGGAAAATTTCAGATTGACAATATGTACTCAACACATGAGCTCTTAGAATATTAGGTTTGAGATAGATTTTAAGGATAGAGAAAAATCATACGATATATTTTTTTTCTCTATGTGAAAACTTCTTGGAATTCTCTAGAATCATCTTTGAAACGAATTTCTATCAAATATATTTATAAAAGAATGAATCAAATTTTAAAATTCAAAAATATAAATAATTTATAAATAATTAAATAAATAAAAGAAATATCTAAGACTCATTCTTGGACCTTGTTACACGCCAACTATAGTGCATGCAATGTAGTTGGCGTGTAACACATTCCTGTTTTCAGGGATGTATTTCAAACACTTTCTTTTAATTATTATTTAATAATTTTTTTAAGAATATCTAAACCTAATAACTTTCCTTATCAGATTAATTAAAGAATAAATATTATTTCAAATTCAAATCTAATTTGAATTATCAGAAATATGTTTTCACAATATTTAAATAATAAATCTAATTAATTATTTTAATTATTTATATGATATTTTTGAAAATGCCTTTTTATTTAAAAATTATTTTATTAAATTATATTAATTAATTTATTACTTTTGAAAATTAATATATTAATTAATTAATATGTCTCAATTACATATTTGACCCTGAAGAAAAAATTTCTTTCAAATATGCACTTTTCCTAATTTTCCCCAATTTCAACTCTTACCTTGAATGGTGTTGACAGAGCCATCTCAGGGACCTATGGACCTATAATTTCAAGCTCCAATAAATTTAGATTATTAATTAAAACTCTTTAATATAATAACCTTAATTTATTAATCTTAATATTATTTCACTAGATATATGAGACTGCATTTTTGTAATTATAGACATTTATTTATTGAGTACTTTTAAATATATAAAAAATGTCCATCAATTTAATCACTTCATATAATTCAATCCTCTATTAATGGTTCGTAATTAAAGTAGGAACTAATTACCGTTTAACCTATTTAATTATATCTTGTTTCTTTAAGTATCGTTAACTTTACTAGTGAAGGTTAATTCATAAACAAATTTATGAATTTGAGCTCAATAACCTTTCTATTCCAAAAGACAACCCTTAAGAGAACCATTATTCAATTTCTCTCGGAAAGGTATAGATTTCATATATGTATATTATGTCACCAGCCATTTACATCAGTGAGTTCCCAAAACAAATGTTTTAAGGCTGATCATTTTGACAAACCATAACGAGTGAATCAAAGAACTCATATGACATAAACAGGAGTTCATAATAACTTCAAGATTAAAATCAATTTGTATATGATCATTTTATTGATATGTTAAATTAATACTTATAAAGTAAATAGTATTATTAAGTATTAATAACATATCGGGTCCCGTTCTTGTATAACCACTTTATACAAAGTACCTCCACCAAGATGTCCTACTACATTAGTAATCTAGATCTAGGTTACATGTATTCATAATACTAGTGAACCGTACTTACAGTATTTAATCCAAAGATTCCATATAACTTTGTTTTACTGTGAACTATTTAAATTCGTTCCCTAGAATCTTAATGCTCTCGTACCAATATATGATTGTAGTCACAATAACGAATTTAGGAATTTTTTGATATTCATAGAATATTATTATTATAATAATAATAATAAACAATAAATATATACTAAAATTCATTTTTATTATTTATTTAATTTAACATTGTTCAATACATATGCTTTAAAGCGCACTAATCCCAATAATCTCTCACTTTCCCTAAAGCAAATGAGGCATCTCCCTCAAACCAATATTGCTAACATGATCTTTAAAAGACTTGGTAGACAAAGTCTTAGTAAAAGGATCAGCAAGGTTATATTCTAAAGCTATCTTCATAACTACTACATCTCCTCCGTGAACAATATCCAGGATCAAGTGGTACTTCCTCTCAATATGCTTTCCCCTTTTGTGAGTCCTTTGTTCCTTCCAGTTAGCTACCACTCCACTGTTATCACAACACATGACAAGTGGCTTATCCATGTCTGACTTCCAAATCATAATAGAATTTTTTGAGCCTCACGACTTCTTTAGCTGCTTCACAAGCCGCTATGCATTTGACTTCCATGGTAGAACCTTCGATACTGGTTTGTTTAATACTATGCCAAATCACAGCTCCTCCACCAAGTGTGAACACTGATTCAGAAGTCGATTTTTGACTATCTCTATCTGATTGAAAATTAGAATCAGTGTATCTAGTGGGGTTCAGGTCACCACCTGAATGTACAAGCATATATTCTCTAGTTTTCTTAAGATACTTGAGAAAATTCTTTACTGCAACCCAATGACTCAATATACGATTGGATTGATAACGACTGACTATCCCTGCTACATAACAAATGGTAGGTCTTGTACACAATATGGCATACATTAGGCTGCCTACTGTAGAGGCATATGGATACTATCTCATATCCTCTTCTTCTTGAGGTGTCTTAGGACATTGTTCTTTAGAAAGGACAATTCCATTGGAGGTTGGTATATCACCCTTCTTCGAATTTTGCATTTCGAATCGTTCCAGTACCTTATCTATATAAGTAGCTTGAGACAAAGCCAACAATTTGTTATGTCGATCCCAAAGGATTTGGATGCCCAGAAAATAGTTTGCATCTCCCAAATCTTTCATTTGGAATTGCTCGACTTGCCATTTATTTAATTTTGTCAGTGTTCCTACGTCATTTCCAATCAGTAAAATATCATCAACGTAAAGAATAAGGAATACCACAATTCCATATTTGATTTATTTATAGACACAAGGCTCGCCGACGTTCTGTTAAAAATCATACGTTTTGATTGTGTCATCAAATCTTAGATTCCAAGATCTAGATGCTTGTTTGAGTCCATAAATGGACCTAAGAGCTCATGACTTTTATTTTGAACCCTTCTGGTTGAGACATATAAATGGTCTCGTCAAGATAGTCATTCAGAAATGCATTCTTAACGTCCATTTGCCATATCTCATAATCCATGCAAGCAACTATGGGCACGAGCATGCGAATGGATTTAAGCATGGCGACAGGAGAAAAAGTTGTTTCATAATCAACCCCTTATCTCTGAGTGCAACCCTTGGGTACAAGCTTAGCTTCAAAAGTTTACTTTCCCAGCCACTCCTCTTTTCTTCTTGAATATCCATTTGCAACCAATAGGTGTAACATTTTCAAGAAGATCTTCAATAGTCAAGACATAATCGAAATACATCGATTCCATTTCCAGGATCATGACATCTTGTCCTTTTTCTTTGTTAGAATCTTCCATTGCATCTCTGTATGTCAATGGATCATCTTTGTTTGTGTTACACACAAGCATTTGAACTTCGTGTTCATAATGACTAGGCTTCCTGAGAACCTTCACACTACGATGAAGCTCTCTATTATTCTGACTAGAACTTATGGCTTCCTTTTGTCGTTGTTCATTGTGAACAGTTGGCAATCTATTTACTAGATATGCGACCATCTCCTCCAGTACAAAATTACTGCGAGGCTTGTGGTTGTTAATATAGTCATATTTAAGAAAAGTAGCATTTGTTGATACAAATATTTTATTTTCTTTAGGACTATAGAATATACCACCTCTGGTCTCTTTGGAATATCCCACAAACAAGCACAGTTCAGTGCGGAATTCCAACTTTCCAGTCTTTCCTTTCAGCACGTGTGCTGGACACCCCCAAATATGAAAATGATGTAAACTAGGTTTAGTACCATACCATAATTCTAACAGTGTCTTTTTGATAGGCTTTGATGGAACAACATTCAATATGTACATTGCACATTGAATGGCATTGCCCCATAATAACAATGACAATGATGAATAGCTCATCATTGATCTAACCATGTATAATAATATCATGTTCCTTCTTTCTAAAATACCATTTTGTTGTGGCATTCTAGGTGCTGTGAGTTGGGATTGAATTCCATGCTCACACAAGTGGTCGTCGAATTCATAATCCAAGTACTCTCCTCCTCGATCAGATCGAAGAGCTTTCAGGGATTTTTCTAATTGCTTTTCTGCATCAGCTTAGAATTCTTTATTCTTTCCAAATGTTTCAGATTTCTTTTGCATCAAATATAGGCAACCATATCTTGAATAATCTTCAATGAAGGTGACAAAATATTCAACCCTCCTTTCACTTGCACATTTAGTGGTCCACACACGTCAGTGTGTACAAGTTGGAGTGGTTCTATGACTCTTGAACCTTTTCCAGAGAAATATCTTTTGGTCATCTTGCCTTCCAGATATAATTCATAGACTGGAAGAGAACCAATAGTTAATTCTCTTAAAGGTCCCTCATTTGCTAGTCTGTTAATTCTATCCAAACCAATATGCCCCAATCTCAAATGCCATAGATATGTTTCACTGTCGGAATCAGTCTTTTGACGTTTAAAAGACCTTGTGTTTGCAACTTTTAAACATTTCAGAGTTGTATACAAATTGTACTTTTGCCTTAAGTTTATACAGCCCATCATCAGATTTTGCATGACATATTTCAATATCAAGTCTTGAGATAACAATCGAATTATTATTAAAGGAAATATTGAAACCTTGTTCATGCAAAATAGAAATAATAAAACTAAAACTAAAATCAAGCTTCATTTCTATCTAAAAATAAATGCTATTTTCGAAAATTTCATTTTATTTAAAAATTATTTTTGAAAATTATATTAATTTTTAAAATTAATATATTAATTACTTAATTTGTCTCAATTACATATTTGACCCTGAAGAACAAATTTCTTCCAAATATGCACTTTTCCTAATTTTCTCCAATTTCAACTCTTACCTTGAATAGTGTTGATATAGCCATATTGGGAACCTATGGACCTATAATTTCAAGCTCCATTAAATTTAGATTATTATTCATTTATTAATCTCAATATTATTCCACTAAAAATATGACACTCCACTCTTGTAATTATAAACATTTATTTATGAGTACTTTTAAATATATAAAAAGTGTCCATCGATTTAATCACACTATACAAATCAATCCTGTAGCGTCCCAAATTTGCTAATAAGGATTAGGGCCTTGATTAGCATGCCTGGAGGGCAATAGTTGATATTAATAAGTGAATTTTATAAGTATGTGATTAGAAATGCATGTTTAGGTGAATTAAATATGCATGTGGGCCCCATTTGGTTGTTAGGGGCATATTTGTAATTTTAGCCCGCTGAGGGCTTAAATGCAATATTTGTATATATTGTGGTTGATACCACGTGTGAGTGGTGATATAATCGTGTTGCACGATCCGAGATGGTCCTAGAGAGCGGTATAGCTAGAAAGTCACAGCGGGGTCAAATACCCGGCTCGGGAGGAGCCTAGGGGTATTTTGGGGATATAACTTGTGTATGGGAATTATTGAGTAATGGTGAGTAGCTTATCAATAATTTGGTATGTCGGGAATGAACGGGGACTTTTAGGTGTACTCGAGGATCTAGCGTGATGTGTCAAATGACTAAACTACTCTTGGTGTTATTTGAGGACGTAGGTTAACTTAAGGGGTAATCTGGTCATTTTGGCAAGAGGATATACTTCATTTAGGAACTGGGTACTCTAGAACCACTTAGGAAAAACAGAGAAAAAGGAAGGAAGAAGGATTAATTCTCATAGCTCTCTCTCTCTCTCTCTCTCTCTTCCATTTGGTTCTCTCTCCCTCTCTAAGGTGTTTAATTGTGAAGGATCCTAGGCCAGAGATTCAAGTATTCAAAAGCTTAATTGAGATCAAGGGTAAGTTTCCTAGTTAATTCTCTGTTGAAATTTCTACTGGAATGTTAGATTAGTGAGTTAAATTGTGTTTTGCTTTGTGGATTCTTGGGATGAAGTTTGGCAAGGTTAAGCTTGGGGACTTGTGGATTTGAGTTTGGAATTGGATTGGGAAAGCAGCTCAGGGTTGAATTTCTACTTGAGGTAAGAGCTCCATGCTTCTCTGAAGTTTATTTGCTGGTGTGGTTTTAGTTTTCTGAAGGGTGGTTTAAACTTTGTGAAGTGTGGTTTCAGTTTTTTTTTTTTAATTTTAAACCACTAGGTGATTCTTAGGTTTGATTGTGTGTTTGGGTTTGTTGTTGTTGTTTCTGAGTTAATATACTGTTTATTTGAGGTTTTAGGCTGAATTGGGACTTGGGTATACTTTGGTACTGATTTGGATGAGTTTTGGCTCGGGAAAAATATTGGGAAAAACCCAGTTTTCTGGGTTCGCGTATGAGCGCCGCGACCCTGTTCTTCCGTGCCGCGGCGCTGGGTTGAATTCGACGGGATTGGATCTAGGCCATTTTCAAGGGAGCCCTATAGGGCTGTGCCATGGCGCTAGGCCATTTTCAAGATATGGGGATTTTGTGTTTTTAGGGTTTTGACTCAGGGGGCTCGGGGGATGCTTTCGCTACCTTGTGTGGGGAAACGGGAGGTCCTGAGAGCACGGGATTGGATCCGGGGGTATGTTTATGAATTGGTTAGTAACGAGAGTGTTATGTATGTGATGTGACTAGGTTTTCAGCGAGGCTTGGGTTACAGGACTGTGCTCGGGATTTTGGTGCTCAAGAAGCTCGGGACACCAGTAAGAAAACTATTGTACCCATAGAGCAGGGCAAGGCCCTATAGTTTGTGTTGTAGGGCATGAACCTATATGATTGTGTTGTAGGGCATGACCCTATATGATTGTGTTGTAGGGCATAGCCCATTGAATATGTTTATACATGTTTAAGTATTTGTTTAATTATGTTATGTGTGCATATATGTGAATGAACGACAAAGAGTCGGGAACGGTGAAGGTCAAGAACGGCGAGGGCCAGGAACGTTGAAGGCCGAGAACGGCAAGGGGTTGGGAGTAGCATTTAGCACGCGGAGTGTGAGTTGCCAGGGTGAGACCCTAAAGGATTCCTAGGATATCCTCACGGTGTAGACCGCGAACCCAGGGCCTGGTAAAGCGCCTGGGACGGCATGGCCGTATGTGTTTAGCTTGTTGGCGGATTTGTTATATACTGAGTGATTAATATGCATATGTTATTTATTTATGTGGAGTTTTCTTGCTGGGCTTCGGCTCACGGGTGCTTTGTGGTGCAGGTAAGGGCAAGGGGAAAGTCGACCAACCATGAGTACGAAGAGCGTGAAGCGATGCGTACATGTTGGGCCTGCCTGGTTGCCACGACCAAGGGTATTTTTGGGAGATTTTTTGTACTAAATCATATTTTGTCGTTTAGTCGACTTTAATCATATTTTTTAGTTTTAAATATTTATAAACAGTATTTTGGGATCCCGAATGTTAAACACTTTATAATTTTCAATGAATGAATACATTATCAAATTATGTGATTTTATTACAATTTAGTTACACTTTTGACCTAAATTCTTAATTAGCAAGTTAAATGCACGCTTTAAATTCAATTAGTAACGGCTCTACGGAAGTAGGGTGTTACAAATCCTCTATTAATAGTTTGTAATTAAAGTAGGAACTAATTACCGTTTAACCTATTTAATTATATCTTGTTTCTTTAAGTATCGTTAACTTTACTAGTGAAGGTTAATTCATAAACAAATTTATGAATTTGAGCTCAATAACCTTTCTATTCCAAAAGACAACCCTTAAGAGAACCAGTATTCAATTTCTCTCTGAAAGGTGTAGATTTCATATATGTATATTATGTCACCAGCCATTTACATCAGTGAGTTCCCAAAACAAATGTTTTAAGGCTGATCATTCTGACAAACCATAACGAGTGAATCAAAGAACTCATATGACATAAACAGGAGTTCAAAATAACTTCAAGATTAAAATCAATTTGTATATGATCATCTTATTGATATGTTAAATTAATACTTATAAAGTAAATAGTATTATTAAGTATTAATAACATATCGGGTCCCGTTCTTGTATAACCACTTTATACAAAGTACCTCCACCAAGATGTCCTACTACATTAGTAATCTAGATCTAGGTTACATGTATTCATAATACTATGAACCGTACTTACAGTATTTAATCCAAATATTCATATAACTTTGTTTTACTATGAACTATTTAAATTCGTTGCCTACAATCTTAATCCTCTCGTACAAATAAAATATTGTAGTCACAATAATGAATTTGAGAATTTTATGATATTCATATAATATTATTCTAATATTAATAATAAACAATAAATATATACTAAAACTCATTTCAATTATTTATTTCATAAAACAATGTTTAATACAAATGATTTAAAGGGTACTAATCCCAACAATATTCTATTGTGGCAGTCGACTACTTCACAATGTGGGTAGAGGCTGAACCTCTCGCTACAATCACCTCTAAGAAGGTGCTAGACTTCGTCATCATGAACATCGTTTGTCATTACGGATTACTGAGGAAGATAATATCCGACAACGACCTGTAGTTTGACAGTGAGTTGTTCACTGACTTTTGTCAAAGGCATGGAGTTATGAAGATTGTCTCCTTCGTAGCTCATCTGTAGGGAAATGGGCAGGTGGAGTTTGTCAACAAGACGCTTAAGGCCACTTTGAAGAAAAGGCTAGAACAGGCGAAAGGTGCTTGGCTCGTGGAGCTGCCTAAAGCATTGTGGAGCTACTGCACCACTGCTAGGACCTCTTTTGGCCACTTACCACTACACCAAATACCCATTTTCATAACATAATAATATAATAGTTCTGAAAAAGTATTATGATATGTATATGTGGTAAAAGAAAAAAATGGCGGTAATATTTTTTGGGAGCCTGCCTAGTAAAAGTTATATATTTTTTTGGCCTCTCTCTCATGTGCTGTCCTTAGCCTCTTCCTCACTCTCTCAACCACGACTCCTTCAACTTAAACTCCAACTTCAATCCCCATTCACTCTCTTCTTCTCAGTCTCAACATCAACCTCTCCCTCCCGACTTCACCGCCAAGCAGCTTCTCGACACCCTTCATCGCCAGAATGATGAGTCCTTCGCACTTTGCATCTTCGACTGGGCCTCGAAACAGCCTAATTTCTCACCCACTACCTCCATCTACCAGGAGATTCTTCATAAACTTGCCAAGGTTGGCTCTTTTGACTCCATGACCAATCTCCTTCTCGTTATGAAGCGCTTTGCTTGCCCCATCGATAAAGGTACGTTCTTGATTTTGTGTCACCCTCTTTGTCGTGGGCTAATTTTGGGTATTTTTCTGTGTTATGTTTTGGGTATTGTGGAGAAGAAGGGTAACCTGTGTACGAGCTTAATAATTTTGGGCAGAGAGTGTGGGGTGGGCTGTGGAGAGAAGAATATGCGTAATCAAATATAAGAGTGAGTTTCTTCTCTTAGTTTTCCCACTCACATGTTGATATTTGTCTTGCTCAACTTCTAACTTGTGTATGGACGTTGATTTTTAGGTTCGACTAGGTATACGGCTATGGTCATATGTAAGAGAAGAAGCCTCTCATGGAAGGGTAAATTTTCATTCTTTCATTTATTTTATTTTACCTTAGTAAGGATTTGTCGTATGGTGTTGTGACTATTAACACTTGGATGAAATAATCTTTATGCATAGGAGTATGAAAGTTAATTGCCTAATTGTATATCTTCGCAGAAAGCTCCAATTAATCCTTTCACTCATGAAATTTTCAAGCCATCTGCATCTCAAGGTGTTCCACTTGGAGGCATGGGGTCTATGGTGTACAAGCTTGTTGCTACAAAATTTTCAACTTTGTTCTTTTTTATTTGATCAAAGTGATGTGCTTGTTTGTTTATGTCCCAAACAGAAGTGGCAGCATATAGAATGGTCAATATTGAAGTGAGCTATCCCATTTGATGTTTCCAGGTACCTTATACGCTGTAGTAATTAAAGTATAAACCTGATTTATGTGTCACTTATGACAAACTGGTTTTAGCCCCATTGATACATGCCAATCTTGCTTAAGGTGTTCAAAAGAAATGGATTATGTGTTTTTGTTTTTAATCTTTAGTGCTTTATCAAATGATATACTTCCTTAACGGTAAATTGGCCATAATAATATATCATTACATTTTGAGCACACCATGTCACTATGTTAGGTACCTTTCGGCATATTTTAGGCAAGTATCCAAGACTGGATCATTTTTTCATATGACCAAAAGTTTCCTAGTCATAATGTTTTAGTGCTCAACTACTCTCTCTCTCTCTCTCTCTCTTAATTATAGCTTTGGAACATCATAGCACAAATCATTCTTTTTTGCACATTTATATTGAAAAAGTATAGCAGGGTTCTAATTTTTCATCAACTAACATCAGACCGTTGCTTTTCCAAATATGTTATTTTAATTATTTTAAGTGTAAATTTTATATCAGACCAAATATGTTTTCTAATATTCTATTTTTTTGTTCACTTTATAACTTGTAGATTGGCAATGATCTTTCATTTTATTTTTAGTTCTGAGATGCTTCTTGTTATTGTGACATCTGTTTGTTCATGGTGGGGAGAATAGGGTAATCATAAGTTTTTAATTTTGATTTATATGTCCAAAATTCCGTAAATAAATCATTGCTGCATTGTTGTTGTTGTGATTATTTATTTTTCTGAGGGGAAGAGGTTTTGTAAGCTCTTGAGAAATTAAGAACTTGAGCATGGGTATTCACTTCTGCTCTCACATTTTAAAGAAAGCCATCACTGATCTACTACTCTTTTTATTATAAAGTAAGTTTCAACATTTTGTGGGGAGGGCGCTGCCAAGTGTATCCCCTTATTGATAGTGCTTTTTCTTACTTGAGTCCTTTCTTGATCATAGAGACTTAGTTCGTGTTTACTCTTCTGCTCTGATGATTAATCTCATGTCAGAATATAGTTATTAATAATATGTTTTGAAGTTCTATTTTTGTGTATCTTAAGTTTCTTTATACATACCAGAATTTTGAAAGTTGTACAGTTAGTTTTCCATTTGTTTTATTACAAAAAAAATGCATACTAGTCCAATTCGGTAAACTTTTAAAAAGGGAACAATTAGTCTATAATGCATGGACTATTCCTGTTACAAATCTATCAAAGGGAATAAAGCTCTGAATTTTGTTTTTGATTTAACAAGGATGCCATTTTACCCGATCAAATTAAGTGAAAACTATCTGACAGTTTTAGTAGCCATAGGCCTGTCCCAGATAATTTAATCTTTCTGTAAGATTTTTAGTGCTCTGACGCTTTTTCTTTTTCCATTTGTACCAGGAAAATGGGTATTCTCTTGACATTCTGACTACGGTGCACAGAAGTAGAGCTGACTGTCCACAGCCTGAGGTTTAAAGTTGTTGAACCCTTGTGCAATCATATTTTCGGTAATGTACATCTTATTCAAAACTTCATGTAATTGTCATTGGGCAGGAAATGGTTACTGTCAGTGTAGATGGTTCTGTGCTTGATTGAATTTATAAAATCATGTCATATTTACGTCTTGGATCTTTTGGGAATGTTCTCAAAAAGAAAAAAGAAGGATAGAGATGTAAAAGGTAATAATTGCAAGCAACTTGTAGCTTGAACTTTGTGGATATTGCCAAGCATGTCATTATTAGTTTTTTTCATTTCATAAATAGTATTGAGATTTTCTTTGTTTGAGGTAAAATATAATCTATAAGAATACCAAAATTTCTAGGCCTTATTATAATTTATCCTGGAAGCTCTGTAAATATAAGTTCCCAATAGTCAAATTTGGTATAACTTAAAACAGTCTTTCCAGGAAAAAAAGGTAAAATTATATCTGGATGAGGAATTATTTGTCGATTTATATCATCTTGATGCTATATTGAAGTTATTAAGCATGTATATTTGTTTTGATTTAATATATATAAATTTTTATTAAGCTGCCTCTGATGATACATTAGACTAAATTTTGGGGCTTAGTTGTTGAATTCTTGAAGTATAAAAATCTTCTTGGTAAATTTTCATATCAGTATTGTGATTCATATGGCCTCTTTATATTATGAGTCTAGTTATTTCTCACTTCAACTAATCATTCGAGGAGAGGTTGGATATACAGAATCAGTTGAGTTCTATAATTTGATGGCACTCTTATTTATTTGTTTATTTATTTATATTTGTGGCACTCTTTTAGGTCTTGTCTTAAAAAAAATCTTTATTTCCTTCTTTCATTATTGTCTCTAATGTTTTTTGCAGCCACATGTTGACTTTGGATTAAAAGTACTTGGTGTAAATGCTATGTCCATTCCTGGCCTATATGGGTTTGTCCAGGTAGAGTACTCATTTAAGTTTCGTTGATTGAGGCTTAGTTGAATAAACACATAAATACATGCATCCATCTTATAGACAAACATAATTTTCTGAGAGTACATATTAATCCTAATATAGTAACTAAATGAATATTGCTTGTAGTTTTTACTTATCTTTTTTTTATTATTCAGAGATGTTTCATTCTGTTCCTTAATACTATTTTTTTTATTATGTTGGCTAGACACCACTCTACTCCACGGCCAAAACCAGCCCCAAGGGCTTGACAATCTCTTTATTGATTCTAAGTTTCAATCTGTTGAACAATGGAGTCTAGCTCCAAGCTTCTCTCATAACAGTAGTTCAAGATATCTCTAGGCTCTCTAAAACTTACTCTCAATATTACAATGTATGTAAAAACTGAATTGGATTAAATGATAGAATAGGAGCCTTATATATATACATGTGATGTAAGTGACTGAAATCCCCTCCAAGGCCCGAGCACCAACTGTCATAACTGAATTTTCAAACATATAAGAAGTGGGATTTTAGCAACTGATTGATGTAGAATGAGTTTTGCATGGATAAAATTCTGGTGTGAAAAGAGTTTGGGAGCTGTCTCAAATTTTGGAAAGAAAACTGAACACCTTAGCTGTTCTTTTCATAATTTAAATGGTATTAGTCAATGTAATCCTGAAGATTTTCTGTTGTCTTTGCAAGACCCAGATCATTGATCTTCCTTATAATTAAGATTTAAGAAAGTGTTTTCTTTTGTTTGTTTAGTGAATGAGATCAAATTTTGAAAAATGCACCAGTGAAAATGAATTAAATAATAATAATAATAATACAGTCCTAATGATGATATATATTTGATAAATTTTAGTGAAAATCAACACACCATAAACCAGAAAACAATTGCTCAATAATCAATCTTAAAGACAAAATTGGTTTAATCAAGGAATCAAATCAAAACAAAAATGAAACATGAAGAGGAACACAAACACAAACACAAACACATACGTGGTTGGAATGAGTGTTGGCTAGACACCACTCTACTCCACGGCCAAAACCAGCCCCAAGGGCTTGACAATCTCTTTATTGATTCTAAGTTTCAATCTGTAAAAAGACAGTGGTTGTCAAATATGATATGTCATATATTGAATTGAGGCGGAAAGGAGCATAGACTTGTTAGTATAAGGTTATCAATATTGAGTGTTGTTTTGGTTTGGTCATATAGTATCTAATTCTGGTAGAGGAACTTGAAAAATAGATAGTTTTTTGTTGTGCCAAGTATATCAGGAAGAACACCACAAAACAAAAGCTTTAATCAAGATACAAATTTAAAGACCAAAAAAATTGATCAAACAAATAACAGTAAAACAAAGAATAACAAAATAACAGGAAACAACACACCAGAATTTACTTGGTTTGAACTAGAGCAAAATTGCTACTAGTCTACATCCAAGGGGTAGCCACTATTATTGATTCTTTCTTATACAATTCTCTTTATAACCTTTACAACACTCTTGTCTCTGTTCCTCTCAAGATGTTACAATTTTAGAGAATAAAACTTGTTCTTTTTCACGACCAGTGAAAACACTAAAGTAATACAAACTTATATAGCAAAGTATTACAAGTAAAGAAATAGAACCAGCAAACATAACAGAAACAGTTAGAAGTTAGTTGCCTGGACCAATATAAGAAATTTCCACATTGGTTCAGAAACTAAACTTGAACTAGTGACTGCCCAAATAGCCCCGTAGGGCCTATCCATCTTGTAATTGAATGAGATCCAAGCAGTGATAAAACTTTGACTTTCAATGCTTAAATATAAATATAACTATATCTATATGAAGTTGCAGAATCATGTGGTTTAACTTAATATGTTTGATTAGTGGTGCTCATAAATATCATGCTCAATGTAAGGCCTCACCAAAATTGGAGCTGCTAAAACTTCTTTATAAGCTATTTTTGCACCGTCCATTATGTGTTTGATGAAATACCTCTCTGAAATTTATGCAGACCATCAAAAATATTTTATAATATCTTCACTTTTGTTTCTAGCAGGAAATAAAAGATTTGGTATGAATTTATATTCGACAAGGTTGTAAAAAAAGGAAATTACCTTTTCTTATGTTTAATTTTATCTTTATGGCATCCCCTTTATTCATATTAATTGTCTTTTTTTTCTCATTTTGGATCTTCATATATCTTTTTAGTTATGAAAGTGATAATTAATTTTATATTTATTTATATGTAATTTTCAAGCTCAATCAATCTTCAAAGTTGAACTATAGAGTTATATAAGTATATGTTATATATAGGCAAATAGATCACCAAATCATTTTTTGTCAATACATATTTGCATTTGTACTACTGTTATCTTATATCTTGTTTTACCATCATCATATTCATGTGGGCTTATTATTAATTTAACATATTAAGATTTTTTTTCTCCATTACTTATTCTATACTTGCAGTTTAAATCTTAACACATTAAAGAAATTATCATTTAGAATTTATTTTGTAAAGTGACCTTGCAAGTGCTTCCCATGCTTATGAGTGATATAGCTTTTTTTTTTTTAAAGTACTGATATAGTTTCGTTTAGAGTAAGACTTATGTTATGATCATGTTCCCTTGTGCTTATTCTTAGTTTGCCACTAGTATGAGACTCTGTTCTTAGTTGGGTTTTTGTGACTCTACATTGCTTTGTTGGAGTTTGGTTCTTCTTTTCCTAGCTAGTTTCATTTAATGTGTTAAGATATTATTGTCTGCCTATTTGGATAGATACAAAATACCCTTTCCACAACACGTGATTATAACTCTATTAAAAAAGTATTATAATACACAAACAAAATAAATGGTTCTGTAAAAAAAATGGTTTATCTCAGTTTTTGGCATTTGGTAAATACAATGGCTTTTTATACTTTTTTCAAATCACTATCTCCATTTCAGCTTTAAAGTCATCAGATTGTCTAGCAGCATCACTCTCTATCAAGGTAATGCATTTTTTTATGGTTTGGCTTCTTGTTTTTGTTCTGCTACTGGTCTTTGGTTTGGAGGTCGAGTGATATCCATCTTTTAGTGAGCTTTCTTTGAGTTAGATGGTTTAATTGAATTAATGATTTGTACTGTTGTGCTTCTCTTACATTATTTAATATACAATTTTCTTGACTTTTTCCTACGTATTTGGTATGGTGCTTGCTTTTTTATTTCCTATGTTTGTTTTTTCTTGTGCATTTCTAGGGTCCAGTAGATTAGTTTTAATAGTTTTATTTGTTTTCTTTTTGGTGTGTTTCATTTTCTTGTATGAGTAATGGCCCTTGAGGTTATGTTGTGTTGTATTCTACTTTGTTTTAATGAATTAAGTGTGTGGCCTCTGTCTAGGAAAATACCATTTTAAATTAAAAAAAAATTCAACACAACTGTTTGAAAAGTGCACTAATCTATCGAGTCCATGTGCCTAAGATGATGCCATTTGCAAGTTTCTTCTCTTTTTCCACTTGCTGCCCCTGTTTTGCATTATGAGTGAAATCTGAAAAAATAAAAATAAAGAGGTTTATTCAAGCAAAAGATGGCAGAGATATCTGATGGGTGCATTGTGTAACTATCAAATTTTGCTTGGTTTTATTTTCTGATGGAATTTACAGTTGCTGATAGATTTTTGGGACCAAGGACTAGTTCTTTCGTTAATCTTTAAAGATGCTTCATTTTTCATCCTTTATATTCGATGATAATGCATAACAAAGTTTACATGTTTAATAAACGTGTAACAGTATACACACACACACACATGCATGACATAGTTTTGACTAGTGGTCATCATTTTAAACAGTTTCTTCATTTATCCTTGTTCACTTCATGTGATTTGAGCTATACCTTGGTCTAAATAGCCTCGTAATTTTGTTTGTAGTTATTTACAGACATGCTATCTTTGGTTTATAATTATGCTTTGACAATAGATTGTTTTATTTGTGGATTGATATTCTGGCCACCTGACTTCAGAAAGTTTCACTCACATTTCACTTAATTTTACTTCTACGAGAGCTGTTGCTGTTCTTTTACTTTTAGCTGTTGCTCTTCTTTGTGTGTACGAACTTTGTGATGTGTATGTTATAGCTGGTTCAACAATTGCGTATCAGCAATTGCCTTAGCAATTAACCTGCTCTTTATATGTAGAATGGTGTTTAATGGTACATGCAGTTCTCTTGTTTGGAGTTTTGGTCATTTGTTTCTATGTTTTCTGCTTTTGCAGTAGCAATTGAATCTTGCTGCTCTATGATTTTTATGTGTTGATAATTTGAGACAAAGTTATAATTTTTTTTTCTCAAGTTTCTCAATGAGATTAAATTATCCTATTGTAGTTGGATTAATTAGGTTTTCAGATTCAAACTTTTCTAAATTATCCTGTTGATAACTACTACTATTACTCTATGACTCACTCATGTCTTAACTTTGAATTTCAAAGAACTAAATTAGACTTAGTTTATCAATTTAACATTGAATGTTGTTGTATTATGTTGCGTTGCGGTCTGCAATGAAGACACAGAGTGTGTTGGTTTTGCTAGAATTGGAAGTGAAGATCAGATCATTATGGCTGGTACAATGAAGCAACTTCAATTGCATGTTTTTTTCCTATCAAGTAGTACTGCAGGAGTGTGCAACTACTCAAATTTTGATGTGTTATTATGTAAAAAATTAAACTCTTCAATATTTTGTGTTGAAAGTAGTAACTTTTCAATATATTGAATATTTAAGACTACTTGAATACTTAAACAACATTTTGTTGTTGATGACATTGTTGAATGTTTTAAACTAATTTGTGGATTGTTAATACAATATTGAATGTTTTTACTTTTTGTTATTTGAAAATCAAGTTCATTTAATGATGCTGGTATGTATTAGAAATTTAATTTTAATTATATAAATAAAAAATAAAAATATAATAGAATAAATTAGTGTTATATAAATGAATATATAATGAGAATTTAAACTTATCTAAATATTAAAATAATACGAAAAATGTGTTATAATATCTATTACAATAACACTTTTTATAAGTAAAGAATTTTGTTACGCAAACTTTATTATATAACACAAAAAATGTGTTATACTAAAGTGTAGTATAACACAAAAAATATGTTATACTAAAGTGTAGTATAACACAAATTTATAAGTATTGAAATGTGTTATATAATCGACTATAAATAACATGATTAAACACTTATCTATTTATTAAAATAACACAGAAAGTTTGTTATCGTTGACATTATAATAACACATCTGTATAACAATGATAAAGTGTTATGTAAAGTACCCTGACCTACGATAACATAGTCGGTCTTAACACATCAAAAAGTGTTATGGTATGTTTTGATAACACATTTTTTTTGTGTTAGTAAAAGCATTTTTTCTTGTAGTGTACCATTCTCCATGGCCTATAGTTATGAAGCCATGCTCCAAGTTGGGGTAGCAATCTCCATGCACCGAAGAGACACTTACGTTCTAACCACAAATCATGATTTACTTCGAGTATCTTTGGGTGTTTTGGAGGGGCTCCAAGAAGTTTCACGACTACGTGTAGCATCCTAGAAGTAGAAGGTGGCCAAATATTTTATCCCCAAAGTGAATGATAGGAAGTTTGGGGTCAGAGACATGGTGTTGCGAAGAGTCTTTCTAGCAACCCAAGACCCAGGTGATGGAGTATTGGGACCTAACTGGGAAGTCCCATACCAAGTCGAGAACATCGTGTGTCCTTGGACATACAAACTGGCCCGACTGAGTGGGGAGCTAGTGCCCCATGCCTACAATGTTGAGCATCTCCATTGGTATTACCAGTAATATGAGAAATGTATTTTCTAAATTTTGTAATCATTTTTTAGCCTCCGAGCACAATTAGTGGAAATCGTGTGTACAAAACATGATAGATGAAATTCATAGAATTTTCTTGTATTTTTTCTTAAATTTAATTATTTGTTCATTTAATTTTACTAGTTGAGGAGTACCTGCTCGTTGGTCTGTACAAGTGAACACAGAGTAGTCTCCGATCACTTGGGGGGAGTAGCTGGATCACCTCGCAGGACAACCGCTCGCGGAACACGACTTAGAAAACTAAGCTTGTTATGAGCGGAGTAGGCCTAGTGTCAAAGCTTACGAGAATGGACTAAAAAATATAAATAGCCTATGGGTAGAGAACTTGGATTATTTTCTGAGGACTATGTGCCCGAGGAGCAATAACAAGTTCCTTACTTCCAATAGGCGAATAAAATCTCGAGTCACCTGCACTCAGGTGCAAGCCTTAAGTTGCCAAAAAATTGAGTGCCATTAAACCCAACAACTTAAAAAGGTGAACTTGACCCTGCTCCAGAGGACATAGAGCCCAAAGAGTGGTAACAAGTTCTCAATTTCCAAAAAAGGGTAAAAACCCCGAGTAACCTGTACTCAGGGTGCAAAATTATAATAGAAAAGGCCCAGTGTAACCTCCCGAGGACTCTGTGCTCGTGGAGTAACACTGAGTTCTCAAACCCTAAGTTAATTTGGCCTCCTAAGCATCAAGTTGTTTAAAACTGGGACGTAATGACACGTCAAATGCTCACACTTGATAGCATAGTAAAGTTATTTTCGAGGACTACTAGTCCGTGAAGTAACACTAAGTGCTTAAAAGCATAAAAAAACTATATAGATCGATAAGAATTGAGTCGCCAGGACTCGAGCACAAGTATTTAGTTGCACTAACTAGGGCAGTTAAGACTTGGGTCTCACGACTGAGGCCCACATATGGTGGAAAAGTTAAGGTTTAAGTAAACCATTCTTGTGACGACAAGTTACGTTGAGACTTGAAAATAAAACCTTATGGATTTTAAGATCAATTTGAAAAATTACCAAACTCCAATTAATGTGTTTGAGTGACAAGGAAAGTAAATAGTGTAAGCAAAGGCCATTCTTGAAAGCTAAAATTATATACACTTCTGCTCAAGGGCTCGATCCTTATTTTGTATATACCCCAATTGCAAGGGCCTAGTTCTCGTCCGGAGAAACCTCCATGATGAGGTCGATCACAGGATAAACCTCGGGAGTCTGACTCACTTTCACTACCGTAGAAGTGTGTGCAGCCACAACATCATCCACCCAGAGACGCTCCTCGAAGAGCATCCTCATGTTGCAGTTGTCGATGAAGGCCAAGTCCATATCTATGTTGTTCTGCCATGCAACATAGAGAGTGTCATCCACTAGTTGATCGACCTCCTTGTTGAGGGTGGAGAAGCATGTTGTGAGGCCTCCCCTAGTGCCTTGGAAACCTCCTCGTGGGCAACCTAGATCTCTTCTCATGCCTCCCGCATGGTCTCCATGGCCTTGTGCACGACCTCCTCCATTTCCTTGCAATGGTTCGTGGCTTTCTCCACCAATTTTGAGGAAATGCCCTCGAGAGCTTGAAGCCTAGTCTGCTCCACCACCAGGCAGGTCTCCAAGTTAGATGCACGAGTTTTCCCATACTAGAGCCTTTTGGAGCTTGGATTTCTCCTCGAGGGAAACTGATGCCTCCCTGAGTTCCTTCAGTTCAAATGGCCTCGTGGTTAAAATGTCCCCAAGCCTTTGGCATAGGGAAGCAACCTACACAAAAAAAGCGAAGTTTGTACATAAGAATGTAGTACTTAGCAACAAATTTAAATTATAGAGTTTTAGAATTACCAGTGTCGAGGACTAGCAGCAGGCTACGAGGAGAGATATCTCATTATCCCATTCGACAAGAGCATAGAAGTGAGGAGGCATGTAGCAGAGGGATCCACTCAATCCCTGTTGAACCTCTGCCGCTAGCAGAGCTGTCCTGCTTCTGAGTCTCCCCACGAAAAGGGACTCCAGCTCCTCACGACATAGAGGTGGCAGCGGGGTTCCGCTCCGAGGCCTATCCTCGCGAAGGTATTCTGCTAAAGCCTTGAAGTCTTCATTCCCTTCATCTAGGTGAGCATTTAAATACTCCACAACCCGCTTGTGCCTCTCGAGCTCTTCCCATTCATAATGTTTAGGGAAGATTACTTGCTCAAGTGTTCTGGCTAGAGGATTTCCAAATGCAGCAAAGGATGGGAGGTCTTTTCCCATCCCTTAAGTCCCTTCCTCAGAGGTTTGAGAACTCCCGTTGAGGTTGATGACCAGTGGCTCCACTTGCACCGAGACTTCCTCCGTTACCACTGGCTTTGGGGGAGTGGCCGAGGGAGTAGCTGCCAGAGCTACAGAGACCTCTGGGACTGTGGGAGCAGTCACCAATGGCTCAGGCACTAAGGGCAGTGCAACCGAAGTTTTGATTTAAGAGGTCTGAATGGAGTCAGCCATACCCATGTGACTTGCAAAAGATAATAAGGGTGTTAGTCGTCATCAAAATATAATAACAAAGCAAGTAAAATTCATGTAAGAAGCTCAGTCCGAAGCTTGTGAGGTCCTCAAGTGGCCCACCAGTAGATGGCTCCTCCGAGTGAAGAATGGAGTTGGATAATTCCCTCACAAGTTGGCCCATCTTTTGAGTGGTGTTTGATTCGTACTGACAAAACCACCTCGTGTGCATGGACGTCACCTCGTCCAATGGCATGAAATCCTAGGGTCGCAGACTTCTCTACAGGTGGTAAAGGAATGCATCAATTAAATCCTAGTAGTCTTGGAACTCATCTGCAGTCTAATAACGGGCCGAGATCTGTCCTCTCCGAAGGAGCGAAGGTGAGGCCCGCACATGCTCAGGGCTTACTCCTTGTCCTACTTTCTTAGCATGATACAAAATTATAGGATACTTACCTTGGTCACATGATGAGGACTCCATCCCTGCCTGGAGCTCCTCCTCGAGCTCCTGGTCCTACTGAGCCTTAGTAGCAGCTCATATTGCAAGAATGTTCTCGACACATTCTTCTCGCATCCTTTGTTTGTATTGGAGGAGTGATTTTCTATCCACGTACTCTGTGTGGACGACATGTTCTCCTTGGGACTTCTTCAAGTATTGGAACAAAGAAAGGTCCATGGCGCCAAACTGGCATAGGTGAGCTTTCGTGACGAGGAAGATGAGCTCCATCCCCTTGTCCAGAACACAATTTATCTTCTAGAGTCAGTCATCGTATGCCGCGATGAATGGAGTATGATGGATAGGACCTATCATGAAAATATTTCAAAGTAAGAGATGATTAATGTCGAATAACTAAACTAGAGGTGCTTGGAAAATTCCAAGAGAAAGCTAGGGTTGGTCCACGTGCAAAAGCCACTTGTGAAGAAGAATTGGTCTTTGCAGTCCTGCACGTGGCTCTCGTTCTAGTCTGGAGCCTTGTACACCAACCTCAGATAGGTGTACATCATTATGTGGTAATATCCATCGAACATTGTCTTTCGAGGACAATCCCAAAAACTATATACGTACAGTATTTCACCCAGAGAAGGCACGAGTCAGTTCTGTCTCCGGTACAACACGTACTATCTAGTGAGGACCCGATACCCATTCAGGGACAGCTAGAAGGAAGCTATGATGACATTTTTAAGGAAATTGACATAGTATTGATGCAGAGGCAAGGCTGCCTCTGCTTGGAGGTGCGAAGCGCTCCAAGCCCTGAGGTCATTCAATCTTAGTGCGCCCTTTTTGAGTCCGAGGGCAGGCGCGCAAGGATGTCCCACTTGACTCCATAGCGAGAGAGGATTTTGTTTAGCGCCCCTCGATGCTTCAGCTTGCTGCAAAGCTGTTATGCCTCGAACCCGTCTGCTTCATAACGTGTGGTCCATTGTATGGGACCCATATTTTACTCCTCCTCTAAGGCATCGCACTGACTTGGCCTCTCTGCCACCAGAGGCACATCTCTAACCACTTTCGCTCGACTCTGCTTTGGGGTTGGAAACCTCCTCTCCTTCGGGATCCATCTTGCTTCTCGGGCCATGTCAATTATTTCGTGATCGAAATAGTTGAAGCCTTGCTGGTGGGGGTGGTGTAATTCCTTGGTCATCAGAAACAATCAAAACTAGCAGCTAACGTCTTGACCAGAAGAAATATAGGACAAAACACGAGAACCCTTAAGACAACTGCTTGGGTGGTGGAGGAGAAAAGGAGGCCTAAGGGACTGGGGTGTCCTCAAAACCAATAATACGGTTTCGAAGGACACCACAAAAATTCATGAACTTCATCAGAATCTAAAAAATTTCCATATTCCAGTTGAATGCCCAGAAATGTGAAAAATTGCACATAGGTCCAAACGACCCATTTTGGCCAGTTTTACGCAAAAACAGACCTAAAAAGACTAGAGAGGTCAAAATGACCTCTAAATCCCAGAAACCACAATGGCCTAAGTATGCAACTACATTCATCCGAAAAACCCAAATAGAAAAGGGAGAGAAAGAGTGACTTACTCGAAATGAACCTCTGATAAGTGATGTAATGTGTTCGGACTAGGAAATACTTCATGTCACTAACCTAGAAAAAGCTTGGTTCTCTCCAATTATCCAGGTCTTCAACAAGGGAGCTCTTGTGAGGATTTTGATTTGGGAAAGATGAAAGGAGTTTGGGAGCTCTGGTTTCTCAGAAAGTTTCAAATGCTAAAAGTGATGAAATGGGAGGCACAATTTGAGTTTTATACCCTCTCACAGCATCAGGAGTGTGTCTCCCCAAAAGTTTGTGGGCTGCAACCTCATAAATGGGCCCCATGTGATACGCATGGTCCCTTCACCACCTTTATTACGAGAATGTGTATTAACTAGCAGTTAGCCCCCAACTAATTGGGAATGTTTGTAATAAATCCCTATTAAGTGAATTAATTGTACTCAGCCCCTATAAATAGGGCTAGGGCCCCCATTGTAAATGATCCCCAACTTTTTATATCCAGAGCACTGCTAGAACGCTGCCTGAAACTCCATAGAAGCTTGACTCCTCAATCTCCTCAAATCCTAACACAATCATCTCGTGAACTAAGGTTAATTAATAACCTTAACCACGTAAATCCTTGTGTCCATTACCACATTTCTTTAAGCTTTTATTTAATTAGTTCATAGAGAAAAAGGTAGTCAAAATGTCTTTTCACATGCTTTTAGGGCACCAACCCTAACAATCTCCCACTTGCCCTTAAAGCAAGTGATGCATCTCTCTCAATCCCATATTTCATACATATCCCATAAAAGACTTTGTAGGAAGTATCTTATTAAATGAGTCTGCCAGGTTTTGTTCTGACGCTCTCTTCATAACTGTCACATCACCTTTGTGCGCGATCTTTCTCCAAAAAGTATTTTCTTTCTATAAGCTTTCTTCTTTTGTGTCTTCTAGGTTCCATTGAATTATCTATTGCCCCACTGTTGTCACAATACAAGATTAATGGCTTCTCCATATATGGAATTTCTTCCAAATCAGTGTATAACTTCTTGAGCCAAACTGATTCCTTAGCCGCTATATACTCCGCTTCCATGGTTGAATCTGCAATAATGGATTTTTTGATACTTCTCCAGACTGTAGCTCCTCAACCAAGAGTGAAAACTGACCCAGACGTCAATTTACGACTGTCTTTGTCTGATTGAAAATCAGAATTAGTGTATCTAGTAGGGTTTAACTCACTCCCTGAATAAACAAGCATATAATGTCTTGTTCTCCAAAGATACTTGAGTATGTGCTTTACTGCAATCTAGTGTTCTAAACCAAGATTTTATTGATAACAATTGACAATTCCCACTGCATAGCATATGTCAGGCCTTGTAAACAATATAACATACATCAGACTCCCAATAAAATTAGGATATATATGACGATGTGAATATATTATATGCATGTTTATGATTACTAGATATGCATGTGGGCTCTTCATTGTTCATAAGGGCATATCTGTAAGTTTTGGCTTGTTAGGGTATACATGTGATTATATGTGATAGATGGTTCAGACCACATTATTATGGGGATATATCTGCAATACACGGCCCGAGGCGATCCTAGTGAGCAGATTAGCGAAATAGTTACAACGGGGTCTAATACCCAGCTTGGGGAAGCCTAGGAATATATTGGGAATTTTGAGAATATTTTGGGATATATTGAATAATAAATAAGTATTTGGTAATTATATGAACATGACAGGATTAATTGGTAAACGGTAGGAACACTTGAGGAATTAGCGGGAATTGGGAAAAGACCATTTTTCCCTTGGAACAATTAAAGGGGACTGAGACTTTAAAGGGGTATTTTAGTCTTTTGACTAGGATATTTTGGTCAGTTAGGTTTTAGGAAACCACTAGAACACCCTTAGAATACTTAGACACTCACTGGGATGTTCTCAACTAACAAAACGTTCTCTTTTTCCCTCTCTAGAACCTAAGGGGAAACTCTGATTTTGAAGGAGAAAAAATGAAGAATTTTGGATGAGAAACCTGAAGAAGTAAGGTTGAGAACTGGGAAATTAAAGCTAGGACAACTGAGTGATCTTTGAAAGTTAAAGCTTCTAATTGAGATAAGGTTTGAAGTCCCAATTATTGGATTTTTCTGCTGAAATGTAGCAAAAACTTAGAACTTGCATGAGAATGATTTTTAAGACTAATTTTGCGTGTTTAGGAGAGTAAGAATTGTTTATAAGATTGGATATAATTTTTAGGTTATAGGGATAAGAATTCTGGGTTCAATTATGAGTTTGGCTGAAAGTTTGGGTTGAATTTTAAGGCTTGGACTCGAGGGAAACGTTGAAAAAAGGGTAGAATTTATGGGTTTAGGGTTGTGACCTTGTTCTTCAGGTGCCGCGCCCTGCGTACTTGAAGAGGTTGAGATGCCTCTGATTCCCCAAGCACGCCACGACCTAGGGAGGTGCAAGTCACGACCCGTGTCCTCCAGCAGGGAGGGCTGAGCCTTTGTCTATGGGGGGGGGGGGGGGGGGGGGGAGGGTCCTTAAGGGCAAGTCGCAGCCCTAAATAGAAAATAAGAGGAACCAAGGTCTTAGGCTCGGAAATTTCAAACCTAAGCGCTTGGCACGAATTCTACTACCCAGTTTAGTAGAATTTGAGGTCCCGGAGGCTAGTTTTTATTTCCTAAAACATTTATTTGGATTAGAGATTGATAATTATCCATGGTTATTTGTGATTAGGATTATCGTTCAGGCTTAGAACTGAGGATCGTACTCAAGACCGCTCTTTTTTTATCGCTCAGGATTCGAGGTAAGAAAACTACACCCATGTGGTTGTAAACGGGACTGAGTTTCCCTGCAATTGAACGTATGTATTCTGTGATTATATGGTTGTTATGCATTATGTGAAAGAATGACATAAGGGTGCCAGGGTTAATGATAATCGTACTGAATGCAGCTCGGCCTAAGAGAACCAGGATCAGCTAGTTAAACAAAGGGCTTGGTCGAAGGGTGCCAACACCTGAATATTTGTAATACTGATTGAGATATATGCTTGAGAATACATGTTTACCGTTGTTTAGCTTAATGCTTGCACTTTGCTGAATAATTGAATTAATTGGATTAAAGTTGATTGAATGCTACTACTACTATATGTGTTTGCTGTTTATGGTTTTCTTGCTGGGCCTTGGCTCATGGGTGCTACGGGTGCAGTTAAAGGCAAAGGGAAACTGGACCAACCATGAGTTGGAGAGCTTTGGGGTCGGAGTGTACATCGTCAGCTCCTCGACTGCCACAGCAGAGGGAAAGTTACAAGAATAGAGCTCTAAATTGTATTTTGCCGTTAGACTAGCTTTTGTTGTATTAACTTTTGGGAGTTGTATTTACCACATAAACCCTATTTTTTGGGATTCCATCTATCAAACATTTGTTTTAATGAAAATGAATCGTTTATGATCAAAATATTTTAACCTTAACCTGTTAGTTGACTTTAGGATCATGTTCATATTCAAACGACTTGATTAGCAAGTCTTGCACTACATCAAAATACACAGTGTAACGGTCTTGGCTATCTAGGGCGTTACATTTTCAATGAGAAATACTACAGTGTTGCAGTTTGAGCTGCAAAGGTTGATGAGTCTATTAATCTAACTCAGAACAGAAAGACCGTTACAAAATATGCACTGAAATTTGACTGGTTGGCGAAGTTCGCACCGAATTTGGTGCCTACTGACATGGCACGGAGAGATCGTTTTGTTTGGGGGCTGAATCTGATGCTAGCCTGTGATGTCAAGATAACTCTAGACCTGATGACTACCACTTATGCCCAAGTAATGGAGAAGGCCCTTACAACTGAGGGGGCTAAAGATCAGATTTAGAGAAAGGGCACGGTAAGGTGTGATGTTTAGAGGACGGTGCCCCCTTTCACTGGTTCTAGCTAGGGCAGTTGCCCCAGTGAGTAGAAGAGAAAGGACACAAATTCTTTTGTATCTCCTGGTTTAGATAGGAGGGCACGGGGTGCTTTCAGTGGCCGTCAGGGCAGGGGAGAGAACTGGAGGAGCTTCCCAGAGTGTCCATGGTGTACGAAAGACATCTAGGGGAGTGTAGGGTCAGAGCATGTTTCCCTTGTGGGAGCATCAGTCATCTAAGGAAGGACTACCCAGAAGCCAAAAAGGAAGAATCGAAGAAGAGTGACATCCTCACTCTAGCCAAAGTGTTCACCTTGACCCAAATCGAGGTTGAGGCTAATCCCTCGGTCATGACAGGTCAGATTTCTAGTGCTGATTCTTCATTTACTGCATTGATTGATTCAAGAGCTACTCATTCGTTTGTATTTGCTAAAGTGATAGATCGTTTGTGTAGACCCTGTGATTTGTATGCTAGGGAATTCAGGACTTTTTTTCCAACTGGGGAACTGGTAGTCTCTAAGAGATTGGTTAGAGCATTACCAGTAGGGAGTTGTCCGTGGATTTGATTGAATTGGTGATGGATGACTTTAATATGATTCTAGGATGGACAGGTTATCAAAGTATGGGGCGACGATAGATTGCAAGCGAAGAATGGTGACCTTTGAACTGGAGGGGGAGGAACCCTTTGTGTTTGTGGGGACAGTGTGTGGGCCACGAGTACCTATGATCCCTGCACTGAAGGCTAGAGACCTAATGCAAGAAGGTTGCATAGGATTCCTAGCAAACAAAATTGATACCTCTAGGATCATTTTAGTTGGACCGGATTAGACTAGACTAGTGTGTGAGTTTCCTGATGTATTCTTAGAAGACTTGCCAGAGTTGCCACCACACCGAGAGAAAGAGTTCATCATAGAGTTGGCTCCAGGGGCAGAGCTAGTATCTAGGACACCTTATAGAATTTCTCCAGCAGAGTTGAAGGAACGGAAGATTCCGTTGCAGGAGAACTGGATCTAGGATTCATCAGACCTAGTTTCTTGCCATGGGGTGCTCCATTGTTGTTCGTCAAAAAGAAGGATGGGACTTAAAGGATGTTCACCAACTACAGAGAACTGAATAAGTTGACCATTAAGAATAAGTATCCACTGCCCAGGATCAACGACTAGTTTGATTAGCTACAAGGGAAGACGATGTTGTCTAAGATCGACCTTCGGTCTGTCTACCATCAATTGAGGATTAAGGAGGAGGACGTACCTAAAATCGCATTCCGTACGAGGTACAGACATTACGAATTCCTGGTCATGTCCTTTTGGTTAACCAATGCCCTAGGAGCTTTTATGGACTTGATGAATAGGGTTTTTAAGGATTATTTGAATAATTTTGTGATCATATTCATCGATGATAGACTAGTATACTCCTAGTCAGAGACAGAGCACTAGCAGCATCTCCATTTGGTACAACAATAGTTCAAGGAGCATAGGCTGTATGCTAAGCTCAGCAAATGTGAGTTTTGGTTGCCCTAAGTAACATTTATGGGCCACATTGTGAGTAAGGAGGGGATTTTGGCGAACCAAACCAAGATTGAGGCAGTAAGAGATTGGCCCAAGTCGAGCAGTGTACCAGTGGTTAGGAGCTTCTTGGGATTAGCAGGGTACTATCGACGGTTTGTTGAGGGATTCTCCAGAATAGCCACACTGTTGACTGAGCTCACGCGTAAGAAGACCAAGTATGTCTAGACCGATAGATATGAGAACACTTTCAAGGAGTTGAAGCAATGACTGATCATAACTCCGGTATTGAGTCTTCCATCATAAAATGAAAAGTTTGTAGTCTACTACGATGCTTTAAGGTAGGGTTTGGAGTGTGCACTGATGCAAGCTACGAAAGTGATAGCCTACGCGTCGAGATAGCTAAAGGAGTATGAGCAGAGGTGTCCCTCTCATGATCTAGAACTAACAGCGTTGGTATTCGCACTGAAGGTATGGAGGCATTATCTGTACGGGGAGAAGTGTGAAATATACACTGACCATAACAGTTTAAAGTATTTCTTTACTCAGAAGGATTTGAATATGTGCCAATGGTGTTGGCTGGAGTTGGGAAGGACTACGATTGCTAGATCCTTTATCACCCAGGAAAGGCCAATGTGGTGGCCGATGCATTGAGCCGGAGGGGCCCAGGGAAGTTATTCAGTGCGAGATAGATATCAGAAGAGCAAGCTGAGGAGATGACCAGAGGGGGAATTGAATTGGTAGTTGGTCAGCTAGCCAATATCACTCTTCAGTCCACCCTCCTTGAGAGGATCAAGGAAGCGTAGAAGGAGGATTCCCAGTTGAGGAAGCACATGGAGGATGTCTTAGCCAGAGTGGATAGAGACTTTTCTATATCAGAGGTGAATTTACTATGGTATAAATGTTGGATTTGCATTTTGATGGAGTCCAATATCAGATGAGAGATTCTAGATGAGTCTCATACCACCCCCTATTCTCTTCATCCGGGTATGACGAAGATGTACCATGACTTGAGGACTCTATATTAATGGCCATGGATGAAAAAGGACATAGTGGATTATGTGGCCAAGTGTTTCACCTATCAGCAGGTGAAGGTGGAACATCAAAGGCCAGCAGGGTTGCTGCAACCTTTAGGGATTCCAGAGTGGAAGTGGAAGGATATCACCATGGACTTCATGGTTGGATTGCCAAAGACGGTGAGAAACATGATTCTGCGTGGGTGATTGTGGATAGGTATACTAAATCTGCCCACTTTTTGCCTGTTAAGATGACTTATACGGTGGAGCAGTAAGCTGAGTCGTATGTAAAGGAGATTGTGCGACAAGGACCCCACATTCACCTCTATGTTTTGGGAGAGCTTGTAGAAAGCTATGGGCACGCAGTTGCAGTTCAATACCACTTATCATCCTCAGACGGATGGACAGTCTGTGAGAACGATTCAGATACAAGAGGATATGTTATAGGCCTGTGTGTTGGACTTCAGGGGGATCTTGGAGTAAGTATCTTTCTTTAATTGAGTTTTTGTATAATAACAACTATTTGGTGACTATCGGAGTGGCTCCGTATGAAATGGTGTATGGGAGGAAGTGCAGATCGCCCATCAATTGGGATGAGATGGGCGATAGGAAGTGCTTAGGTCCTGAGGCTGTTTAGAGGTACAATGAGGCGACTGAAAAGATTAGAGCTCGGATGCTTGCCTCACAAAGTTGACAGAAGAGTTACTGAGACTTGAGACGCATGAGTGTAGAGTTTCAAGTCGGTGATCATGTGTTCGTTAGAGTTGCTCCTTTGAGAGGAGTGAAGTGATTTGGAGTGAAAGGCAAGTTAAGTCCTAGGTTTTTTGGTTGCTTTGAGATTTTGGAACGAGTTGGAGAGGAAGCTTACAGATTAGCAATGAAACTAGCTTTATCAGGGGTTCACAACGTATTTCATGTGTCCATTCTCCAGAAGTACATATAGATTCTACACATGTGCTGAGTTATGAAAACCTGGAGCTGGATTAAGATTTGACTTATGAGGAGAAGCCGATTCAGATTCTAGACCGAAAAGATAAAGTCTTGTGGAACAAGACCATTGCCTTGATGAAAGTGTTGTGGAGAAACAATAAGGTGGAAGAGGCAACTTGGGAGCTTGAGTCTGATATGCGAGATCGATATCCCGAGCAATTCAGGTAAATTTGGAGGATGAAATTTCTGTAAGGAAAGGATAGTTGTAACGCCCCAAATCTTCTAATAAGGCTTAGTTCCTTGATTAGCGTGTCGGGAGGGCAATAACTGGCTTAAACGTATTATTACATGGTTAATTGTGATCTATGTTTAGTAATATGTGATTAGCTAAATTAAATGATTATGTGATTAGAAATGCATGTTTAGGAGAATTAAATAACATGTGGGCCCATTCTTGTTCTTAGGGGCATATTTTTAATTTTGGCCCGTTGAGGGCATAAATGTAAATTATGTGTGTGTTATGAATGAAACAACAATGTTGTGGAGATATATTTGTGGTGTGTGATCCGAGACCATTCTAGGGAGCGGAATAGCAGTGTAGTCACAATGGGGTTGAATACCCAGCTCAAGGTGCGCGTAGGGGTAGTTTGGGAATGTAGCACGTGTTCGGGATTACCAGGTAATGGGTAGTGACTTTGCAATTATTTGTGTATGTTGGGATTAAATGCGGAATTATAGGAATACTCGAGGAATTAGCGGGATGAGGCAAATGACGGGATTGCCTTTGGAGGCATTTAAGTGGTTAATGTGATCATTTTGAGGCTAAGGGGTAGACTTAGACAAGGCTTAGAACTCTAGAACTAACCAGAAAGGAAACACACCCTCTCAGCCTTATCTCCCCCTCTCTCTCCATACACTCATTGCCTCTCTTTGGGCCAAGAGTGTTTCTACTGGAAATCAAGGGAGGAGGCTTGAGAATTGAAGGACGGTGAAGTCTAAAAGTAGTTAACAGGAGCTGAGGAATTGAAGTCACCATAGAAGTATTGATTATCTGTGTTTGTTTGGTAAATTCCTGTTGAGATTTGAGGTTTAACTAAGTTTTAGACTTAGGTTGAATTTGATATGAATTGGGGGATTTGGCTAGCTTTCTAGGGTGTTTAGACTGCTAATATTGCTTTGATATGAATTATGGGCATAATTTTGGGTTAAACATTGATTTGGGTGGATTTTTGTGGAGTTAGCTCATGAAAACGCAGGGAAAAAATTGGGTTCAAAGGCTCGAGTCGCGGCCCTGTTCTTCAGGCGCCATGACCCGTATGAACCCATGAGGCTTGGGAGCCTCTGAAACTGTCCAGGCACAGCGACGCAGGCTGAGGCGTGTCGCGACCCATGTCCCCTAGAAGTGAGCCCAAGGCTCTCTGAATTGTAGCGCGCTGCAGCCTTAATGGGCTTGGTCGCGACTCAAATAGGGAATTGTGGCCAAAACAGGGTTTTAAGCTCGAGAACCCAAATTCAAGGGCTCGGGAAGGATTCTACTACCCAGTTTAGTAGAATTCAAGGTCTTGGAGGCTAGAATATTAATAAGAAGTTCATAATTGGTTAGAGCTTGATGGATGTTTATTTATTGATGCGTTATGAGTAGGTTTTACGCAAAGGCACTGGTTTAGGGGATCGTGCTCAGGATCGCACTAGTCAGTTAGCTCGGGACACATGTAAGAAAACTATTTGTGTTCGTTGAGTAGGGCTTTGCCCGATTATCTGTGGTTAATGCTTTATGTGAATGTTTATGACCTATTATGAGATGTTTGGATTATTTTGAATGATCCGCAAAGGCCGGGAACGACGAAGGTTGGGGAAGACGAAGGTCGGGATTGAAATTTTGCATGTTGAATGCAGGACGGTAGGGCGAGACCCTGTAATGGTGTTGTACTCACCCGCTCGGTGAAGACCATGAACGCAGTGCCTGGTAAAGCACGTTGGTCGGCATAGGTCGCTATATGAATAATCTGTTATTACTTTAAGTTTTGTATTACTGGATTGAGTTGTCATATGCTATGTGTTGATTTTTCTACTTGGGCCTTGGCTCGCGGGTGCTTTATGGTGCAGGTAAGGGCAAAGGTAAGGCCAATCAAGCATGAGCTGGAGGGTATGGAGCATCACTTACATGTTCGGCCTACCTTGCTGCCACGGCTGGTGTTGTTTCGAGGGACATACTATAAATAGTTGATTTTGTCACTTAGGTCGACTGTACCTTAACTTTTGAGTTGTAATTACATTTTGCAATGATGTTTTGGGATCCCAATGTAGCACTTTTACGAGTTTAATAAATGTCCAAATCTTTTATACCTAATTTTTGTTAAATGAATCTTTATTCTGTTTTAATCACACTTTTTGATCTAAAACCACAATTAGCGAGCTAACGACACATTTTAAAATCACATGTTAACGACTCTAAGGAAGTAGGGCCTTACAAGTAGAATGTCATCCACGTAAAGAACTAAGAAAAGCACTACTTTACCTTTGATATATTTATATACACATGCTTTGTTGACATTCGTTTTGAAGCCATATGTTTTAATTGTCTCATTAAAGGTAATGTTCAATGATCTGGATGCTTGCTCAATCCGTAAATGGATTTTAGCAAGTTGCACATCTTATGTTCTTTCCCAATCTTCACAAACCCTTCTGGTTGTACCATACAGATGCTTTAATCAAGATATCCATTTAGAAAAGCTGTCTTGACGTCCATCTGCCATATCTCATAGTCATAAGTGGCTGCTATGGATAAAATAATGCTTATGGATTTTAGCATGGAATACTTGTCTATTTTAGAAACAAGCATGAGTTGTATATTAATTGGACCACACACATCGCTGTGTACAAGCTCTAATGGTTCTTTGGCTCTATTGCGTTTAGCTGAGAAAGGGCGTTTAATCATTCTGCCTTCTATACATGATTCACAAACTAGAAGAGTTCCAATAGTTAGTTCCCTCAATGGTCCATCTTTTGTTAACCAGTTTATTCTGTCTAGCCTAATATGACCTAATATTAGATGCCATAGATATGTGTCATCATCTCTAGAAACTTTTTGTCTTTTGTTACCTTTCGGTTTAGCAACTTCAAATAACTCAGAGTTATTAAGTGATCGTTCATTTGGCAAAGTGTCTACAGTTTGAGTGTTTGCTATTCCAGGACTATTTAAAGAAATTAAGAATAACATATTATTACTTAAATTTATTATAATGTCACTTAATGCAATAAAATGAAATTAAATTTCTAAAAGAAATAAACTAAGGTGCGTTTGGAACGCCACGCTGTAATTGGAATTGTGTGTAATTCAGAGTAATTACTCAATTTGGCGTATTTTTCTGACCATGTAATTACACAGTAACTATGTAATTGGAGGTAATTGAGAGGTCCTAATTACACTCTTCAATTCTCATAGCCCCCATGAGAATTGGGTGTAATTACTAATTTCTAATTACTATAAATTTGAAATATTATTTATTACATCATATTATTTTTCTGTGTAATTACTGATTGTTTTTATAAACATGACAATATGAATTCATAAGTAATTACCACTTGACATCCAAACACACCTTGTATTTTAAAATATGACGTAATTACTCAAATATGTAATTACTAATTACACTTTTTTTTTCCAAACACACCCTAAAAATATTGTTCTAAACAAGGAATAAAGTTTCCCCTCAATAAAATAAAACTAAACTAAACAGACTGTCCCCAACCCTTTTGTGAACTAAACTCTTCTAATCATCCATCTTCAAGACTTTATCAACAAACTTCCTTGAATTGAAAAATTCAACCATCTAGACAAAAGAACAAACATTGTTAGTGGCCCATGAATATAGAACCTAGGGTGAAAGATCATTTTTGACTTAGTCATAAGAATGAATAAATCATATTTACCATTTTTATTATTCATTATTTCAACAATAATTTCATGCTTGGCCAATAGGATTTCATTATCATAAAACCACTTATCATATATGGCGTACCATATATCATATGTAGATGTAAAGCATTCAAGAGTATTTTTGGTTTCATCACTCAATGTTTGAAGTAAGTATTGCCGTGCCATGTGGTTTATTCTCAACCACCTTGCATATTTGTCTTGATCATGCACTGAAGCTTCTAATGTTGATTCTTACTTGGAAGGTATCTTAACAATATCTATCAAATTTTCTCTAAATAATAAAATTTCAATATTATGTTTCCAGAAGACAATATTTTCATCATGAAGTGCAATGAAACCATTAAAATAATTTTGAGACATTGTGGTTAACTAGAAAAATAGAGAATGATTGAATTGAGTAAAGTCAATTTAAACAAATAAAGTATAAGATTTATTATAATTGAAAAAATATCAATAAATATTTGGAAAGTAAACATGATGCATAAATGCAACAATTAAAACACATAAACTTAGCATTTACTATTCCACGATAAAACTACCCGACAATTAAAGGGTCACCTTAGGGCCAGTCAAGTTAATTTAAGAAAATATTACGTTTATTATTTAAAACTAAAAATAACTCATATTTTATCTTTTAAAAATAAAATGCCAATTGTTTGGTCAAGATACAATTATCCACTACACCAGCTTGATTGTATCTTTGTGAGTGTAACCCATTATTTCAGAATTTATGACTTAACATAGAGTGCTGCCTTAGGGTCGGTCAGCTAAAATATATCACTATTTATTATCTTCGTAAGAAGTCAACCTTGATATTAATATGACCAAAAACCTTTCTTAGGGGGATGGAAATAAAGTCGCCTCGACGCCCTAATCATATTTCACGTTGTTGTACTAATGATGGAGATCATAGGTCACATTGAGATGTCAACCTTCTCCCACTCACTATATTTAGAATATAAGTGTTTATTAAACTAATCAATTAATTTCAAATTAATTACTAGTTTATTATAACCATATGAATGCAATTAATTATAAAATCATACAATTATAAAATATTATGTTTCTATAATTAAAGTGATCGAGAATAATTACCCATTACATTCATCAAACTTTATAAAAATACTTTTTAGATAAAGTTGGTTAGCCTAAAAGGCCTATCTTAACTATTGCCTTTATTATGCTGTGATTTACCAAGTTTTAAGTAGATTAAGACTTAGTGATTTACATGCAATGTGTTTCACTAAAACAATTCACATAAACATATAGGACAATCCTAGATAATCATGTTTCTACAAATCAAATTAATGATTAATTAAAACTGTGTGAGGTATCATATATGGCATGTAATGGACTAATGCATGATCATGTTATCAATCAACATTAATTAACATTTATTTAAATAAAAACAATAAATAAATAAACAATAAATGATCAACTGAGTAGCTATTGAGTATTTCTAAATTTACAACCTTTGAAAAATAGAAATTAATATTACAAACTGGACTTCTTATAGGTTACAAAATCTAATCTTGCTTCTTCTTCTCTTAGGTCCATCTTCATAACCTTTAGGAATTTATAAGGTCTATTTATTATTTAGAAACTAATTTTATAATTAATTTATTTCATCAAAACAAACTTTTATTTAAATAACCACTTATTATATATTTAATTTAGTTGAATTTAAATAATTAAAAGAATTAAATTCAACAAATTATTTAAACTTAAGATCTTTAAAATCTTAACCAACTAAGAGATATTTTATTTTTCTAATAAATTAAAATAAGATAATTACCTTTTCAAATAACAATTTACAAAATAAATTAAATAAAAGATAATTTGCAAAAGTATAGGGATTTTTGTTGAGCACCTAACTTGGTGCTCAAGCGAGGACCAACGACAACAGGGAGGGGCTCGGGCAGGGCGTAGGCATGTAAGGCGCAATGGTACAGATGGGCGGCGCAATGGTGCGAGGCTGGGTAGCCAAAACCTCATGGTATAGTAGCGCGACCTAAGTAGCCCAGTGGAGCGAGGCTGGGCAGCCAAATCCACATGTTGTAGTGGCTAGAGGCAAGGCAGCCAAACGCACACAGTGCAGTGATGCAGCCGAGGCGATGCAGTGGGGTGAGGCACTGGGTCGCAAGGGTGCTGGGGCGCATATGTGCATGGGCTCAGGCTGGTGCCTAGGGGCTCAAGCCTTGTGCCTTAGTGGTGCAAGGCTCGAGTCTTTTTTATTTTCTCCTTGTGACTAGAATTTTTACAACACAATTTCTCAAATAAAATTACAAAAATCCTAATGGCCAATATTGGCATACATAAGATCAAAGAAAAATTAAAATTCAATTTGTAACCTAATAGTACAATATAAACATCATACAACCACACATTCATTAAACAATACAATCCATTTAATATTAATATCATCATACATATAAAAATGCAAGAAACTCACACAACATTTAATGTATACATATATGTAGACTGCTCTGGTACCAATTGTGTAACACCATGGATAGGCAAGACTGTTACACTATGTATTTCAAATTGTGTTAGACTCACTAATCGTGTCATTTGGCCATAAATGTGTAACTAAAAGTGATTAATGGATTAGGGTTAAAATTTTGTTCAAAGGAATGATCATTTCATTAAAATGTTTGAGTTCGTACATGGGATCCCAAAATAAACATTTAAAAAGTCATTTACAATTCAAAAAGTTACAACAAGTCAGCCTAACAGGTAAAATAGGGATTTAACCCTATATCCTCTAATAAACCCTGGTCATGGTGGTCGAGCAGCCGCATATGTACTCGTCTCCACCGAAGCTCTCCAACTCATGGCTGGTCCAACTTCCCTTTCCCCTTACATGCACCACATAGCACTCACGAGCCAAGGGTCAGCAAGAAAACTTAAACATGCTCATAAGCAGTTAACAACATATTACAAAATCATAATTAGCATGCCGAACAGTAATAACTCCACTCGTGCATCCATTCTACTCAAATAAGTGACTACAAGGTCACACTAGGGGCCCGTTGCCATGAATAAATGTACATAGAGTCATACCGAGGCCTATTGCCCTAGGATAATTGATTATAGAGTCACAATGGGTCCCATTGCTCTATCCACTATATAATCAGCATCATAGCTTGCCAAGAGTACCTGACGCTTTAATTTCCAAGTGACCATAGGGTTGGTCAAGCGTATACAGCGCTCCTGCCCTGGTCCAGTAACTAGATAGATAAAAATGACTCGCAAGTACAATCCTGCCCTGAGCCCTAGCAGTAAACTAGTCACAACCATAAATAATATCATCATTATGATTCAATTCCATAAAAAAATCCATGATCAATTCCGTGCCTTCAGGACCTCCACCTCCACCCAACAGGGTGGTGGAAACATCCCACAAGACCCCAAGTTCATCCCAAGCTCTAACAATGAGGCTTGGTTAAATTGGCATAGGTAGGGGTACCCAACCAAGTCAGAGAGCCCCCAGAAATTGCCATGCATACGCAGGGGCGCCCAACACAAGGCCAGGGGATCTCAAGCCAAACAGAGTGCCCCTAAATCCCTCCCCTGCATAGCATAGGGGCGCCCAAACCCAGGGCAGGGGCGCTACTACACGAACCCAAAAATTCTAGGTTTCCTCTTTCATTTTCTCTAAGTTCAATCCATCAAAACTCACACCAAATGCAAACCCTAACAAGAAATAAGTCCCAAAATCATTACAATACAACTTAAGCAGCATTGTGACACCAAAAAATCACCCAAACTCTCACTAAAACTAAAAACCCGAATCTTGAGCTTTAAAGCTCAAGAACACCTCAAGATCATAAAAAATTCACAGAAATCAAAGGAGAATTCTTACCTCAAACTGTTAAGATGTGAGCCTAAGCTGCCCCTTAATCCAAATCCTAGCTCCAATCTTCCAATTTCCAAGATTTTCTTCCTCAAAATTCAAAAATTTCCCCCATGTGTTATGTGTGAGAGGAAGAGTAACGAGAGAGAGAGAGAGAGAGAGAGAGAGAGTTGAGAGTTGCTACGTGTTGCTCTTTGATTCTAATAGGTTCTATGTTGGCTGAGTTGTCTATTCCTTTAGGCAAGTAAATGAATAAAGTGCAAAATGGTCCTTTGCCACTACTTTTCACTATTCCCAAATGAAACCATATTTCCCAATAATTTCCCATTACCCGATAAACCCATATAATGTACTAAAATACCAAAATACCCTTGGGCTCACACAGAGCCGGGTAGTTAACCCCGTTCTGAGTAAACTTCTAGCTTGCTCACTAGGATCGTCTCGTGCGGAGTAACCCAAATATATCCACATAATAATTTGGTCTCAATCACAAAATGCATATATTTACAAATATGCCCTCAACGAGTCAAAATTATTAAAAATACCCTACTAATAAAATACGGGCCCAAATGCATGCTTAATACACCTAACACATGCAAACATAGTCATATTATAATATAACTCTCATAATTCACATAATCATGCATATAATCACATAATTAATCTAATTACTTCCCTTCTTGCCCCCTAATCAAGGCTCTAAGCCGTATTAGGGAAATTGGGACGTTACAATTTTCCCCTCCATATAGGAATTTCATCCTCATAATTTTACCTAAATAGCTTGGAATATTGATCCCGCATATTGGACTGCAATTCCTTGGCCGCCTCCTCGACCTTGTTGTTCCTTTATAATACCTTAACCAAAGTTATGGTTTTATTCCTAAGGACCTTATCCTTCCTGTTTAACATCTGTACTGGCTGCTTCTCATAGAATACATCTTCTTGCAACTCTAGATCTTCATAACTCAATACAAGAGTCTCATTTGATACATACTTTTGAAACATCGAAGTAAGAAACACATTGTGCAATGCAGACAATGCCATAGGTAAGGCCAACCTATAGGCCACCTGACTAATTTACTCTAGGATCTCAAATGGTCCTACAAATCTTGGGCTCAACTTGCCCTTGTTTCCAAATCTCTTCACCCCTTTCAATGGTGAAACTAGAAGGAGGACATAGTCTCCCACTTGGAACTCCACGTCCCTGCACTTCGGATTTGAATATCTTTTCTGTCTACTCTGAGATGCAAGCATCTGAGCTCTAATCTTTTCGATAGCCTTATTGGTACTTTGAACTACTTCAAGACCCAAGTATTTCCTTTCACCCATCTCATCCGAGCGAATGGGCGATCTACATTTCCTACCATACAACATCTCATAAGGGGCCACTCTAGGAAAACTCTATTAAAGGCAAGTACTTACTCGAAGACCCTTCAAAGTCCAAAATGCATGCTCGAAGCATGTCTTCCAATATCTGAATCGTCCTCTCAGACTGATCATCTGTCTGAGGATGATAAGTTGTACTAAATTTAAGCTTTGTACCCATTGCTTTTTGCAAACTTCCCCAAATCTCGCAAGTAAATGTGGGGTCTTGGTTTGACACAATCGACTATAGAGTCGCATGAAGACGCACTATCTCTCTCATAAAGAGATCTACGTACTAGTCAACTATATAAGCGGTCCTTACTGGTAGAAAGTGAGCATATTTGGTGTATTGATCCACGATAACCCACATTGAATCATGTTGAGTCACTGTCCTAGGTAACCCAACCAAAAAATCCATTATGATGTCCTCCCATTTCCACTCTAGGATATCCAAAGGCTGTAATAGCCTTGCTGGTCTCTGATGCTCAGCTTTGACCCGCGGACATGTTAAGATCTTGGCCCCATATGCAGTTACATCTCTCTTCATCCCAGGCCACCAATATAAAGTCTTCACATCCTGATACATCTTCGTGGTGACTGGATGCAAAGAGTAAGGGGTAGTGTGAGATTCATCCAGAATCTCTCTTCTGATAACAACATCCATCGGAAAATAAATCAGACCCTTGTACCTCAGTAAACCCATATCTGATACTGTATAGTCCTTAGCCACTCTAGCTAGGACATCCCCTCTAATCCCCATCAATTGCGGATCACTCAACTGACTTTCCTTTATCCTCTATAAAAGAGTAGACTATAGGGTGATGTTGGATAATTGGCCCACCACTAACTCTATTCCTGCTCTGGTCATATCGTCTGCCAATTCCATGGATATCTACCTCGAGCAGTGTAATTGTCCCAGACCATTATGACTTAAGGCATCTGACACCACGTTGGCTTTCCCTGGGTGATACATGATTTTACAGTCATAATCCTTCACCAGTTTAACCAACGCCTCTGTCTCATGTTCAAATCCTTATGTGTGAAGAAATACTTCAAGATCTTGGGGTCAATGTATATCTCGCACTTTTCACCATAAAGGTAATGCCTCAACAACTTTAGTGCAAAGACCACCATTACGGTCTCCATATCATGCGTAGGATGCCGCTATTCATAATCCTTCAATTGTCGTGATGCATAGGACATCACTTGCCCTGCTTGCGTAAGGGCACAACCCAACCCTTGTCTCAAGGCATCGTAGTAAACAACAAACTTATCTTGATCTGTTGGGAGACTCAAAACTGGAGTGGTAATCAATCTCCACTTCAAATCCTAGAAGATGTACTCCCATCTATCTGACCATGCAAACTTCTGGTTCTTGCGTGTTAGTTCCATCAGTGGGGTAGCGATCCTAGAGAGCCCTTCCACAAAGCACCTGTATTAACCTGCCATTCCAAGGAAAATTTTGATCTCTGAGGCATTCATGGGACTTGGCCAATCCCTGACTGCCTTAATCTTAGGTGAGTCCACCTTGATTCCATCTTTACTGACAATGTGACTAAGGAAAGTCACTTGTAGTAACCAGAACTCACATTTCTTGAACTTTTCATACAGTCTGTGTACCCTCAGCCTTTGTAAAACCAACCTGAGATGTTGATCATGCTCTTCCTTCGATTGAGAATAAACTATAACATCATCGATAAAGACGATCACAAACTGATCCAGATAATCCTTGAAAACCCTTCTAATCAGATCCATAAAAGCTGCTTGGGTATTAGTCAAACCAAATGCCATAACAAGGAACTCATAATTACCATATCTGGTGCAAAAATCTGTCTTCGGTATATCCTCCTCCCTGATCTTCAACTAGTGATAACCAGATCGAAGATCTATCTTCGAGAATACTATCTTACCATGCAACTGATCAAACATGTCATCTATCCTTGGCAGAGGATACTTTTTCTTAATGGCTACCTTTTTTATTTCCCTGTAATCAATACACATCCTCAGAGACCTATCTTTCCTCTTTACAGATAAAACTGGTGCGCCCCATGGTGAAAAACTGGGCCTAATAAAATCCAAGTCTAACAACCCTTGTAATTGTACCATCAGCTCTTTCAACTCTCCTATGCCCATTCTGTACAATGCCCTAGTCATTGGCTCTGTCCCTGGTGCCAGTTCAATAACAAACTCTATCTCTTTATGTGGCGGCAACCTCGACAACTCCTCTGAAAACACATCTAGAATCTCAGAGACCAGTCTGGTCTCTTTGGGTCCCACTAGCACGACCTAAGTGGTATCCACCACACTAATCAGAATCCTATGAAACCACCTCGTAATAGGTCTCTAGCCCTCAACGCTGATATCATAGGTACATGGGATCCATGCATAATGCCAACAAAAATAAAGGGATCCTCACCCTCAGGCTCAAAGGTTACCATCTTCTTTTTGCAATCTATTGTTGCCCCATATTTAACCAACCGGTCCATACCCAAAATTATGTCGAAGTCATTCATAGCTAACTCAATCAAATCAACTGACAACTCTCTGGCATCCATTGTCACTGGCATTGATCTAACCCATCTATAAGAAACTACTAGCTCCCCAGTGGGCAGTAAAGTTCTGAACCCCACAGTATAATAATCACATGGCCTACACAGTCTATCAATTATCATACTAGAAACAAAAGAGTGTGTAGCACCAAAATCAATCAAAAAAGTATAAGAGGTTCCAACACTAGAAAGCTGACTTGTCACTACTGAGGGACTAGCCTCAACCTCTGCCTATGTCAACACGAACACTCAAGCTGGAGTCGAGCTGTCCGCTTTACTTTGTTTTTCTTTCTTTGCTCTTGGGAAATATTTCTTCAAGTGTCCCACTATCCCACGATAAAAGTAGGCATTTGCCCTACACTCTCCCACATGGTGCCTTCTACATCTAGCGCACTCTGGATAAGCCCTCCAGGCCTCATTTCCACCCTAGCGGCCTAACTATTTTTCTGGTCACTAGGGCCTCCGCCTCTGCCATAACCCATAAATGGAGGTCCCATCCTGTAGGTGTCTCTACTAGCTACGCTCTCACGCTAGAATTTGTTCTCTGTGCCCTGAACAGTAAGGGCTTACTCTACCACCTGGGTATATGTCATCACCCTAGGCACGATAGTAATGTGAACATCCCATGCTATCATAGGTTGTAGCCCTTGAAGTAACCCTTCCTTCCTTGTCCCATCAATGGGTACAAGGTCTGTAACACACTTTTCCAATCTATCAAATCTCATTGCATACTCTATCCCTGACATGTTTCCCTGCAACAATTACTGAATTCCTCTGCCTTTGCAGCCCTAACTGCATCATTGTAGTACTTTTCATTGAATACAGTTCTGAACTTTTCCCAATCCATGGTATTCACGTTCTTGTTTTGGGATATTACTTCGCACCAAATTCGGGCATCCTCTCGAAACATTTATGTGGCGTAGGCCACCCTCTCATTACCAACTTCCCTCATGAAATCCATGATAGCGGCAACCATGCTCATCCATTGTTTAGCCTTTGTCAGATCTGCATTGCCCTAAAAAACTTGAGGGTTATGCTTTCTGAACCTTTCATGAAGGGGTTCCCATCTATTCCTACCCTCTGATGGATGTACTGCTGCCGGTACCAACACAGGTGGCACCTTTGGTTGAACGTTCCCTACTGGAACCTGTTGCTATCTTAGGAGGCAGATCTCTTCTTCCTGCCTCTGTAATATGGCTTGCATATTAGCAAGCACCTCCTGCCAGTTCTCTAGAGCTGGTGGAGGGGTCTGACCTTGATTATCATTCTCGGCCTGTATTTCATGGTTGGCTAATGGATCTGATTACCCTGGAAGCATGCTTCCAAGGATATATCTTTCTGCAGTAATCAATTTGACCTGTTAGGTAGTAATAACAACACCTCTTGCCACCCTGCGGTCCAAGACCGAACAAACAAGCATTCACACTCAACAGTCATGCTAATAATCATGTCAATTCATATTCATACTCAAACATGGTGCTAATAAGCACTTCCTGACATTTATAAAAGATAATGATGCTAATAATAATTTTCTGGCCAACATATGCATATAACAGCGCTAATAAGCATTTCCTTAGCATTCATAAGTAGTAATAACACTAATAAGTGCATCTTTAGCATACACACAGTAATGAAGTGCCAGGCCCTATCAGAATATCTTATGCTCCCTAATAAGGCAGGAAAATAAGGCATTTATATCATATTTAGGCAGTTAAACACATTACCACATAAATACTTATCGAACCCTGAGTCAAACTTGTCTTTAGTGGTGAGTGTACATGCCCAACCAGTCTTCAGGATCACTTAACCTTGACACACTCTTATACCAAGTTGTAACGTCTTGCATAGCCAAGACTGATACACTATGTATTTCAAATAGTGTTAGACTCACTAACCTAGTCATTTGGACATAAACATGTAACTAAAAGTGATGAACGGATTAGGGTAAAAAAATTTGGTCCAAAGGAATGATCATTTCATAAAAATGTTAAAGTTCGTACATGGGATCCAAAAATAAACATTTACAAAGGTTATTTACAACTCAAAAGTTACAACAAGCCGGCCTAAGCGACAAAATAGGATTTAACCCTTGTTCCTCTGAGAAACCGCAGCCCTGGTGGTCGAGTAGCCGCATATGTACACGTCGCCACCAAAGCTCTCAAACTCATGGCTGGTCCAACTTCCCTTTCCCCTTACCCACACCACATAGCACCCATGAGCCAAGGCTTAGCAAGAAAAATTAAACATGCTCATAAGTAGTTAATAACATATTACATAATCATAATTAGCATGCCTAACAGTAATAACTCTACTCGTGCATGCATTATACTCAAATAAGTGACTACAAGGTTACACCAGGGGCCGTTGCCCTACATAAATGACCATAGAGTTATATCGAGGCCCATTTCCCTAAGATAAGTGAATATAGAGTCACCCTGGGTCCCATTCTCCTATCCTTTTTATAACCAGCCTTAGGGTGGGCCAAGCGTACCTGACGCTTTAATTTTCAAGCGACCATAGGATCGATGACCATGCTCCTGATTAGGCCTAACCATATTGGCCTGTTCTCAACGTGCTATTTCCACCCATGACTTATAAGTCAATCATTTCGGCCAGTGCTCAGCGCGCTATTGCCATCCTTGACTTATAACACAAGCCCTTTTCAATCTGATAAACATATAAGCATACATGAAATATCACAAGTATGCACAAGACACTTAACATGTCTAATAAAACAGTCCAAGCATAGTAATAACCAAGTTCAACAACTGGGCAAAGCCCTACTCACATATATCACGTATTGGGTGCAGCTTTCTTACCTCTGGTCCAAGCTTTTGATAGATTAAAATGACCCTCGAGCACAATCCTACCCCGAGCCCTAGTGGTAACCTAGTCACAACCATAAATAATATCGTCATTATGATTCAATCCCATAAAAAAAATTTAGGATCAATCTCGTGCCTTTGTGACCTCCACCTCCACCCAACGGGGTGGTGGAAACATCCCCAAGCCCCCAAGTTCATCCCATACTCTAAAAATGAGGCTTGTTGAAATTGGCATAGGGCAGGGGCGCCCAAAGCAAGGGTAGGGGTGCCCAACCAAGTCAGAGAGCTCCCAGAAATTCCCCTGCATAGCGCAGGGGCACCCAGTACAAGGGCAGGGGCGCCCAAGACAAACAGAGAACCCTTAAAGCTCTCCGCATAGAGAAAGGGGGCCCAAACCCAGGGCAAGGGTGCTACTACGCAAACCCATAAATTCTTGGTTTCCTCCTATGTATTCTTAGAATTCTATACATCAAAACTCACCCCAAATGCCAACCCCAACAAGAAATGAGTCCTGAAATCAATATATTACAACTTAAGCAACACTGTGACACTAAAAACTCTCACTAAAACTCAAAACCCAAATCCTGATCATCGAAGCGCAAGAACATCTCAAGAACATAAGAAATTCACAGAAATCAAAGGAGAAGTCTTACCTCAATCTATTAAGTTGTGACCCAATGCTGCCCCTTAATCCAAATCCTAGCTCCAATCATCCAATTTCCAAGCTTTTCTTCCTCAAAATTCAAAAGTTTCACCCAAGTGTTATGTGAGAGATAGAGAGTAATGAGAGAGAGAGAGAGAGAGAGAGAGAGAGAGAGAGAGAGTTGAGAGATGCTAAGTGTTTCTCTTTGATTCTACTAGGTTCTAAGTTGGCTGAGTGTACTATTCCTTTAGACAAGTAAATGACTAATGTGCCCTTTGCTCATTAACTTACTATTCAATGTCCTCAAGGGAAAAATGGTCATTTGCCACCACTTTTCACTATTCCCAAATTAAACCATATTTCTAATAATTTCCCATTACCTGATAAATCTTGGTAATGTACTAAATTACCAAAATAACCCTGGGCTCACCCTGAGCCAGGTAGTTAATCTCGTTTTGACTAAACCTCTAAATTTCTCACTAGGATCGTCTCGTGCCGAGAAACCCAAATATTTCCACATAATAATGTGGTCTCAATCACAAAATGCATTTATTTACAAATATTCCCTCAACAAGTCAAAATTACAAAAAAACCCTTCTAATAAGAAATGGGTCCACATGCATGCTTAATACACCTAACACATGCAAACATAGTCATATTATAATATAACTCACATAATTCACATAATCATGCATATAATCACATAATTAATTCAATTATTGCCCTCCTGGCCCCCTAATCAAGGTGTTAAGCTCTATTAGGGAAATTGGGACATTATAAAGTGTTGGTATTGTTGATGCAGTGTTTCATCAACATGGAATTAAGAAATTTGGGAGTGAAATTAGGCTTAAGTTAAATTAAATAATAAAAATGCGAAGAACTTTTACGTGGTTCAGTGGTTAAAATCCACCTAGTCCACGTGTGTGTTATTGTTGTTTATCTATCAATAAATTGTTTATGAAAATTTCTCTAGAGTTTCAGTATACAAAAATGTGATCCCTTTTCCTGTCCATTCCCTCTCTATTTATAGGGTTTTCATGGACAAGTTTCGATAACTCCCCCAATATACAAATAATAACATTTAATATATCGATTACCTGGTATTATACATTTATCATGAAAGATTACAATATTCTAATTATGCATATAAAATCTTGAGTCTCCAAGGACTCAAATCTAGGCATCCCCAGCATCGAGAGGGAGATGAATGCACACTACATGAGATAGAGGTTTCTAGGTTATGCGAATCTGAATATTGAGAAGTTTGAGCTATGCCTACGCGACCTAAGTAGCTGACTAGACGATCTCCTTGATACCTTGTTGACCTGTGCTTAACCCGAGCTACTCGTTAGGGAACTCGTACCATGTTCTTGGAACAAGGAATAACTTGATTAAATGCATGCTAACTATACCACGAATAGGACACGTCAACTCTTTTTTTTTCAGGTGCAACGGAAGAGGTAGTGATTTTAAAAATCATTAACACTGAGCCAGGATTAATTCATATTTTTATACATTAAATCAATGCACGAAACAAGAACAGAAGAATACCTCTTGTAGCATATGAAGAATCCTTGAATCTTTTCATATAATCAAACAATATTCCTATCCACGCAAAGGCTTACTATAATACCCTCGTTAGCCAAGAACATTACACTGTGTATTTTAAATAGTGCTTAACTCACTAAATGAGTCATTAGGCCATAAATATGCATCTTAATGCGATTAATGGTCTAGGGTGAATTTTTTTGGTTAAAGGAATGGATATTTCATTAAAACATTAAGATATACATGGGATCCCGTCATAAACATTTACAAAGTTGTTTATAGTTCAAAAAATGGTCATTATTACTCAAAAGTTACAACTCGCTGACCTAAGCGACAAAAATAGGGTTTAACCGTAGTTCATCTGAGAAGCTTTGGCCGTGGTGGTCAAGCGGCCACATATGTACATGTCGCTACCTAAGCTCTCTAACTCATGGTTGGTCCAGCTTTCCTTTTCCCTTACCTGCACCACATAGCAGCCGTGAGCCAAGGCTCAGCAAGAAAACTTAAACATGCTCATAAGTAGTTAATAATACATTATCAAACCATAATAAGCATGCCTAGCAGTAATAACCCTACTCATGAATGCATACCATTCAAATAATTGACAACAACGTCATATGGGGCTAATTGCGCTAAATAAATGATTAACTGAATCATATCGGGGCCCATTGCTCAGGTACATGACTAATAAGTCACAGTGGGGCTCAGCGCCCTAGGATCTGTCCTCTGTATAATCAGCCTTGGAGCTGGCCCAACGTACCTGGCGCTTTAGTTTTTCTACGACCATTGGGTCAGACAAGCGTATAATGCGCTCCTGATTAGATCTAATCACATCGACTAGCGCTCAGCATGCTATTGCAATCTTTGACTCATAAGTCAAGCCTTCATCAATCATATAATACTAACAGGAATTCGTCATATAACAAATATCCATATACAGAGCATTCAACATGCTTAATTAATTCACAAGCATAATCATAATCATGCGCATTTACAGTGGCCAATGCCCAATCAAGACTATATTCAGCATTCGGGCCAAGCCCTAATCATGTACATCACATAATGGGTGCAGTTTTCTTACCTCAGGTCCGGGTGTGATATATAATAAAAATGACCCTCAAGCAGGATCCTGATCCCGAGCCTCTAGCAATAACCTAAGGATTGAGTTCCTGCGCTCAAAACTTCCATTGGCCAAAAACTGCCATTTTCGTCGCAGCTCACCCTATTAGGGCCGCGATGCCCCAAGTTAAGAGCCTCAACTCTCACAATTAGAGAGCCAAACCCCAAACACACAGGACCATGGCCGCGGTGCTGCCCAGCTTCTAGAAACCACAAGACATCTGAGTTCATGAGGGTTGCGACGCCCAAGAATAGGGCCGCGGCATGACTCCGCGAACTCAGATTTCTCAGCCCAAAATCTTCTCTAAATCCATACCAAAATCACCATTCAATCACCCAACATCCCTAGAACCTCTCAAGCATCAAAACACAGTTCCAAAAAATCAAAACTCACCAAACCATAAAAATCCAATTCAAACATAAGAACCTTAAGAAAACAGAAACTAAAAAATTCAAAGCTTACAGTACCTCTGATTATGTCGTTTTTCCACTAAATCCTCCAGCTATCAAGCTTCTAATCTTCCATACAATCGTTATGACTATATCCTTGCTTGAATTCGAGCCCTAAAACTTGAGTTTCCATAAAAAATACAACGAGCAAAAAAAGGAGAACGAGAGAAAAAGAAAAGTGTTTGAACATATATCTGTTTCTGTCAGGTTACTTCGAACTCAAGTAACCTTAAGTAAAACCCAAGGCTTGGGTTCCCAAAAACGCCCCCGAGGGTAAAATAGTAAAAATTCCCAGAATTCCCTCTTGTTCTCACAAACTCCAAATATATCCTCAAATATTCATTCCCATTACCCAATATCCTGGTAATGTACTAAATACCCAAAATACCCCTTGACTCACCTTGAGTCAAGTATTAGTCTTGTTGTGACTTTCTCGCTAACTTGCTGTCTAGGATCGCCTCATCCCGAGAAGCCCAAATATATCCACATAATAATGTTGTCTCACACATATATCACATATATGCCAAATAAACCTATAACAGGCCAAATTACAAAAATTGCCCTTCTGATAAGAAATGGGCCCACATGCATATTTAATACACCAAAACATGCATATCAAGTAATTTTATAATATAACTCACATAATCATACAATGATACACATAAATATCGCATAAACACATAATTTTACATAGTTTGCCATTTTGGCCCCCTAATCAAGGCCCTAAACCTTATTAGGTAATTTGGGACGTTACACTTACACCAAAGTATTTCAAGTTGTTCCTCAAATACACAAGAATGTGTGTGGGCATGTGAGATTTACTGGTTTGATTATTTTGGCTCTCTAGATGTTCTCAACACAAGAAATCTTGAGATTTTGGAGAAGAGAAGGCTTATAGTGTTCTAGAAATTTTTTAGTCTTACAGAGTATTCTCTTGCAATCCATTGATATAATCAATAGATGTAGTTTTGTCCTCCATATATTGGTTTGTTAATTAGTGCCGGTCAAGGTTTAACCATTTTACCTATCTAATTGAGCTTAATAACTATTCAGTCCTAGAATTAACCCTCAAGGGAGCCAATATTTGATCCATTATGAAAACATGGACTCATTATTATAAAATCATGTTCCTAGCCATCAAGCTATTGATTCTCCAAAACAAAAGTCACTAGCTTCATTATATTAATAGACCTTAACGGATGAATCAAAAGGTCCAATAAACATGAACATAAGTTCATGACTACTGAGGATTTAAACTGATTTACAAATGATCATCTTTTAAGATATGAATTAAATCTTTATGGAAAATGGTAAGTTTATAAAGAAATTAATTTACATAGGTTTAGTCACATATAATCATAATTATATAAAGTACCTTTACCAAGATGTCTATCCATATCAGTAATTCGAATCTAGATCACTTTCATCCAACTACATGCTTAGTAAACCGTACTAGCAACCATTCATTAAAAATTCTTACTTAAACCAGTTGCTGTCTATTTTATTCGTTATATATGATCTTAATTCTCTCGTACGCATACAAGATCATATTCTCATAAATGAAGATGGAATTTTATGATATTTATGTATAATTTATTCAAGCAAAATTTCGATAATAAAATATAATAAAATTGTACTTTTATTTAAATCAATAAAAAATATCTTTTCTCATACTTTTAGGGAACCAACCCTAACAATATCATCACACAGAACTAAGATTGACTTGACCTATGGTCAGCGTTGTAATACTGATTAGATATGATAAGAATGATAGTTATTTATCTATCGATAAGCAGTGTTGGTGTAAGTCTAATGTAACAAAATACATTTGTTCTTATCTAATTGGCCAATGTCTAGGATAAGACATCACACCATTGTGTAAGTAAAACTTATCATAGATCGCGTTAATATATTCAACTGGGCCTGAATGTTTTGGTCTGTAGCTACCTGGGACTACGCTGTATTGCAGACCTCATCAATTCTCGGGACCCGAATAGGCTCAGGCATATCTATGTTATTCGAATCCCGAATTTACCTAATGCGATTGAGCGCATCTCGTAAATCTTCACCTCCTCTAGGGCCTATTTGGTTGAATATAGAGTTTGGTCGTGGCCTTCCCTCAACATTTTGGCTATTTACTCGACCTGGTACTGGAGGTACTCCCTGAAACCCTCCACCCCAGGGTGGCTAGTTGATCGACACATCCTGCCCTTGTAGGACAAACGGTCCTTTGGGGTGGTTACCCTTATGATCCTGATTATTCTGCTGGCAGACTTGACTCACGGCCTCGTCATGATCATATCCATCAGCATAGTTGGGTTTGTTCGCACTACTAACCTATGGCTCCTCCCTTCTAGATCTTGGTCAGTACTCTTGGTGTTGTTTGTATCGACCGGGCTGTTGTTGGTTGTTTCAAAGCTGACCACTCCTATTCGGCACTAGTGCTCGAGGGTTGCCATCTCGTCCTACAGCACTAGGATTTTTATCACGGTCACTAACCTGAGATCTAGGCTAAAATTTTCTTGCTTGGTCCTGTCACATGCAGTGCCTTGGAAGAACATGTGCATCAGTTGGTAAGGGATCCCTGTTCTTGTTGGCTTGGGTGCCCTGACTAGATCAGTGACTCCTGGTCGGACCCTGATTCCCATTCTGAGGTTGAGCCTCTGGTTCATTCTTGACTCCATCACCAAAACAAAATACAGGAGGATGTTGTGTGTTTTGGGCAGTAATTCCAGTTGTAGTCCCCATACCCTGAGCCTGTTGCTGTTGTATATAATTGCGAATGGATCCAACATTGTCCCTGATTCAGCGTTCCATGTCTTCCTGACGGGCCTGCACCACCTGGGCATGTCGATCCATTCATTCACGGAAATCTCTTCTTCATTTTTCGAAAGCCCCATTAATAGACTCTTGGGAAGTAGCCCACCCTTCGCTCATGGTGGAAAGCTGATCTTGCATGTGTGCCATGACCTCCCTTATCTACTCAATTTTGGGGTCAATTCCTTCAATATCGACGTGGGGTTCATACCGTCCAGGACCTCCAACTCTCTGTATTGGTTCGTCAGCACCCCTTGTAGCCCCTCCACCTAAGGCTCATGCGTTAGTAACTCCTGTAATAGTAGTAGTCCCATGCCCGGCTGTAGTCACCCCTGCAGCCTGCCCCTCAGCGCCAGGTGGGTTTCTAGGTGGAAAATCAGATCGCCCCCCATTCAGATTGCTCATTGAGGGAACTCGGTGTGACAATTCAGCTTCGCACTCCAAAGGCTCTTGACCTGATCTTCTTGTTGAAACCACCATCTTTGTAGTAACGAAATCCGAATGTGGTTGTTCTTGCTCTCAATGAAAGCACCGAAATGTTGATTGGTTTCTTAGCCAACTGACGCGGAGTCAAAATAGTTCATTCGAGAGTTTTCCATAGAACAATCATTGAACAATAAATGAGCTAAGAACCTAGTAATGATATGCAATAAATAATAAAGAACACTGGGATTTATAGAGGTTCGACCCCAAGGATTGGTAATGACATACTTCCTCTTAGATTTGTATTAATCTTGAAGGTTTACACAAGATCACAAGGGATTACAAGTGGATTTCTATGTGCATAAGACAATACAATAAGGTAGAATCGCTACTAGGTGTGAAAATAGGTTGTCCAGTATGTTTCTAAATAATGGTCAGTAGGCAAGTTCCTCAACCCCCTCCAATGTGGTGGAGCGTTTTTATTTATAATGTTATGTTAGCCCAAGGGCTGCACACAGCATAACTGATGGTTGAAATATCCCATTATTCTTGCAGGTAGTTACAATCCTATTTGTTAGGAAGCTTGATCGATTCTTCAAGGCTGTTAGGCGTCCTCTGCGGATGGTTAGGCGATTCTTGTGGATTTCTATTAGAGAGTGTAACTTAATTTTGCTGACCAGGTTTGGCTGTCCATCATACTGAGCAGTTGAGCCTCAGGTGATAGTATACTGAGCAGTAACTTGCCGTATACCTCGCAGGTATACAATGATCAGTCTGTTGGGGGGTCTGCCCAATCTACTCCACATGTCCAAGCTTAATGCCACGTCAGATATGTAAATATTTGGGATAACATTTTCCCCCCAAGTTTGCAATGGTGCTAAGCTGGATGGAAACTTTCTTCTGGGGACCACCCCGTCTAGCCTGGTCAGGGGTATATGCTCTTTACTACTTGGCATAGCGTTTGGTACATATAATAGTCGTAGTTTTTCTTCAAGTTTCAAGAAATGACTTTTCACTCTTTTCCGCCTCTTTTTGGAACCATAAAGCATCATGGTGGCCTCTCTTAAAAACTGTACTAACCGTTGTGCAGTTAACGAAAAGTGGACAGACATGTGAGGCAGTTGAGGAGATGTGATTGGAAGGACGTGAGTGCAGGCTTGCTAATGTGTCTGGGGAGACGTACCTGTAGCGGTCGAGGGGACTGCTGAGTGGACGAATGCATTAAATTTTTGCTGAGTGAAGCTCACTTCTTCTTGTCTATAAATAGGGGTGCCTAACCCTTTATCCCTTTTTCACCTTCTTCTTCAATTCACACAAACCAGAGCCAACCTAAAAAACCCTAAATATCCTCCTCCCAATCTATTCGAGCGCAAGTCCGTGCCCGAACTTCTACGTCACACCATAATCACACCATGAACATGCTTTTGGCGCCATACTCCTACACTAAGTAAGTTTTCCAAACTTCTCTATTTAACTTGGCATTGTGTGTGAATTTTTTTTTCTTTTTCTCTGTCTACGTTCTTTACTGTAGCCATGGGTGGTATTTGCATGTTGTTTGCATCTAGTTTTGAGTGAATGTTTTGGGTAGTTCTAAGAATGGGATACTCATACTAGCCTTTGATTTCGTGAAAATATAGCTCTTGATGCCTTTTTCTGGGTAATTTGAGTTTAGTGTTCTTAAAGAACACGAAGAACAGTTCTTGAAAATTTTCTAAATTTTTTTTGTGTCCTCGACACTTCTTGTTCTTTGATCTGCTTTATTTGTGGGTCGGTGTTTCTCATTTTTCGTCATTTTATAAGGTTTCCCTAAAATATTTGCATGATGATGTGGCATGTTTAAGAGGCACATGGATAGCATGTGACTGGTTATTGGCGAAGACTTGGTCGACCAACAACCAGGATATCGAGTGGAAATTGAGCTACTCATTATGCGCAAGGAATATGTTGACCAGTAGGAAAAGAAGATGTGCTGACATATGTGACTAGATCTGTCTGTAGGACCACGGCAAGCACTCAGGGACGGTTATGAGTTAGGTATTCCCAAGATATTTTATTACTTTTATATGTAAATATAATTATTTTTGTTACTATTTTGTTATGCTTGTTACAAAAGTTAAGGACGACCCACAGGCCCAAATGTACATCCTTGAGCCTATAAATAGGACTCATGAGAATCATTGATTTCATACACAATATTTTGTGTTCAGAAAGAACAAGTGCTTTTATACACGATCTTTGTATTCAACTTCAGAGCTTGTGAAACTTTGTGAACCCTAGTTCGCTGATCGTAGGTTTTGTAGTCTACATCAATATAAACACTAAGTGGACGTAGGTTATTACCAATCTCTAGGGCTGAACCACTATACATTATTGTATCGTTTAAATTCTTGCATTCAGTTTTATAATTCTTATCATTTTTCGTGACTCCGTGTCATTCACTAAATCAAGGGTAAACATATACTAGTTAGAATAATACAAAACAAATACGACGACCAGCATTGTTCGGTGCTCTCACCTCTTCCTTTCCCCTTTTTTATTGTACACGCAGACCGCTGGGGAGGTGATCACCGGGCAAACATCGACTCGTCACAGCACTCACCAGGTGTAGCGGAGGACAAGCCACAGGTGGAATTGGAAGAGGAGGAGATGGACGCTGAAACCTTGCGAACAACTTTGGGAGTGTTGCAAGATGAGTTAGCCACTCTAAAAGATAACTAAAAGAATCTGCCTAAAACTATGGTGATGCAGAAGATGGAGATTGACCAACAACGCTGAAAGTTGAACGAACGATAGGTGGATATGGATCGTCGGCAGAGAGATGCTACATCGACTTTAGAGGTAGCCATTCAGTTGACTTGAGGACAGCCATCTGCCCTACTTGCACCATCCTTTTAGTCAGATCTGCCACCAAACCCTCACCCTCATCAAAATCAACAATCAGATCACCCCCAGTGTCCTCAAAATTCACAATACCCAAGGAGTCCACAACGAATGAAACAACACCCAGCTGCTCAGCTTGAAAGACAGACCTAGAATCCTAACAGAAATAACGAGCCACAACCACCCTCTCATGCTAGTCGAGATAATAAACAATAGCACTGACAGAATAGGGACGAGTAGCATCCTAGAAGCCCTAGAAGTCAAACAGCTTGTGAGAAGAACCCTCCTGGAAGGGGACAACGTCCCTCAGGAAGCAGGAGACAAATGGACTCGGGCTCTACAGTCTGGGACCCCCCATGATAGAGCAATATACGAGGACCCAACGACGAGTGTTGGCCTCCACCTGTTTATCGAGACAGACCAGGGAGAAGAGAGGGGAACAATGCGCACAACAGGTCGCAATTCAGAGATGGTCATGATTACAATGAATCGGAATCCAGTTTTGATAGGAGATACAATGGTTGACAATAGGAGGAAAGGAATGGGCAGTGAAATCCTCCTCCGATGGACAACCGACCAACAAGCCAGAATTCTAGGGGGCAGCCCAAACAACCCAACGTCTTTGACCGACTAGGTGCTAGTGAGTAGAGACTTAGGGATGAGGATCTAAGGACGTACTTAATGACCGAAGGGAAAGACACGATGAGTACCCCCCCCGCCCAGCTCTAGCCACTACTGCCATACCAAACGTTGTTCAGGCTCAAATAGATGCCCTGAATCAAGCTGTGCAATAACTTGTCGGGAATAAAATGTCCAATATAAAATATGATCGGAGAAAGGGCACCCCATTAATCACCAGAATTGTTGTGGAAAAAATCCCAAGCAAATTCAAAATGTTAGTGCTATCCAATTTTACTGGAAGAAAAGACCTAGTATCTCATGTGAATAAATTTGAGATACAAATGGACATCCAGAAGATGCCCGAAGATGCTTGATGCAGAATCTTTCCTGTTACTTTATCTGATTCTACCTAAGAATGGTACTTCAAGATTCCACCGACCAGTATAAGTTCATGGGAGATGTTCGTAAAAGAGTTTTATGGACAATTTTATGTTGGTCAGATACATCCGATAGAGGCCAATCAGTCGGTCGATATTCGAAAGAAGGAATGAGAGTCTCTCAAAGAGTATATACAGAGGTTTATGTGACCAGCTGCTCGGGCCAAGACTGTTGGAGATGAGGGAAAGATGTTGGCCATCATAGCTAGAGTACAATGCCAATCTCTCCTCTGGAGCAACCTACGGAAAAATGGAGCAGACGTAGAGCACTCAAGAATTTTTGGATCAAGTAGAAAAGTCCATCAAGTTGGAGGAGGATATCGCCAATGAAGGAAAGTCCCCAAAGACTGACCAAGGCAAGAAGGAAGATTCGACCAAAGCCGCTAGTGGGTTTGGAAAATCCAATGACAACAACGACAGAGGTAATAATAAGAATGGAGGAAAAAGGGCAAACACTGAGCAGGCAACATCTGATAATAAGCACCCTAAGCAGAACAGATACGAGTCGATAGGTGAGTTGAAGTGTTTTAGGCCAGCTATACTACGAACCTCTTTAGGCAACTGGCCCTGATTAGGAAAGACATATCCAAGAGGGACACAACCAAGTTTTGTCGTTTCCACAATGACTATTGCCATGATACCAACAGGTGTAACCAGTTGAAGGACGAGATCGAGTTCCTTATTTGATAGGGAGATCTACAAAGATATGTACGAGCATGGGGAAATTCCCAGCAAGGGACTAAGGGAGGCAACGAGCAGGCACTTGTATGCCAACACTCGCCTCCTCTGTAGCCAACTCCGATCACTGGTACTTTGCTAACCATCTGCGGGGAAAAGCATATATCTGGTGACAGTGGTAAGGCAAGAGAGAGATATGCCAGAACTCTACGTCACGATCAAACATAGGAAGAGTTAATAACTTTCTCTGAGCTGGATGCATAGAATGTCCAGTTCCCCCACTCATATCCTTTGGTTGTGGACATAAAAATTGCCAACATGATGGTAAAAAGAGTACTGGTGGATACTGGAAGCTAAGTAAACATTCTATACAAGTCTTAACTGGAAAGAATGAAACTATCAGTGCAAGATTTAGAACCATGCAACCAGACCATCTATGGTTTCTCTGGTGAAGGACTAGCACCAATAGGGTTAATCAAACTTTTGGTCATAGCAGGAATGGCACCCACAAATAGTACATTACTCACTACTTTTATAGTAGTTGATTGTCCGTCCGCATATAACACCATGATTGGAAGACCAATCCTGATAGTTCTGCGAGTAGTAACTTTGGTCTGGCATCTGGCCATGAAGTTTCCAAATGATGCAGGAGTTGGGTGAGTGTTGGAAAATTAGCGAGAGGCCAAAGAATGGTACAACTCATTGATCACAAAGGAAAGAAGGGACAGATCAGGGAACGTAGTAGAAAAACGTTGCTGGTGGTAAATGAGTCACAAGTCCAATCAGGTGAACAAGTTGCCAAATAGGGCATTGCCTAAAGTGAGGATAGGGACTCAGATATTTGCTTTGGGAATTTGGAAGAAAGCATTGGACCCATGGAATACCTCGAGGAGGTCCTATTAGAAGAAAAAGATTCGACAAGAGTTGTGAAAGTTGGTAAAATCTTAGAGACAACAATCAAAATAGAGCTGGTGGAGTTTTTGAGGAGGAACCAGGAGGTCTTTGCCAGGTCGCATAAAGACATAGTTGGGATAGACCCAGCAGTTATCAGCCATATTCTGAACATAGAAAAAAATCACCCACCAATGCAACAAAAAAGAAGGTTGTTCGACAAGGATAAGTCTAAAGCCTTAAATGAAGAAGTTGAGAAGCTAAAGAAAATGGATTCATTAGGGTAGCGCTTTATCCATCTTGGGTCTCTAATCTCGTACTAGTTCCTAAACCAAATGGTACGTGGAGGACGTGTGTGGATTTCATAGAACTTAATAAAGCCTACCTAAAAGATTGTTTCCCACTTCCAAGAATCGACCAGTTGGTCGAGGCTACATCAGGACATGACATTTTGTCATTAATGGATGCATACTCCGGCTATAATCAAATTAGTATGCATCTATGTGATGAAGAACACACTAGATTTCGAACACATATGAAGCTTTATTGCTACAATGTAATGCCCTTCGATTTGAAAAATGATGGTGCGACTTACCAATGACTACTAAACCACATGTTCATAGATCAAACGATAATAACATGGAGGTTTACATCAATTATATGTTGGTTTAGTCGAGAAAAGTTGGTAAACACATCAATGACCTGCAGGAATGCTTCAACATCTTGAATAAATATTACATGAAGCTTAATCCTCTTAAGTGTTCTTTTGGTGTTGGATCAAGAAAATTAATGGGATTCATAGTAAACGCACAAGGAATCGAAGCCAATCCCAAAAATATTCAAGCATTGATCGAGATGTAGTCACCAACCAAAGTTAAAGATGTACAAAGCCTGATAGGGAGAGTCGCGACTCTGAGTAGATTCATATCTAAGTCTACGGATAAGTGCGTCCCATTTTTTAATCTACTAAGAGGAAACATAAAGTTCGAGTGGACAGAAGAGTGCGAACAGGTTTTTCAGGCACTTAAGGCCCATATGTTGTTACCACCCATTCTTTCCAAGCTGGTCCAATGAGAAACTTTGTACATCTACTTAGCCATAACAGAGTATGCTGCCAGTGCTGTTTTAATCAAGGAGGAAGACAACATTCAAAAGGTTGTATACTACATAAGTAAAATGCTAGTGGGAGCAGAATTACGATATCCGGCTATAGCGAAATTGGCTTATTGCCTAATACTAGCATCAAGAAAACTCCATAACTACTTTTAGGCTAATCCCATAGTTGTTTTTATCATCCATCCACTATGGCAAGTCTTGCAAAAATCAGAAGTCGCTGGTCCACTTCTAAAATGGGTAGTTGAGCTAGGGCTGTTTGAAATTTCCTATGCACCTCGAGCAGCCATAAAGGGTGAAGCCATAGTGGACTTCGTAGCTGAACTCACTGGACTTCCAGCCAGCGATTCGATTATAGAACACAAAGAACAAGACCAAACTCCCGCCTGGAGATTGTTGGTAGACGAGTCATCTAATGAGCAGTCCTCAGGTACATGGTTGATTTTAATTACCCTTGAAAGGCATCGGTTTCACTGTGCAATAGGATTCAACTTTACTGCCTCCAACAAAGAGGCCGAGCACGAAGCACTACTCGCATGTTTGAGACTAGCCAAAGATATGAACATAAAGTTATTACAGAAATACAACGATTCCCAGCTAGTTGTTAACCAAATCATTGGAGAATATCAGGCTAGGGGTCTTAACATGGTTGCGTATCTAAACAAGGCAAAAGACTTGCTAGCTAATCTCGAGAAGTACACTCTCCAGCAAGTACCTCACAACCAGAACTTGAACGTCGATTCGTTCACCAAATTAGCGAGCGCCAAAGATGCCGACACATTGAGCATAATACCGATCGAATGTTTGACAGCTCTGAACATTCAAGTAGAAGAATCCTCCCTATTTGTACAAGTATCCGACACGTGGATGACTCCCATTATTCAATATCTCGAACAAGGATTGCTACCTGCAGATAGGAATAAGGCGAGGAAACTACAAAGGAAATCAACATGTTTTATCTTGCTCGATGGAATTATATATCGATGAAGATATTCAATGCCTTTACTGAATTGTATTTCAAGAGAAAAATCCAAGGAATTGATGCGAGAAGAACATAAAGGGTTTTGTGGAGATTATGCTGTGGGGAAAAGTTTGTCAAAAAAGATTCTTCAACAAGGATATTTCTGTCCTACAATGATCGAGGATTCTATGGAATTTGTTAGGAAGTGTGAAAAATGCCATTGATTCTCCAAGATAACTTGCACAGCCCCAAATGAGCTTAAACAGATGCAAAGCCCATGGCCGTTCGTAGTTTGGGGAATATATCTAATCAGATCTTTGCCCACCGGAAAAGGGAATGTCAAGTATGCAGTAGTTGTTGTCGACTACTTTATGAAGTGGGTTGAAGCTGAATCGCTCGTGACAATCACGACCAAGAAAGTGCTGGGTTTCGTTGTCAAAAACATTGTATGCTGATATGGATTACCGAAAAAGATAGCATCAGATAATTTCACACAATTTGATAGTGACCTATTTACAGATTTTTATGAGCGGCATGGCATAACAAAGAGTTTTTCATTAGTTGCTCATCCACAAGCCAACAGACAGGTAGAAGGTGTAAACAGAACTGTGAAGGACACACTAAATAAAAGGCTCAAGGAAGCAAAGGGAGCATGGCCAGAATAATTTACCGAGGTAATTTGGTTGTATAGAACATCACACCGAACAACAACAGGCCATGCACCATTTTCCTTAGCCTATGGGTATGAGGCCATGTTACCAGTAGAGTTAGATAAACCATCTCATAGGAGGATAACATACGACCACAATATGGTTAACTAGTTATGAATGGAGTCTTTGGACTTTGTTCACAAAAGGCATGAGCAAGCTGAATTACGAGTTGCAGCTTACCAACAAAAGGTCGCTTGATATTTTAATTCTAAAATACGCGAAAGAATGTTTGGTATAGAAGGCTTGGTACTTAGAAGATTTTTTCTCAACACTCGCGATCAGGCTGCTGGAGTACTTAGACCAAACTGGGAGGGTTTGTATCAAATTGAAGAAATTCTTTAACCAGGCACATGCAAACTTGCTTGCTTAAACGTAGATCTCGTTCCTCGCTATTGGAATGGAGAACACTTACGCAAGTATTATCAATGATCATTTCTTTATAAAGATTTGGGTTGTATTAATTTCACTTTTTACAAGTTATAGGGCTGGCGGGTTAGATGGCCGGTTTCTTATAAGTGTAAGATCAATTTTTGATCACTCATACAGACACGAATTTTCATCCATTTTTACGAAAAATAAAGGAAACTGTTCGTAGCTAGTTATTCCTGCCAATTATTGTATTTATTACAAGTATTTGCTCATTATGTGTGTTGTTTTGCTATATTATCATTGATTTTTTATACGTACGCGAGCAGTAATGTTTGAATAGGTATTGGTCAATGGCAAGTGACTGAGAACCTTAGACTCCTCGATCACTTGGGGGGCATATAAGATACTAAGCAAGCAAAGCATATTATAAACATATGTAAACACACAAGCAAAATAAGGGAAAGCATACTATGACACTTAGAGTATTTTCACATTTTTTTAACTAACTTTATGCAATAATAATAAAGTGTTATGCTTGGTTCGGTCATAGGAGCAGCTGTTTGGTGTTCTAGTTACATCGCAATCTGTTCGGGTGTTCTAGTTACATAAAAAAATTTATAATTACTGTGCAGCCAGACAAGCAGCACACTTGACATGTTCAGCCTATTTTACCTACTCAAGAAGGTAATCAAAGTTTGCATCTTGAATATTCTTCCAGAACATGTAAAGTAGTTAAAGGTGGCTCCTCAGAACCTGTTTTGGGCATTCTGCTCTTTGAGCAGCTTAACTCCGTCCTCCAGACTATTGGCCACCTTCATGCTTGCCTCCAAATCTTCTTTCAACTTGGGTGCCTCCTTGTAGCTTGTTTTAGAGGCTTCCTTGAATTTTTCCTTAGCAGCAATAGCCCTAGCAAGATCTTCTTGGCTCTTCTTCAACTCCTCGGACAAAGCAGCAGATTTATCTTCAACTGTCTTAACCTTGGCCTCCAACGCTCTGACATTGGCCTCCCATGCCTTGATGTCCTCGACATGCTTTGAGTCGACCTCCTCGGAGCAGCGCCAACCATTGTTCATGGTCAGAATACCCTACAAACAGTGGAAAGATGAAGTTGTCAGAGCTAATAAAATGAAATATTGTTTGAATAAATTAAAATACAAAAGAAACTCATGCGAGGACTTCGTGGAGCCCATGAGCAAGGGCCTGAAGGGGGAGAAGCAAAGGCCTCTTGGTTGCGGCGATGCTTGAATATCTTTTGAAGTTTATCAATTGTTGAGCTAGAAACATTGCTCAACAATTTCGTCTCCAAAGATCCACCTGCCTAGTCGGTGGATGGAATAATGCGAGGAGGAGGAGGAGGGGTAGTTGTTCTGGAAGGAATAGAGGTTGGAGGGTCTTCTGGTCGAGCCTTTTTTCTTGAAGTTTCTCCATTGACTTCTTTAGAATTTTTTCTAGTTGATTTCTTCGAGCTCTCCAATTTGCCCCCAGAGGCATACATATCGAACACATTGTCAGTTTGCATGAATACAAGAAAAACAAACATGAGTAGATATGTCGAGAAATATTTTTACATGATAAGGAAACAAATTAAGAAATTCTAAGTAGTATACCTGAACTACAATTATTGGTCGCTACGTTATCTAAGGAACTACTACTGTAATGCCCTAGGTAACCAAGACCATTAAAATGTGTGTTTAAAATAGTGCAAGACTTGCTAATCTACTCGTTTTAACATAAATGTGTTTCTAAAGTCAACTGGCAAGTTAGGATTAAAAGATTTTAATCGTAAAATGGTTAATTTTCATTAAAATAAGAGTTTCATATATGGGATCCTAAAAATAATGTTTACATGGTGGTTACAGCCCACAAAATAAATACAACAGTTGTCAGCCTAAATGGAAAAATACAGTTTTTGGCTCTAGTCCCTGAAAATCCCTCGGCCGTGGCGGTCGAGCAGCAACCAATGTACACGCTGCCCCAAAGCTCTCCAACTCATGGCTGGTCCAACTTTCCTTTTCCTTTACTTGCACCATGTATCACCCATGAGCCAAGGCTCAGCAAAAAAACCAAATTCGACAAGCATAGATAACAACATAATGTGCATAGTAAACTTAGATCAATAAGTACACTTAATAGCAGAATAGAAGCAACAGCTAAGCAACAACAAATAGTTTAATCTAAGTATATAACTCAATCTTAATACAATTATTTAGATGTCGGCACCCTTAGGCCGAGTCTTCTGATTATTTAGCTGATCCTGGCTCACTTAGGCCGAGATGCATTCAGTACGCTCAACATCAGCCCCAAATCCCTTAGGTCGTACTTACACATCAATCATAATAGATATACAGGGTGCAAAACACATATGTTCATTTACAGATAATCTCCGTCCCATTCATAATTCGGGTGCAATTTTCTTACCTGGAATACTGAGCGAAGGATATAGAGTGGTCCCAAGCACAATCCTCAATCCTGAGCCTTAGCGATATAACCTAGTCCCGAAGCATTCATAATAACCATCCATCAAGCACTAAGCCAAATAAGAACTTGCAATATTAATCTAGCCTTGGGGTCTTTGAATTCTACTAAACTAGGTAGTAGATTCTTTCCTGGGCCATAATGGTTGGGTTCTCGCGCTTGAAAACCACTAAACATCCAATAGCTCACATTTGAGCTACGACCCAGCCTCTTAAGGGTCGCAACACGCTCAAGTAAGAGGGAAAACCCGTTTTGATGAAGGACACGGGCCGCAGTGCGCTCTACCTTGTGCTGCGACACCTAGATAAAAACTTGAGACTCCTAAGCTTCAAAGTTCAAGCGGGCTACGGTTCCTGATTAACATAGCCGCGGTGCGAGCTGCTGAAACCCAAAAATCAAGCCCCTGATTCCTAGAAATAAAGTTACCTTCACATTTTTTTGACCAGGTGAACTTCAATTCTTCCGTGTCAAATCAGTCAATGGGGTGGCAATCTGTGAAAACCCTTCCGTGAACCATTTGTAATATTCGGCTAGTCCCAGAAAACCCCTAACCTCCGAGGTGTTCCTTGGCCTCGGCCAATCCCTAACTGCTTCTTCCTTGGCCGGATCCACCTTAATTCCTTCTCCACTGACAATATGCCCAAGGAATGTTACCTAAGGTAACAAGAACTCTTACTTCTTAAACATAGCATACAACTGATGCTCCCTTAACCTCTATAATACCACTCAGAGATCTTTCTCATGCTCTACCTCTGAACGAGATTAAACAAGGATGTCGTCGATGAAAACAATCACAAACTAATCTAATATATCCTTGAACACCTTGTTAATCAGATCCATAAATGCTGCTGGGGCATTGGTCAATCCAAACAACATGACAAAAAACTCATAATGTCCATACCTTGTGTGGAAGGCCATCTTCAGAATATCTCCGTCCTTGGTCCTCAACTGGTGATAACTAGATCGAAGATCAATCTTTGAGAATATTGTCTTACCTTGTAGATGATTGAATAGGTCATCTATCCTTGGTATGGGGTACTTGTTCTTGATAGTTAACATGTTCAACTCTCTATAGTGTATACACATTCTCAGAGTCCCATCCTTCTACTTCACAAATAAAGCTGGAGCACCCCATGGCGAAAAGCTAGGTCTGATAAATCCCAAGTCTAGTTGCTTCTGCAACTGTATCTTCAACTACTTTAGTTCTGGATAGGCCATCCTATATGGTGCTCTCGACACTGGCTCTATATCCGGTGCTAACTCAATGATGAACTGAATCTCCCTGTGTGGTGGCAATCGTGGTAAATCCTCAGGATATACATCAAAAAACTTGTGTACCAGTCTAGTCTCTCCTAGCCCCACCGACGAAACCCTAGTGATACCCACCACACTGGCTAGGAAACCTATACAACCTCCTTGTAATAGATCCCTAGCCCTCAACCATGATATCGTAGGAATGTAGGGTCCTTGCATAGTACCCACAAAAACAAAGGGGTCCTCACCCACTGGTTCAAAATTCATCATCTTCGTCCTGCAATCTATAGTGGCCCCGTACCTGACTAGCCAATCCAACCCCAAAATCATGTTGAAATTATCCATACCCAACTCAATCAAATCTACTGATAGTTCCCTAATATCCACCATCACTGGCAATGCTCTAATCCATCTCCTAGAAACTACCAACTCCCCTGTAGGCAGTATAGTCCCAAACCCCACAGTAAAATACTCACTAAGTCTACACAATCTATCAATCACTTTACGAGAAACAAATGAATGTGTAGCACCAGAGTCAATCAATAAGGTATATGAAGAGACATTTCTAGAAAGCTGACTTGTCACCACCGAGGGATTATCCTCAGCCGCTGCCTGTGCCAAGGCGAACACTCGAATTGGAGTCAAGCTGTCTACCTTCCCTGGTTCCTCTTTCTTCAACGTCAGGAAATCTTTCTTGAGGGGTCCAACCACCCCACAAATGTAATAGGCCTTTGCTTGGCATTCGCCCAGATTGCATCTAGCACACTCTGGTAGCTCCTCCATGTCTCCCCACCTCACTGGCGGCCACCCTGGGAACCCCGACCCCTCCTATCAGGACCAACAGTGGTCGAGGTGTCAGGGGTCTTCCTCTTCTGTTCACTGGAGCCTTCGCCTCTACCGAATCCTGTGAATGGAGGCGCTGCCCTGCAAACATCTCATCTCCCAGCGTTCTCCCTCCAAATCTTGTTGTCTACCTCCTCAGCGGTGAGGGCCTTCTCAACTGCCTGAGCATAAGTTGTTTCCGTAGGTACTCATGTGATCCTCACATCTCGGGTTATCAGAGCATTAAGCCCTCGAACAAACATGTTCTGCCTAGCTTCATCTGTAGGCACTACATCAGGGCATACTCAGTCACGGCCATGCTACCCTATACTAACCCAATGAACTCAGTCACATTTGTCACCCTGAGAGCAACGTTGTAATATTTCTTGTTAAAAAAAATCTCTGAACTCATTCCACTTAGAGTAGAAACGTCTCGAGTTTGGGATGCCACCTCCCACCAAATATGGACATCCTTTCTAATCATATTGGTGACGTAGGCCACCCTATCATTACTTTCCACCCTTATAAAGTCCAGGATGGAGGTGATCATACTCATCCACTATTCAGCCTTAAGTGGATTTGGTCCTCCGTTAAATGTTGGGGGATGCTGTCTCCTAAATCTTTGATGAAGTGGCTCCCACCTGTTCCCAATCTCAGTACAGCTGGTGCCACAACAAGTGGCAACTTAGGTGTAGCACTCCTTGGCGGAGCCTGCTGCCTCAAAAGGCAAATCTCTTCTTCTTGGCTCTAAAGTCTAGCTTGCATATCAGCAAGCAACTGCTGCCAGTTCTCAGGGATTGGCAGAGGGTTTTGTCCCTGCTCATCATCTCTGGCCCCAACCTCGGTGCTAACTAGTCAAATTGATCGCCTTGGAAACATAACTATCCAAGTTTATCTGCAATCAACAACTCAGCAGGTCAGGCAATGATAACATGTTCATAATCGTCCCACAGTCCAACGCTGAAACCCAAACAAGATCACACAGTCATAATGCAAACAGGCATTTAAACAATGATTCACATACAGTAGCAATGCTAATAAGAACACCTTATCATTTTCACATAACAGTCAAGGGCCAGGCCCTATCAATATATCTCATTCTCCCCAAAAAATGTGCAGATAAAACACTTATATTTCATTTAAACATTCAAACATATAATCACATATATGGTTACCGAACCCTGAGTCAAGCTTGTCTTTTGCGGTGAGTGTAGATGCCTAGCTAGTCTTCGGGTACCCTTAAACCATGATCACTCTGATACCAAGTTGTAATGCCCTGGTTAACCAAGACCATCATACTGTGTGTTTAAAATAGTGCAAGACTTGCTAATCAAGTCTTTTGAACATAAATGTGTTTCTAAAGTCAATTGGTGAGTTAGGGTTAAAAGTTTTAATCATAAATTGTTTAATTTTGATTAAAATAAGATTTTGATACATGGGATCCCAAAAATAATGTTTACATGGTGGTTACAACCCTCAAAATAAATATAACAGTCGCTAGCCTAAATGGAAAAATACTGTTTTAGGCTCTAGTCCCTGTAAATCCCTCAGTCGTGGCGGTCGAGCAGCTGCCAATTTACACGCCGCCCCCAAAGCTCTCTAACTCATGGCTAGTCCAGCTTTCCTTTGCCTTTACCTACACACGTAGCATCCATGAGCCAAGGCTCAGCAAGAAAACCAAATTCGACAAGCATAGATAACAACATAATGTGAATAGTTAACTTAGATCAACCAATACAATTAATAGCAGAATTGAAGTAACAGGCTAAGCAACAACAAATATATTAATAAAAGTATATAACTCAATCTTAATACAATTATTTAGATGTTGGAGCCCTTAGGCCGAGTCCTCTGATTATTTAGCAGATGCCGGTTCGCTTAGGCCGAGCTTCGTTCAGTACGCTCAACATCAACCCCGACTAACTTAGGCTGGAATTACACATCAATCATAACAGATGTACCGGTTGCATAACACATATGTTCATTTATAGAAAATCTCAGTCCCATTCAAAATTCTGGTGCAATTTTCTTACCTAGAATCCCGAGCGAAGGATATAGAGCGGCCCCGAGCACGATCCTCAATCCCGAGCCTTATTAGTATAACCTAGTCACAATGCATTCATAATAACCATCCATCAAGCCCTAAAACAAATAAGAACTTGCAATATTAATCTAGCCTTCACGTCTTTGAATTCTACTAAACTGTTTAGTAGATTCCTTCCTGAGCCCTGATTGTTGGGCTCCCAAGCTTAAAAACCACTAAACAACCAATAGCTCGCATTTGAGCCGCAACCCAACCCCTTAAGGATCGTGGCGCACTCAAGTCAGAGGGTAAAATCCTATCTGCTGAAGGACATGAGCCGCGACGTGCTCTACCTTGCACCGTAGCGCCTTGACAAAAACCTGAGGCTTCCAAGCCTCGAAGTTTAAGCGGGCCACGACACTTGATGAATAGAGCCGCGGCACGAGGCCCTGAAACCCAAAAATGAACCTTCCTAATCCATTTTCCTTGAGCCCAAACCAATAATTTACACCCCAAACACCAGCCAAACTTAGAGTTAAGCCTAAAATCCTCATTCATACAGCCTAAACATCACAGAAATTCAGAAACAATCACATAACCTCTCATAACATTCAAAATCAAGCTTAAAATCTACTTCCTTGCAAGCTTAAAAATTCTAATAGAATTTAGTAGATTAATCAAATTAAAACCCTTACCTCTATAGTATCTCCACCCCTGAGCTGATTCCTAAACACAGCAAGCCTTCTCCCTTAGTTACTTAGTCTCAATTCCTCAAAACTTAACAAATTCTAAACACCCCAAAGAGAGGGAGAGGGAAACGTGAAAGTAAGAGAGAGAGTGTTGAGAGTTTTATGAGATATTCCAGCCTAACCCAGAAGCTTTCTAACTATATCCCTTAATCCATAAAGACCAAAATGACACTTCTATTAACTTAGCTCCTTTGTTGCCCATAAGGGCAAAACGATCATTTGCCCCGTTTCCCGCTAATTCCTCAAGTCATCCTAAAAATTCCCAATTAATCTCGCTATGCCCAACTAACTACCAAATACTTACCCACTACGCGATAAATCCTAAATTTACATTAAACTTCCCAAAATACCCATAGGCTCACTCCGAGCCAGGTATTATACTCGATGTGACTATTCCGCTAATCCGCTCACTAGGATTGCCTTAAGCCGTATACTGCAGATATATCCACATTATAATGTGGTCTTAATCATTTAACACATATAATCACATTTATGCCCTCAAGGGTCCAGAATTACAAATATGCCCTTATAAACAAGAACGGGCCCACATGCATATTTAATACTCATAAACATGCATTTATAATCATATTATCATATAAATCATGCATGCCACGTAGTCACACATTTAATCAATTAATCACACATGTATCCAATTATGCCCTCCCAGCATGCTAATCAAGACACTAAACCATATTAGCATTTTTGGGAGGTTACAACTGCTACACTAACTATCTGCCTTGTAGAAGTCCAAGCTAAAACTACTGGTCGGAAAATTAAAATTGTCGTCCCTCTTGAATAGATGATAAGGGATGGGCAATATATCTAAAAGTAAAAAATATATATCATTCTCATTATTGGAGGATTCAAGTATAAGACTAGCATATTAAGGTAATTTTTCTTTTCGCCTCCCATATTGGGGAGGGATATTGGCTGGTCGAGTGTTGGGGTTGGGCTCTCGAATGGTCACTCCAATTGGTCAGCGCCTTTGGGGCTGTGACACATCCCGTTACTTTTCGAGGTTTTCTTATTCTTCAGTGCCATCTCTAGTGGCACTCCCCACAGTTGATTCTCTCACATCTTGGTGAGACTCTAGAAGGCCAACCATCCTCATATTGCTTTCTGTGACCAACTCCTTGACGATTTTCTCTATATGTGTCATGCTGGCCAAGGCTGCGATTCTTATCTCCATCTCTGGAGTCGGTTCTGGTCGGTACCACGGACCTAGGCACAATACAAACCGACTATGAACAAGGAAAAGATACAAGGCAACTAGAAGAATGCCAAACAAATATTAAAGAGTTTACCTCCTCACGTGAATGCCATGTTGTCTGCGACCAGGTCAGTCGTGAGGAAGTACTCTTGGAAGTAGGTTCCCACATTGAATTTCAAAATTATATCACTCAAGAATGTGCGACCAGATTCCTGGCGATAGAAATGGAAGAACCAAGTGTTGCTTTGGTTGGGGTTGGATTTGAGATCAAATAGGTAGTTGATCTTGTGAGGGGTAGGCGCATGCCACTTTTTATGATTATATAGGTTATAGAATGCTAAAAGTATTCTATATCTATTGGGATTTATTTGGAATGGGGAAACCTCAAAATAATTGGCTACCCCTTGGAAAAAGTCGTGCAATGGAAAGATTTTCCCTACTTCTATGTGGTAGCTCGACCAGGCGCTATAGGCACCTCCAGGCACGTTTGCCCTCTGGTCGGGTGTAGGCTTAAATAAAGTAATCCCAGGAAGCCCATACTTCTTGGGATACTTTACCACCGTCCTGGTCGATATGACGCTTCGAGGGATAATGTACCAGGGTACCTCTGCTCGTGGGCCTTCATGTCGATGGGCCTTAGGTTGAATCTCGGGTGGTGGAACGTTCAAGGGTGGAGGGTCGTTTGAAGGACCCTCGGTGTTAGAAAATGGCTAGGTTGTAGGTGAGTTTGTGGTTTTTCTTTTCCTACAAGCAATGTGTTTGAAATGAACCTTGTTTGGCTGACTCTTTGGAGAATTTTGAGGTAGGCTGGTCGTAGGAATTGGAGGTGGTGTCAAAGGCTCTGGAAAAGGCAGAGAAGGTTGTTCCCGATTCTTGAACAACGGAACAAGCAGTTCGATGTCTATTGGTCTCTCACCTGCCCAGGGATCATGCATGAATATCTGAGAAGAGCAAAGGGGAAGTGAGAATCTACGACCAATAGAGAAAGAAAAAGAAAAGTAAGGATAGCACTGCTCATGTATAAAAGTTAAGCTTTTATACGACAAGTAGTATCCAGATAAAACCTCAATAAACATGCTGTTTACCGAGTTTTTCGGAAACGAATAACTAACAGAATAATAAAAAGATAAGAACTGTAGAAATGCTGAAATGTAACTAAACAAACAGTGTTTTTACGTGGTTCAGGCGTTAACAAGCCCTAGTCCACGAGTCGATGTTATTATACTTGGAAAAGGTTACAGTAAGATGGCTGGTGCACAAGAACTTCACACACTCACAGTGTTTCTCTCGGGTTCTCTTGAAGAAGATGAAGCTAGAGAGATTTTAGTAGAGTTTTTGCTATATATCATTTGTCCGTCCCCCTTCTTGTAAAATGAAGGGGTCTTTATAGCTAGGGTTTTGGATTAGGGTTTTTCTCTACGTACATGAGTCTTAATTACACCAGCCATAAATAGGGATACAATTACTGTAGTAGCATGGCTACAAGACTCTATGTGGGTATATTTACGTGAAAGTATGGGGAACACACAAAGTCAGCCGTCTTTTCCAAGTTGTCAGCGGAACAGTAGGCGAAAAGGTACCCTTAGGCGTGCTGGGATGTGTGCGGCTTTGACCTGACGGGCGTGTCAGGCGGGATCCTGTGTCAGGTGGATATCATTCCAAATATGCCTCCTCCAGGACTCGACTGTTTGGCTTTGTTCCGTGCGAGGCACGGAACTGCTTCCGCGGAGACCACTCGAAGAGCTTCTCCTGGAAGGAGCTTCCCCGAAGGATACCCCTTCGGGAGTCCGGGAGAGTTGACGAGTTTCCGTATTGTGTTTGCTTGGAAGAGTAATCCGGACACTAAACGGGAGAGGCGAAGCCTTTCTGTTCATCTGCGAGCTCTGGTCACCTACCGTGAAAGACATCGATAATTCTGCTTCCCCGAGGTCATCAATCTAAACGCTATCCGGAAATCTGGATAACATTTACCCCCCAAGGTCGCGGAGCTTTGAGAGATCCGGGAGCTTGTACAATCGGTTTCTTAGACTAGGCGAGGGGGCACCTTCTGTGTTCCCGGAAGGGTTCCTTTTTCCCGCCTGAGTATTAGTATGAAAAAGAAAGGGAATTTCTTCTGTTTGAGATCAAGTACTCAAGTGCGGCAAGGACCACGTGTCATTCTGGGAATGGTTCTGCGACCAAGACGTGTGCGTGAGGCGACTGGTTGAGGATGCGTGTGTCAGTCATCTGACTAATGATTTGATGGTTTTTAATGGTACTCAGGGCCCGAGGTGGTGTAATGATGGGAAATAAATACTTTATTCCCATCCGAGGAGTCATAAATAGGATCGTCGCTTCCTCTCCAGCCGTTGGATCTGACGCACACGGAATGGGAAGATCGGGACCGTCCACTTGAGGAATTCGAAACGGCTTCTTCCCTGCTATAAAAACGAGGGAAAGGACCTTTCTTCCTCTTTACGCTTTTAGATTCTCCATCTTTAGGATTTTCAGATTTCCAAACCTCCGAACTCTCAGGCTTCCCAGCTTACGTTCCCCCGAACTTTCCATTTCTTTTGGTAAGTATCTGGAAACTTTTTCTTTTTGATTTGGCAGTGGGTTTATTCCCCGAAGTTCCTGGTTTGAATCGCCGTTCGTCTTTGCAGCTTTTACTTCTCGCGATCGTGCTGTGCAGTGATCCAGTTACTTCTTCAACCTCCAACTACCCGAATATCAGTAAGTATTTCTACTTTGCTCTTTCCTCTCAGACCTTAGGTTGTTGGTAGTTGTTAGAGTAGAGGTTTCTGCCATTATTGCTTATGTGCATGCGTGAATAGGGCTTTGGTAGGCATGTGATCGATTGTGAGTCGATAAGTAGCCTTTTCTGCATGCTTTGGCGATTTGCGTTTGGAAAGTCGTCCCTTGTTTTGCTGTTTTAGGGCATAAGCATGAACGCCTTTAGGGTGTCTTTCTCTAGAAAAACACTTCTTTTGGTGGGCTTAGGCTCGGGGTCTGAGTCTGGTTCCTTGCTGCCCTTCGGGTGGCATGGTGCCAACCCCTCGGTAAGCTCGGTGGGAGCCTCTCCAAGCAGTTTTCGGGGAGGGTCTCCCCGACGCCTTTGATACCACTAGGGTATGACAAGGGTGCTGACTGCTTAGAGTGTTTTCTTCTTTCTTTTCTTTTGTCCAGTGAAGAACATCTCAAAGGAACAACTCCTTGCTGTGGGGGAGGCTGATTCTGCCCAAGAGAAGGGCTCTCCTGTCGCTGGTGGAAAGGGGAAAGGAAAGGCGAAAGTGGTCGCGGCTAGCCCACCAATATCCAATAGTTCCATCTGGGAGATGGACCAAAAGCCGAACCTTTTCAGGAATTATGGCATGCTGGAGCTGTATTCCTCTGAGGCAGGCCTGAAGAACATCCCAGGTCTGATGTGGCACCGTCTGTCGGTGCTGGGCGAGTCAGCTAGCCAGAGTCACGAGGGCTTTGGTGCCTGGAGTTGGGCACACATAGTGTGTGGGGCGCACTTGCCCCTAAGGAGTTACTTCGCCAATTTCTGTGTGAAGACGGGGATTGCCCCCTTCCAGTTAATTCCTCCCAGCTACAAGCTCTTAGCAGGGTGGTTCATCTTTTGCAAGTCCTGGAGACTGGAAGCTCCTACCCCGGAGGAGGTGCTGTACTTTTACGGGTTGAAGTCTCAGTCTATGAGGGGTCATTCAGACAAGGTGGGGTTTTACAGGCTAGAAAGGCACCCGGACGTGATGTGCCCCACTTGTCATACCGCGAGGGTTCCAGACCTCCGGGAATACTGGTTCCTGACGACTGGCTTCCCGCTGAAGAGGGTGCCAGCCCTATCTTTGGACTTCAAAATCCCTGGTAAGAGCTCCTTCTTCTCCTTTTCAACTTTGTTTCTTTGCGTTTGATTTGCCTTTTGGGAGGATCTCTAACGCTTGTATTTGATTTTTGCAGAAGTCGTTCCGCGGACACCTCGCTGCGCGGAGATGATAAGGAGGTCCAAGTTCTACGAAGGGCTTTCTGAGGAAGAGTTGAAAGTGGAGGGACTTGTGACCTCCGAATCGTTGAGGGAGTATGGGTTACTCGCCTCCTTCCAAAATATCGAGCCAGTAAGTGGCAGGGGGCAGACTCAGGTGTCGGCTGACATCCGGGAGCAGATTGCCCTGGAGCTGTCTAAGGTAATCACCCAAGCAGCCCGAGACGAAAATACTATGTCTCCTAGTTGGGCGGAGAGGTTCCCCGACCCCCAGCCGGAGGAAGAGGAGATCGAGGCTCGCCACGCCGCGGCTTACCCTGACATAGGGGCTCCGGGGGCTAGTACCTCCGGGAGAGGTAAGACTAGTTTTCGGTTGATTCACACCCCCAGCCTGTCTGAGGTTTCCCGGACCTCTCAGATGGGGTTTGATCCCCGTTTCCTTAGGCTAGATCCGCGTAGGATACCTTTCGACAGGTATTGCGATAGGGTAGATGAGCTCCTCTGGTGTCTGAGTGACGGTAGTCTGCCAGAAGGTGTCATCATGGTTGACCCTTCTTCTCTCAGCATGTCATTCCCGGACTTCAAGGAGTACGGGAGTTTCCTGGAGCAGGAAGCGATGTTTTGTTTTGCTCGGGGAAGGCCATCCACGTTTCTCGTGCATGGTCGTCCCTTTCAAACTTTTCTTTTTCTCGTTTCTTGTTCCCTGCTGGCGCGCTTGCTTGTGCTTTTTTGTTGATTGCCGCTTCTTACTTATTTTCTTTCTCATTGCTCGTTGGTTCGTTAACCTTGCTTTGTACGTTTCTTGCAGAGTACCCGGAAGCCAAGATGTTGGGGAGAGTGACTTTGCTCATTAAGAAGGCTGCCACTAGCCAAGACCCATCCACGGGGAAAGGACGGAAGACCAAGGCTGGTAGGGGAGGTAAAACTGCCTCCCCCAAGAAGACGAGTGGCGAGGCGCAAGTGTCTCCGAGGGTAGAGAAGTCTCCTGCTGACGGGCCTTCCGAGACTATGATGGTCTCGAGTAGCAGCAGCGACGGGGAAGGGCTTGTGTTCCCCGTGAAGACAACTGGGGTGAGCAAGCGTCCGGGAGAAGATGCTGAGGGTGCTAAGAAGAAACGCCTTAGACACTCTTCTCCTGGTTGAAGGCAACAACAACAGCAATGACAGCAAGCACAAGTACAACAACAGCAGCAACAAGAACAACAGACACAATCACCATCGTCACAGCTGCAGCAACCACAACATCCAAACCAGCAGCAGCAACAAGGGCAATTACTTCTGCTGCCGCAGCAGCAAAAGCAACAGACCGGGGCCTTAATACCCCGCCTGCCTCCTCCCCCAGCTCAAAGGGGGTCCACCCTTCCGGGGTCTCCTTCTTCTCAGACAACTAACCTTCCCCTGCCTGGCCTGAAGTTCCACTTCCCACGGAAGCCAACCAGTTTCCCCGCTGCCCTCCTGGAGGGTGTAAGACGGGCCGATAGCTTTTTGAAGAGGCGGTTAGAGGCGGAGAAGGCTGTTACTCAGGGAAGGGCAGATAACTTGTCTGCCGTGAAGAGAGCTGAGCTGGCCGAGGGGGTGAGATCTCTTCACCCGGCCGAAGCGGTTCTGGATGGTCCAGCCTTGGAGAAGAGGCTGGTGCCTAGGCTCGGACGTGCATTGGCGCCGTTCGGAGCTGAGATGATGGAGGACATGGCCCTGAGCTTATGCGAGCTCAATTCTGAGAAATGGGCCATCAGTAGCAGCAAGGATCTGCTGTTGCTGACACACGCTGTGAAGCAGCAACTATCCGGGGTAAGCCGTCAGTTGTTATTTTTTGGGATCACCTGTCTTTTGGTCCGGCTTTAGCTCATTCTGTTGTCTTTCCTTGCAGGCCTCTATGATCGCGGAACGCTCGTTCCGGGAGGTTGGTGCAGCTCTGGTTCAGCTGGAGGAGAGCCAACTGGCTCGCCAGGCCTTGGAGGCAGAGAAACAGAAACTGACCCAACAGGCCTTGGGGGCTTCGGAAAAGATTGATCAGGCCCGACGCACGGCTGAAGAAGAGGCGGAGAAGAAATATCTTGCCAAATATCAAGAGTACCGGGCCAAGGCAGAGAATGAGTATAGACAGCGGTCGGATGGGATGAAGGCCGAAAACTCCAAGCTCCGGGAAGAGCTGTCCCAAGCCAAGGTGGAGAAGGATACCCTGGAAGCCCGCTTGCAATCAAAAAACGATCTCCTCCTTAAGCGGCAAGAGGAATATTCCACTCTTCAGAGTAAACTGCACGAGGAGGAGCAACTCCATAAGAGGAGCAGGGATCTCGTGTCTATGCTGCAGTTGGGGCTCGCCGAGAAGGATAAAGAGATCGGGGCCTTGCAATTCACTGCCAGGGGGCATGTGACCGAGAAGCAATCCGTGCTGAACCAAAATAGGGAGCAGCGCAAGGAGATTGATTCTCTTAAGGGGGAGCGGGATGCCTCCAAGGCCGAAATGGAAAAATTGAGGGCCCAACTAACTGTCGCGGAAGCACAGCTGGCAACCTCCGAGGCGGAGCGCTTGAAGGAGAAGGAGGATGCTGAGGTGATACTGAACAGGACTATTAATATATCGCATGTGGTCCTCATGCATCAACTCTGGAAAGTGAACCCGGAGGTATTAGGCTATCTGGGAGATGATGCCGAAGCCATGAGGGAGAAGCTACTCGTGTGGGATCAGGGCCCAGAGGCGTACGTCCAAACTTACAACATTGACGAACGTGCTGAAGCTCCTGAGGCGGGAGATCCCGGAGAGGCGGGGACCTCTGAACCTTCTCATGACCAAATTCCTCCTTCCAATGAACCGACTCCGCCAGCCTCAGCTGAAACCGATGCCCCCGAAGCTGCGGTCGTGGACGCTGTAGTTACCCCCAATGCTTGAAGGGGTTTTATCTTTAATTGTTTTTCATTTTGAGTTTTTCATTGCGGACATTTTTTCCATAATCATAGCATTCTCCTTTCTTTTCTGCCGAGTTCTTTATTTATCTTTGCGCTTAGGGTAGACATTTATACGGTAGAAACTGTTGTAGGGGCGTATGGGGTTTTGGTTCCAACGGCCAAAACCTATGCACTTCCCACTTGAAGCTTTAACGGATGATGTCTTTTCCCATGTAGTTTCTAGGTTATGAAGGTTTCCTGGTTCCAACGGCCAGGCTCCTTTCACCGTACTTTAGCTTTCCTAAGGCAAATAGCCAATCCCGGGACTTGTAGTTATACTGTTCGCTGGGATTGCTAAGGTGAGTTGTTCCATTGTTTGGAACGGGAGTTCTTTTGGTGAGCGTCGCTAGACTTAAGGTTAGATCTTTGCGAAGCAAAACTAACTGTTGTTGCGAACCTCATGGTGGCTGACTTCAGGGACCTGGCATGGAGCCCTGCGAGGCTAGATCCGCGCGAAGCAAAGCTCTACAGCGCTCGCGCATCTTGCCATCTTTCGCCTTGCGGGACCCGGAGCTGGAGCTTGCGAAGCAAAGCTCTACAGCGCTCGCGGATCTTGCCATCTTTCGCCTTGCGGGACCCGGAGCTGGGGCTTGCGAAGCAAAGCTCTACAGCGCTCGCGGATCTTGCCATCTTTCGCCTTGCGGGACCCGGAGCTGGAGCTTGCGAAGCAAAGCTCTACAGCGCTCGCGGATCTTTCCATCTTTCGCCTTGCGGGACCCAGAGCTGGAGCTTGCGAAGCAAAGCTCTACAGCGCTCGCGGATCTTGCCATCTTTCGCCTTGCGGGACCCGGAGCTGGAGCTTGCGAAGCAAAGCTCTACAACGCTCGCGGATCTTGCCATCTTTCGCCTTGCGGGACCCGGAGCTGGAGCTTGCGAAGCAAAGCTCTACAGCGCTCGCGGAGAATTCTGCAAAGGACTTGTCAGGGAGTTGGGGGTGTTTTGGCGTAGCTCTATGAACGTGCCTCAACCCCCAGTCCCGTCCATCGCTGGGCTACACAGGAGATAATTCTCATGATACATAATGGCAAGCATTTCCATGGCAATTTTCACATAAGCACATAATGCACATATGACACGTAATGCAAGCATGTTCATGGCAACAAATAAACCTAAGCTTAACAATTTAAACATTTCAAACAATTTAAAAACTTCAAACACAATGCTAGCACATAAGTGGTGTTCTGTGTACGTTTTGTTCAAGGGGCGTATGGCTATGCCTTAGCCATGTATACCCCCCAAGTGAGCGTGGGGTCCGGACGTCTCCGGACCGCGTGGTCACTTGTTAAAACGCAGCCTTGAACACAGGGATAAAAAGTGCAGTAAAAGCGGAGTGAATCTCTCTGTGTTTCATTAAATTAGCCTGCTAGGCGCGAGTTTTACAACAGGGAGGATTATTTACACATTTTTCACTTTTGCTATTTTCACCAAGGACTTCCGACTGGATGGTCCGGGGCCTACTGGTAGTAACGGCGGAGGTGCTCCGCGTTCCAGGCGCGCGGGACTTTAGATCCGTCGAGTCTCTTTAAGTGATACGTCCCATGGCCCACTTTTTCTTGGACTTCGTAGGGGCCTTCCCAGTTGGGTCCGAGGACTCCTACTCCCGGATCCTGCGTAGCAGGAGATACTCTCCGTAGGACAAGATCCCCAACTTCGAATGTACGGCTCTGGACTCTCATGTTAAAGTTTCGGGCTATCTTGCCTTGGTACATTTTTAGTTGGACCTGCGACTGCTCCCGGAGCTCTTCGATCATGTCCAAGGATTCCTGGAGGAGGGTGTGGTTCCGGGTAGGATCGTAGGTGTCTTGCTTGTGAGAGGGGATCATAGCTTCTACTGGGATGACGGCCTCGCAACCGAGGGTCATGGAATAAGGCGTGTGCCCCGTCGAAGTTCTCTCTGTTGTGCGATAGGCCCAAAGTACTCGTGGAAGTTCTTCCGGCCAGTGAGCCTTGCAGGCTTGGAGTTTTTTCTTCAACGTGGTCTTTAATATTTTGTTTACAGCTTCCACTTGCCCATTAGCCTGGGGTCTGGCGACTGCGGAAAAGCTTTTGATAATTCCATGCGAAGCACAGAAGTTCGTGAAGTGTTCACTGTCAAACTGCTTTCCGTTGTCGGACACAATTTTCCGTGGAAGCCCAAAACGACACACTATATTCCTGATGACAAAATCCAGTGCTTTTTTAGATGTGACCGTGTTCATAGGTTCAGCTTCAGCCCATTTGGTGAAGTAGTCTACCGCGACTATGGCGTACTTCACTCCACCCTTTCCAGTTGGGAGGGAACCTACTAGGTCAATGCCCCAAACAGCGAACGGCCAGGGGCTGGTCATTAGGGTAATTTCTGTAGGCGGCGCTCGTGGAACCTTGGCGTACCTCTGGCACTGCTCACATGTCCTGACATAATCCACACAATCCTTCTTCATCGTGGGCCAGAAGTATCCTTGTCGAAGGATCTTTTTGGAGAGGCTCAGCCCGGAGGTATGATCGCCACAGAAGCCTCCGTGAATCTCATGGATGATGGTGCTGACTTCGGTTTCGGCAACACACCTAAGGAAGGGTATGGACAACCCCCTGCGGTAAAGCTTTCCATCCATAACCACGTATCGGGGAGCTTGATATTGGAGCTTCCTTGCGTCAGCTTTATCAGTGGGGAGCTCTCCGGTGGTGAGAAATCTGAGGATGGGCCCTATCCAGGAGTGGGAATGGTCGATGATGGCGTTTATCCTTCGTGTCTCAGTACTGGGGGCTTCTAAGTGCCCGATGGGGACTAAGCCATACTGTTCAATCTCCGGGTCCGTTGCAAGCTTGGCCAGCGTGTCCGCGAGTGAGTTCTGGTCCCGGGGGACCTGGCGGATTTGGTAGCCTTTGAAATGCTGCAGTAGGTCACGGGAGAGAGACACGTAGGCAGCCATCCTTTCGCCTTTCGTCTGGTATTCCCCGGATATTTGGTTTACCACAAGTAGGGAGTCGCTGTATACTTCGATTTTTTGGGCTCCGACTTCTCTGGCCAGTCGTAACCCAGCTAACATGGCTTCGTGTTCTGCCTCGTTGTTGGATGCTGGGAACGCGAAACGGATGGCGCTCTGGAGCTGATGCCCTTGGGGAGATATTAGGATGACCCCCGCTCCAGCTCCTTTTTCATTTGAGGCTCCGTCTACATAGACCTTCCAGGTGGGAAGTTCCGGGACAGGATCTTCCGGGAGGTCATTCATTCCCGAGCATTCCACAATAAAGTCCGCGAGAGCTTGACCTTTTATGGAAACACGCGGTTGGTAGTGGACGTCGAACTGGCTCAGTTCCATGGCCCACTTAAGCAATCTGCCAGAAGATTGGGCTTCTGCAGGACTTGTCGGAGAGGGTGGTTGGTGAGTACTTTGATGGTGTGCGCCTGGAAATATGGCCTCAGCTTCCGTGAAGCGATCAGCAAGCAGAGGGAGAGTTTCTCGATCATCGAATATCTGGACTCGGCGTCCAATAACCTCTTGCTTACGTAATACACAGGGAGCTGGATACGGCCATCTTCCCGGACGAGAGCGGCACTTACTGCGTGCTCAGTCACAGCTAAGTATAAGAACAACGCCTCTCCTTCGACAGGTTTGGACAGAATGGGAGCTCGGGTTAAATGTTCTTTGAGGTGTTGGAAGGCTGCTTCGCATTCGGGGGTCCACTCGAACTTCTTGTTCCCTCGCAACACATTGAAGAAGGGGATACACTTGTCAGTGGCCTTGGATACGAAGCGGCTGAGAGCAGCTATCCTTCCGGTAACGCTCTGGACATCCTTATGCTTCCAGGGGGAAGGCATATCTATGAACGCCTTTATTTTCTCAGGGTTGGCTTCCACTCCGCGGGAGCTGACAATAAAACCGAGGAACTTCCCAGACGAGACCCCGAAAGTACATTTCTTTGGATTTAGTTTCATCCCGTACTTTCGGATCACGGCGAAAGCTTCCTCAAGGTCGTTACTGTGGTCCCCGGAGGTCTTGGACTTTACCAACATGTCGTCCACGTACACCTCCATGTTCCTCCCCAGTTGGTCCTTGAACATTCTGTTTACCAGACGCTGGTACGTCGCCCCAGCATTCTTCAAACCGAAAGGCATGACCACGTAACAGTAGACACCCTTATCCGTGAGGAAACTGGTGTGTTCCTGGTCCGCGACATGCATCTTGATCTGGTTGTATCCGGAGTACGCATCCATGAAGGATAAGAGTTCGTACCCGGAAGTAGCGTCTACCATCTGATCGATTCGCGGGAGAGGGAAACAATCTTTCGGGCAGGCCTTGTTTAGGTCCGTGAAGTCAATGCACATTCTCCAGGACCCATCGGGTTTTGGGACCAGAACTGGGTTGGCCAACCACACGGGATAGTGCGACTCCTGGAGAAAGCCTATGGACATCAATTTGTCCACTTCAGCTGTGACGGCTTCGGCTCTCACTGGGTCCAGCGGCCTCCTCTTTTGGCGAATTGGAGTTGCAGATGGGTCAATGTTGAGTGCGTGGCACGCAACATTGGGATTAATCCCCGTCATATCAGCGTGGCACCATGCCAGGATATCCTGATTATCCTTCACAGTGGCCACGATCTTATCTCGAACGGCCGACGGCAGGTTTTTCCCCACCTGAATGACCTTGGCGGGTTCTCCCGGGTTGAGGATCACCTCTTCGACTTCCTCCATCGGCTCTATTGCTTTCTCGATTCCCACTCATGGGTCGAGTTCGTCAAAGTATGCCTCCTGAGCACCCCCAGTTTCTGGCAATACTTCCGCCAAAGGAATGGCAGCAAACGTCTCTCGGACCGTGTAGACGGCTCGGACGGAGATGTTATAACAGCTCCGTGCACTTCTTTGGTCTCCTCGGAGGGTGCCAATACGCCCATCGTCGCATGGAAACTTCAAACATAAGTGGCGTATCGAGGTTATGGCCCCACAATCGATCAGGACCGGTCGGCCTAAGATGGCATTATACGCCGTGGGGCAGTCGACCACCACGAATGTGCTATGCTTGAAGGCACAAGCGTCGCTTTCTCCTCTGAGGGTGACTGGAAGTTGAATTTTTCCTAATGGCATGAGTGCGTCCCCATTGAAACCTTGAAGCTGGATGGGGCATGGGGCCAGGTCCGTCTCGGTCAATCCGATCGCGTGGAAGGCCGCTTTGAAGAGGATGTTCACGGAGCTTCCGTTATCGATCAAGATCCGTGAGACCTTCTTATTGGAAATCTGGGCTTCCACCACGAGGGGATCGTTGTGGGGGAAGTGCACATGTCGAGCATCGTCCTCCGTGAAGGTGATGGGAAGATCCATCATTCGGGGACGTTGAGCAGGTGACTGGACCAAGGCGCACATCTCCTTGGCGTGCTCTAACTCCCTCAAGTACCTCTTCTGGGAGTTGCGGGTGCTTCCGGCAAGGTGTGGTCCTCCGGAAATGGTGGCGACGTGTCCGTCAACGGGTGGCGGAGCAAGGCCGGGCGGATATGGGTTACCTGGTCCTGGAGCCAACAAGGCAATGGGCGCCGGAGCGGGTGGAGCAGGAAGTGCGGGGAACTGAGACCCGGGAGTTTGGGGGTGACCGGCTCCAGGAGCGCTAGCGGCCCCCCACTGTCCCGGGGAATATGCAGCTCCGTGAACTATCCCCTGTCCGGGATAGATAATGGGTATCCTCACCGACTGACCGAGGTGTCCCGCTCTTGCCAGGGACTCGATCTCATCCTTCAGCTGAAGGCACTTGTTTGTGGCGTGCCCCACGTCTCCGTGGAACTCACACCTTTTATTGGAGTCTCGCGGACGCCTTCCTCCGTGAGACACTTTCGGGGGCTTCCTGTAGTTGACCATATTACAGGTCGCCCGATAGACATTCTCTCGCGAGTCTATCAAACTGGTATATTCCGTGAACTTGGGCTCATAGTCCTTCCGGGGTTTCTTTGAATGGTCTCCCCGGTTGGAGTTTCTTCCGCTTCGTTTGCTCCGCGATTGGCTCAAATTTCGTTCTGGAGCTTCTGCTTGTGGCTGCGGCATGCCAGGAGCGATACTACATCCGGTTTGTACTGCTCCGTACCCAGAGAAATGGGTTTGACTCGGCGTCTGAGCAGACGCGGAAGGCCCATACACACTTGGAGTGAATCGGGCTCCTGGAAGCGTGAGGGCTGGTGCGGGAGCTTGCGAAGCAAAGCTCGGCGCTGTCACGGAAGGCGTTGGAGCCGGGGGAACTCCGAAGGCCTGCTGGTAGGCATCCTCAAGGTTGATGATTCCCTGAGCTTTTGACATGAATTCGGACAGCGTTTCTGCCCGTCTCCTTTGCATTTCCCCCCATAGCAGGGAGCCGACAGTAAGGCCCGATTGAAGGGCGATCAGCTTCATGTCATCGCTGACCTTGGTTTTTGCAGCAGCTTCCATCATTCTCTGAATGAAAGCTTTGAGGTTCTCAGTGGTTTGCTGCTTGATGTTGGTTAAGGAGCCAACCTCCATGTCGTGGTCGCGGGCAGCAATAAACTGCCTCCTAAACGCGGACTGTAGCTCCTTCCAACTGTGGATTGATCCGGGAGCTAATCTTTTCCACCAGTCCTCCGCGGACTTGGTAAGGGTGAGTGAGAAGCACATGCATTTGGCGTCCTCACTGACACGCGCCACTTGCATCATTTTATTGTATTTAGCTAGGTGGGTACGCGCGTCTGTCCTCCCATCATATAATTCTATGTGAGGCATTTTGAAGTTATCCGGGAGGGACGTTTCCGCGATCCTCCTAATACATGGTTCTGGATCTTCCTCCTCAAAGTCTGACAGGGCCCCACTTTGCTTCCGGACCAGCTTGGTCAAGGCAGCAATCTGTTCCTCGAGCCTCTTCGTATCACTTTCCGGGAGGTCACGTCCCCGAAGCTTGTCATTAATATGATTTCGGAGGTCATCTCCGCGAGGCCGGGCCTTTTCTCCTTTGGCCTTTTCATACTTGGCCTCCAACCTTCTTCTTAGGTCCACCGTGGACCAGCTATCTTCGGAGTGCGAGTTCGCAGCCCGACCGTCCTGATTGACGGAATCACTGGGGCGGTTGTTCCTTCCCCTAGGCCTGGGTGCCTTAGCACCGGGCCCTTTAGGCACAGGGTGCCCCCTTGGGGCTGAAGGACGTCTGGGCTTAGGAGCGCCAGAGACCTTCTGCGCGCGGGGGGGGCAGTCGGCCTGGTGATTCACGCCTTTAGGAGGTGCAGGGGCGTCAGCGCGCACAGGCTCTCCAACTTTTTCTTTACCCTTGTTAGGGGCGACTTTGGATGGTCCAGCAGCGGCTGGATCCGGCATGGGGGCATCAGCACCACCTAGAACAGAGGCATCCTCGTCCGAGTCGCCTAGATCTCCAAACTTACTTTGGAGGCGTTCCATCATGCGTTGCATTCTTTCGGAGACGCGCTCCTGCTCAGCAAGCTTGGCCTTAGTGGCCACCAGTTCTTCGGCTACTTGGACCAGTTCTGGGTCCTTCTCATAGTAGCAGCCGTCCTTGTAATAATCGTCTTGGACATACTCTTCTTCGTCTTCTAAGTATGTTGTATCTTCGGTACTGACCCGATCCTGGCGGGATGTCGGGTCTTCACCTTGGTAGTCTAAGGGTTCGCTTTGCACCACATCTTCCATCACGGTATCGGGGTTGACCGTAGCATTTTTGTCAACAGCGGATTTTCTCGTAGTCACCATCTCTTTAGCACGAAGTAAATACAAAAAACGTACACAGAAAAAGAGCTAACTAACAACTTCCTACAGCTCTCAATGAAAGCACCAAAATGTTTACCGAGTTTTTCGGAAACGAATAACTAACAGAATAATAAAAAGATAAGAACTGTAGAAATGCTGAAATGTAACTAAACAAACAGTGTTTTTACGTGGTTCAGGCGTTAACAAGCCCTAGTCCACGAGTCGATGTTATTATACTTGGAAAAGGTTACAGTAAGATGGCTGGTGCACAAGAACTTCACACACTCACAGTGTTTCTCTCGGGTTCTCTTGAAGAAGATGAAGCTAGAGACATTTTAGTAGAGTTTTTGCTATATATCATTTGTCCGTCCCCCTTCTTGTAAAATGAAGGGGTCTTTATAGCTAGGGTTTTGGATTAGGGTTTTTCTCTACGTACATGAGTCTTAATTACACCAGCCATAAATAGGGATACAATTACTGTAGTAGCATGGCTACAAGACTCTATGTGGGTATATTTACGTGAAAGTATGGGGAACACACAAAGTCAGCCGTCTTTTCCAAGTTGTCAGCGGAACAGTAGGCGAAAAGGTACCCTTAGGCGTGCTAGGATGTGTGCGGCTTTGACCTGACGGGCGTGTCAGGCGGGATCCTGTGTCAGGTGGATATCATTCCAAATATGCCTCCTCCAGGACTCGACCGTTTGGCTTTGTTCCGTGCGAGGCACGGAACTTCTTCCGCGGAGACCACTCGAAGAGCTTCTCCTGGAAGGAGCTTCCCCGAAGGATACCCCTTCGGGAGTCCGGGAGAGTTGACGAGTTTCCGTATTGTGTTTGCTTGGAAGAGTAATCCGGACACTAAACGGGAGAGGCGAAGCCTTTCTGATCATCCGCGAGCTCTGGTCACCTACCGTGAAAGACATCGATAATTCTGCTTCCCCGAGGTCATCAATCTAAACGCTATCCGGAAATCTGGATAACACATGCGAACGTGTTGGAAAAACGGATCAAAAAGTGAATATGAAAAGAAAAACTTTTCAACTCCGAAAATAGGCGTGAAAACCCCAGTTTTCTCGAAATACCTAAAATTGAATTTTCACTTCGATTATGGACCAAAAATTAGTATAAATAAACCCCATATTCCTTTTAAATTTTTTATTTATGCATTGTATTGCCTACAATATCTATTTTATCATAGTATTTGTGGGTGTTTTTTTACTTAAACCCGATTTACCAAAAAACTGATAAAAAACATTCAAAATCTAGTTATGAACACAGAAAAATCTCGTCCAAAATGCATGAAAATTGCTACGAAGATAAGGGGATGGGTTCAAAAACATACTTGAAGTACGAATTCTATAAGAAATCATGAAGGTTTGGCTTAAAGTTGCTCGAAGATGCCTCGGATCGCACTGGAGTGTCTGGGGTTCTTAGATTTTGTCTGAGTGTTCTTGAAGAGAGAAGATTTGGGTAAAAATGAAAAGGAGTGAAGGGGCTTATATTTATACTGCTGGGTTATACATGGTGAGTAAAGATGAGAATGGGGTTTCAATGCATGGGAAATTGACATAACCGTCAAATCGTGTCTGGGGAACTCAAAGGTCAATGATTACTTACCTTTTCGAGAAAGTAACTACTAACATATGTGACGGGTCAGCAGGATTGCTGGTCGAATAAGTTTATTAAATGTTGATCGCATTAAAATAAATTTGGGGGGCAAATGTTTCCCTAAAATATTTGTATGATGACGTGGCATATTTAAGATGCACATGGATAGCATGTGACTAGTTATTGATGAAAACCTGGTCGACCAATGACCAGGATATCGAGAGGAAATTAAGTTGCTCAATATGCTCAAGGAATATGCTGAGCAATAGGAAAAGAAGATGTGCTGACATATGCAACAAGATCTGCTCGTAGGACTGAGGCAAGCACTCATGGATTGTTATGAGTTAGATATTCCCAAGATATTTGATTACTTTTATATGTAAATATCATTATTTTTGTTACTATTTTGTTATGCTTGTTACAAAATTTAAGGACATCCTTGAGCCTATAAATAGTATTCACGAGATTCATTGATTTCATACGAAATATTTTGTATGCAGAGAGAGCAAGTGCTTTTATACACAATCTTTGTATTCAACTTTAAAGCTTGTCAAACTTAGTGAACCTTAATTCGCTGATCCCAGGTTTTGTAGTGTACATCAATATAAAATCTAAGTGGACATACGTTATTACCAATCTTTAGGGTCGAACCACTATAAAATAATTGTGTCGTTTAAATTCTTGCATTCCGTTTTCTAAATCTTATCATTTTTTGTGACTCTGTGTCATTGACTAAATCAAGGGTCAACATATACTGGTCGGTATAATACAAAACAGATAGACCGACTAGCAATGTTTGGTGCTCTCACCTCTTCCTTTCCCCATTTTTATTGTACACGCAGACCTCTGGGAAGGTGATCACCGGGCTAACATCAACCCGTCACAACGCTCACCGTGTAGAGGTACTGTCCAGCATAAAAAGGCCCTCTTTCAGCTGGTAATTATGGCTCACACAAAGAATATTTCCCGTGTCGATGATGCACAAAATCCCCACGTGGCCTGCTGTGCCATTGAAAATCAAGAAGCGCTACCACCGACAAAGGGCTGACTTGCTCCGGTTGGGAGGAAGACTTTGAGCTAGAATACGCCACAAAGGTTTATATTTAGGCTATTCTAAACCCGTCTCAGTAGATAGAAGAGCCCCCCTAATACTCAGCTCCTGCAACCACCATCTCCGACAAGCAACCAAAGAACGTCAAGGAAAATTTTAAACTTGGGAGTGCCCCTATTCTCAAACCCACCGCTGAGCGGAGAGCAGAGAATCCTGGATTCGGGTTCTCCGCCTGGAGTAGGTGGCATATTACTGCTGGTGTAAGCTTGCCCTTACAGCCGTACTTTCAGAGTGTGGAAGATTATTTTGGGATTTTCCCTATCCAAATTAGCCCTAAAGGTATTAGGTTTATGTCTACCTTGTATGTCCTATAGAAATCCAAGGATTGGTCGGTGCCCTCCGTGCATGAAGTAAACTATCTGTTGGACCTCAAGTTAGCCCTCGCCAGGGCCGCTCGAGGTATTTCTATTTTAGCCATAGGGATTCAGACGTTTATCTGGACAATACTGAAGCCATTTCTAAGGTTGGGGAGTATGCCAGCCAGTATTTTGTCACCACAAACATTGTTGCAAACCATCTTTCATTTCAGTGTAATGGTCCTTTTCCTTGCCCGACACCTACTAAAGAAATGGGGAAACGGGCTCAGAAGCTGGCCCTTGTGGACCTGAGCTGGAAAAGCCTGGTCACCTTGACCGCTGATGATAGGCTCATAGGCGCTGGACTCTATCCTAAACCTAAGGAAAATGGCAAGGTTAGTACACCCAATAAACATTGTCTAGCAAAGAACCACCAAGAAATCAATCGTCCAGCCAAATGTCGCCCAGCAAGAAACAAAAAACCACCACTGTACCTCCTACCAAGCCTTGCGTTGGACATCGCAGCTAGAGTTCAGCAAGCATCTCTATCAAATAACTTCATCCTTTCAAGGGTGGTCTTGAAAATAGTGTAAACTAAAGAACCATGATCTACCATGGTTCGTGCAAGGATCATGTTGATGATTTGGACCTCTATCACCAATAGATCGTTGTATAGAAACTTGACATGTGAAGTTGTAACGCCCTACCACCTTAGAGTCGTTACTAAGTGAGTTTAAAATGTGCATTCAACTTGCTAACCAAGCATTTAGCTCAAAAGTGTAACTACACTGTATTAAAATCACATAATTTGAAAATGTAATCATTCATTGAAAATCATAAGTGTTTTACATTAGGTATCCCAAAAAAAAATATTGTTTATAAATATTTACAACTCAAAATGTGTTTAAAGTTGACTAAACGACAAAATGAGATTTAGTACAAAGAAACTTCCAAAAATACCCCTGGCCGTGGCAGCCAGGCAGACCAGACATGTACAGGTCATCTCACGCCCTCTGTACTCAAGGTTGGCCAATCTTCCCCTTGCCCTTACCTGCACTACAGAGCACCCGTGAGCCGATGCCCAGCAAGAAAACCCCATACAAATAGATAACATATGCATATAAATAGCTCAACATATAAACCTGCCATCAATAGGCTATACAAATATGGCCATGCCGTCCCATGCACTATACCAGGCCCTGGGTTTGTGGTCCTCACCGTAAGGATATCCCAGGTATCCTTTAGGGTCTTTCCCTAGCAACTCACACTCTGCGTGCTAAATGCTGCTCCCAGCCCTTTGCCGCTCTCGGCCTTCGCCGTTCTCGGCCCTTGCCGTTCCCGACCTGCACCATTCCCGTCTCTTGCCGATCATTCACATATTTGCATACATAGCATAATTAATCAAACACTTAAACATGCATTAACATAATCAATGGGCTATTCCTTGCACATAACCATATAGGGCCATGCCCTGCAACACAACTTTGGGGCCTCGCCCTGCTCTATGGGTACATCGGTTTTCTTACCTGTGTCCCGAGCTTCTTGAGCACCGAAATCATGACCATGATCCTCGCTGAAAACCTAGTGACAACACATACATAACACTATCATTACTAACCAATTATAACCATCTCTCGGAACCAATCCTGAGCTCTCGGGACCTCCCGGTTCCCCACACAAGGTAGCGGAAGCGTCCCCCGAGGTCCCTGGGAAAAAGTCTAAAAAATGAAAATTTCACCTGCCCAGAAATGGCCTAGCGCCACGGCACTAACCCATAAGGGCCGCGGTGCCCAGAATGGTGCCCTTCCCCTGATGCATCCAAGCGTCGCGGGACGGAAGAACAAAGCCGCGGTGCCCATACGCGAACCCAAAAATCTGGGTTTTTCCCGACATTTTCCCCGAGCGTAAACACTCCCAAATCAATACCAAGGCATACCTAAGTCTCAAATTCAATCCAAAACCCCATATAGACCATCTAACAACTTAGAAACATCAACAACAAGCCTAGACACACATTTAAACTCATGATTCACAAATTGGTTTAAAACTTTATAAAACTTAAACCATAACAGAGCTTAACCTCATAAATGCATGGAATTATTATCTCAATTAAGAATTCGACCTTGAGCTTCCTCCAATTCCAACTCCAAGCTAAGCCCCTTCTGATTACCAAGCTGAATTCTCACACTAACCAGCTGGAGAAAGTCAAGCTTGGAAACTTAAAGAAAAAAGAGATGAATTCCTTACCTCTAAGCTTAAAACACCCTTGAGCTAACTCCCCTAATCACAGTAGCCAAAATCCTTCAACTTCCTAGTCCAAAATCCTCAACACTCAGCAAGCTCTCAATCATCAAGGAGAGGGAAAGAGGAAACCTCATTGGAGAGAGGGAGAGCTGAGAAGTTATATTCCTTTTCTTTCCTTTGCCTTTCTAAAATGTTCTAAAGTTTCCCAGTCCTTATCTCATCATAACCAGCTGCCAAAAAGTCCCAATTGCCCCTTAAATTACCCTAAGTCCTCATATGCCACCAAGGGCGATTTAGTCTTTTAACACATCTCGCTAAATCCTCGAGTATGCCTAAAAATCCCTATTTTAATCCCGACATGTCTAAACTATTACTATCACTAACCGCTACTCAATAATTCTCGAACACTTTATAATAATCTCGAAATACCCCTAAGCTCCTCCCGAGCTGGGTATTTGACCCCGTTGTGACTTTTAGCGAAACTGCTCCCTAAGACCGTCTCGGAATGCGCATCACAAATATATCACCATTATATCACATATATCACACTTATGCCCTCAACGTGCTAAAATTACAAATATGCCCCTAACAACCAAATGGGGTCTACATGCACATTTAATCACCTAAACATGCATTTCTAATCACATATTCATTAAATTCACATATATTAATACAATATAATAATTATTGCCATCCTGGGACGCTAGTCAAGGCCCCAGGCCTTATTAGGAAATTTGGGTCGCTACAGGGTGATTGTGACAGTTAGAATCCCGGGATCCGTAAGGGGAAAAACCGGGTAAAGCTGTGCAATTCCACACCGCTTGGGGAAGGTCAAGTGTGAGTATTCTAAGACTGTGTAGGTATGGGACTACACAGTTGAAGAGGGTTTAAATGGATTGATGGGTACTACCTATATCAACAAGATGCATATTCTTTTCGGTAGCCCATCACTTGAGAACTCCAAAGTTAAGCATGCTTGACCTGGAGTAATCTCAAGATGGGTGACCTCCTGGTAAGTTTTCCCAGGAAGCGTGCGAGTGAGGACAAAGTACGCTGGAAAGACTCGTGTTGGTTTGTAGGGCCAGTCGTCAATCCAGAAAGCAGCCATAGTCACGTGGGGCGTTACAAATGATATCAAAGCCTTGACCCAGCCAGAAGTGTGGCCGAGGGGGACGTCGGGCCCATAAGGGGGGTGATTGTGACAGTCAGAATCCCGTGATCTGTAAGGGGAAAGACCGGCTAAAGCTGTGCAATCCCACACCGACTGGGGAAGGTCAAGTGTGATGATTCTAAGACTGTGTAGGTACGGGACTACACAGTTCGGTAGCCCATCACTTGAGAACTCCAAAGTTATGTGTGCTTGACCTGGAGTAATCTCAAGATGGGTGACCTCCTGGGAAGTTTTCCCACGAAATGTGCGAGTGAGGACAAAGCACGCTGGAAAGACTCGTGTTGGTTTGTAGGGCGAGTCGTCATTCCAGAAAGCAGCTGTAGTCATGTGGGGCGTTACAGCAGCGCTGTCCTCAGTAAATGTAATGGGCTTTAATTCATACCGGGGTATTTTTTGAGTATGCTCCTCGACAACCAACACTTTTTCTTCTGGTTCATGGTGTAATGTTAAGGCATATCACCGTAGGGCCTTCATACTCTCGCTAGCCAAGTGTGGTCCTCTACAAATCATGTCTAATCGACCGGCCACTAGTGTTGGTTGTAAAGGTTGGCCTGGTGCATCTGCACTTCTTGCAGCAGCCTGGTTTTGTTCAACAGGATGAAGAACGTATGTTCTCATGGCCTGAAGATTCTGGCAGATGAGAAATTCAATTTCGTCCTTAAGCTAATTACACCAATTTATGTCATTTCCATAATCATTATGGACGCGGCAGAAATTATTAGTGTCTCTCTTGCATATGTCTCTTCTAATAGGATTTGGCTTCCTATAGGGCACTTATACTTGTGCAGCTTGAAAGACTTTCGCTCGTGAACCTAAGAGTGTAGAATAAGTGGTAAAATGAGGAGTGTATTGTAGTGTCCCAAAATTTCTAATGAGGATTAGTACCTTTTGATAATGGTAAGAACTTGTCAATTAAGTTAGATCAAGAACTTTTGGAGTTGTAAAAGAAGTAAACTTTAAACTCACTAAACTTCAGGAACATCAAATGTAAATGTTGGGGTTCAAGAATGAAAGATGAGGAGAATGTTGAATATACCTTTTCATTGGCAATAACTGGTTATAAAATTTTTCCAAAAATTCCCCCTTTTCTAAGGTGAAGGGAGGTCATATTTATAGTAGAGCACTATTGGCTCACTGTACATGGTGGTCCCTAGGGACACAACTCTGCATATGCAGTGTACAGATGGTAGTGGTGCCAAGGGCATGATGGTCGGCTCCAGTACATGCCGAGATCAGTGGGAGCACCTCCATTTCAGTACCTGAGTGTACCTCCACCACCTATTTAGTAATAATGTTAGAGGTTGGTTGAGAAGGAACATATCAGGTACCTGACTCGTATGATCACTACTTGTCTTGCATGGATATGAGAGTTAGATAACTGGGTCTTCAGAGTCATAGCCCAGCATGTAATTCATACTTGTACAATATCTTTGAGTCGCATGTAGGTTCTTACCCTCACAAGGCGCCTATTCTTTTAACCTTTGAATGTTCCTCCTTTGCTCATATAATTGCTCCATTGGTGACACGTTCCATGGAAAGCAAGCAGTTGTGATGTGCGAGGCTCCATTGGTGACACGATCTCTTTGAGTCTCGTGTAGGTTCTTACCCTCACAAGGCGCCTATGCTACGTGGTGCGCAAGGCACGCCTGCTGGGCACGCGAGGCGCGAGATAGGGGTCTCCTGTGGCGCTCCTGCTGGGCACGCGAGGCGCAAGATGAAGGCAGCTACGTGGTGCGTGAGGCGCGCCTGCTGGTCATGATAGGAAAAAGATGGGGGTCTCGCGTGGCACACTTCCTGGGTGCGCGAGGCGCAAGATGGGGGAAGTTACATGGTGCACGAGGCACGCCTGCTGGGCACGAGAGGCATTAGATGGGGGTAGTTACGTGGTACGTGAGACTGGAGATGGGGGTCTCATGTGGTGCACCTACTAGGCATGCGAGGCACGAAATAGGGGAAGCTACGTGTGCGTGAGGCGTGGTTACTGGGCAGGCGAGGCGCGAGACGGGGGTCTCGTGTGGCGCTCCTGCTGGGTGCGTAAGGTGCGAGATGGGGGCAGCTACGTGGTGCACGAGGCATGCCTGCTGGGCATGCAAGGTGCATGGCACTCCTCCTGGGCATGTGAGGCACGAGATGGGGGCAGCTATGTAGTGCGCGAGGCACGCCTACTGAGCACGCAAGGTGCATGGCACACCTACTGGGCGCGCAAGGCGCGAGATGGGGGCAGCTACATGGTGCGCGAGGTAGGACTGCTGGCCACGTAAGGCGCGAGACGGGTGTCTCACATGTCACACCTTCTGGGTGCACAAGTCGGCAGATGGAGGCAACTACCTGGTGCACGAGGCATGCCTGCTGAACACATGAGGTGCGTGGCACACCTACTGGGCGCGCGAGGCTCTAGATGGGGGCAGCTATGTGGTGCGAGAGGCACGCCTGCTAGACACCCGAGGTGTGAGACGAGGGTCTCGTGTGGCACACCTCCTGGGCGCGAGATCCAGGGCCATACATTCAGTATCCCCGACGTTCCTGAGTCGGAGGAGGCGTCGGTAGATGTCTTCCTTGACGCAGACCCTGTAATGAAAATGGCTGCCCATCTTTTTACTGTGGCCAATCTCAATCATTATGGTCTATCCAGGGTTTCAGAGCCCGACCTGCTATAGCACATTTCTGAGTGAAAGAAGAAGGCAACTCCGGCAGAACCTCACTCATACGAGGGTTATGTTGAATGGGTGCCTAAGAAGGTTTCCCCCGAATCTAAACGTCTAGCTCGGCTTTCCCCATCCACCAGGGGGTGTCTGACTTTTTCTCCTACGGACCACGACATGGCTTCTCATTCCCGTGGTCCACACACCTTGAAAGGGCGCTTCTCCGATGAATTTGATAATCTTCCTTACGCTCCCGCTAGTCATGGAAATTTGGGGTTCCTTTTGTCTGATGTTCCTGCGCTCCCTTGGTGAGTGGATCATCTTTCCCTGCTCACCCGGGCACTCCTGATTTGGAGGAGACATCTTGGGTGGGTCGCACGCCAGCCCCTTACATGCAAAGGTATGCCCGAGTTGCTGAGGGTATTCCTGAGACTAGGTGTAGAGGTCTCGAGAATTTTACCATGGCTGAGCTTGGGAGACCCTTCTGCACTCCACAACTTGGGTGAGTTCATGCGTCTTACATTTGTATTTTTTGTGTTTTGGGCTCCTTGTTTGCTCATTTTTCTCTCTTGCAGGCTTCTCTGGTGGCTCAACATTTCATAGACTCAGCACAGGGCCTATCTTCATCCGATGCCGAAAGGGATCGTGTAGCGGTCAGAGTTCAAGAACTCGAGGGACAGCTTGCTGATGTCAACCTCAACCTGGAGAAAGCCCTGGCAAAAGCCTCTTAGTCGTTAAAAAAGAAGAAGAGGGCAGAAGCTAAGGCCGAGGTGTTGCAGGAGAGGGTCACTCTCTTGGAGGCTAACTTGGCAAAGATTTAGTATAAATCCATAGAGCACACCCTTTATGGAATGTGGAGGTAGAATCCTAACTTTGACTTCTCCTCCTTTGGAGACCGTGTCGTTGCCAAGGTGGCCGAGTGGAATGCTCGCGGCATGAGACCTTGAGATTTCGTTACTCCTTGTTTTTTTTTTCTTCAGGAACTTTTCTAAGTCTTGCTGTGGTTGATGTCGACTTTGTCTTGCAACATTGTCGCAACATTCTTCTTTTATATATATATATGTGTGTGTGTGTGTGTGTGTGTGTGTGATCATTTGTTTTTGTTTCTTTTTGCTTGAGGTCCTTTTGAGCCCACTCAAAGGGGTTCGATAGGTCTCTCTTTTTTCTTTATGGTTGAGGTCCTTTTGAGCCCACTCAAAGGGGTTTGATAGTTCTCTCTTTTTTCTTTACGCTTGAGGTCCTTTTTATCCCACTCAAATGGGTTTGATAGGTCTCTCTTTTTTCTAATAACTCATTGATACTTTATTTGGACCGATAGTGATGGTCTCTTTGGTGCACCTTGATTGTATTTGTAAGGATATGTTGACCCTTTGGGTTCTAGCCATCCTTTTATATTTTTTTTTGCGTGCTTGTTATTTCATGCGAGAAGCGTCCTTCTCGTCATTATGCATAGTATTATTTTTACTAGGGTCTCTTTTAGGACCCTTTTTGGCTAGACGGCTTAGTGGCCGCTCTTGGCTTATTGGTGGATGCTCTCCCTCAGGCCTTTCCCCTCATGGATGTTTCATCCTTTATTAGGAGTTTTTCCTGTAGGACCATTTGACTCTCTTGATGTTCATAATGTAGCTAATCCTTCCGAACTCAAGAGATGCTTTGCAAGGTTTTATTCTTATTTTCTCTTTTTTTTACAAGGGTCTCTTCTCTTTTAGGATCCTTTTTGGCTATATACTATGCCCCCCAAGTGGTTGGTGAGATTTATCTTGTCAGGCACTTTGATCATTTGCTCAAGCATTTTGACAATTCCAATTGGTGATAGGTACCCGAGAGTTAGATGTGTGATTATGTAAATGCGGAGTGTGACATGCCGATAAGAAACATATCCATTCAAAATGAGGAGAGTACATAGGTATTTATGGCAACAATGTTCCTACTTCGTACTAGGGCATCTAAGTTACCCCTCTAATTCATAGCTATTACACTTAAACTTGCATGTTTAGACAAAGTAATGATATTCTTGCCTCAGATATGGAGGTCTTACTGATAATATTTTTTAGGTTCTCTGCGTTCCACGCTTTGGGTACCATGGTGTCATCCAAACGTGCCAGCTTGTAGGTGTTAGGGGGCACCACCTGAGCAACTTGGTAGGGTCCTTCCCAGTTCGACCCTAGGACACCCGCCCCCGAGTCACGAGTGTTTGGAAAAACTTTCCTTAACATGAGGTCTCCTTTCCTGAATGTCTTCTCTCGCACCCTTAGTTAATAGTATCTTGCGGCACACTACTGGTACGTTGCCAACCTCAGCTGTGCCTTTTCTCTTCTCGCCTCCAGCAAGTCCAAATTTTCAGGCAATGTTCCATGGTTAGTCTGGTCATCGAATGCTTGTATACAGAAGGAGTTGACTTTCATTTCTATTGGAAGAACAGTGTAACGACCCAAATTCAGTGTTTAGGCTTAAGGGCCTGGAACAGTATGCCTGGAGGGCATGATGGGATTTTGTGTGTGACTTTAATGAGCTTAATGCATGATTACGATTTATTGCACGTTATGTGATTAATTGATTAATTGAGATGCATGACTATGTGAATTAGTATGCATGTAGACCTGATTGTCTTAGAATGAGCATGATTGTAATCTGGCCATGTTAGGGCATATCTGTGATAATTGTACTATGTGAATTGTGCCATGTGAGTGTGATGTTTTTATCAGGATGCACGCATCGAGACGGTCCTAGTGAGCCAGTTAGTCTAAAAGTCACAACGGGATGTTGTACCCGGCTCGGGAGGAGCCTAGGGGTACTTCGGGAATCTTATAAGTTGAGTTGAGAATGAGTGATTAGTTATTGGTATTTTGGTAACCATTTGTAACTGCTGTGAGTAACAAGTTTTAAGATAGGAAGTGGTAGAATTGAAATGAAAGTGTAAAGACTTAAGTACCCTTGAAGGTTTAGCTTAGAAGGATTAGTAAGGAGGGGTAATTTGGTCTTTTGGCAAGGCAAATAGACATTTTGCAGCTGGGATTTAGGGGGTACGGTTTGGGCATTTGGGTTCACTTGTGGCTTTGATAAAATTAGAAGAGAGGGAAAAGAAGAGGAGAGAAAGGCTAGGGCAAAGAAGAAGAAAGAAGAAGAGGTGTAGAAGGGGCTGAAGTGGGAAGCTTAGAAGGAGATCAAGGGAACTTTTAGGGTGGATTCTACTCTTGAGGTAAGGATCTTATGCTTATTTAAGTTTGTTTTCTGTGTTGATTTGAGGAATGTAATGCTTGACTTAGGATTTTCATGGGCTTTGTTTGAGTTACTGAATTTGAAGATCAAAGGTTTGGATCTTGGGTGTGTTGAGGTTTTGATCTTGTTTCTAAGTGTCTATAGGTTATTAGATTGTTCATATGAAGTGTGGAATTGAGTTTGGGGTTGAGATATGTGTTTGGGGTTGGTTTGGAGGTATTTTGGATGAAGGATTTGAAGGAGAAAAACCCAGATTTTCGGGTTCGTAAGGGCGCGCCGCGGCCCTGTTCTTGGGCGCCGCGGCGCGAGGCTGGTTCCAGGCGAGGGGCTCTCTGACTTGCTTTAGCGCCGCGGCCCTGTAGGGCTGAGCCGCGGCGCTAGGCCATTTTTCAGGACACCAAAATTCCATTTTTGAGCTTTTGCTCCAGGGGTTCGGGGGATGTTTCCAATGGCTTATTTTAGGATTTTGGGAGTCCCGAGAGTGCGGGATTGGTCCCGGGAAGTGGTTTTGGGTTTGGTTAGTATTAAAAGTGTTTTATGTGTGTTGTGACTAGGATTTCGGAGAGGCTCGTGCTAAGAGGACCGTGCTCGTGACCGTGGTTCATTGGAAAGCACGGAATACAAGTAAGAAAACCGTAACACCCGAGTTTAGGGCATGGCCCCACTGTGTGATTGTAGGGCGTGGCCCCGGATTGTATTACGTGCAAATGCTTAACCTTAAATGAACTGTGATGTGTGTGAATGCTTATTTTGAATGTACTATATGTGTGATTATGATGAAACGAACGGCAGAGGCCGGGTACGGCATAGGCCGGGGCGGCCGTGGGCCGAAGTAACACACAGCACATGGGATGCTTATATTCAGGGTGGGACCCAAGGGATACATGAGTTATCCTCGCGGTGAGAACCGAAACTCCAGGCTTTGGTAAGGCCTTGGGAGCGGCATGGCCGTACTTGTTTATTATGATGGTTTTCCTATGTGTCAGTGAATTATTGCCAGCTATTTGTTTTGCATATGTTATGTGTTATTTGGGTTTTCTTGCTGGGCTTCGGCTCACGGGTGCTCCGTGTGGCAGGTAAAAGCAAGGAGTCAGTCAACCGACCATGAGTATGGAGAGCGTGGGGGCGGCGCGTACATGTTCGGCCTGCCCGACTGCTTTGGTTGGGGGCATTTTGTATATGGCTGTATTTAACCATTCTTTTGATAGCTGATCAAGTGTAAATCTATTTTGGTGTTGTAAACATTTTGTAAACCTTATTTTGGGATCCCAGATGTTTTATATTTAACGCTTTCAATGAAGTTAAACATTTTAAAAGAATACAGCCTTAAACTCTGGTTTAATCACACTTTTGGTTTTAGAAACCACTTTGAGTCTATTAAATGCACAATTCCTGTTTTAAACTCACTTAGTAACGGCTCTAAGGTAGTAGGGCGTTACAAACAGCCTCGCACCCATAGGCTAAGGAGAAAGGCATTTCTCCAGTAGTGGAATGAGGGGTGGTCCTGTAGGCCCAAAGCACATTGGGCAGTTCTTCCACCCAGGCTCCTTTCAACTTCTCCAATTTTGTTTTCAGGTTCCTTTTTAGGATCTTGTTGATGGCCTCCACTTGTCCATTGGCCTGCAGGTGTGCTACAGCGGAGAAACTCCTCTTGATCCTCCTTTCTCTGCAATATTCGTCGAATAATCCCCCGTCAAACTGGGTCCCATTTCCAGAGATTATCTTTTAGGGTACTTCATACCTGTAAAAGATAAACTTGGTTACAAAGGTGGTGATTTTCATAGCCGTTATATTGACTAGAGGCTCTGCTTCATCCCATTTAGTAAAGTAATCGACTGCTACAACTGCGTACTTTGCTCCCCCTGTTCTTGTTGCCACACAACATAGGGCAACAGAATGGTCATGCTCACAGCTCATTTGGTGACTGTCTGCGGTAATTTGCAATTCGTTGGCTGTAGCGACCCAAACTTGCTAGTAAGGCTTAGGGCCTTGATTAGCATGCCTGGAGGGCAATAAGTGGTTTATTATTATTATATGTGAATTTTCACGAGTATGTGATTAGAGATGCATGTTTAGGTGAATTAAATATGCATGTGGGCCCCATCTGGTTATTAGGGGCATGATTTTAATTTTAGCTCACGGAGAGCATAAATGTGATAAATGTGAATAATTGTGATATATCTGTGTTGCACGATTCGAGACAGTCCTAGGGAGCGGTTAGCTAGAATGTCATAGCGGGGTCAAAAATCTAACTCGTGGCGAGTGGAGGTGAATTTCGAGTATTAGATGTTTTATGGGGTTATCGGGTTATGGAAATAAATATTTGGATATATATTTGAGGATAGAGTGTTCAGGAGGGAAAATTGGGGAAATTTACCATTTTTCCCTCGGGGACGTTTTTGGCACCTCGAGTCTTTGAGGTAACCTTATAGACTTAAGTTAAATAAAACCAAATATAGGAAACCCTCAGAAATCTCTAAACCGACTCTTTTTCTCCATCTCTCTCTTGTCTTCTCTCCTTTGGAAGCTTGGGGAAACTTTGGTGAATCTAATCAAAGGCTAAGGAATTTCAGCTGGAACTTTGGGAGCTAGATGCTTGGAGCTTAGGGAATTGATTTAGGGAATCACTTCTGCCCAAGGTAAGCTTTTTAATATGTTGAGTTGTGCTGAATTGCAGCTGGTTTTCTGCTGATATGTTAGAGTTTTGCATGTGTGTTGGGTGATGGATCATTCTTGAGATTCGATGAGGTTTAGAGCTAATTCTTTGTTAGGTTTTGTTACTGAAAACATAGTAGAGATTCTGTGAATAATGGTTTGGATTGTTGGTTTGACTTTGGGGTTAATAGAATTGGTTTTCATGGTAAAAATGGAGGATTTTTCTGGGTTCAAAGGGCCGGGTCGCGACATTGTTCTTGCTGAGCTGCAGCCCTCTGAAGTAGAATGGTGGCCTGGAAGAAGGGCAGTCCGTGGCATGCCCTAGCTAGGGCCGCGGGGCGCCTGTCTTGTTTTGGGGCTGCTCTCGGGTTTGGGGGCGGGCCGTGGCTCTTAGAGCATTTTTGCGCTTTAAAGTGTGTTTAGGCTTGGGAATTCAAAGGTTAAGGCTCGAGAAGGATTTTATCACCCGGAATGATAGAATTCAAGGTCTCGGAGACTAGAATTGTGACCCAAAGTTATTTAATGGATTAGAACTTGATGGATGGATATTGTTGGTGCGTTGTGACTAGGGTTTCAGCGAGGCTCAGAATAGGGGGCTGTGCTCGGGGCATCGGTGCTTGGAAATCTCGGGATATAGGTAAGAAAACTGATGTACCCGTAGAGCTTGTGTGCAGGGCACGACCCAATATGATTGTGTTGCAGGGCGTATCCCTTTGATTGATTCTATTCATGTTAAGTATCTGTTTAATTATGCTATGTGTGCCTATTGGTGAATGAGCGGCAAGAGCCGGGAACGGTGCGGGCCGGAAACTGCACGGGCCAGGAACAGCGAAGGCTGAGAGCAGCAAGGCTGAGCACGGCAAAGGGCTGGGAGCAGTGTTTAGCACGCGGAGTTCGAGTTGCCAGGGTGAGACCCTAAAGGATACCTGGGATATCCTTACAGTATAGACCGCGAACCCAGGCCTAGTAAAGTGCCTGGGATGGCATGGCCGTACGTGTATAGCCTGTTGATGGCTTGCTTATATGTTAAATGTTTGATATGCATATGTTATCTGCTTGTGAGGGTTTTCTTGCTGGGCTTCGCCTCATAGGTGCTCTATGGTGCAGGTAAGGGCAAGGGGAAAGTCGACCAACCATGAGCATGGAGAGCGTGAAGCGGCGTGTACATGTTTGGCTTGCCTGGCTACAATGGCTAGGGGTATTTTGGGAGATGGTTTTACTAAACCTAGATTTTGTCGTTTAGTCGACTTTTGATTTAATTTTGAGTTGTAAATATTTCTAAATAGTATTTTGGGATCCCAAATGTTTAAGATTTTATGATTTTCAGTAAATGGAATTAATTTTTAAAGTTTATGACTCTGTTTATGGTTTAATTACACTTTTGCCTTAAAACCTCAATTAGTGAGTTAATTGCATGTTGGAAACTCACTTAGTAATGGCTCTAAGGAAGTAGGGCGTTATAACTTGGTATCAGAGAAATCCAAGGTTTATGTTTTCTGGAGGATGACCAAACATGTACGCTCGCTGTCAGTGACAAGCTCGACTCAGGGTTGGTTGGTAATAATGAATTGTATGTCTGATATGTGCTTAAATGCCTTGTTAGCCTGCTTAATTCATATAGAGCATGATGAAAGGTTTAACACATGCAAAATGCCAGGGCATGGCCCGTTGTGTGTTATCTGCTATCTGTATGTTATGTGGATTGTTTTTTTATGGTTGGCTGGTGTGATTATGAGGTGGTTTTGGATGTTGTTATCATGCCTGATGAGCGGCATCGTTGATTGCAGGCATATTTGTTGAGATACCTCGACAATCATCTAGACTCCGCGACAGTAGGGCCGAGGATGACAACCAGAGTCGGGACCCTCCACCTGCCCTACATAATTGGCAGCAAATGTTTGCCGAAATGGAAGCAAGATTGCAACGAACAGAGGTAGAGCTTCGACAGTTGAGGGAGCAGGCCCCTCCACAGGTCACTAGGTTGCCAGTTCAGCAGGTTGTGATGCCAGTGCCGGTTCAATCTGTTGTGGAGAACAGGTGGGAACCTGTATATGAGAGGTTCAGAAAAAAACATGCTCCCACCTTTGAGGGTGGACCAGACCCACTACGGGCAAAGTAGTGGATGAATATGATTTCCTCTATTCTCGATTTTATGAGGGTTGAGGGGAATGAGAAGGTAGCTTGTGCTAGCTACATGTCCAGAGAGGATGCCCGCATCTGGTGGGATGTAGTAGTTCAGAGGAGGAATGTGACAGTGATGACCTAGGAAGAGTTCAGAAACATCTTTAACGAGAAATATTACAGTGTTGCAGTCCGAGCTGCGAAGGTTGACGGAATCGGTTCATCGTGACAAAGTATGCTCTAAAATTTGACCAATTGGCGAAGTTTGTGCCGACAGATGCGACAAGAAGAGATAGATTTGTACGGGGGTTGAATGTTATGATCGCTCGTGATGTAAAGATCACTTTAGACCCAGAGACTACTACCTATGCTTAGGTTGTAGACAAGGCCTTTATTGCTGAGGGGGCCAAGGATAAGATTTGGAGAGAGAGTGTTGTTAGGCGCGATGCCAGTAGGAAGGTGCCTCCTTTTATTGGATCCAGTCGTGGTAGTGGCTCCAGTGAGCAGAAGAGAAAGGCCCCATATTCTTTTGTTCCTCCTAGCTCGGATACGAGGGCATGGGGTGCTTTTAGTTGCCGTCAGGGAAGTAGTGACAACTGGAGGAGTTTTCTTGTGTGTCCCAGGTGCAGACGACGACATTAGGGTGAGTGCAGGATTAGGGTCTGCTTTTTCTGTGGGAGTGCCAATCATCTGAAGAAGGACTGCCCACAAGCCAAGAAAAAGGAGCTGAAGTAGGGTGACAGTCACGCTCCTGCTAGGGTGTTTACTTTGCCTCAGACTGAGGCGGAGGTTAGCCCCTCAGTTGTGACAGGACAGATTTCTAGTGCTGGGTTCTTCTTATACTGCATTGTTTGATTCGGGAGCTACTCATTCATTTATGTCTGCTAGAGTGATAGATCAGCTATGTAGACCTAGTGTTCTGTATGCTAGGGGTTTTCAGACTTTGTTGCCGACTGGGGAACTGGTAGTCTCTAGGAGATGGATTAGAGCTTTACCAGTAGAGGTAGATGGTAGGGAGTTGTTTGCTGATCCGATTGAGCTTGCAATGGATGATTTCGATATGATCCTAGGGATGGATTGGCTATCGAAGTATGGGGAAACGATTGACTGCAAGCGCAGGATGGTAACTTTTGAACTAGAAGGAGAGGTACCCTTTGTATTTGTGGGAACAACTAGTGGACTGCGAGTACCTATGATTTCATCACTGAAGGCTAGAGACTTGAAGCAGGGAGGTTGCATAGGATTCCTAGTGAATGTTGTTGATACCTCTAGAGTAGTTTCAGTTGGATCGGGGGAGACTAGATTGGTATGTGAGTTTCCAGATTTATTTCCAACAGATCTGCCAGGGCTGCTGCAGCAGCGGGAGATTGATTCTGTTATAGAGTTGGTACCAGGGGCGGAGCCAGTATCTAGGACACCATATAGAATGGCTCCAGCGGAGGTGAAGGAGTTGAAGATTCAGTTGCAGGAGTTACTAGATTTGGGGTTCATCAGACCGAGTTTCTTGCCATGGGGTGCTCCAGTATTGTTTGTCAAGAAGAAGGATGGATCCCTTAGGATGTGTATTGAGTACAGGTAACTGAACAAGTTGACCATTAAGAATAAGTATCCACTACCTAGGATTGATAACTTGTTTGATCAGCTACAGGGAAAGACAGTGTTTTCTAAGATAGATCTATGGACATGTTACCATCAGTTAAGGATTAAAGAAGAGGACATACCAAAGACTACTTTCTGAACGACGTATGGACACTATGAATTCCTGGTTATGTCCTTTGGATTAACCAATGCCCCAACAACTTTTATGGACATGATGAATAGGGTTTTCAAGGACTATTTGGACAAGTTTGTGATTGTGTTTATCGACGACATTCTAGTGTACTCTTAATCGGAGACAGAGCATGAGCAGCATCTACGTTTGGTGTTACTGCGGTTAAGGGAGCATAGGTTATATGCTAAGTTCAGCAAGTGTGAGTTCTGGTTACTGCAAGTTACATTTCTGGGCCATATCGTCAGTAAGGATGGGATTCTGGTTGACCCAAGTAAGATTGAGGCAGTGAGAGACTGGCCTAGACCGAGCAGTGTTCCTGAAGTGAGGAGTCTTCTGGGATTGGCAGGGTATTATCAGCGGTTTGTTGAGGGATTCTCCAGGATAGCTACGCCATCAACAGAATTGACAAAGAAGAAGACAAAGTATGTTTGGACAGACAGATGTGAGAATAGTTTCAAAGAGTTGAAGCGGCGACTGATCACCGCGCTAGTGTTGAGATTGTCGATAAACAATGAGAAGTTTGTGGTTTATTGTGATGCCTCCAGACAGGGTTTAGGGTGTGTGCTAATGCAAGCTGGGAAGGTGATAGCCTACGCATCAAGATAGTTAAAGGAGTATGAACAGAGATATCCCACGCATGATCTAGAATTGGTAGCGATGGTATTCACACTTAAGATTTAGAGACATTATCTGTATGGTGAGAAATGCGAGATATACACCGACCATAAGAGTTTGAAGTACTTCTTTACTCAGAAGGATCTGAATATGCGCCAGAGGCAGTAGCTAGAGTTGGCTAAGGATTACGATTGTGATATCCTATACCATCGTGGAAGGGCTAATGTGGTTGTTGATGCCTTGAGTCGGAAAGGCCTAGGACAACTGTTCAGTTCGAGACAAATATCTGATAAACTAGCGGAGGAGATGACTAGAGTGGGTATAGAGTTGGTGGTTGGTCGGTTAGCCAACATCACTCTTCAGCCTACACTCCTTGAGAGGATCAAGGAGGCGCAGGGGAAGGATTCCCAGTTGAAGGGTTAAAGGGAGAACGTCTTAGTCGGAGCGGCTAGGACTTCTCTATCTCGGAGACGGGGTTATTAAAGTACAAGGGTCGGATCTGTGTTCTGATGGATTCTTGTATCCGGTGGGAGATCTTAGATGAACTGCTTACCACACCCTATTCCGTACATCCATGTACGCGAAGATGTACTAGGATCTGAGAGCTTTGTATTGGTGGTCAGGCATGAAAAGGGATGTGGTGGATTATGTGGCCAAGTACTTAACTTGTCAGCAGGTCAAGGCTGAACATCAGAGGCCAGCAGGATTGTTGCAACCTCTAGGGATTCCAGCGTGGAAGTGGGAAGATATCACCATGGACTTCGTGGTTTGTTTGCCGAAGACCGTGGGACAGCATGCCTTGGTGTGGGTAATTGTGGATAGGTATACCAAGTCCGCCCACTTTTTACCGGTCAAGACGACTTATACTGTGGAGCAGTATGCTGAGTTATATGTGAAGTAAATTGTTCGACTTCATGGGGCTCCGAGGTCGATAGTATCTGACAGGGACCCCACCTTCACCTCACAGTTTTAGGAGAGTCTGCAGAAAGCTATGGGCACGCAGTTGCGGTTTAGTACCGCTTATCATCCTCAGACAGATGGACAGTCTGAGAGGACGATTCAGATATTGGAGGATATGCTACGTGCCTGTGTGCTAGATTTTGAGGGATCTTGGAGTAAGTATCTCCCTTTGATTGAGTTTTCGTATAATAACAGTTATCAGGCGACTATCGGAGTGGCTCTGTATGAGATGCTTTATGGAAGAAAGTGAAGATCACCTATCCATTGGGATGAGATGGGTGAGAGGAGGTACTTAGGTCCTGAGATGGTTTAGAGGACCAATGAGGAAGTTGAGAAGATTAGAGCTCGAATGCTCGCCTCCCAGAGTCGCCAGAAGAGTTATTCAGACTTGAAACGTAGGAGCGTGGGATTTTAGATTGGTGACCATGTGTTCCTTAGGGTTTTACCTTGGAGGGGAGTGAAATGATCTGGTGTTTGGGGTAAGCTGAGCCCTAGATTTTTTGGCCCCTTTGAGATTCTGGAACGAGTTGGAGAGGTAGCATACAGATTGGCGATGCCTCCAACCTTATCAGGGGTTCATGATGTGTTTCACGTGTCCATGCTCTGGAAGAATGTGTCTGATTCGACGCATGTTTTGAGTTATAAGAATTTGGAGCTGGATCAGGATCTGTCTTATGAGGAGAACCCGGTTCAAATTCTTGACCGGAAGGATAAATTCTTGTGGAGCAAGACCATCGCCTTGGTAGAAGTGCTGTGGTGGAACAATAAGGTTGAGGAGGCGACGCTGGAACTTGAGTTAGAAACACAGGAGCGGTATCCCGAGTTGTTCAGGTAATTTTGAGGAAGAAATTTCAGTAAGGAGGGGATAGTTGTATTGACCCAAATTTGCTAATAAGGATTAGGGCCTTGATTAGCGTGCCTGGAGGGAAATAAGTGGTTTATTATTATTATATGTGAGTTTTTATGAGTATGTGATTAGAGACGTATGTTTAGGTGAATTAAACATGCATGTGGGCCCCATCTGGTTATTAGGGGCATGATTGTAATTTTAGCTCGCGGAGAGCATAAATGTGATAAATGTAAATTATTGTGATATATCTGTGTTGCACGATCCGAGATAGTCCTAGGGAGCAGTTAGGTAGAAAGTCACAACGGGGTCGAAAATCTGACTCAGGGCGAGTCTAGGGGAATTTCGGGTATTAGACGTTTTATGGGGTTATCGGGTTATGGAAATAAATATTTGGAGATATATTTGAGGTTAGAGTGTTTATGAGGGAAAATTGGGAAAATTTACCATTTTTCCCTCGGGGACGTTTTTGGCACCTCGAGTCTTTGAGGTAACCTTATAGACATAAGTTAAATAGAACAAAATATAGGAAACCCTCAGAATTCACTAAACCGACTCTTTTTCTCCATCTCTCTCTTGTCTTCTCTCCTTTGGAAACTTGGGGAAACTTTGGTGAATCTAATCAAAGGCTAAGGAATTTCAGCTGGAATTTTGGGAGCTAGAGGCTTGGAGCTTAGGGAACTGATTTAGGGAATCACTTCTGCCCAAGGTAAGCTTTTCAATATGTTGAGTTGTGTTGAATTGCAGTTGGTTTTCTACTGAAATGTTAGAGTTTTGCATGTGTGCTGGGTGATGGATCATTCTTGAGATTTGATGAGGTTTAGAGCTAATTCTTTGTTAGGTTTTGTTACTGAAAACATAGTAGAGCTTCTGTGAATAATAGTTTGGAATTTTGGTTTGACTTTAGGGTTAGTTGAATTGGTTTTCATGGTAAAAATGGAGGATTTTTCTGGGTTCGAAGGGGCGGGCCACGACATTGTTCTTGCTGAGCTGCGGGCCTCTGAAGAAGAGTAGTGGCCTGGAAGAAGGGCGGGCCGCAGGATGCCCTAGCTAGGGCCGCGGCACGCCTGCCCTGTTTTGGGGATGCTCTCGGGTTTGGGGGCAGGCCGCGGCATGGCCTCATGGGGCCGCGACTCTTAGTGCATTTTTTGGCTTTAAAGTATGTTTAGGCTTGGGAACTCAATGGTTAAGGCTCGTGATGGATTTTGTCACTTGGATTGATAGAATTCAAGGTCCCGGAGACTAGAATTGTGACCCAAACTTATTTAATGGATTAGAACATGATGGATGGCTATTGTTGGTGCGTTGTGACTAGGGTTTCAGCGAGGCTCAGACTAGGGGACTGTGCTCGGGACATCAGTGCTTGGAAAGCTCGGAATACAGGTAAGAAAACTGATGTACCCGTAGAGCTTGTGTGCAGGGCATGACCCGATATGATTGTGTTGCAAGGCGTAGCCCTTTGATTGAGTCTATTCATGTTAAGTATCTGTTTAATTATGTTATGTGTGCATATTTGTGAATGAGCGGCAAGAGCCAGGAACGGCGAAGGCCGAGAGCGGCAAGGTCGTGAATTCCAAGGGGCCGGGAGTAGCGTTTAGCACGTGGAGTGCTAGTTTCCAGGGCGAGACCCTAAAGGATACCTGGGATATCCTTACAGTATAGACCGCGAACCCAAGGCCTGGTAAAGCGCCTGGGATGGCATGGTCGTACGTGTATAACCTGTTGATGGCTTGTTTATATGTTAAGTGTTTGATATGCATATCTTATCTGCTTGTGAGGGTTTTCTTGCTGGTCTTCGGCTCACGGGTGCTCTATGGTGCAGGTAAGGGCAAGGGGAAAGTCGACCAACCATGAGTATGGAGAGCGTGAAGAAGCGCGTACATGTTTGGCCTGCTTGGCTACCACGGCCAGGGTAATTTGGGAGATGGTTGTACTAAACCTAGATTTTGTCGTTTAGCCAACTTTTGATTTATTTTTTAGTTGTACATATTTCTAAAGAGTATTTTGGGATCCCAAATGTTTAACGTTTTATGATTTTCAGTAAATGGAATTAATTTTTAATGTTTATGACTCTGTTTATGGTTTAATTACACTCTTGCCTTAAAACCTCGATTAGCGAGTTAATTGCACGTTTTAAACTCACTTAGTAGCCACTCTAAGGAATTAAGGCATTACATTGGCACTTGTCGCATCTTCTCGCGAAGTCTCTCATGTCCTTTTCCATGGCAGGCTAATAATACCCTTGTCGTATGGCCTTTTTTGTCGTGGATTGCCCCCAGCATGATTTCCACATTATCCTTCGTGTATCACTTGCAGAACCTTTGAAGCCTCCTCCTTGTCTATAGACCGATGGAGCGGGGTGGAGAGGCCTCTTTATACAAGACTCCATCTACTAGGGTGTATTGGGAGGCTTTGTAAATTTTCTTACGGGCATCCTTTTTGTCCAATGGCAATGTTCCATCACTTAAGTACCTTGAGATGGGTGCGGACCATGACTCCTCGGGAGTATTGACCATGTGAACCTCCTCTTCTGCTATACTAGGCCTAGAAAGGTATTGAACTGGGATGGGCTCAAGCACATCTTCATCTCAAGTAGAGGCAAGTTTTGCGAGAGCATCGGCATTCGTGTTTTTCTTTCTTGGTATCTAATCTATGGTGTACTTTTCGAACTGATCCAAATACCCTTTTACTTTGGCCAGGCATGCAGCCATTCTTGGGCCTTTTGCTTGATATTCACCCTTCACCTTAAATACTACTAACTGTGAGTAACTAAAGACATGCAAATGTGTTACCTTCAGCTCCCTGGCTGGTCCAAAGCCAGCTAGGAGTATGCCAGCATCGGCTTAGGTCTTGAATCTTATTGTGCAATACAACTTATGTCCCTCAGGTCCTGTGATTACTATGTCAGCATCAGCTCCTCTTTCATTGGACGCCCCGTCTACATGGAGGCTCAATTCTTCAAGTTTCTTTTCCCCTCAGCAAGTTAGTTCATTCTCTTCTATTTCTCCCTCCTCATGGGGTCAGCAGGAAAACTCGACTATAAAATTTGCAAGTACCTGCCCGTTGATCGAGGTTCTTAGGGCATAAATGATATCAAACTGACTTAATTCAGTTGATCATGTTAGCAATCTTCCTGAAGTCTCTAGTTTATGCAAGACATGACGAAAGGGGTGTTGGTGAGCACTTCAATAGCATGAGCGTGAAAATGGGGCCTTATCTTTCGCGAAGCCACTACCAAGGCATATGCTGATTTTTCTATTTCTAGGTACCAGGTTTCTGCGTCTAGCAACCACTTGCTGACATAGTATACGAGATGTTGATGCTTCTTTTCTACTTTGACTAGGGTGGTGCTTATGGCATGCTCTGACACTGCTAAGTACAGGTACAATCTTTCACCTTTTTCTATCTTAGCCAAAAGGGGTGGTTTTCCGAGGTGTTCCTTTTGCTTAGCGAAGGCTTCCTGAGAATCTTCATCCCAAACGAACCTTTTGTTCCCTTTTAGGATGTTGAAGAAGGGGAGACACTTGTCGATGGATCTGGAAATGAACGTGTTGAGAGCTGCTACTCTCCCTGTCAAGTATTGCACCTCCTTTTTGTTTCATGGTGGGCTTATTTAAAATAATGCTATGATTTTGTCAGGATTGGCCTCAATACCTCGAGAATTCACCATAAAACTGAGGAACTTCCCTGACAAAACTCCAAAGGTGCACTTGAGCGGGTTTAGCTTCACTCTGAATCTTCGGAGGGTTTCAAACATCTCACAGAGGTCGCTTGTGAGCTCTTCTGCCCTCCTTGTCTTTACCAACATATCATCTACAAATACTTCCATATTTCTTCCTATCTGATTTGCAAACATTCTATTTACCAACTTTTTGATAAGTAAAACCTGCATTTTTTAACCCAAAAAGCGTCACCTTGTAGAAATAAAGCCCCTTGTCTATTATAAATGAAGTTTGCTCCTCATCAGCTGGGTTCATGGGCATTTGATTGTAACCAAAATATGCATCCATGAAGCTGAGTAGCTCGTGCCCAGCCTTGGCGTCTACTAACTGATCTATCCTAGGAAGCGGGAAGCAGTCCTTGGGGCAGACTTTATTAAGGTTAGTAAAATTCACGCAAGTCCTCCACTTTCCATTGGGCTTCGAGACTAAGGCTGGGTTGGATACCCATACTGGGTAGAATGCTTCTCGGATAAACCCATTTGCCTTCAACTTGTCAACTTCTTCTTTTACGGTCGCGTATCTTTCTAGATCTAGCGCCCTCCTTTTCTGCCTCATAGGTCTTGATTTTGGGTCGATGTTCAAGTGATGGGACATGATTGATGGATCTATCCCCGCCATGTCCTTGTGACTCAAGGCGAACACATCGAGGTTAACTTTTAGAAATTCTACCAACTTTAACTTCATGATATCCGAAAGGTTTCCCCTACCTTTAACTTCCTCAACGGCTTATTCATAACTGTGACCTCTTCCCTGGGTTCCTCTGCGACCCATGGGTTTAATTCATGCGGGCTTGCACTTCCATGTACTACCATTGCCATAAGCACTGATGGTTTTATGGCTATGCGGAGGGATGTGTTATAACATTCCCTCGCTTCCTTCTGCTCCTCTTTCATGCTCTCTATCCCCCCAGGACTCGGGAATTTTATGGACAAGTGATAAACTGAGGTTATCGCCTTCAATTCTCTTAGGGAGGGCCTCCCAAATACCGCATTGAAGGCCGAAGTGTAGTCTACCATGACAAAATTTTCCATTATGGCTGTTTGTCTGGGTTGTTCTCCCATTGTGAGGGCTAACTCAATTACGCCTATGGGTTGTATCAAATCTTTTGTTGTATGCCCTGATATTCAGCCCGGGTCTTTTATGTAGCTCGGGTATAGCTGGCTAGCTAAGAACAGTACTAAAGGACCCACAAGTTGATATTTCCTCCGCGAAGGCAGTGCGACCCCCCAAGTAATAACACGAGCTGAGGAATACGAAGCATTAAGGTACCAGCTGGAGATGAATATAAAACACACTGCCCTGGGCACGAGATGGCGTTATGTTTAGGTCGTTGTACTCTGACAATCTGCCATATCCAAGAGTCTTTATAAACCTGGATACATTAGTTAGGAACGTGCGTGGTCAGACATTACATGTCCGTTACCCTTGAATTCTCGAACACGTAACATAAACGTGCATGATCAAGCATCACATGTCCAATTATGCCAGACGACCCATTATCAATTTTACCTAATGACTTGACCATACCTTAATATATATTATAATATTCATTATTTGTGCAAGACAGGTCACAAATAATGATGGATATTCACCTAATGACCCCAATACCTATCCTGGGATGGTTCTTCTATAAATACCAAGACCTGGGATAGGAAAGGGGTGGGTTTTTTTTTTCCTGGGTAATGCAAATACTCTGTCAAAATATAGAGAGATATACAGTAATAATATCGACTCGTGGACTAAGGGGATTTTAGCCTCCGAACCACGTAAAAAAAGAACGAGTGCTCTTACTATATCATTCTAAGCATCCTTAAGAGTCATTATTCTTATTATGGTTTGCCCTTAAGCACTAGTTTATTCCAGCTAATTACGTAATATACTATTGGCGAAAAATCGCATCAACAGTTTGGTGCTTTCATTGAGAGCTGGAAATTAGTGCCATTGAAAAAGATTCATAATAAAATTCATCATGGTGGTCACTCATTCAAGGCATGGTAACGAAACAGATCAACATGGTGGGAAGGAGGCTCACTGTAACGCCCTGGATAGCCAAGACCGTTACACTGTGTACTTATAAAAGTGCAAGACTCGCTAATCAAGTCAATCTGTTAAAAATGTGTCACTAAACATGTAAGAGCTAGGGTTAAAACGGTTTTGGTCTCAAAAGACTCATTTCATATATTTAAGCTGTATTAAACACGGGATCCCATAAGAAAGTAGAGTTAAAATAAGTTTACAGACTCCCAAAAATTCGTGAGTATTCACTAGCCGTACTAAGGCAAAACAGACAGATTTCAGGTTTCACGTCCTTGCCTAGACCTTAACCGTGGCAGCCGAGCACCTGGCTATGTACATTCCGTTCACTGAGCTCTCCAGTCAAGGCTGGTCCAATTTTCCCTTGCCTTTACCTGCACCACGTAGCACCCGTGAGCCAAGGCCCAGCAAGAAAATATCTTCAAAGAACTCAGTCAATGATAACAGACAACTAACTCACTAAGCATGTATTCCCATCAGATAATTCCCAACAGATATTCAGCGCATAAAATCAGATTCAAGATACATTCCATCACATATAACATTCATTTCACATAATATTTAGGGCCGACGACTTAGGCCGCACCCTCTGTTTAACCCACTGACTCCGGCCCGCTTAAACCGAACTCAGTGCTTAATAAGCTGTCCTTGGCTACCAGTGGCTGAGCCGGGCCCTATGTGCTAGTGAAACCCTTGGCACCCTTAGCCTGTTGGTTCACTAAATAGCTTTCATGGCATAATACCAACTTTTCAAGCATTTACAATAGGGAGCCCTTAGTCCCGTCACAAATATTCAACCAGGTGCAGTTTTCTTACCTTTAGTCTGCGCAGTTATTGAATTACGAGCAACGCCTCTCAAGCACGATTTGTTCCCGAGCCTAAGCCTTTATCACCTAGTCACAACCAAAGTATAGGGTTCCATTAATACTCCAATATAGGTTTCCAGTTACAAAACTAACTTCCAGGATTCCAAATTCCACCAAGCACGGTGGTGAAACTAAACCCGAGCACACTAGACCACTTTCCCGTGTCTAAAACCCTCAAAAACTCATGTGTGCAACAAAGGGCTGCGGCCCCTGAAGCCTAGCTGCGGCCCTTCCCCAAACCAGAACCAACACCCACGCTGAACCACACACATGCCGCGACCCTTGCCTTGGGCGCCGCGGCGCTCTCCCTTGGCCGAGCCTCATTGGCTCCTTTGCATGCTAGGGCCGCAGCGTTCTAGAACAGAGTTGCGACCCTCCCTTTCGAACCCAGAATTTACACCATTTCTAAGCCTGAAACCTCGCCTTAAACCATCCCAAAGCTTCCCAACTCCTTTAGCATGATCTAAACAACATAACTCCTAAGAAAACTCAGCCTAGCACACTCTAATCTTCTCTTTTCAATTTCTGAAACCCAAGAGCTATAAACATTCAAATCTAATTTAGAACCTCTAAACTAGGAGTTGAAACTTACCCTTGCTGTTGAATCACTTCACCAAGCCATAGCCAAGCTAAGTTCCCAAGTTTCCTTCTTAATTCTGCCTTAAAACACCAAAACCATATTTGTTTCAACACTTAACCAAAACCCAGCTAGAACTCAGAATTCAACCACAGAAAAGAAGATCAGATGCTTACCTTAATCCCTGTTTTAGTTCTTGATTTACTCCTGAGCTAAACCTCCTAATCCTCACCACCAACCTCAGAAATTCCAGCTTGTTCCCCTGTTTTCTGTGTTTTCTTTCCTTTGTTTTCTCTTGAGCTTGAAAGAGAGTTGTGGTAAAAGCTTTTAGTCTATTTATGTTTTTCTTCTAAAAGCTTCCTTATGTCTAACTTACCTGTTAAGTTGATCCCGAGGCTCCGGGTGCCGGAACCGTCCCCGAGGCCAAAATGGTAAAATCCACCAATATTCCCGCCTAAACATCTGAACCTCAAATATATCTCCATATATTTATTTTCATGACCCAATAGTCCAAATCACTACCCGCTATCTAAAAGTACCCCCGACTTATCCAAAGTCATATCTCAAGTCCCGTTGTGATTTTCCCCGCTATCTGATCCTAGAATCATCTCGAGTCGTGCTCTGCGAACCTGTCCACATAATAATGTGGTTCTCACATATAACACATATTTATTTCATATCACATTAACACATAATATCATCAATTATTATATAAACATTACTAAACATATAATTACTCATTTAAATCACAATTATTCCATTAATGCCCTCCTGGCACACTAATCAAGGCCCTTTAGCCTTATTAGCGGTTTTGGGTCGTTACACTCACCATACTGCTGTTTTCGATGAACAAAACTTGAAGATTCAGCAGCGGTTGGGAAAGCAATCGATGGGCCACGGTGACACTGGAAGTTCAGCACCTCTACCGCCGAATCCAAACCTGGATTACTTGACTGCGGTGGAGTTGGAGAACATGCACTTGAGGAGTAATCTAGCCAAAGAAAACAAGCAAATCGAGGAAGTCTTGGCTCGACTACCCCTCTTACAACCGACGTTACCTTTGGAAAGAGGCAAGGCGGGACTCGTAAGTCCTACCGGGATAGTCGACCCAGGCCCAGTCGGTCGGTTAGAACCTCAACTCCAAGTTCTACGCCCATTTCATACAATCACCAAGAAACCTCGTTTGGTGGCTTTCCCATAGATCATCAACAAGTCATCTGGTCGGTTATAACCTCGACTCTAGTTCGGCGCCACTGTCAAATTCCCATGGAAACCCACACAGACGATCAAGGACAAACTTGCAAAGACGACATGTCCCAACCGACTTCCCTGTACTGCGATTAGATCGCTAGGCACAACGAACCAGAAATGGTGGAGCAGAGCGACCATGAGCTAACTTGGTCCGGCCTGATGGGAAGAGAATTTCCTCACCAATAAGACATCCTCCATCACCGATAAGGCATCCATCCCCACCTCGTTCAGCTCGAGATGTTCCTTCCTACGGGAACAGCTGGAGGAATCCTCATCCCGCTGCCCCTGTTCATGTCCCACGAGCACGCGGGAATATCCCAGATCCTCATCCTCGGCCGCAAGCTCTGAGCTTTTGTAACGGAAGCTATTGGACGAAGGGTCGTCGAAGTGAGAGGACCAGCGCATATTTGAGGAATCAGCTGAGTTCGGTACAGAACCCTCGAGTTGATCCACATACCGATCTGCGAGATCGCCTAAACTCACAAAGAACCAATTCAGCTCGCGATGGAGTCAGCGACACTCACCACGAGGGAAGTCCTTCTGAAGTGCACGATAACAGGAATGCCCCACCAAACCAAGCTCGAATTTGGAGGAACAATAACCCATCAAATGCGTACGGTCGAATGGGACCTGTTGAACAGCCCCAGGGAACCAAGGACCTGACCCTCGAGAGGTTGGCTCAGATGGAGGAACTGATGAAAAGACTCCTATCAGAGAAGGAAAAAGACGAGTATGACTCTAGGGACAAGCTCGAGCTTTTCGCCCCCAACATCGCAGCACACCATACCTGCCGGGTTTCAGGATATCCCATTTATAAAAATTTGACGGAGATGGAGATCCATCCAACCACTTGGGGATGTTCAATACCCTAATGATGGCCCATAAAATCGGACCCGAGTTAAGGTGCTTAGTATTCCCTTCGACTCTGGTCGGACTGGCTAGGCAATGGTTCAAGCAATACAAAAAGCATTCTATTAGTTCGTGGAAGAGCTTCTCCGCAGACTTCAAGAGGGCGTTCCGGGCTTCCCAAGTAGCTTGAATAAAGGCAGACTCCCTTGCAAATGTAAAGCAGGAGACCGGAGAGCCTCTGAAAGCTTACTTGAGTAGGTTTGCTAGCATCGTTGCATGAGCTAGAGACACAGATGAAAGCTTAAGGGTTATGGCGATTAGAATAGGAATCCTTGTTGAAGGCGACCTGTGGAAAGAGATCTAGAGAAAGGGTGTCAACACAGTGGACGAGTTCCTGAACAGGGCTCATAGGTGGATCAACCTGGAAGAGGCGCGAGCTTTGGTCGCAAGAACTAGCCAAATCCCTGCCCAGATTGTTGGAGCGATAACAGATGTTGCTTCTACGCCTCAAACCGTTACCCAGAATAGCCAAGGGGGAGGAAACAAGAGGAAGGGAAGTGGTGAAGGTGGCCAGAATGGTTTAAAGAAAATAAGTCCGTGGAGAAGTTCAAACCAATCTACGCGACTTATGCCGACCTCACGGATACCAGAGAGCACATCTTCTTGGCAAATTCTGCCCACCTTCCATGGAAGAAGCCATAGCCTCTAAAAAATCAAAGGGCGAAGAGAGACCCTTAAAACTTTTGTCGATTCCAAAATGACATTGGTCACAACACCGATGACAGCAGGCATTTGAAGGATGAGATCAAGATGCTCATCAGGGCTGGGCCCCTGGCTCAGTATGCCCGGAATTGAATCACTCCTAATCAGCTCATCAGGCAAAACATTCAATCAGCTCCGAAAGTCCCCGCAAATCAGACTGGAGCCCAGGTGAATCAGGACACCCCTCCTCCAATAATATGAGGCGAGATAACCACCATCTCTGGAGGCCCTCATCTGGAAGGCACGAGCAAAAATGCCTAGAAGAGGTATGTTAATGAGATGAAATCTCATAATGGAGTTGAGTTCGTCCCAGAGCAGTGTTTGTCTAAACAACAACGATTGGAGAAACAACCAATCAATTTTACTAAAGAAGACGCTAGTCATGTCCAGTTCCCGCATAACGACTCTCTAGTCATAACCGTCCAGCTCGCCAATCGGAGAGTTAGGCAGACACTGGTTGATAATGGGAGTTCTGTGAACCTGCTATTCAGGTCCACACTGGAAAAAATGGGATTGTCTATGACCGAGCTGAAGGCAACCTCCACGATATTGTATGGGTTTTCCGGCGAAGGTTCGACAGCTATCGGAATGATTGAGTTGGTGATAACCTTTGGTGAGGGACCATGAACTGTTTCCAAGCTGCTCAAGTTTGTGGTCGTAGATTGTCCGACCACGTACAATGCAATCTTGGGTAGGCCCACGCTGATGGCATTCTAAGCCATAACTTCTGTCCGCCACCTCGTGATCAAATTCCTTTCATCCACATGAATATGTATTGTCCAAGTCAATCAGCTCACTGCCAGGGAATGCTATAGCATTTCCATGAAGGTAAAATCACAACCCAGGCAACAAACAATGGTCGTGCAAGATCCAGGCGAGGAATCCCAAGAAATCAGAGATGATCTTGGGATGGAAGAACACCAGCAAGTCAGTTGCAGGGGAACCACCCCAAAAAGGTGAAGATAGGTCCGAGCTCCAAGCTATTGAAGAACTCGAAGAAGTAAACGTCGATCCCATAGATGCTTCGAGGTTCGTTAAGCTCGGGAAAAATCTCGATGCTGAAAGAAAGGCGGAGCTAGTAACATTTTTACAAGAAAATCTAGATGTTTTTGCTTGGTCCCATGAAGACATGGTAGGAATCAGCCCAAGTGTCATCATGCATGTACTAAACTTGGACAAAATCATGCCTGCGAAATCCCAGAAACAGAGGCGTCTGGGTACGACCCGAGTTGAGGCCCTAGAAGAAGAAGTAGCTCGGCTTTCGAAGTGCGGTTTTATTCACGAGGCTAAATACCCGATCTGGGTTGCTAATCCTGTCCTGGTCCCAAACCCAAATGGGAAATGGCAGACCTGCATTGATTTCTCCAATCTGAACAAAGCCTGTCCCAAGGATTGTTTCCCCTTGCCAAGAATTGACCAATTGGTGGATGCTACCGCGGGGCACGATCTCATATCCTTCATGGATGCATACTCTTGATATAACTAGATCGCTATGAACCCTGTGGACCAAGAGCATACTAGCTTCATGAATCCAACCAACGTGTACTGTTATAAAGTCACGCCCTTCGGGTTGAAGAATGCTGGAGCGACCTACCAGAGATTTGTCAACAGAATGTTCGCTGATCAGATCAGGAAAAACATGGAAGTGTATGTTGATGATATGCTGGTCAAGTCAAAAACTGCCAATAGCCATGTCTCCAATCTGAAGGAATGTTTTAGGATTCTAAGGAAGTATAGTATGAAGTTAAACCCCAGAAATGTACTTTCGGAGTAGCGTCGGAAAAACTTATGGGATTCATAGTCAACACCAGTGGGATAGAGGCGAACACCGACAAAATCAGATCGCTGCTAGAAATTCTTTCGCCCAGGACTCATAAAGATGACCAGAGTCTGACAGGAAGAGTGGTAGCCCTCAATTAGTTTATTTCTAAATCCATCGACAAGTGTTCGCTATTCTACATCCTGCTCCGGGGGACAAGAAGTTTCACTTTCTGATCGCTTGGGGGACATGTACCCCGTGAAGGGGATTAAAACTTGGAAGTTGGCAAAATTGATTAACCAGTGTTTTTTTTCTAAAAAACGTGAGGTGTCAATAAAACTAACACGAACTAAGTTTTAATTCCGAAACATAGAAGTTGGTAAAATTGATTAACCAGTGTTTTTTCTAAAAAAAAGCGAGGTGTCAATAAAACTAACACGAACTAAGTTTTAATTAAAGATCCTAGATACGACCAGGTTTCGAAACTTAGAAGTTGGTAAAATTGATTAACCAATGTTTTTTCTAAAAAACACGAGGTGACTATAAAACTAACATGAACTAAGTTTTAATTAAACATCCTGGATACGACTAGGTTCCGAAACTTAGAAGTCGGTAAAATGGATTAACTAGTTTTTTCTAAAAAATGCGAGGTGTCGATGAAACTAACGAGAACTAAGTTTTTAATTAAAAACCCCGGAAACAACCGGGTCCAAGGCCTGATACTTAACAGGTAGGATATAATTCCATTTTCGGTTACGACCAAAATTAAAGTATCTATCTCAACCTAAGGGTCATTTCCTAAGGTTTTAAACGTATAAGTCATGAAGCATAAGAAAAATAAGGGAATAGGTAAATGGGAGATGCTGGAATTAAAAATAAATTGTTTCAAGGAAAATAACCTCATATCGACCAAAAGCGGCAGATGTTTACAAAAAAAAAGGTGGGAGGGTTTAAAAGTAAACAAAGGACAAAAAAAAATTAAGCCCCTCCTAGGCGCTTAGAGGATGTCATCTCCTCGGTCTCTTGTCCGCCAGCGGTGGAGGCTTCCCCAGTCTCGAACTGCTCTTGTTGTGCCCGGGCCCTTAACTTCTCAAGATAGAGATCACACACGTCAGAGGGGAAAAAGGAGAAGTTGCCTTCTTGGTTGTACGCCTAGCATTGGTAGAGCATGCTCTCCATGGAGGATATTGAGGCCACATTCTCCTCCTTAGTAGCTCCCTCCGCCTCCAAATACTTCGCCTTGGCCTCCATGAGCTCGGCATGTAGGGCAGCCAAGGAAGCTTTCGCTGCCTGCTCGCCCTCTTCGGCCGCCATTAATGCAGCTTTTGCAACTTGCTCACCATCTTTTGTCGCCGTTAGGGAGGTTTTGGCGCATAGTTTGCCTTGTTGAGTAGCTGCGAGGGTAGCTTGGGAAGTAGACATGGTGGCCTGAGCAGTCTAAAGCTCAGCCTTGAGCTCTTCATTCCTAGCCCTGGCTTGAGCTATGCTACGGTGCGGAGCCAATACCGCCTGCAAGGAGCCAGAAAACAAGTTAGACGCATACTGGAATATAATCGAAAAAGCGTATTCAAATAAGAAAAATGGGCTTACTTTGAGGTTCATTCCCAAAGCTGACTCCATGATGTTCTCCGGGCTCCTCTCCTCAATCACCCTTAGGTTTGTCGGTTTGACCTTATAAAAGTGCTCCACCATGTGGTTCACCTTCTCGTAAATGGTCCTCCAAAATGTGTTTGGAATTTTCTCTAGGTCCTGAGCATTGACCGAGATGTGTACGGTGGTGGCAAGGATGACCGAAGCTGGAGGATCAACCGTTGTAGTCTGATCCTGCACAGGACCGGAAGGAAACTGTGGAGGAGGTGGAGGCAGACCCCTTTTTGTATTGAGCAGCAGCAGCTGGAGCTGTCGAGCTCTGGTCCTTCCCCTTAGCCAGGGATTTGGAGGTCGTTCTGACCGCGGGTGGCACCTTCTTGGATGAGAACCAGGGCTTCTTTACCGTCGGCCCCGAGCTGTTTTCCCTTCTTGGAACATCGTGCGGATGTTGGGAATCCCTTGTTGTGCCATCTACTCCTCTGAAAAAGATAGGGAAGTATGTAAGTGTATTTACAAATTCATCAGTCCACAAGGTATACATGCATGTTTAGGATATAACAAAAAGTCTTACCCTTCGAGCTAGAGGAGGAGTCTACTGCCATGACCTCCGAGCTTGGAACCACTATAGGAGAAGGGGAACCTAAGTCTATAACTTCTTGGCTCAGGGGAGGCTCGGGCTTAGGTTCTACCTCGGGGCTGTATTCTTCCACATATTGCCTATGCCCAGGGGCAATGACACCTTGGAGAAGGGAAGGCCACGGCCTAAGGTTGGTCCCATACTCTTCGAAAAAGGGCCAACCTAAAGGAGAGGGTGTTATCTATAACTATAGTTCCCCTAGGATGGCCCATGTATTGGAGAACCACTAAGTGATCCACACATTGAAGCAGGGTTATGTTGTGGTCAGGGTCATTGGGGTGGCAGTGCACGAGCTAGTTTGGGTTAAACCTAACTAACCTAAGGTCAACAACAGCTCTATCTAAGTCCCTAAAGGGGCACGGGTTACCTTGGCCGGAGGGGTCGACTGCTGCCCCCGACAAAGCTTGTTCCACGTCTTGGTCCTGAGCGGCCTCAGGAACTCCCCTATTTTGCACGAGCGGCACCTTGGCCTCTTCTTTCTCTTCATCGTCATCGGTCTCACCAACCCCTTCGGGGATGGGCGCTAGCTTGCGGATGAATGGGTGGTTAGCCCGAGTCCTCCTCAAGGTCAGAGTCTGGCCTTCAGCAATCAACTTACACGCCAACATCGTGTCATCAGACACAAGCTGTCGGTAATCCTTCTCTCTGGATGGGAGCCCCGCCAAAGTGTCCTATTGACCACCAAAGGTAACTGATTTATCCGTCCTCGCAAAAATGGCTACACGAAGATATTCCAGTTAGTATACACACGAGAAGACTAAATACGAAAGAATAATTAAGCGAGCTGAGAAAGGAAAAAAGACTTATGAGGACGGTTGAAATATCCGTGTTCGCAGTTGCAAAACCCATTCAACTTAAAGAACTGGTCTTTGAAGTCGTTTGGGTGGCTGCGCAGCTCGATGACTGCGGGTGAGTTTGGGAATCGGGTCAGATAGTAGAACCCTTCGCCTCGTCCCCACTAATGTGGGCTGTCCTTTAGGCAGAAGAAGTAAAGGATGTCGGCAGGGGTGGGGACCTCCCACTCATGCTTCAGGAAAAGGTACTTCAGCCCCGCCAACAGCCGATACGAGTTCGGGGGGTACTTGAACGGCGCTTACTGCACATAGTTGAGGAAGTTGGAAAAATACTGGTCAAGGGGAAGGAGGCCCCAGCCTTTAGGTGCTCATCACTGCAGGCCATGAAATCATCTTGGAGTGGTGCGCAGCTCCTCTCTCCTTCGAAGGGAGGTCGAGCGATGATGACCCCGGTCTCGACCTCGATATTGTGGGATAGCAGGTTCTTGTTGACCCTGCCTTGGGTCGTGATCTTGGAGGCTATTCTCTCCACTTCGAAGAAGGCATCAGGTCTGACTATGACCTCCTCCTCCACCACGGGGCCGAACTGGGGGATGGGAGATTCAAAGGCGACAACTTTTCCTTTGTTGGCTCGTTGAGATTATGAGCCAACTGCGGTCTTCTTGGGCGCACTTTTCTTGGGTGCCATTAGCTCGCCTATCGAACAAGGATGATTGAACTCTTAGTGGGCAACTTAGGATTGTTATATAGGAAAGAAATAACAAAGGCCTGGGGATTCTAACACACGAGCTGATGGAGTCTTAACCCACGATGTAGTGCCATGGGCTACCTATGCTACGTGCCTAGGTTACCCAGCAGACCCCTGATGTTTAGGGATCCGCGTGTCATAAAATAAGGCCACTACCCTCCTTGGCAAGCAATTTAGAGCAAAACTGCACAAGAAGCGTAGCTCCTAAGCAACCTAATTTCGAGCCCCAAAAACCTTTCATCTTCTACATGCCGAATGAGTATTTTCTGAAAAATTACCGAGGAATCGCCCAAAGATTTACCCAGTTTATGAACATCACAATCCTAGATATGTTTTAGGACCTACTTAATAGACCTAAACCGAAACGTATGTACCAAAAACGTTTGGGAACGGCCTAATGCTAATAACGGTGAAGTGCAAATTAACATGATAAAGAAAGAAGAGAAACACACAAAAGCCAGTAAAAGAAAAGTTCCAGTAATACAGAAAACTTACAGTGTATTCTTCGACGAAATGAATGAGCAATGTAGAAGGAAAGTTCCTGGAGAGATCCTTGTGACTAGGTTTCCGAAGGTTTTGGTGGCAGATTTCTGGGATTTTATGAGAAAAGGATGAGGGTTTTTTGAAGCTCAAAAGAGAGAAAATAAGGAAAAATTTCAAATGAAAGGTGGTGAACACCGAAAATTGCCAGCCCTATTTATATGTAATAGGCATGGAGAAACGTGGACCATCCGATCAAACTAATGCGAGATACGAGGGTCATGTTTCGAAAGATTAAATAGTGGTAAAAAAGTGGCCAGGCCATTTAATGCAATCCTCGAAATCCGAACAGACGCCAATCGCAGCATTCCACGTGTCCAGTACTCGAGTAATGAAAAAACATGAATAATCGCAACGAAAGTTTAAAAGTCCCCACCTTGTCAGTCAGAGGGTGACGTCATAAGAAACGAGCAGGGACTTGGGGGGAAAATGTATACCCTGATATTCAGCCCGGGTCTTTTATGCAGCTCGAGTATAGCTGACTAGCTAAGAATAGTACTAAAGGACCCACAAGTTGATATTTCCTCCATGGAGGCAGTGTGACTCCCCAGGTAATAACATGACCTGAGGAATATGAAGCATTAAGGTATGAGCTGGAGATGGATATAAAACACAGCGTCCTGGGCACGAGCTGGCGTTATGTTCAGGTCGTGGTACTCTGACAATCTGCCATATCTAGGAGTCTTTATAAACCTAGATACGTTATTTAGGAACGTGCGTGGTCAGACATTACATGTCCGCTACCCCTGAATTCTCAGACAAGTAACATAAACAAGCATGATCAAGCATAACATGTCCAATTATGCCAGACGACCCGTGATCAATTTAACCTAATGATTAGACCATACCTTAATATATATTATAATATTCATTAGTTGTGCAAGACAGGTCACAAATAATGATGGATATTCACGTGATGACCCTTTGTAATACAAACAGTAGGGCCACGCCCTGCTCTATGGGTAAAATAGTTTTCTTACTTGTGTCTCGAGCTATGCAAATACTGCAATCCTGAGCACAATCCTCTATCCCGAGCCTCATTGAAAACCTAATCACAATGCATTCATAATATCCATCCATAAAGTTCTAAACTAATAAATACCTTTGAAATATTAATCTAGCCTCCGAGACCTTGAATTCCACTAAACCGGCAGTAGAGTTCATCCCGAGCCTTAACATTCGAGATCCCGAGCCTTAAAATCTTATTTCCCCTTTTTTCCATTTAGGGTCGCGACGTGCCATTGAAGGCCGCAGCCCGCTAGTTGGTGAGAGGGCAAGACCCTCCCTGCTGGAGGACATGGGCTGCGACCTGCACCCCCAGGGTCACAGCATGCCTAGGTAAAACAGAGGACTTCCAGCCTCTTCAAGCACACGGGCCGCAACGCCTGATGAACAAGGCCCCGATCCGAGCCCCAAAACGTAGAAAATCAACCCCATCTCTACATTTTTACTCGAGCCTAAACCCCAAATTGACACTCCAATCATTAGCCAAACTCAGATTTAGGCCTAGAATTCTCATTCACATAACCTAAACATCACAACAAAACCACAAACAACTTCACACAGTCATCAAACACCCAAAATCAAACTTAGAACTAAACTCTCATGCAAAACTATAATCTTTGTAGAACTCAGCAGGAAGATCAAGTCTAAGAGCTTACCTTTGTACTATATTCGACCTTGAGCCACTTCCTAGCACAACACGCTTCCAATCCACCAGTTCTTTAGTCTAAATCCTCAAGGTTTCTGCAAAATTCCCAAGCACCATAGAGAGGGAGTGAGAACCGACTGTGAGAGAGTGAGAGTTGAAAGTTGATGTTGTTTCTCTTCTTTTTCTTCTAATGTCTCAGCAGCCCAAGTGCTTAAGCTTATATCTTAGGCCAAAGTCCAAATTACCCTTTGAGTCTATCTAAATCCTCAAGTGCCACTAAGGAAATTTCTTCATATGCCACTTCCTGCTAAGTCCTCGACTATTCCTACAAATCCCCGTTTCATCCCAAGATGTCCAAATAATTACTAAACTACTAGCCATTACCCTATAAATCTTGAACACATATTACATTCCCAAAATACCCCTAGGCTCCTCCCGAGTCGGGTATTCGACCTCAATGTTACTATTTAACTAAATTTCTCCCTAAGACTGTCTTGGATCGCACATCACAAATATATTACCACTCATGGTATCAATCACAATATACACAAATATTACATTTATGACCTCAACAGACAAAAATTAAAAATATGACCCTAATAGCCAAATGGGGCCCACATGCATATTTAATTCACCTTAACATTCATTTCTAATCATATAATCATCAAATTCACATATTAGCATAGTTAAATAAATTATTGCCCTCCCGACACGCTAACCAAGGCCCTAAGCCTTATTAGCGAATTTGGGACGCTACAAAAGCACCATGAAGGCTCAAGGCCAACGGAGTGCCCCCAAGAGCAATGGTGGAGGGACGATGCTGGTCATCAAAACGAAGCCAAGGTCACCTCCAAAGAGAAACCCCTTGACCTAAGAGAGAAGCTCAGAGAAAATTTAAATGTAAGGACAACACCCCTTATGGCCCCTCTAGAAGACAAGGGGAAAGGTAAGGCCAAACCTTCGGATTTGAGGGACTCCTTGAACAAAAGGAAGCAAGAACTAGATACCAAAATTCAAATCATACAAAGTAAGATAGTCACTACATCTTGGGGGCATAGAGGTGACATTGAATTCAACCACGAGTCACCGTTCAAAAGGGAGATCTAAGCAACTCCTCACCAACTTCAAAGAGCCTCGCATGAATCTGTACGAGGGAGCTACGGACCCAAAGTATCACTTAGACACCTTCAGTGACTTGATGAAGTTAAGAGGGGTCAATAGCAGGGCAAGGTGCCATTGCTTCACCATTGCACTCAAAGGAGTTGCATACAAGTGGTTCAAGAGGTTAAGGCCAAGAACAATCAGATCATGGCAGTAGTTCTTTGGCGAATTTCTTCAGCAGCACCACGCGGTCCATGATTATGTTATGTCGAGTACCATCCTCACTAACATAAAACAAGGTGAGAGTTAAAGCTTGAAGAGTTATATCCACAGATTTAATATGGAAGCAACCAAGATGGGAAGTACGACTAAAGTGGAGAACATGATGGAAATCACAACTTGAGTTCGTACAGGAAGCAAGTTATGGGATAACATGCTCAAGAGGGAGGTTTCAATCTTAGACGACTTCTTTGAAAGAGTAGAAAAGTATATACGTGTGGAAGAAGGCTATAAGAACATGCATGTTGGGGAAAGCAAACCTTCCTCCAATCACCCTTATACCAATACGTCTGAAGACTCCGCATAGAATAGATCGTTATGATATAGAAGTTGCTGATCAAGTTAAAGCTAGTGGGATTAATCAAGGATAACCTCTAATAAGACTCCCTTTCTGTGAGTCGCTTAGGAACAAAATAAGTCATCTCAATTGGCCGCCATAAAGTAGAAGCAGTACTTTTTCTTTATTTGAGTTATACCAATATGTCTAAAGACTCCGCGTAGAAGAGATTGTTGTGATATAAAAGCCACTGATCAAGGAGAAGCTAGTGGGATTCATCAAGGATAACCTCTGATAAGACTCCCTTTCTCCGAGTCATTTAGGAACCAAAAAAGTCATCTCAATTGGCCCCCATAAAGTAGTAGTAGTACTTCTTTATTTGAGTTATGCTTCGTAAGGAATCAAAAGTTTCACCATAGTTGGCTTCCAATAGATGTAATTTATCTTGATAGGATCCAAAAAGGCCATCAAGGTGACTCCAGGATGTAATATGACAATGACATTGTGCTTACCCTTTCACATTGTCTACTATTACTAATGTTAAGCACCTATCTTATATATTACACCTCTCATTTCCAAAGACACTTATATGGCACACATACTACCATTGTCAATTGGAATTGTCAAAGCACATCGGAGAGAAACAAAGTGCTTGGAAAGATAGATCCCATCAACCACTTGAAAAGTATTAGACCCAACCTCACCAGGCCCCTAGCCATGTGCAAAATAGGCTCCTAGCCTCGTGAGCCTCAACAGGCACCTAGCCATTTGCAAAATAGTTGTCTAGCCTCACGAGCCTCAATAGGGACCTATCCATGTGCAATACAGGTGCCTATCCTCGCGATCATCATGAGGCACCTAGCCATGTGGAAAATAGGTGCCTAGCCTCGCGCGCTTCAACAACAACCTAGCCATATGCAAAATATGTGCCTAGCCTCCCGAGCCTCAACAAGCACCTAGCCATGTGAAAAATAGGTGCCTAGCCTTGCGAGCCTCAACAAGCACCTAGCCATGTGCAAAATAGGTGCCTAGCCTCGTGAGCCTCAACAAGAACCTAGCCCTGTGCAAATTAGGTTCCTCGCCTCACGAGCCTCAACAGGCACCTAGCCATGTGCAAAATAGGTGCCTAGCCTCACAAGCCTCAATAGGCACCTAGCCATGTGCAAAATAGGTGCCTAGACTTGTGAGCCTCAACATGCATCTAGTCATGTGCGAAATAGGTGCCTAGCCTTGCGAACCTCAACAGGCACCAAGACATGTGCAAAATAGGTGCCTAGCCTCACGAGCCTTAATTGGGTCCTGGCCAAGTGCAAAACAGGTGTTTGGCCTTGTGAGATATATAGAAAAATACTTATTGTTGATGTAGTTTTTCGCCAAAAGTAGATAAAGAAATCTATTAGTGCTAAATTGTAAACTGCAAAGAATTAATAAGAACCTAGCCATTTGAAAAATAGGTGTCTAGCCTCGCAAGCCTCAATAGGCACCTAGCCATGTGCAAAATAGGTGCCTAGCCTCGCGGGCCTCAACAAGCACTGAGCCATGTGCAAAATAGGTGCCTAGCCTTGCGAGCCTCAACAGGCACCTAGTCATGTGCGAAATAGGTGCCTAGCCTCGCAAGCCTCAACAGGCACCTATCCATGTGCAAAATAGGTGCCTAGCCTTGCGAGCCTCAACAGGCACCTAGTCATGTGCGTAATAGGTGCAAAGCCTTGTGAACCTCAATAGGCACCTAGACATGTGCAAAATAGGTTCCTAGCCTCGCGAGCCTCAATTGGCTCCTAGCAAAGTGCAAAACATGTGTTTGACCTAGTGAGATATATATAAAAATACTTATTCTTGACGCAGTTTTTGCCAACAGTAGATTAAGAAATCTATTAGTGCTAAATTGTAAACCGTAAAGAATTAATAAGAACCTAGCCATGTGAAAAATAGGTGCCTAGCCTTGCAAGCCTCAATAGGCACATAGCCATGTGCAAAATAGGTGTGTAGCCTCGTGAGCCTCAATAAGCACCTAGCAATGTGCAAGTTAGGTGCCTCGCCTCGCGAGCCTCAACAGGCACCTAGCCATGTGAAAAATAGGTGCCTAGCCTCGCAAGCCTCAATAGGCACCTAGCCATGTGCAAAATAGGTGCCTAGCCTTGCAAGCCTCAACAGGCACCTAGTCATGTGTGAAATAGGTGCAAAGCCTTGCGAACCTCAATAGTCACCTAGACATGTGCAAAATAGGTGCCTAGCCTTGTGAGCCTCAATTGGCTCCTGACCAAGTGCAAAACAGGTGTTTGGCCTTGTGAGATATATATAAAAATACTTATTGTTGATGTGGTTTTTCGCCAACAGTAGATTAAGAAATCTATTAGTGCTAAATTGTAAACCGTAAAGAATTAATAAGAACCCTTTCATACAAACACAAATTTTACACGGTTAAGTGGTTAAAATCCACCTAGTCCACGAGACAGTATTATTGCTTTTCTCTCACAATTTCTAAAGATTTTTAGTAATACGAAAAGGTCGTCCACTTCCTTGTCCATTATCCCTGATATTAATAGTGGAATTTCCTAGACAGGTTTGGGTAACCGAGTGAATAAATAAGGTATACATTTAATACAGATTATTTCCATTTACATTGGGATACAATTTAATAACACATTTAATAAATGATATATGCGCAATACAACCTGGGCATTAATGAGCATATAAGGAGCCTCTGAATCTTTTGGAATCCTTTAGCATGCGTTCTGACCAGGTTACCATGAGCTGGATATCTTACCCAAGCTGGTGTTTAAAGGCTATCTGGACCTTAGTTTTTATTAAGCTTAGAGCACCCAAATGTGGATCTGGCAACTATAAATCTCAAACTGAATTGTTATCCTAAGAGGTCTAATAGAAAACTATATGTCGCGTACGAACTGGATTGAGTCTCGACCTACTCACATCATTCTTAACCAGATATCCTACTTGGCTACTTTTCCACATATTCATTTGTCAGCTGTGCCCGAACTGAGTAATTGAAATCGTGTTAATTTTAGCATACAACACTTATAATATATATGTATGAGTAGGGAACCTTATAACACAACATTTGAATTTATAAGGACTAGCTAACCTTATAGAATCTAAAAAAGTCAAAAGGTCCCTCAAAAGTGACCTCCTCACAAACACACCCACCTTACAAAGGGACCTCGTCGCAAAAGACAAAAGGGGAGCCCAAAGAGATCGCTAAGTTTAGAACGACCAAGTCCCCTTACCAAAGGAAAAAAGGCCTTCAAGGAGGACTTTGCAAAAAAAAAAAAAAACTCCCTCGCAATCAATAAAAGGGCCTTGAAAATAGGTGTTTGCGAGGTTTAACAAGTACCATCTCCCTATAAGGGTCCCAACCCAATGGGAGATCACCTCAAGGACCAAAAAGGGTCCTCATAATAATCATAGGTCGACCAAAGTCACCTAGCCCAAAAAGGGTCTCAAAGAAGACGCTTGTAAAAAGGGTCTCAAAGAAGACGCTTGCAAAAGCGGTCTCAAAGAAGATGCTTGCAAAAATAGTACTATGAATAATGATGAGAAGGAATTCTCACACAAAATAAAATGCGCGTACAAAAATATATAAAAGGATAGCAAGAACCCAAAGGGTCAAGATATCCTTATAAGTAGTCAAGGTGCACTAACAGACACGAATTACGCGCAATAAAGAGGTCCCAAAGGGAATCCTTTCAAAATAAAGAGGTGCTAATAGGAAGCCCATGTGCATAAAAGGACACGATAATGTTCTGTCACAAAATAAGCAGAAGACATAGCAGGTGCTGTTAAAAGTTCCTCACTAAGAAAATTAGAGAGCCGGAAAAACCTCTAAGGTAAAATAAGTCAGTAGCATTACAACCAAATCAAAGTAAAAAGAAAGAAGCTGCCCAGACATAGGAGAAAAAGACAGGGTAGGAAAAAACTTTATGGTTTCCCGCCACGAGCACACCATTCAGTAGTTTTAGCAACATCGTGGTCACCGAATGAGGAGAAGTTTGGGCTAGGATTCTGTTTCCAACACCATATAAGAACGTTAGCTTCTGCCCTTTTCTTACTCTTAGACTAAGATGAAGTCTTCTCTACAATTGTTCCTATCTTGTGTGTGGCCTCATCAAGCTGCTTCTCAAGTCCCTAAATCTTGATAGGTGGCCGATCATTCTTCGCCCCGCCCAAAGATAGATCTTTTGTCACCATCACTTATACTTCAAGGTTATCAATAAATGCGCAAGTACTGGTAGACTTCACGGTCGAGTCAACCTGCTGATAATAAAGAAGAAGCTAACAAGAAGAAGGAACTATAAGAAAGAATTGTTAAAGCACTCTTCACTCTAAAATATGACAAGCGCTGGATGCACGCAAAACACCCAGGGCAATGCCTTAGGAGCTCCACACGAGGGCTCACCATGGATAGACGCTACTTCTTGGGCTCGTCCGGGTAGTCTGCCTCAAGCTCCTTTGTGTGTCCTGATGTTGTGTACACCAATGGAACCCATGGGATCTATACCAAGGAATGATTGACATTAATTAAATAATAAAGGAGTCCTGAGGATCACCTCTCATGAAGTAAGCTTTTCCATATCTCATAAACAAAGAAAAACACTTATACCTTGCTTGTCATAAAGATGGCACAAAAAGAGTCTACAAGAACGCTCGAAGGCACTCTCACAGGCTGGGAGGGAAAGTGTGGATATCAAAATTCCACATCAAGTATAGTACCCAAGAGGAGTCCCAAGAGATAGGAAAATCCTCGAGGATCATACTCGCACCTTCCTGGAGCTTAGGGCGAGCTCAAGCCTCCCTAAAGTTTTTTGTTTACTAAGCAACTAATGTGAGCATGGAGAAATGACAAGAGAAGCCATGCAATAGACGGGTGTCCAAGAGGTGCTTCAAGATGACAGGAAGAGCCTCAAGACCAAGTCCACGCCTACCAGGACCCCCAGGGGCAAGCTCAGGGGGAGACCTGGGGGGAGATCTGGGGGGTGACCTGGGAAGCCACCTCGACCTGGGGGGACGAGCTCATGGGGTGAACTCAAGGCCCCTCTAAAGCCCAAGCACCAGTTTTACCCTACTCAAGACCACAAAACACATGTGAAGCTTTCTAGAGGTTAGGAGGGTTTTCAAAGAATCTCAACAACCTTGGAGTGAAAGCTTAGGACCACCATTGATTTTAAGAGTAAATAGCCCTAATAGGTCCACAGAGCCTAAAGGCATAGTCTATCCTCAGATTCAAGCTATGAGAAACTTACACTCGTGCTCTCAAGGGCTAATCCAGATATAAACAAAGTAGAGGTACAAAAAAGGTCTATGTGGTACGGAGTACGAACTAGACATGACCGTTGGAGGAGTGGTGGTTGTACTAAGTCAAAGGAGTAGTGGTCGTACAAAGTACTAAGACTAGGACTACATCCTCCCACGCCTCTGACCACAATGAGGACCGATAGGCGTGAAGCCCGACATCACTACCACATGCGCCATGATCCTCTAAAGTGCCCCGTAGTACCACTATATCATTGTCTCCATGAGACTATTCTGGTACGAAGGGCCACTAAAGCACCCATATAAATAGGGCATTCTCTGATCTTTAATGGGGGTTGGAAAATACTTGTGACACCAGACTATTATAAGGGAAAGATACAAGTTTTCTTCCATTGTTCTCATGCAATTTTTCACTAACTTTCTACAAGTTCTTTTGAGTTCATAAATTTCAAATTAAGTCTTTGAGTTTTTCGACCTTAGTTCGTTGACGAGTTCTTATCATCAACATTGTCTTTTAACCTTAATTGCACTTTTAATTCCAAATGACTCGCTTAACGAGTTAAGTACTATTTTTAACACACAATGTAACAATCCTGGATTAATAGGACATTACATGTATTCTCATGGTTTCTACATGGTTTTTTTTCTATTTGTTATCATTATGGTTGCCACAGTTGGAGTTATTACTTTGTTTACCACCATTCAGTTTTTTCTTGCTACCATTACCATTGGTTGTCTTGTTCTGGTTAGATCCGCCAGTGTTTTTGGCTAGTACAATACATGTTCCAGCTTGGTTGGCATGATATGCCTTCTGCATAGCTTCTTCTAGTTTTATAAACTAATATGCTCGATCGAGGAACTCTTTTGTTGAGTAGATGATTTTTCTTCTAATAGTGGTCCACAAAGGACCTTTAACTTGGATCCCAGCCATGATGTCCATCAACTTTCCATCACTACTGAAGTTTGGGACCTTTCAGCCTCTTTCATAATCTTTGAGGGGCTCATTAGGTCCTTGCTTAATGTCAACAAGGTCGTTGAGCTCGGCTGGTGAGATACGAGTAGGAAAAAATTGTGAGTATAAGAGACTCACAAATGTATCCCAAGAAGTGATGGTTCCAGGCTCTAGCTTAAAGAACCATTGTTGAGTGGAGTCGGCTAGGGTAGCAGGAAAAATCTTACATAGGACATCATCTCTTACTCCTTGAAGATCCATCTGTATTTCGAAGTTATTCACGTGTTACATGGGCTATTTTTTTTTTCAAGTGTACATCTTCCAATTTGGCATCTTGAACTTGGGAGGGATGGTAAGTGCATTGATTCAATCAGAGAAAGGAGATCCTTTCATTCTCTCTAAGTCAATATTAGTTAATTATGGGGTACTCTCAACTCTTGAACCATCTGAGTAAAGGCATCAAGTTGTGCCTGAATAGTTGGAGCAACTAATAGCACAATTGGTTGTGCAGCGACTAGGAGTGCTACAGCTTCTCCTTGCGGTGTAGGTAGGATTACTGCTACAATGGGTCTCGCAACATTAGACCCATTTCCTTCTCGAATTTTTTCAAGTGCAACTCGCAAGTCCCGCCCTCTTTTTCCAAGTCTATAGCCACTGGCTCCTCTACGCTGCCCCCCAACATTTTGGATATCAACTCGAGGACGACCAAGAGGTGGTCTTGTTTGACAATTTGCTGGCTCTGGTTGACTTGATGGGGCAAACGATCCTTCAGGCTGCATGTTTCCCCTAGCAGGGATATCTTGAAGCCAAAGTGGCCTTGGCGGAACAAATTGTCCTATTGGATGCAATTCATTGTGACGATTGTCATAATATTGATTGTCGTGGGATTGTTTGTGTTGGCTACCCCTTCATCTTCATCATAACCATCCCAATATGATGTTTGATAGCTGCTACTGGCTTCTTGATCATTCATTCACCTATTTCTTCTTCAAGGAGGACCATGATTGCATCTGGCATGAAGAGGTGGCTGGCCTCAATTTTGACTAGCTGGTCATTCATTCCTTGGTTGTCGAAACTACTGACTAGGCCCTGGATTTTGTAGATTATGAGGTTGTCCTCCCCTTGAGGCTGCAATCCTTGGTAGCCCATCAATAGGCCTTCCTTCTTAAGACAATTGTCTACCACAACCTTGACCTTTGTCACGATTAGGTAGCACTTGCTCATCTTGATGGAGTTGACATTGTACTCCTGCTTTAGCCTCCTGGTTCGAGTAATGACTTCGAGTTTGTCTAGGGGGAAACACTTGGTCTCGAGACCTTGACGGTTGAGAAAGCCTTGGGGATCGACCAATTGGCATTTGAACTTTTGGATTTGCTTGGCCAGGGTTCTCAGACTGAGGATTTACTGGTTGAGGTCTTGCTACTTGAGTTTGTAGTAAAATAGCTTCTATCAGCCTTGCTGCTTTGACACTATAAGGGCCAGCTTCTTCTTGACGAGCTTCAAGGGCTCGCTACCGTTGATCCATCCAAGACTGAAAGTCTTGTCTTTGCTTGTTCAGGGATTCAGCTATAACTTCTTGGGCAACTACCTGATTTTCAAGCATGGCAACAAACTGCTCCTTCATTTTTCCCACAACTTTCTTTAGTTGTTCAATATTGGGGTCAAGGTCTTTTCCTAAGTCCACGTGGGGTTCATCACGCTCGTATGTTGCTCGTGGAGGCAGTTCTCTAGTTGGAGGAACCTGCTGACCAGGGAGCAGGAGGAATCTGACTTCTCGAAGGGCGGTCACATTGTCCAGTGGTAGGGTTCCCCCCCCCCCCCCCCCTTGTGGTCCTTGGCTTTTGGATTCTAGTAGTGATATCCATTGCTTCAGATGGATTTGATAGAGGATAATCTTGGATTTCAGCTCTTAATGAAAGCACCAAAATGTTGACTAGTGATTTGGTAAACGACACTTAGTCAATATAAAAGACGAAAATGAATTTAATTAATTGAAATCAAATAAACGACATAAATAATTTATAGTGGTTTGGCCCTAAGTGTTGGTAATGACCTACGTCCTCTTGAACTTATATTAATCAAGAAGGTCTCAGACCCATTATCAAGAAAAACCAGGTTCAATTGAGTTTCTTAAGTGTGACAGAGAAACAATTTGACAACGATTTTTTTGTAAAGTGCAAACAAATTCAGCTTAGAGATAATGACTGAGAGAGATCTCTATTTCTAGATTCTCTTACAAATTGTTTTTGGCACTGCACATGTAGTGTGAGATTGTTACATATGTTATAAATTCAAATAATACTTGAAAAATACATTCAAATATTAGTTACATAAATATCTTGGGATATTTCACAATATATCATGAAATCCAGATCTTAGGGTGACAATGTCTTGTATATCAAGCATGGTTTGTCTTTGAGTAGCTTCAAGGGATAGCACCTACTTCCTTCTTCTCGAGCAGGATACTTGGACCAAGTAGAATATTACTCCTTGTTCTGATACGGTTTCCTCGAGCGGCTATCTCATTTGGACCAGCTCTCAGAGTTTGAAGTCGTTTATTGCCACGTGTCTTCTTCAAATGCCATGTCACCATGTCCAAATTTGGGTTAAATAGTTATGTTATAAATGTTATGCTATACGCTTAATGTTTTTTTGGAATGCTGACGTTGTGAATATTGTATACTTATAATTAATTAGTGATTGGTTGCACACTGGCCAAAACAACACTAGTACATGGTTGGAAGGACACCGATAATAAACATTATGATTGTATTATGTTATGTTTTGATAGTTTATATCATGCTATGACTATGTTATGATACAATATGATATATTATGAAACTTTGTAATGTGAAGGTATTGATAATGAACAACATATGATTTAGGTTTGTGATAATTTGAACTAGTGTAAGTTATATGTTTGGGCTTTGGGGATTCTATCCCACATAACTCTTCTTACTCGGTGTTAACTCACGGGTATTTTGTGTTGCTGGTAAGGGCAAAAGTGTAGGTTGATGAGGCAATGAGTTGGAGGATGCTCAGTCAGATGTGTGCATGTCACAATTTGCTGACATGAGGGCTCAAGGTTGCCTACTTATGAATTGTTATCAAGTCTATAAACATTGGTTTTCGTGTAGAGTCTTAAAGCATGTATTTTACTTATGTTATGTCTGATTTTAAATGCATAAAAGATTATTTATTTTAATTGACAAGATATCAAGTTGCATGTTTTGAAAAAAGGTTTAAATCATTTTGTTTTTAAAGAATATCGATAATCATTTTGTTTTCCTAGTGAAATTCATGTGAATATTAATTTACTTAAATATATAATATTTATTAAATTAATTGATTTTAAGTCGGGTCGTTACATTTGGTATCAAGGCCCAAGGATTTAAACATTTTTGTAGACCCTCACAATATGCACATGAAGATCGAGAAGACTCGACTCACCACACTATAAGTTTTAGTTCTTAAATAAGTTTTTTTTTATTGACACTTTGCTACTGCATCTAAACACATATTTAATAAGGCTATAATTAAGTTGTACACTTATAGGAAGGTCTAGAAAAAACATGGTTAGTATGGTTGGAAGTCACAAGTGCAAAAAATTGGGTATCATGATTTGTTGAATAAGGACGAGTGGCACTATGTTCAGCTCACCGCATTGCATTTAACGCATCGCGCTGCATTTTCTTTTCAAGTATAACTGCAATTGTTTGATAGCGAGATGTTTGTATCATGTTACTAGGACAAGAATTAATGTTCTATAAATTTATATGTTATAGCTACGTTTAAATTTAAAACGTTATAAGGATAAAAGTATAGTTTAAAAAATGATGTATTGTCATGATATGGTGATGGATAGTAAGTGCATATGATTGGTTAAACTTTATGGGTTTGTACTAAGAATTAGAATTTTACTTGGTTCTGAGATCAAGTTTTATTATGTGAAAAATGACAAGAAAAGTTTGTAGGTTGAACTAGGCAACTAATTTTGTGGTTATTGAGTGGGATGGCCTAAAGAAATTCAGTATAGTAACTGCATTGTTACTGGCGTGGGAACTAGTGAGAGCCTACTTGTATTATCTCATGGAAAACAATGCGTCAAGTGACATTAAAAGGAAGTTAGGTATGTATATTTGTATGGTGAAGCCACTAGGTTCCCTGTTGACTAAATTTATTTGAGGATAGGCGTACCATTTTATCACCCTACACCTGAAGTATGCATTGGTATGTATGATATATGTGTTTTGATTGTATGTTTGTTTTTGCATGTGCATATTGTTTGTTGTATTACTAGCTTTTGAGTAGTTGGTTGGTAGACACTTTTGTATGTTTGATTGCTAGTTGCCAACAATTTTGAAGGCATGCTTTGTTCGGTTCAGCATGTCTTGGTTGAGAGGATTCAACCCAAGGAGGCCGGGGAGGCGATCAAACAACTCTTGCAGCCTTAGAAGAAAGAGATGTTTTTCCAACGTTAATGAACTACTAGGACTTAGGATGAGAGGTGGAATCATCTAAGGCTTGCTAATCCTTCGGCATAGACAGGGTATGAACATGATTTCATTGATTAATATTATCCTAGCCTGAAGAACTATTGAATGCCACTCGTGAAGGTTTTAGACTCAACAATATCCAACGTTTGGGAAGAGTGTCCAGCTGTTAGGAGTTGAGGGATAGATTGCCTGGATGGAAACCATGAACTAACATCACAAAGACTAGCTGATAGGAGAAGGAAATTCTAATCGCGTATAGTGCACATCAAGGATGTGGCACGAAAAAAATGGATGGCAATAAAACAAGTACTCAGTATAAGTATTCATACGTAAAGTTTCAGAAGAAAGATTCAACGAGCTCAGAGCTTTGGTTGGAAGGTTTACAAGAGTAATGTTGATGAACACATTTAGCAGGACTTCAAGAGTCGGTTCACTCAAGATGGAGAACAAGTTGAGAATCATAAATGATTTGGTAAAAAAAAGGAAGGAAGTTAGAAATTATTTTCAGGCTTTGTAGGAGAAGTCGAAGACCATGATGTTGAGGAAATGATGGAGCAAAAAGATAATATACTTTTAAGAAAGTACACATTGAATTAATGAGAACGAAGGTGACCCAAAAGTTCTTTGATGATCAAAAAAGGATCAGATGTGATGGGAGGCAGTGGAGATAATCCCATAATGGGTGTAAATCTTTGCATTAAATGTATTCGTGCATTGAGAAGCGAGACGGTTAACCAACGAATAATGACATTACGTATGAAAGAAAATTGAGAACATCTATTTTGAATGAATATAAGAACAAGTGAGATGTTGGTATAGATATAAAGAAATATGAATTTGGAATGAGATGGTCAAAGATTGTACTTGGTATGCATACCGGCTAAAAATTTTGTACTCACTCAAACCAAGAAATGAATATAATTTCACCATTAAGGACAAGATAAAAAATATGTGGACAAACCTTCCATAACCTTTCCTACTTAGCGCATCTGCAACTACGTTTGCTTTCCCCGGGTGGTATAGAATTTCACAGTCATAATCCTTCACTAGCTCTAACCACCTGCGCTGTCTCATGTTGAGCTCCTTCTGAGTGAAGAAATACTTTAGGCTTTTATGGTCCGTATAAATCTCACACTGTTCTCCATAAAGATAATGGCTCCAGATTTTCAATGCAAAAAATATCGCTGCCAACTCCATATCGTGTGTTGGATAGCATTGCTCGTACTCCTTCAACTGTCTTGAGGCGTAGGCTATCACCTTGTCATTTTGCATAGCTACGACGCATCACAATAGACTACAAACTTGTCATTGGGTGTCGGTACACAAAATACTGGTGCTGAGAATAGCTTATCCTTAAGCAACTAGAAACTCTCTTCACACTTATCCGCCCAGTTAAACCTTTGCTGCTTCCAGGTCAGGTTGGAAATGGAGTGGTTGTCTTAGAAAAACCCTCTACAAACCGTCCGATATTAACCTGCTAGTCCCAGAAAACTTCTTACTTCTGATGCATTCTTTGGTCTTGAACAATCCTTCACAACCTCTACTTTAGATGGGTCTACATCAATTTCATCCTTGGATACTATATGGCTGAGAAACGCTACCAATGAAAGCCAAAATTCAGAGTTCTTGAATTTTTCGTATAGTTGATGCTCCTTTAGTCGCAACAAGATTAACCTTAAATGTTTCTCATGCTCGACTTTATCATTTGAGTACACCAAGATATCGTCAATGAATACCACGGCGAATTTATCTAAGTAGTCCTTAAAGACCCTATTCATTAAATCCATAAATGCGGCTAGAGCGTTTGTAAGACCAAAAGACATGACTAGAAACTCGTAATGCCCATAATGAGTTCTAAAAGCTATCATGGGAATATCCTCTTCCTATACCTTGAGCTGGTGATACCTAGACCATAGATTAATCTTTGAACACACGGTTGCCCTTCGGAGTTGATCAAACAAGTTGTCAATTCGGGGTAACAAGTACGTATTCTTAATTTTCACCTTAGACAACTTGTCGCAATCTATGCACGTCCACATACTTCCGTCCTTCTTCCTCACAAATAGAACTGGCACTCCCCATGGCGAATGGCTTGGTTTAATGAAACCCAAGTATAATAGTTCTTGTAGCTACATCTTTAACTCCTTGAGTTCGATCGGTGCCATTCGGTATGGTGCCTTTGAAATAGGCTCGGTACCTAGTACTAGTTCGATTGTGAAGTCTATCTCCCGTGTCGGCAGCAATCCTAGGAGTCATCAGGAAATACCTCTGGGAATCACTTTATAATGCGGACGTCTTCAACCTTCTAGTTGTGTTTCCTTTACCACATCTGTGATGCTGGCTAAGAATGCTTGACATCCTTTCTCTAACATTTGCTGATCCTTGAGAGATGAAATAAGCGGTGTGCGTAGTCCTGAAACTTTTCCCATAAAGCATAGTCTTATGCCATCGTTACTTTCTTGTGTCTGTGGTCGATGGTTGTGCCATGCCTTGCTAGTAGTTCATTCCTAATATCATGTCGAAGTCTTTGATCTCTAGTTCTATCAGGCCTCCTTCAAGTTCTACGTCCTCAATTTTGATCGATACGCCTCGTACTATCCGTGATGATAGGACTACTTCACCCGAAGGCAACTATGTCACAAACCTAGTTCTACAAGGTTTGTCTAATTTCTTAGTCATTCCTAACGAGATATACGAGTATGCTATTCTCGAATCAAACAATACTTGAACATATACTATCGAGGATAAGAATCTGACTTGTAACTACTTTGTTACTAGCATGGGCTCCTCCCTGGGTCCAGGCAAAGACTTTGGTCTGGAACCATCGTATTATCCCTTTTCTCCTTTTGCTTGAGCTGGGGACATTCCCTCTTTCTATGACTTTCCTGGCCACAAATGTAGCATTCCTTGGTATTTGCACGACACTCCCTAAGATGTTTCTTTTGGCATTTGGAGCACTGTGGGTATTCCACATAACCCAGCCTATCACTTGCTCGTAATCTTTTGTCACCATTGGCCTGCTTACTACCGGGGTGCTTTCTCTTCTGCCTATTATTGTTGTTATGTTGCGGCTGCAGCTGAGTCTGTTGTCGTTGTTGTAACAGCTCTTCCATTTGTTTTCGTAGCCAGACAATTTCTGTAATGATGTCAACCGGTGGGAGTGGTGACATACTTTGAGTAACAGCAGTAGTGGTAGCACGTGTTTCCCTTCATTATTCTCAGGAGCGACGATGGAGGCATTGGCATTGGTGCGTGCAGACCTTTTGAGCGACATCTTTAGCAAAGTTCTAATAGTCGAGAAAACATATTAGAACTTATCCTAATAGGCTCTAAGGCAAAAACTTAATCTAAGCAAACATAACTTGGACCTATTAATTATGACTTCTTATGAAGAATTATGTAAGCCTTCTTTATAATTAGGGTGTGTTTCTAAACTTAGAAAAATAAGCCATCTTTATTATTTTCTAAGTGTGTTTCCAATTATCCTATATGACTTAATTCTCAAGCTCGGAACTCATCGTTGTTCCAAAGTTAACCATATTGAAGCAGGGCTGGGATCAGTAAAATCGTTCCCACTACTATGGCCCCTTAACTCTCAATATAGAACCCGGTTCATTGATTTGTATCCACCTTCACCGAACTTGGTCATTATTTATTAAATTTATTATTTATTATGATTGTAAAAGAAAATCAAACTCATACATGTCATTAAAAAATAACAATGATATTTATTTGGAAAAAGGTTTTCACTAAGTACAATCATAAATGCAAAGATAATAAATAAAATAAATAAAGAAACGAAACTAATTTACAGATATTCTTAACTGAAAGCATAAGGGCTAAAATGTTAACTAAACACATAATCATAACAACTACAATATAAACACTTACATTGGCGGTTAGATTCAGAGCTTGAGTGTGTGTATCAAGGAGAACTTCATGCAAATGGACCGTTGCTCTTATACCAATTGTAACAACCCAACTATTCTAAGACCTTGGACCATTAGAACTAATAAACATAGCTATTACCTTGAAGAACATATACATAGGAAAAAATAATAACTTTACTAACTTTAACATAATATTGTGAAAATTACAAAGTAAAAATAGAATTTTGGTATGGTATGAGTAACCATTGTTTAAATCATAAAACATAATTTTAAACTGAAGAAAATTGTTTACAAAACTAAATGCAGAAAATACATAGAAACATAATTTAAAAGAAAACTAAAAATAATGTCATCCTCGATCGACACACAGTCCACTCCGTCCGTTCATCCTCAACACACATGCCAAGCTTCCAAGAATCCTTCCGCCTTCGTATCTGGTTTCCTGCATCACACTAAAAAAAATAAAGGAATGAGCCTAATTCCCAGTAAGGAAAATCTACTAAAAACAAAACATACATCGTAAATATAAGCATAAGACTACATCAAATACTATAAAAAACATAAGACTATCTAGAACATATATCATAATTATACACTATAAAACATATGGCTATAAAAACATCTATTACAATGGCCATCATACATCTTGGGGCTTGCTAGCTAAGCAATCATATGCCCATAAATCTTCGGGGCTAGTTATCTTAACAAGTCATATAAATATATGGGGCTTGTTATCTAAACAAACCATATGCCCAAGGAATGTACTATTGGGACTTGTTATCTAAACAAGTTATTTGTTATCTTAACAAATTATATGCTTGTTATCTAAACAAATCATATACCCAAGAACTAAAACATATCATACATATACATATCATAGCATAAACATATCATAACATAACATAACAAAAACATAACATATAAGCACATAAAATCTATCATATTTTCCTTACCAAAACTGGGATATTTGAGAACAAGAGCGGGATTAGAACACTTCTAAAACCAAAAGAAAGAATAGTGAGTATTTCTAAAGAGTAAAGAATAAATGTGGAAACTAAACCTTCAAGAAGAAACTTACCAAGAGAGACTTTAAGTTTCAAGAACCTAATCAAGAATCAATAACTAGAGTTAGAATCTGAATAAAAGAAACTAAAGAAAAACTAAAGAATTTTAACGAACTGGACTTAGAGAATAGGAAGACCTTAGTTGACCTTATGGATTGATCTAACTTCAATACCGAAATACACTACTCCTTACTTCCCTAGTATTTTATAAAGCTTAAGAATGACAAAGCTTTTTCCCAACCCAAGTGTTTATCACTCTTATGGTCTCACTTGCACCTTGGAGTCTCTGATCACAGCTTGAAGAATGAGAGGAAGGGCTGGGTACTAGGTCCTATTTATAGAGGTATGGAGTGAAACTAACCCCATTTTTATTTGAATAAAATAATGATTTTAAAATGAAAAAGAATTGAATTTTCATCAATCAAAGGCTGAAGACTCGGTCAAAAACGTTCAGAAGTAGGTCTAAGTGGTTAACGTTTATTTTAAAATTAAAAAATTAACCCACCAAGGGCGATATATCGCCCCTATATGGTGATATATCGGCTCTGCCCTAGTCTCGAGCCTCCATTCGTATGATCGTGCCACGTAAACGTGTTTTATGTATCCTTCGTCAGGCGATATATCAGCTCCCATGCTGTGATATATCAGCATACATGAATATTTTAAACACGTAATTGCACTTTTTCAGCATAATTTGAATGGGATACCTACTTTGACTGAGTCATATTACGACCCTAACAGTTTCTGGTGAATACTAAATCTTATATTTCTTTATTTTATCATCAAAATACTTAATTCCTTAATAATCATGCTAATGACAATTGTCATATTCTTATTGGCTCTATCTAAACCTTAGGTTATAATAAATAATATATCTAGGACCAGCAATATTAATCAAACCTTATGTTATAATTAATATTCTCAAACTATAGGTTAAACATATAAAATCCATAACTGTTGCTACGAGTTTCCAACTAAGTCCCGACTTGAACCAAAATCCACGGAATCTATCATACTATAACTACTACTAGCTATTACTACTACTACTACTACTACTACTACTACTACTACTACTATCTAAATAGCTAAGTAAATTATGGGACTCTACAGATATATCGGCATACGTGAATTATTAAACACGTAATTGCACATTATCAGCTTAATTTGAAATATTAAAACAGGTTTGACTGAGTAGAACGAGATTCCAGCAGGTTCTGGAAGGGTCTAGAGCTTTTAGAAATCTCTATTTCTGAATTATCCACTTAAATCCTCAAATAAACAAGGTTGTGACAAATGTCATGCAATTATTGGTCTTGGAAGATTCTAGAGTTTTCTTGAACTTTCTTTTACTTAAACTATAATTAAATCCTTAAATAAACCAGCACATGACAAGTGTCATGAACTTATTAATTCTATTTAAACCTTATAGTATAATAAATACCATCTTTGTAATCAACTATATTAATCAAACCTTATGTTATAATAAATATTCTTAAACTATAAGTTAAACTTATAAAATCTATAAGTGTTGCTACGAGTGTTCAACTAAGTCCCGACTTGAACCAAAATCCACAGTAATAAACATACTATAACTACTACTAGCCATTACTACTACTACTATTATCTAGCTAAGTAAACATTCCGGGACTCTACAAACAATGTCCACAAACACCTCAGGAAGAGGAGGACATGAGAAAGTATCCCTCTTCCTCTGCGGTAGTTAGTCCAATGTATGCAATGTTATGCACTAGATCTGACATCTGTTATACAGTAGGGATAGTTAGTCGCTATCAATCCAACCCTGGATTGAGTCATTGGACATCAGTAAAGAATATTCTTAAGTATCTCAGACATACGAGAGGTTACATGCTTGTGTATTCAGGTGTAGACCAAAAGCCCACTAGATATATTGATTTTGATTTTGAATCAGAAAATGATAATTGAAATTTGACATCTTGTTCAGTTTTCACACTTGGAGGACGTGTTGTAGTTTTGAGAAGTATTAAACAATCTAGTATTGAAGACTCCACCATGGAAGGCAAATACATAGCAGCTTGCGAAGCAGCTAAAGAGGCTATGTGGCTCAAAAAGTTCTATATTGATCAGGAAGTTGTTGCAGTGTAATGACCCACTTATTCTAGACTTTGGACCATTAATAACTACTATACATAGACACTAATCTTTAAGAAAACATACATATGAAATAATCATAACTTCATTAAAACTGTAAAACAAAAGTTAAACTACATAAAATTCAGAGTAGGATATGGGATCCCATTGTTTTAAAAATAAAACATAACATAACTTAAATCTTAAATAAATTGGTTACAAAAACAAGTGTGGAAATACATAGAAATCATAATTTAAAAGACTTAAACAACTTCATCCTTGAATTGTTCACGCAGACCACCAAATCCATTCTCCCTCAATACACAATCCCAAGCCGCCAAGAATCTTCCTGCCGCCATAACTATTTTCCTGCACATATAAAACAAAGGAATGAGCCTAATGCCCAGCAAGGAAAATCTACTACAAGTATGAAACATAATCATACACATAAACTATGAACATATATCATATACTATAACACATATATCATAATTCTAACCCATGTACATGGTGACTATTGGGGTTTGCTAACTAAGCAACTATAAGCCTCAAACTACAATGAGGTTTGCTAGTTAAGCAACTATAAGCCCCAAAACATACATATATCATAACACATAAAATCATACTATGGGATAATCATAACATATTATATAACATGCACATATCACATAGGAACTATCCTATTTTCCTTAGCAAAAACTGGGATGTGAGAACAAGGTCAGGATTTTGGAACACTCCTAAAAACCATTAATAGAAAGGTGAGTATTCTAAAAGAAAGAGATGAAAAAGGAATGAACTAAAAACCACCGAGAATATACTTACTGACAAGAAACCTCAAGTTCAAAGAACTTAGATGCCTAACCATGAATGAAAACAGCGAGTTAGGAATTTGAGTAGAGAAAAACTATAAAAACTAGTGAAAAAATATAGAAAGGGACTAGAATTAGGAATACCTTGAATGCACTATAACCGAACTACACCTCGAAATATAAATACACACTATGAACCTTACTTCCCAAGCATTTACTAAGCTTAGAATGATAAAGCTTATAACCCTAACCCAAGTGTTTAACACTCTTAAGTAAACCTAGCAGCTTGAAGGCTCTGAACTTAACTTGATATACGAAGACATGGCTGGGTACTAGGTCCTATTTATAGAGTTCAAGAATGAAAAGATCTTCTTTTAGCTTGAATAAAAATAATGGCTTTTAATTGAAAATCATTTGAAAATTTGTTCAGCAGAGGCTTAAGACTCGGTCAAAAAGATTCTGGACTTATCAAGAAGTTAAGGATTAAGAAGGAGCTCGGTTTCAAAATTATTCAAAATTCATGCCCTATAGCCGATATATCGCCCATGCTAGGTGATATATCACCTGGGCTGATATTCCTGAGGCTCGTCAAAATGGTCGTGCGAAGTTACGTGTTTTTCATATCCTCATGTGGTGATATATCGCTCCCTAGAGCTGCGATATATCGGCATACGCTAAAATATTATACACGTAATTGCACTTTTTAAGCCTAATTTGAATTGAGTAAACAACTTTGATTGAGTCCTATAACGATTTCATAGCTGCTGGCAGACTCTGAGATTTTCAAATATTACTCTTAATAAACTATTCCTCAAAAATACTTAATTTCTCATTAAACACGCACATGACAAATGTCATTATCTTATTGGGTCTATCTAAACGTTATAGTATAATAAATATCATCTTCATAATGAGTCATATTAATCAAACCTTAGGTTATAATTAATATTCTTAAACTATAGGTTAAACTTATAAAGTCTACAAGTGTTGCTACGAGTGTCCAACTAAGTCCCGGCTTGAACCGAAATCCACAGTCATAAACATACTATAACTACTATTAGCTATTACTGTTACTACTACTATCTAACTAGCTAAGTAAAGTTCTTGGACTTTACAATTCTCCACTACTAAAAATAATTTCGTCCTCGAAATTTACTTACCAAATAATTCCGGATACCGACCTTGCATGTCCTCCTCCAACTCCCACGTTGCCTCTCATTCAGAACTATTACTCCATAGGACTTTTCCTATCGGAATTTCTTGGATCGTAACTACTTCATCCCTGTATCTAGGATGCAAACCGGTCATTCCTCATAACTCAAGTCTTTCTGGAGTGCTATCGTATCGTACTTGAGGATGTGAGATGGGTCTGACACATACTTGCGTAGCATTGAGAAGTGGAACATGTTGTGGTATCTGCTAGAACTGGCGGTAGGGCTAGTCTATATGTAATTACTCCCACTTTGTCCAATATCTCAAAAGGACCTATAAATCGGGGATTATGCTTGCTTTTCTTCCCAAACCGCTTCACACCTTACATAGGAGATATCTTCAGGAAGACTTGATCTCCAACCTTGAATTCCACATCACGTCGCTTGGCATCCGCATAGCTTTTCTGATGGGTTTGAGCAGCAAGCATACGTTGTCTAATCAGCACTATTGCTTCTTGAGCTTTTCTAACTGCTTCAGGACCGAGAAGCTGCCTTTCTCCTACCACGTCCCAGTGTAGTGGCGATCGACACCTCCTTCCATAAAGTAACTCATGAGGTGCCATCCCGATCGTTGACTGGTAGCTATTGTTGTAGGAGAACTCTGTCAGCGGTAAGTACTTATTCCATGATCCTCTGAAATCAAGTACACAAGCGCGTAGCATGTCCTCAAAAATTTGTATCGTACGCTCGAACTGACCGTCTGTCTGAGGATGAAAAGCTGTACTAAGACTTAACTTAGCACCCATGGTTTGCTGTAAAATTCCCCAAAATCTCGATATAAACACCATTTCTCTATCCGACACTATTTTCTTTGGGATTCCGTGCAACCTTACTATCTCTTGGACGTAGATGTCTGTGTATTGGTCCGATGTGTATGAAGTCTTAACAGGCAGGAAATGAGACTACTTGGTTAGTCTATCCATTACTACCAAAGTTGAATCTTGCTGCCTACTTGTTCGTGGCAAACCCGTCACGAAATCCATAGCTATATCGTCCGATTTCCATTCTGGTATGCTAAGCAGTTGCAATAAGCCTGCAGGCCGCTGATGCTCTGCTTTCACTTGCTGGCACATTAAACACTTAGACACAAATTCCGCTATGTCCTTTTTCATCCCTAGCCACCAATACATTGCCTTGATGTCGTGTGTCATCTTGGTTGACCCTGGGTGAACTGAGTATGGGGTATTGTGCGCTTCTTCTAGAATCGTCATCCTAATCCTTTGATCATTCGGCACGCATACCCAATCCTTATATCTCAATAGCCCTTGACCTGATATTGAGAAATTTGTGGTCTTGCCTTCTCTAATAGCATCCATATGTACCACTAGTGTGTCTTCATGCCCTTGCCCAATCCATATATCTTCTAGCAGATTTGACTGGATAGAAAAGTTAGCTAGCTTACCGACAACTACTTTTATTCCGACATTGATCAGCTACTGCTGCAGCGGCTTTTCTATTCCCGCTAGTGCTGCTAAACATCCATAATTCTTCCTACTTAGCTCATCGGTAACTACGTTTTCCTTTCCCGGGTGGTATAGGATTTCGTAGTCGTAATCCTTTACTAACTCTAACCACCTGCGCTGCCTCATGTTGAGCTCCTTCTGAGTGAAGAAGTACTTTAAAATTTTGTGGTCTGTATAAATCTCGCACCGTTCCCCGTAAAGATAATGGCGCCATATTTTCAACGCAAAGACCACCGCTGCCAACTCCATATCGTGAGTTGGGTAGCGTTGTTCGTACTCCTTCAGCTGCCATGAGGCGTAGGCTATCACCTTGTCATTTTGCATCAGCATGCAACCCAACCCTTGCTTCGACGCATCGCAGTAGACTACAAACTTGCCGTTGGGTGTTGGTACACAGAGTACTGGTGCTGAGCACAACTTTTCCTTAAGCAACTGGAAGCTTTCTTCACATTTATCATAACAGTTGAATCTTTGTTGTTTTCGGGTCAGGTTGGTGAGTGGAGTGCTGATCTTAGAAAAGCCCTCTACAAACCTCCTATAATAACCTGATAATCCCATAAAGCTCCTTACTTCGGATGTGTTCTTTGGTCTTGGCCAATCCTTCACAGCCTCTACCTTGGATGGGTATACTGCAACTCCATCCTTGGATATAATGTGCCTGAGGAATGCCACTTGTGAAAGCCAAAACACACATTTCTTGAACTTGGTATAGAGTTGATGCTCCTTTAGTCGCAATAGGATTAACCTCAAATGTTCCTTGTGCTTGACTTTGTCCTTGGAGTATACTAAGATGTCATCGATGAACACTACGATGATTTTATCTAAGTAGTCCTTGAAGACCCTATTCATCAAGTCCATAAATGCGGCTGGAGCGTTGGTAAGACCGAAAGACATAACTAAGAACTCGTAATGCCCATAACGAGTCCTAAAATCTATCTTAGAAATATCTTCTCCCTGCACCTTGAGCTGATGGTACCCGGACCGTAAATCAATCTTTGAAAATATGGTCGCACCTCGGAGTTGATCAAACAAGTCATCAATCCAGGGTAGCAGGTACTTATTCAGCTTGCGGTAGTCTATGCACATCCGCATACTTTCGTCCTTCTTCTTCACAAATAGAACCGGTGCTCCCCATGGTGATTGGCTTGGTCTAATAAAACCCAAGTCTAGGAGTTCTTGTAGCTGTGTCTTTAACTCTTGAGTTCTGTAGGTGCCATCCGGTACGGTGCCTTGGAGATAGGCTTGGTGCCTGGTACTAATTCTATCGTGAAGTCAATTTCCCGAGTTGGCGGCAACCCTAGTAAGTCATCAAGAGATACTTCTCGGAATTCTCGTACAATGCGGACGTCTCCAACCTAAAGCGGTGTTTCCTTTACTACATCTGTGATGCTGGCTAAGAATGCTTGACATCCTTTTTCTATCATCCTTTGAACTTTGAGAGATGATACTAGCGAGGTGCGTACTCCTGAAGCTTGTCCCATGAAGCATAGTCTCTGGTCGTCAGGAGTCTCGAACGTCACCTTTTTGCATTTGTAGTCGATGGTTGCGCCATGCCGTGCTAGCCAGTCCATGCCTAGTATCACGTCAATGTAACGACCCAAATTTGCTAATAAGGCTTAAGGGCCTTGATTAGTGTGCCTGGAGGGAATAATGGGAATTAAGTGTGATTTTAATGAGTAAAATGCATGATTATGATTTAAAGCATGTTATATGACTATTTGAATATTTGAGATGCATGACTATGTGTATTAGTATGCATGTAGGCCCTGATTAGGTTAGAAGGGCATAGTCGTAATTTTGGCCAGTATGGGCATAACTGTATTGATATATGTGATAATTGTTGAGACCACATTATTATGTGGATATATCTATGATCTGTGACTCGAGACGGTCCTAGTGAGCAAAGTAGCGAAAAAGTAATGACGGGGATTTATACTCGGCTCGGGGTGAGCCTAGGGGTATAAATGGGAATTTAGTGAGTATATTGGAGTCTATTTTGACATCGAGGAATATAATTGGTGCTTAATTAGGTACTGGGAAGCAAACGAGAAAATATTAGAGACACTTGAGGAGTTAGCGGGAATTGGGGTGAAATGACTAGAATGCCCTTAAGTGGATTAAAGGGTTAGAAATAAAGGGGAGGGCATTAAGGTCATTTGGCTTTTTAAAGATGGGAATTACTGGGGCTTAATGTTAGTGGAAGTTGTAGAAAGTATAGAAGTCTGAAAGAAGGAAAAGAAAGAAAAGAGAAAAGGAAGGGAAAACAGAGTTGTATTCTCTAGGGTCGGTTTGTGGTTCTCTCATCACTTTTCCTGGGTTTTCTTGGAGCAAAGCTCAGTGGAGAGCTGGGGTAGGCTGAGCATCAAGGATCCTAAGCTAGGCTTGGAGAATTGGCAGAGGTTTAGCAAGAACACCCTAACACTTGAGGTAAGGCTTTGTAGTTTCTTCAGTTTCTAGTTTTGGTTTTTGAACTATGGTGTATAAGCTGAGTTTGATGGGAACTATAGGAAATTCAGGCCAAAGGGTGAGGAAGAGCAAGCTAAGGAGGTGTAGAGGTTGTATTGAAACCGAAATCCCATTAAAGGTATGAATTCTAAGCTTCTAACTCTGATGTTTTGACTGGTTTCTGCTGAGTTTCTGAGCTTAGGGTCAGCTATGGTGAATTTTAAGATTAGGGATGCATGTGATTGGGTTTTGAGTATTTAGGGTGCTTGGGATGAGTGGAGTATGTTCATAAGGTTGTTTTTGAGTTTGGTGAAGGTTTGGAGAAGTTTTGGTTGAGTTTGGTTCTAGGAAATCGCAGGAAGGGAAATCTAGAAGTTGTTTGTCTGTTACTAGCGCTACAGCGCTAGCCTTTGGGCGTTGTAGCACTAGGCCAAGCTTCCTGGGCGATTTTTCTTCTGTTTGTAGCACTGTAGTGCCCTCCTAAGAGTGTTGTTGTGCTGCCCTGTTTTCAGAAAGGGATTTTAGGGTTATTTTCAAGGGTTTTTTACCAAGGGTTTGGGGTTTGATTCCACCACCTTGTTTGGTGGAACTACGACTTCCCGGGGGCTCGAGATTGGTCCCAAGGCTAGGTTTTGGACTTGAGGGTTGATGATGACTTTGGCCTATCGTTGTGTTTAGGTGAGCGCTAGGGCTCGAGGGGGATCGTGCTCAAGAAGTCGAGTAATCAAAGCTAGCGAATTGAAAGGTAAGAAAACTGCACCCGACTATATGCTTGTGATGGGACTAAGTGCTCCCGATATTTTTATTATGTCAATGATGGTATCATGCCATGGTACATGTGATAGCGGCCTAAGAGTGTCGTACACAATATTTGCGCACAGGGCGCGGCTTGGCCACTGGTAACCGAGGACAGCTTAATATTCACTGAGCTCGGTTTAAGCGGGTCGGAGTCAGTGGGATAACGGAGGGAGCGGCCTGAGGGCGCTAGCCCTAGTTATCATTTATGAATTGATATATGATATGAGTTGATATGTTTAGTATGTTGAATACTTGATTATACTGAATAATTATATGGTTGAGAACATGTGATGCAATATGAAATATTGACTTGTCTGTTGATTGCTTATGCTCTGTTGTTGTGTTTTTTTGCTGGGCCTTGGCTCACGGGTTCTACGTGGTGTAGGTAAAGGCAAAGGCAAGCTGGACCAATCCTGAGATGGAGAACTGCGGGGTTGAATGTACATAACCAGCTGTTCGATCGCCATGTTCGAGGAGTGGATCAGGACAGGGATTGCCTAACTATCTGTGTTTGCCTTAATATGGCTGGATATTGTATTTAAACCTTGCGTCTTTTGTAAACAGTCTTTAAACTTAATATTTTTGGGATTCCGTGTAAACAGGAAACGTTTCTTAATGAAAAATGTAACTTTTGAGACCAAAACATTTTAACCCTAGTACCTTTATAGTTTCAATAGCATGGTTTTAATTAAATGACTTGATTAGCAAGTCCAGCACTTTATAAACACACAGTGTAACGGTCTTGGCTATCCAGGGCGTTACAGTCAAAGTCCTTGATCTCCAGTTCTATCAGGTCTCCTTCTAGTTCTACGTCCTCAATCTTGGTCGGTACGCCTCATACTATCCGTGATGATAGAACTACTTTGCCCGAAGGCAACTCGGTTAAAAATCTAGTTCTAAATCTTTCACAAGGTTTGTCTAGTTTTTCTATCATTTCTGACGAGATATACGAATGAGTGGCTCCTGAATCAAATAATACAGAACATATTTTATTGAGGATAGAAATATGACCTGTGACCACCTTATTTCTAGCATCAGGCTCTCCTTGGGTTAAGGCAAATACCCTGGCACGAACCATCTTATCTTCCTTTTTCCCTTCTGTCTTGAGCTGAGGACATTCTTTCTTCCGGTGTCCTTCTTGAACACAATTGTAACATCCCTTGGTGTTTGCCAAGCATTCACCAGGATGTTTCTTCTGGCACTTAGTACACTGCGGGTACTCTACATAACCCGACCTACTGCTTCCATTATTTCTCCGTGCCCTTTTATTGCTATTGGACTGCTTATTGGTAGAATGCCTTCTTTTCTGACTGCTATTGTTGTTACTAGACTGATTTCTGTTGTTGTGGTGGTTGTTGTTCCGACTGGTCTGAGGTTGACTCTGTTGTCTAGGCTCAGGCTTACTGGCTTCTTCTTTACTAACATTAGCCTGCAGCCTTTCTACTTTTATTTCCACCTCTAGAACATCGGCATATGTAGTCTTTCCTGGGTTTGCTAGCTTAACCCCTAGCTCGATCTTCGGTTGAAGTCCTCTAACAAACTTAGACACCCCCAGATAATCAGTTGGAACCATTTCCGGTGCGAACTTAGCTAATCGGTTGAACTGCCGAGCATATTCTGCCACTAATAAACTCCCTTGCTTTAGGCCAGCGAACTCCACGACTCTTGAAGCGAGCACAACCGAATTATAATACTTTTTGTGGAACAGCTCCACAAATCGTTTCCAAGTCATAGTGGAAACATCATGCGTTTGCTGGACTAAGTCCCACAATAGCCTGGCATCCATCTTGAGCAGAGATGAAATGCAGGATATGCAGCCTGCGAGGATATCCTTCTATCTCTTCATAGTCATCATTGTCTTGTGCCTCAAAATGCCCTCAAGGAAGATTCGTAAAAATTCTATGTTTTTGTTCATTTGTAAACTGAAATTCCATTTTTGAAGTGAACCTAAGTACGAGAAAGTAATATCTCATAGTTACTGGCAATTCATCTTCGTCATCTATCATCTCCCAAATTTCTTCTAAGGCTGCAGTCATAGTAGGATAATCTCTAAAAAGTCTAAGTACTAAAACTTATTGCACTGTTGATCTCATCATGATCTGCTTAGATTCTTGGAGGTGACCTATCTCCCTGTGGAACAAAAGTAGTCTTCGAGTGATTCTTTCTAGCACTCCTACGGTGTTTTGTGGTTCTCTAATTCTTTTTAAAGCCTTAATGGCTCGGATATCCTCATTAGTTAATGCTCCGTTCATTCTTAACTGAAACATAAAGGCTAAAATCGTTAGCTATACTTATAAACATAATAACTATAACTTAAACACTTACATGACGGTTAGATTTGGAGCTTTAAGTGTGTGTATCAAGGAGCACTTCATGCGAATGGACCGTTGCTCTGATAACAACTGTAATGACCCACTTATTCTAGACTTTGGACCATTAATAACTACTATACATAGACACTAATCTTTAAGAAAACATACATATGAAATAATCATAACTTCATTAAAACTGTAAAACAAAAGTTACACTACATAAAATTCAGAGTAGGATATGGGATCCCATTGTTTTAAAAATAAAACATAACATAACTTAAATCTGAAATAAATTGGTTACAAAAATCAAGTGCGGAAATACATAGAAATCATAATTTAAAAGACTTAAACAACTTCATCCTTAAATTGTTCACGCAGTCCACCAAATCCATTCTCCCTCAATACATAATCCCAAGCCGCCAAAAATCTTCCCACCGCCATAACTATTTTCCTGCACATATAAAACAAAGGAATGAGCCTAATGCCCAGTAAGGAAAATCTACTACAAGCATGAAACATAATCATACACATAAACTATGAACATATATCATATACTATAACACATATATCATAATTCTAACCCATGTACATGGTGACTATTGGGGTTTGCTAACTAAGCAACTATAAGCCTCAAACTAGATTGAGGTTGGCTAGTTAAGCAACTATAAGCCCCAAAACATACATATATCATAACACATAAAATCATACTATAGCATAATCATAACATATTATATAACATGCACATATCACATAGGAACTATCCTATTTTCCTTACCAAAAACCGGGATGTGAAAACAAGGTCGGGATTTTGGAACACTCCTAAAATCCATTAATATAAAGGTGAGTATTCTAAAAGAAAGAGATGAAAAAGGAATGAATTAAAAACCACCGAGAATATACTTACCGACAAGAAACCTCAAGTTCAAAGAACTTAGATGCCTAACCATGAATGAAAACAGCGAGTTCGGAATTCGAGTAGAGAAAAACTATAAAAACTAATCAAAAAATACAGAAAGGGACTAGAATTAGGAATACCTTAAATGCACTATAACCGAAGTACACCTCGAAATCTAAATACACACTATGAACCTCACTTCCCAAGTGTTTAATAAGCTTAGAATGATAAAGCTTATAAGCCCAACCCAAGTGTTTAACACTCTTAAGTAAACCTAGCAGCTTGAAGGCTCTGAACTTAGCTTGATGAATGAAGAAATGGCTGGGTACTAGGTCCTATTTATAGAGTTCAAGAATGAAAAGATCTTCTTTTAGCTTGAATAAAAATAATTTCTTTTAATTGAAAATCATTTGAAAATTTGTTCAGCAGAGGCTTAAGACTCGGTCAAAAAGATTCTGGACTTATCAAGAGGTTAAGGATTAAGAAGGAGCTCGGTTTCAAAATTATTCAAAATTCATGCCCTGGAGCCGATATATCGCCTGGGTTGATATTCCCGAGGCTCGTTGAAATGGTCGTGCGAAATTACGTGTTTTTTGTATCCCCGTGTGGCTATATATCGCTCCCTAGAGCTGCGATATATTGGCATACGCTAAAATATTATACACGTAATTGCACTTTTTAAGCCTAATTTGAATTAAGTAAATAGCTTTGACTGAGTTCTATAACGATTTGATAGCTGCTGGCAGACTCAAAGGATTTTCAAATATTACTCTTAATAAACTATTCCTCAAAAATACTTAATTTGTCATTAAACATGCACATGACAAATGTCATTATCTTATTGGGTCTATCTAAACCTTATAGTATAATTAATATCCTCTTCATAATGAGTCATATTAATCAAACCTTAGGTTATAATTAATATTCTTAAACTATAGGTTAAACTTATAAAATCTACAAGTGTTGCTACGAGTGTCCAACTAAGTCCCGGCTTGAACCAAAATCCACAGTCATAAACATACAATATCTACTACTAGCTCTTACTATTACTACTACTATCTAACTAGCTAAGTAAAGTTCTTGGAATCTACATGCAGACATGGATAAGCCACTTATTCTATATTGTGATAACAGTGGGGTAGTAGCTAATTCAAAGGAACCTAGAAGTCACAAGAGGGATAATCACATCAAGAGGAAATATCACTTGTTCCAAGAGATAGTCAACCGAGGTGATGTTACCTTCTTGAAGATTGCCTCTGAAGATAATCTTGCAGATCCATTCACAGAGACTTTATCTATTAAATCTATTTAGGGTCATGTAAGCAGCATGAGGTTGAGGGAAATGCCTCAATTGCTTTATCTATTAAATCTATTCAGGGTCATGTAAGAAGCATGTAAGTGAGAGATTGTTGAGAATTATGCCCTTAAAGCAATTGTAGTTGACAATGGTTTTAATGAAATGAATTGAATTATTGTGTATATGTAGCTTATGTACTATATTATTGTTAATTATATTAAGTAAATATCGGAAATTTCCAAGTTCATTTATGTGGTCTCAATCTCATATTGGTATGAGAGGATCAAAATTGAGATAATGAACTTTGTTGACCACGATTTTGGCCAACGATGAGTAGACGCGAAAACAACAATGAAAACAATAGCCTTGAAAAGACAACAAAAACAACACGACCAATTTTATAGTGGTTCAGCCCCCATTTGTTGGTAATAGCCTAATCCACTTAGAGCTGTGATATATATCAACCTATACTCTAGATCAGATGAACCTGAGGCAACTGAGTTTCTCAAGTATAAGCTGTAAAAATAGAGTGTTTATCTAGAAAATACAAGCATTCTCTCTCTAAGCTTTTTGAAAAAAATTCCCCAAGAATTCCTAGAAGTCCCAAAGCCTCAAGTCTTTTCAAAAAGTCCCCTAAAATGATGCCATAAGCTCTTTATTTATAGGCTCAGGGATCGTACATGAAAAATCTCTCATTTTGATTGAGTCTTTGGTTGTTTTAACTAATTTTAATTAATAAAGTAATAAAAAAATTCAAATTACAACAATATAGCTATTACATCAAGATATCTGAGAGATTCGCGGGATAGTTATGGGCACTTCTGGTTGTAGTTGTTTATGAGATTCTGTAAAGAAGTCATTGGGCAGCTAGCTCTTGAGACTCTGACATACCCAGTCAGCTAAATCTTCCTTCTGATGTAGCTGGTCGAGTAAATCTCCTATTTGATGTAGCTGGTCGAGTAAATTTCTTTCTGATGTTGCTGGTCGAGTAAATCTCCTTTCTGATGTTGTTGGTTGGGTAAATCTCCTTTCTGATGTTGCTGGTTGGGTAAATCTCCTTTCTAATGTTGTTGTTCGGCTTAATCTCCTTTCTGATGTTGCTAGTCGGGTAAATCTCCTTTCTGATGTTGCTGGTCAGGTAAAACACTCTCTAACCAGGCAAATTCATATCTGGTCGGGTAAATTACTTCCTGACCAGATAAATTCTTACCTGGTTGGGTAAATCACTTCCTGACCAGGTAAATTCTTATCTGGTCAGGTGAATCACTTCCTAACCAGGTAAATTCTTACCTAGTCGAATAAATCATTTCCCGACCAGGTAAAACCATCTTTTCGGCCAATGCTCTTTCGAGCAGTGACATGACAACTCTGTAGGTCATCTTCTAACCCTTGTACTTCCCTTGGTCAACAGATTCATTGAACATTAATGTACCACTTGATGACCATGCATTGCCACTTGTCAATTCTACGTCATCGAACTGAAATTTTGGGCATAACATTTTGCCCCCCAAGTTTATTATATGATTTTCTCGTATAATAATTTTTTTCTCTAACTGGTAGTTGTTTACATCGTCAAAAAGTATATGTCTGGTCAGTAACTTTCTTAAATAATAAAAGTCCGACTAGTTAAATCCCAAAAATTGAATAACCAATCAGAGATTTAGTGAATACCACAACAGCTACCTCCACGTGGTGATTGGCCGAAAAGTTTAATATTTCTAGTGTCTCAAAATTCCAAAAAATGACTTTCTATATTCTCCCGCCTTTTCAAATAGACTCACGATTGAACTTTTTAGTCCATGAAAATGGTAGTTATTAGTTTCCCAAAAAGTGGGATAATGGGAGAGAGGAAATACTAGGAGTTTTAGGGTAAGTGAAGGTTTCCCTCTTTCCCTATAAATAATCCCACGCATGCCTATCCTTCTTAAGCCAAAAAATATATCACAAAAAAAAAAAATCCTCCTTGTCTTGGCTGAAAGCTTCCAAGAGTGCTCCATTTTCTTCAATTAAATAAAAGGCATCTCTCAAGAAATCAAAGGCTCTTCCATCCATTTGGGTAAGTTTTCTCTCCTTTAACCTCACTTATAAACATTTTGAAGCTTTTACATTCTACATAAACTTTGGTAGAACTTGTGGTATCCGAAACCCTCTTTTGGAATGCTCTATTTGGAATTTTTGTGATGAATCTTTGAAAGATAGTGCCTTTGTGGCTATTTTGATGTAGTTTAGGCTTTGGGTTAGCCAATTTCATGAAATTTTAGAGAAAAAATAATTTCCCATCTTTCATTGCACTTTTGCGTTCATGGGTTTGTATGAACTTTGAAGTTTTCTTGAAACTTTTTGAAACCCTTGAAATTCCTTCTTTGATCTTGTTTGTGTGCACCATGAATAGGAAAACGTGTTTGTGCCCCACACTTTTAGCCAATTGGATATGTTGAAATAGGCCTCGATAGCTCAGATTTTTTGGTAAAATCAATCGGGTATTCCTTATACGTTGTTCGAAACACTTGTGAGCTGCTCGAAATGTGCTGCTTATTTCACCCCAGTCAATTACACCTTTTGGGTTGTTCAGATTTGCGTCTAGCCCCTCATAAACCTCGTAGTTGCTCAGATTCCACCTAGCCACTTACCTCCTCGGAAACATTCTAGCTGATCGGGTTACCCATTTAGCCCTTCGGTTTCCCTACTTAGCTCCTCGATACTCCTTGGTCACTCAGGTACCTTAAGGTGCCTTGACTCCTCAGAACCCCCAGCTGCTCAAGTAGCTTTGGCTGCCTTTTCTCCTTGGAATTCTTCTAGGCCGATCGTCATGGGCTTTATAGCTACTCAAAAACCCCCTACTTGGTCACATTTTAGCCAATCGAGTATACACCACCTCATAGCCACTCGAGTTGCTTTGGCTGCCTTGGCTCCTCGAAATCATGCAAGCCGCTCGGGCATTCATGGCCCCTTGGAACCAACTCCAAATCGCTCGAATTATGCACTTACCCACTCGGGTTTGTGCGCTTTTAGCCACCCGAGTTTGTTTACATAGCGGAGCATAAAAACACTTAGCACCCAAACTGTAAGCCTTATGCCCCCGAACACATGGTACCAAAAAAATTTCCTTTCCCCTTGTGAATTACTTAGAATTATCAACACTGCTCACATATGCTTTTATCTGGGTAGTAAAATGTTTTCTTTGCTCAGAGAAATTTTTCACTGGCCAGGAAATATTTTTACTTTGCATTCATTTTCTGTTTGGTTTACTCACCTCCCCATATTTTTTGTAGATGAATCGTTTCGACTACAGGGGAGGTGACAACCAAACGGACTCTGATTCTTCATCTCCTAAGTCAAGTGACACTCCTTAGAGCAGCGATTCTTCATCAAAATCTCATAGTAAACGAACTCCTGAGGACCATCTTTGTCATCTCAAGAAAATCCTTCCTCGGTCATCTTTATTGTCCTTCATGAAGAGTAGTTCCTTAAGGAATAGTGTCAACATCAACCAATGCGGGTGAAAAAGTCCAATCGACTTCCTAAGGACCAAGATCCTCATGTAGCTCGTAGAGTGACACAAAAGGTAGTGGAATGAGAACCCCTCGCGGGAGAGCATTTAGTAGAAGAAGCTGAGATTGAAGTCTCTTCTAGGCCTCCCTGCCAAGTCTGGGAAGCTAGTACACCCAAGAAAATGGCTACCTAGACTTTTGTAACAGAGATACAACAAGTTTTTGCACTCAAACTGAGGAAGGAAGAAGATCATGTGCCTTCTTGGTTCGTAGCTAAAGCCTCCAAGCTGAACTCCAAAATGCTCAATAGATACATTCAGACTTCAGTCCTTGAAGGGGTGAACGTGATATATCTGCGCCCTCACCATAGGGCCAATAATCCTGCTGGTGCCTATTGCGCCTAGTCTAGATATCACATCTATGTAGGAGCTACTTTCCCTTTGCATTCTTTCTTTTAGTCAATAGCGGATTACTTTAATGTTTCTCCCTTCCAGATAGCTCCAAATGGGATGCAAGCTATGTCTGCTCTATACCTTCTCTACCACTTCTAGGGCTGTAACCCACCTACTCCTCATGAGGTGCACTATTTGTTCAATTTTAGGACCAATCCCAGCCACAAGAATACAAATTTTTTCCACTTCTTTCATAGGCAAAAAAGGGTTAAGTATCTTCATGGTATTGCCCATAAATAAAACACTGGAAAGCATTATACGAAATACTTTCTTACTCCAGACATTAAAGCCAAAAACTTGGCTTTTACTCATGAAGGACCTTTTCATCAACCTCTCCCGACCAGGGAAATGCATCCCTGGGAAGAGGATCTTGCTAACATGCCCATTGAGGAGAAGGAGGTTGAGCAGTTGGTCACCTTGGAGAATCTTCAATTGGCGGGGTTGTTACAGAACAACCAAGACATTGTTGTGGGCACCACTATTGATGATGCAAACACCACTGACCAGTTAGATACAGATACCGAAGTAGTGACTGACCAGTTCTCTTCTGAACAATCTTCTCAGCCACGCCAACCAGGTAATCTTATCATTAGAGAACCTCTTCCTAAAGATCCTCACTAATCTGCCTTCCCTACCAGGCCTGGAAAAGGGAAAAGCATTAAGCTCCTCAGAGAAGACAACTCATCGTCAGAAGACGAGGATGACATTTTTTATGAAATTCTAAACTCAGGTTTTTCTACTAACAGTGACCATATTTACATTGCTATGAATTATTGTGATGAAAGTCTGTAGAGTCATGTGGTCACAGTAAAATTTTCATTCACTTATATTTATTTCTTGTTTCGATTGATCAGATTTTTGCTTTACTATTTTGTAGATCCTGCCATGTTCAAGCAGCTCAACACTCCCTCTGCCCAAAAGAGGAAAAATAGTGAAGGTAGTGGCTTGAATCCTCCAAACAAGATCATGAGGACTGTACCGCCCAACCAAGGGAGACCATCTGACCAGTTAGTCACTATCCCACGCTTGACTCCTTCATCTATTCAACCTTCTCCAAGCCTAAAAACTACCCGACCAGTTAGCTTGAGTGAGCCCATTCACATTGCTAGTGAGTATGGCAAAGAGTTACTAGACCACACTCTTCACCATGCAATGACAACTCACACCTTTGAGACTCTACCTTGGCAAAGTGTTGAAGTTGTCCTTCACAAAGGCCTCACTAAAATAATGAGTGTAATTATCTTATCATAATAAGTGCTCACTTTCTTATCGATTGTTCTTATTCAAAATGCTCTTTATGTTATCTATTTTAGGGACTCATCACTGCTAGTCATGCTCAATGCCGAGCAGTTGACTATAAGGAGTTGGTCAAGTTCTTAAATGATCAATTGGTGGAAGCTCAGGCAAAGATTGAAATTCTAACTAAGTCTGTGAAAGATCTCCAAGAAAAGACTGAGTAGGTAGAAAAAGCAGTTGCTGACAAGGATGGATCTTTGAAAGAGTTGGCTGATGAGAACAGCAAGCAAATCTAGGCCGACAAGACGTTGACAGAGTAGCTGGCAGAAAAAACTCAAGAGAATGAAGAGCTGAAACAAGACAAGGAAACTGATCTGGCTCATTACGAAGAAATCTGCTTCAACTGCTTCTATCACATATGGATGTTAAACAAGCCTCTCAACCTCGATTTTCTCTCTGAAGAGGCAAGGGTGGAAGAGCTTGCCAAATGTGAAGCCAAGGTTGCCGAGGAGGCAGCCCTTCCAGCAGGTGTTGTGCCTGGCTCTTATGCTCTATCATTCTTTCCAAAGGAGGTTCTGGATGTTGACAATGGTGTTGACAAGCCATGGACCAGTTTACCCGACCAGTAAACATGCTTAGCCAACCAGGGAGCCTCCCACCTGACCAGTAAAACTTTGTACCTGGCCAGTAGTTTACTTGTTTTTCTTATACTTTTGTGAAGACATCTGCTAGTTATCAAGATGGTTTGCTCGTACGGTAAAGCTGTTGGCATTTATACTTTACTTTTCTTTTTTAACTTAGAACATTTTAAGTCTTTTTAGACTTTAAACATTATAAGTTTTTTGTGAAAGTAAAGTCATTCTGATTTAAGCCTTATATATTTTTGCATTAGTACATAGTTTTCTTTAACTTAGTAATTATATACATTTCACAAGTTTTTACTAAGCAAACTTCCTCACACTCTCATTGCTCTAAATAGTTGTGAGCAGAATAATAATATTCACACGAATGTTTGTTTCTAACTTCAATTTTTCTAATGACTGAAAAATTCAAAGTTACTTAAGCCTTGTTATTCAAGTTAGCTTAATGGCCATTTTCGACTTCAAAAATTTACAAGTCGGCCAAAAAACAAACACCTTAACTCGTGCTATTATTGCCCGTGTTAAATTATATACCAGTATACCCTAAAAAAAAAACCATAACTCGTGCTCTTATTGCCTATGTTAAATTATATACCAGTATATCCCATGTGCCCCTCAAGTGATCGAGGTTGAAAGATCCTTGGTCACTTGTTACTTGATCGAATCTGTTCAAGCAGTTAATTACTCGTAAAACACATACAATGTATGGAAAATATTTGAGCAGTTGAACACTTCTTGAACATATCGACCAGTTGAACATTGTCCGATTTTACCGACCAGTTAAACACAGTTCAAATATTTAACACACATGCATATTTGTATCGAGAATCGACCACGTTGTGTGTTGTCTCTTTTATTACTCGTAATATAAAAGTGACAAAACGTGTCTAAAAACAAGTCTTAACCAAAAAAATAGGCGACCGGTCCGCTAATGACCAGCCCCTCAACAAACTTAAATAACAAGTTGAACACTTGAAACTAAGTTACCACTCTGAAAGTGGTATTTATTGATAATATATCGTCAAATGCTTGTCATTTTAGTAGTTCCTGATCAATGTCCGTTCAGCCAAGAAAGTTTGTAAGTACCAGGAGGAGAAACTTTCTTGATCTGGTAAGATCCCTCCCAATTTAGTTCTAGCACTCTAGATGCTGGATCTTTGACTGACACCTTTCTGAGTACCAAATCGTCAACTAGGAACTTTCGATCTTTCACCCTGGAATTGAAGTAGCCAGATAATTTATATACCAATATACTCTATGTGCCCCCTAAGTGATCAATGGTTAATTACTCGTGAAACACATGGGAATATATGGAAAATTTTCGACCAGTTGAACACTGCCCAATTTCACAGACTAGTTGAACACTGATTGAATCTACTCACCAGTTGAGCACTACTTTTTACCGACCAGTTGAGTATTGTTCGAGTATATCAACCAGATGAACACTACTTGATTTTACCAACCAGTTGAACACTGCCAAATTTTACCGACTAGTGAACATTACCTGATTTTACCGACTAGTTGAACACTACCCGTTTTACCGACCAGTTGAACACTGGTCGATTTTACCGACCATCTGAACTCTACTCGATTTTACCTACCAGTTGAATGCAGGCCAATTTTACCGACCAGTTGAAGACTACCTTATTTTACCAACTAGTTGAACACTGCTCGATTTTACCGACAAGCTAAACTCTACTTGATTTTACTGACTAGTTGAACACTGCCCGATTTTACTGATTAGTTGAACACTGTTCGATTTTACTACAATGGATAACATTCCTATGGTCGATTCCATTCAACCCGGTAGATCAATTTTTCAAGCTCTGCACCGCAGCTGGCAGTGTGTCAATATTTACTTGAATAACTGGTTGGGCATTCTTGACCGGTGTACATCCATCAATTTTTTCTACTTGATCATCAGGGCGGACATGACCATGCCCTTCGACCAGGGGGGGTCTTTTTTTTGTTGCTGATGACTTCTCGAAATCTCTTCGGGCATCATGTCCTCTTAGCAGGTCGAACGCTATACTTTTTGAGTTTTCCTTATCAGACGGTTTATTGCGCGGGGCCAACTCTTTTCTAGTACACTGCTGGCCAAGATGTAGCAGCGGTTTTTTAGGGCGAACTGGATGATCTTCTCCTCCTTCTCATTGGTCGTTGCCCTCTTTTTCCTTTGACCAGTCGGTTTGATGACTATTAGCCTTATCTCGACCATATCCATCTTCATATTGGGGAGTTTTCTTATCTCAAGGAGCTCTGGTATTGTTATTCCCGAGCGGGGTTTTCTTACTACCCAACTGGTAACTTCCTAATCGCGAAGTTTCTGACCGGTGGCTTCTCATAAGGGTTCTTGAATTCTCTCTTTGCGTTGACCCAATTCTATAGTGGGTCGAATCATCTGTTCGACCAGTCTGATTACTTCGACTCCAATCAGATCCTCGAGAGTTCATCTTCCTAGCAGGGGACATCTGACCAGCATTATTGTTTCGTGCCCCCTGGGCAGCATTTCATGTTGCACCATGAGTATTGGATTGCGCCAACTGGGTAGCCGCTTTTAGAGCAAGTGCTACCTCGCGGTGTCGTCTGTCGGCTTCCTCCTGCCATCGTTTGATCACCTCACTTCTGGCATCTATATCCCTCTTTGCTGCTTCAACGTAGCCTTCTACCTAGCCATTTCTTTAGCGAAAAACTCTTGCCATCCATTGAATTGCATCATCTCTTATTGAAAAGCCCCCATGGCTTCTTGGAGTTGTTCGACCTCTGGGTTCATCTCCTCGAGAGCAACCTTGGGCTCAATGTCAAGGTTCTCATGTGCAGAACCTTCTAGTCTAATAGTTCCTTTTGAAGTTGACGTACCACGGTTCTTTGGCGCCATAATGGTAGGATGGTAATGTATTTCTTCTATTCAAACTCCCAATGAAAGCAGCAAAAACGTTGACCACGATTTTGGCCAACGGGTAGTAGACGGAAAAACATCAATGAAAACAATAGCCTTGAATAGAAAATAAAAACGACAGGACCAATTTTATAGTGGTTCAGCCCCAATTTGTTGGTAATAGCCTAATCAACTTGGAGTTGTGATATATATCTACCTATACTCAAGATCAGATGAACCTGAGCCAACTGAGTTTCTCAAGTGTAAGCTGTAAGAACAGAGTGTTTATCATGAAAATACAAGCATTCTCTCTCTAAGCTTTCTGAAAAAAATGCCCCAAGAATTCCTAGACGTCCCAAAGCCTCAAGTCTTTTCCAAAAGTCCCTTAATATGATGCCATGAGCTCTTTATTTATAGGCTCATGGATCGTACATGAAAAATCTCTCATTTTGACGGAGTCCTTGGTTGTTTTAACCAATTTTAATTAATAAAGTAATAAACAAATTCAAATTACAACAATATAGCTATTACTTCAAGATATCTGAGGATTCACTCGATAGTTATGGGCAATTCTGGTTGTAGTTGTTACTGAGATTCTGTAAAGAAGTTATCAGGTAGCTAACTCTTGAGACTCTGACATACCCGGTCGGCTAAATCTTCCTTCTGATGTAGTTGGTTGGGTAAATCTCCTTTTTGATGTAGCTGGTCTGGTAAATCTTCTAATGGATGTTGCTGGTTGGGTAAATATCCTTTCTAATGTTGTTGGTCACGTAAATATTCTTTTTGATGTTGCTCGTCTGGTAAATCTCCTTTCTGATGTTGCTGTTCGGCTAAATCTCCTTTCTGATGTTGTTTGTCGGGTAAATGTCCTTTCTGATGTTGTTGGTCAGGTAAAACACTCCCTGACTAGGAAAATTCATATCTGGTCGGGTAAATTACTTCCTGACTAGGTAAATTCTTACCTGGTCGGGTAAATCACTTCTTGACCATGTATATTCTTACCATGTCGAGTAAATCACTTCCTGACCAGGTAAATTCTTTCCTGATCGGGTAAATCATTTCTTGACCAGGTAAAACCATCTTTTCGACCAATGTTCTTCCGACCAGTTACATGACAACTTTGTAAGTCATCTACTAATGCTTGCACTTACCTTGGTCAACACATTGCATACTGAGAGTATGTACAACTGGACCAGAGATAATACTTGTTTAAATGTCCTTCCATATAATTATAAAACAAATCAACTAATGATCATATACAAACTGATCTTAATCCTTAAGTTACTATGAACTCTTATATATGTCAGTTCATCCTTTGATTCATCCGTTACGGTTTGTCAGAACGATAAGACTAAGAACTAATTTTTTTGGGGGCCCAATGATGTATATGGTTGGGGACATAACTTAACATATATGGAATCTTTACCTTCTTAAAGATTGAATGATGGTTCCCAATTGGGTTGACATTTGGAACTGGAAATGTCAATTAATATCAAATTCATAATCAGATTAAGAATTAACCTTCACTAGTAAAGTCAATGGTGCACTAGGAAACAAGATATAATTAAAAGGGTAAAATAATAATTTTATTCCCACTTAGTTATGAATCATAAATAGAGGATTAATTTGTATGTAATGATTTTATCAATGGACACTTTATGGTTACAATAAAGTACTCAGTATATATATGTCTTTAATTCTCAAGGGTGTAGTCTCATATCTATACTAGAATATTCATGAGATTAAATAATATTATTATTGAATCAAAGAGTTTTGGTTAATAATCTATTATTTATTGAATGTTGGAATTATTGGTCCATAGGTCCCCGAGGCGGCTCTATCAACACTATTCTAGGCAAGAGTTGATACTAAGATCAAAATATGAATGGGCTATTTGAGAGAATATTTATTCTTCGGGATAAATATGCAATCATGTGATAATTAAACTTGCACAATTTGTTATTGCATTAATACAATTTTTGAAATTGTGTAGAAATAAGAGAAGTTTTGAATTACTTTCAATTATTATATTTATTTAATTAATAATAAGATGATGAAAATTCAAATTTTGAATTTTGAATTTTTAAATTTAAGTTGTTATCTTTCCCTTAAAAAGATAATACCTTATTTGAATTTCTTATTATTAATTAATTCAAATCCCCTTATTTTAGGAAGGTATTACACGCATAGGCATTCCTGGACTGCCCTATGCGTGTACCACTACTAAGAATGATCAGTTATTGGTTTTTTCATTTTTTTAATTAATTAATAAGACATTTTGAAAAGAGTTTTAAAATGGAATGTAAGACATTTTTTTAATTATCATTTATTTAATATTATTAATATGATCAATTTTATTATTATTATTATTATGATAATAATAATACTTATATAATCTATATGATAGAAAAATAATAACATAACAATTTTTACAGAATAGAAAAATGATCATCTTTTTCACACAAAGAGATAAAGCTTTCTCTCTAGCCTATAATCAAGAGTCTCATGTGTTGAGAATAATTTTGATTCAAAAATATAGATTCTTGTTCTCTATGTGCCCTCCCACATCTTGAGGTGTAGAGAACTTCTTAGAATATCTAGGTGTGAGAACTTTAGCAAAGATAGGAAGATCAAAATTTATACGAAAACATTCAATGATTCTTGATAGGCTACAAGAGGTAAATAATTTCGTATTATTTTACAAATACATATTTTGTTGATTAACATATTGTATATTAAAGGATCATCAGATAAAGTTGTTTATATGAAATTTTTTCGTTGTATACGATACTACCATTGCTGCAATTTCAACTAAGCAGATTGTCACATGAAGGAACTATTCCTAACAGTAGACTAGATAGGAGGCAACAACAGATTGTCACATGAAGAGAGAACACTACCTAAAGCCAACATGACACAGCCGATAACATATGAAATATGCTTAACAATGGATGCATCATTTTTCCACTCGGCATGGCAGACGATTGTAATAAGAACTTAGGAGTGTTAAGGCAAGATATACTTTAGAGGCTAATTTTAGAGGATTTTTCTTAGCTATGAACGTATGGAAGAATCGCACAGGATCGTCAAGATTTCACTATAGACGACAAAGATATGATGAGCACATAACTAGGAAAAGCGAAAAAGAATAGAAGAGCATAAGGCATGGATGCAGGAGCAATGAACAAAGAGTTTTTAAGAAAATGAGTTTATGAATTAAGGTCGGAGAACTTGCATCTGTTTTAGAGAAATATGAGGAAATAGGATTGTGCACAGACTATGACAAGGAGAAAGGAGATACAATTATGGAAAGGACAAGATGTTAGTAAACCATGATATCCAAAAGGAATATTTTCTAGGAACAATTTATCATCTATACTTGGATAGTATGTGTAATGCCCTACTAATCCAAGGTCATTACACCGTGTGTTTAAAATAGTACTTAACTCGTTAAGCGAGTCATTTGGACTCAAAAGTTTAATTAATGCTAATAAAAGGTTTATGTACTAATTTTTTTTATCAAAACAATTAAATTTTTTAATAATGTTATAAAAAGGTTTACATGGGATCCCAAAAAGAGATTAAACCAATATAAAATTATACCAGTGTTTAAAAAATAGTCGACCTAGGCGACAAAATGGACTTTCGATCTAGTCCCTCGGATATCTCATCCCCAACGGCCAAGCCGGTCAAACGTGTATGTGCCGCTCCAAAGCCCTCCAACTCATGGCTGGTCAACTTTTCCCTTTCCCTTACCTGCACAATAGGGCACCCGTGAGCTAAGGCCCAACAAGGCATCATAAATATTCAATTAAACATAAACAATAAATAGCATGCTTCTTAGATAATAAACAACTCATTTCAGCATATAAATCATTTACACCCCCTGTGTTGAACGAGGTGCATCACTTGGGGCCAAGCGTACGACCTGTGAGAGTCGAGTTTGTATAGCACTCCCATAGTGGCCCTGCCATCACGAACTACATTATGCATGATTATCACTGAATACAACCCATGTCGATCAACCACAATTAGATATAATGTAACCATATGCAACAAACACAAATACAATACAATGGTACATAACGCTAGCTAAACATCCAAGTATACAGTTATAACCATTCACATATCAATACTGGGGCCAGTGCTCTGCTCTATGTGCATGTGCCAGTTTTCTTACCTCGAGTCTGATGAAAGAATCAAGACGGCCTCGAGTGTGATCCTCTCGGTAACCCTAGTAACAACAATATAACGTAGGTTTAGTTTCCTTTGAACCACAACTCACCATAAACTTTTCTATATGCCTACTAGATCCCCAAATACACTTTAAATGTGTCCAATTATGTCCTAGGGACCTTAGCTTATGATCCCCCAATGTTACCCATCAAAACCCATTGAAAATGATCCCAAAACTAGGCTTCCAACACCAGCCGGTCGACTGGGTGGCCAAATATCCCAGCTAACCTAAACCGTAGGCCCATCAACTGTGTGCCCTAGGCCATTCGCTGACTCAAGTAAGAGAGAAATTCTGCATTTTTTCTGCAATTTCAGCTATCTCAATTCAACCCAAAACCAATTTTTTAGCAAATTTAAGACCAAACTCGACCCAATACAGCTTACATAGGTAATATGCAACATCAAAACATCTATTAAATACTTAATTAAATATCAAAACCAACAATTACAAATTTAGGGTTCTAAAACCTTACCCCAATTTGAAAATCAACAACTAGATAATGTTTTCAATCTGAACTAGAGCAACAGAACAGATGCTCTACATAATTCTATCATCATTACACCCATCTAGACACCCTAGAAACATAAATTTTGAAATTACTTAAGAAATCCCCAAATTTCATTCAAGAACACGTAAAGAACAAAAAGGAAGAATTTCTCATGCCTCTTGCTACGATATTTGGTTCCCTAAGGAATGAATGAGATCCCAACATCTTCTAATCCACAGTTAGAACTTAATTCCTTTCAAATCCTCAAAATTTCAAGAGATTTGATCTTAGCTTTAGGTAGTTCTTCCTGTTTGAATAAGTTTCAAGAAAATTCTAGAAGGAGATATTGTCTCTTAGACGTGAATGGGAACAACGCTACAACACTTAGACAATTTCCCCAAATTTTAGGGGTCAAAAGACCAATTTGCCCTTCCCTATTCTTAACCACTTAACTAACATCAAGGGTATTTTGGTCAATTAGCTTAACATCCTAATTACACAACTAACCTCTAAATTTATCAACTAATCCATCAAACATAATTATTCCACCAATTATTCTTACTTTAAAAAGTATCCCAAATTATAGAAATTTTCTAAAATTCCCCTAGGCTCGACCCAAGCCGAGACTTTTTTCGCTAAAACTTTTCGAAATGATCCACTCATGCTGAAAATTACATATGTCCACATAATAATTGGGTCTCAAGCACGTAACACATAAAAATTACAAATATAACCTCAACGGGTCACAATTACAAAAATGCCCATTTTTAACAAAATCGGTTCTGTAAATATATTTAATACACATAATCATGCATATAAGAATATAATTCACATAATTACCCCACGTCCCCTCCCGGCACTCTAATCAAGATACTAAACCTTGGACTTCTGAGTCGAAACATTTGGACAAGTACGATGATAGTTTTATAGATATAATGGACATCGTTTTCAATGCATAATGGATTAAGCTTCTCATTGTATGCTATAAAAATATCTGCAAATGATGGAAACCCAACGTGGGAGGGGGGTTGATTATGAGTAACTTGTAGAATTGTTATAACTCGTGGAAGTATTAGAGTGAGATCAATATGGAGGAGGTGTCTGAATTTTCCAAAGGATTCAAGGTAACAATATTCCTTAACGATAAGGATGGAAGGATTTATGGAACATTAAGTCTTATTTTCATAAAAGAGAATCATGATGAATTAATCACATAGTTGAATAAGATTGCAGTTTTATGGATTGTGGATTTGGATGGAATCTGTAAAAGATATAAGACCAACTGTAATGACCCAACTAATTCTAAGACTTTGGACCATTAAAACTAATAAACATAGACACTACTGTCATGAAAACTTACATAAGAAACATTCACAAACTTTATTAAAAACTTTAAGCAAATGTTGAAGTACATAAATTCAGGGTATGGGATCCCATTGTTTGAAAATAAAACATAACTTAAATGTTATATAAATTTTTTATAAAATCAAGTGCGGAAAATACATAGAAAACATAATTATAAAGACTGAAACAATGTCGTCCTCAAATGGTTCACGCAGTCCACCGAATCCATTATTCCTCAATACACAATCCCAAGCTGCCAAGAATCTTTCCGCCACTATAACTATTTTCCTGCATACATAAAAAAAAACAAAGGAATGAGCTTAATGCCCTGCAAGGAAAATCTACTAAAAACATAAAACATAAACATAAACATAAACTATAAACATATGACTATAAAAGCGTATACCATATAGGACTACAATATTAATGCCCATTAACTCATTACCGTAGCATGTGATAAAATCATCTAGGTCCTCAGTCTACTAATGGAGGTAGGTTAGATCACAAGGTAGTATATGATAACCCATCTAGGTCCTCTGTCTAGTAATCGAGGTAGGGTAAATCATAACTCTAATCTACGATTATGATAAAAAAATTGGGATTTTATTTGCTATCTAAGCAACTAACCCAAGTGACTATAACATAAAACATATTCATATACATATATAACATATCAACATGACATATCATAACACATATAATCTAACCTATTTTCCTTACCAAAACCACGATGTGAGAACTAGGATGGGATTTGGGACACTCCTAAAAACCATCAACAAGAATGTGAGTATTCTAAAAGAAAGAGATGAAAAGAAATGAACTAAACCACCGAGAAGAAGAGCTTATCGAAACAAAACCTTAAGTTCAAAGAACTTAAATACCTAACCAAGAATGGAAAACAACGAGTTAGGATTTGAGTAGAGAAAACTATAAGAAACTAATGAAACATACATAAATGAACTACGAATAGGATACCTTTGAATGCACTAGAACCGAACTACACCTCGATATTGAAAAACACACTATTATCTTACTTCACAAGTGTTTAATAAGCTTAAAATGATAAAGCTTATAACCCCAACCCAAGTATTTATCACTCAAAAGTAAACCTAGCAGCTTGAAGGCTCTGAACTCAGCTTGAAGAATGAAAGAAATGGCTGGGTACTAGGTCCTATTTATAGAGTTCAAGAGTGAAAAGAACTTCTTTTAGCTTGAATAAAAATAATGAATATTTAATTGAAAAACATTTGAATATTCGTTCAGCAGAGGCTTAAGACTCGGTCAAAAGGTTCAGGGCTTGCTAAGAGGTTGAGTGTTGAATTGAGCTCAGTTTCAAAACCATTTGAAAATCTTGTCCTAGAGTCGTTTTATTGCCCATTGTAGGCGATATATCGCATGGGCCTATATCCCGAGGCTCGACGATGCATTTGTGCAAAGTTACGTGTTTTTTGTATTTCCCGTGTGGTGATATATCGCCCCTAGAGCTGCGATATATCGGCATACGCTGAAATATTATACACGTAATTGCACTTTTTCAACCTATTTTGGATTGAGTAAACAGCTTTGACTGAGTCATATAACGATTTTAAAGCTGCTGGCAGATTCTTGGGTTTTCAAATATTTCTCTTATAAAAATATTCCTGAAAAATACTTAATTTCTCAATAAACATGCACATGACAAGTGTCATGATCTTATTAGTTCTATCTGAACCTTATAGTATAATAAATATCATCTTCATGATCAGCTATATTAATCAAACCATTAATATTTTTAAACTATAGGTTAAACTTATAAAATCTGTAAGTGTTGCTACAAGTGTTCAACTAAGTCCCGGCTTGAACCAAAATCCACAGTAATAAACATACTATAACTACTACTACTACTATCTAACTAGCTAAGTAAAGTTCTGAGACTCTACACTATCTTCATGATTTCAAATAATCTTTAGGAGTCAATGGATATAAAGATGATGGGCGACTTAGATCTTAATTTTCACACAAAAAGATAAATAAAGGATAGACCTGCATTCTAAAGAATACAATGCGAAAGCAGTTATCAGATTTTATCGGATTATGAATGAGTTTAAACACACCTTGAGCAGTGGGGTGAAAAGGGGAATGTTACTCACTCATTTGATAGGACTTATCGTGAGCAAAGAATAATTGTTGTGTCCAGAATTGTACAACAAACAAATAAACGAATAATAAGAGAAGGAAGTGTATGATTTCTTTTATGGGATGGTAGAAAAGTCAAATACATGGACTAAATTACTTGGACATGTACATTTGAGATGTCAGAATGTGAGATATCAAGAAGCAAGTATGTTTGATAGTGTCACTAAAGAAAGCCATTATAAATAAGGTTGGACTGAGAAGCAAAGTCGAGATAAGGCATTATGGGCTTGAAGGAAATAAATTAACATCAGATGTTAGAGGACACTCATGATGGAATTTATGGAAACATGTATCACATATATTGTTTGGTTGTATAGTGTCTGTTTGAAAATTGGTGTGTTCCTAATTTGAAGGATGCATACTAATATGGTTGTACCCCGAATAGGCATCCATGAAGGATATTGTCTCATGCCCTGTTGTTGCATCGACCAGCTGGTCGATCCTAGGCAGTGAAAAGCAATCCTTCGGGCATGCTTTATTAAGGTCTGTAAAATCCACACATGTCCTCCATTTACCATTTTGTTTGGGGAAAAAGTACTGGATTGGAGACCCACAATGGATAAAACGCTACCCGAATGAATCCATTCCCCTTCAGTCTGTCAACTTCTTCCTTTAAAGTTCTTGACCTATCCTTATCGAGCAACCTTCTTTTGTGTTATACTGGTCATAATTTCTTATCTATGTTCAAGACATGGCTCATTATGGTTTGGCTAATTCTGACCATGTCCTTATGCGACCAGGAAAAAAAGTTCTGGTTTTTCCTTAAAAACCTCACCAGTTCTTCTCATACATTATTTTCTAACTGTTTACCGACCTTGACAATCCTGGTCAGATTTTCTTTCTCTATCTGGATCTCCTCGAGATCCTCTATGGGTCAAACTTCTTCAATAGAATCCTTAAAGCGAGGATTTATGTAACGTCCCAAATTACCTAATAAGGCTTACGACCTCGATTAGGGAGCCAGGATGGAAAATCATGAAATTATGTGATTATGTGATATATATATGTGTATCATTATATGATTATGTGAGTTATATTACAGTATGACTTGATATGCATGTTTAGGTGTATTAAATATTAATGTGGGCCCATTTCTGATTAAAAGGGAAATTTTTGTAATTTGACCCGTTATGGGTATATTTGGCATATATGTGATATATGTGTGACACCACATCATTATGTAGATATATTTGGGTTATCGGAACGAGACGATCCCAGGGAGCAAGGTAGTGGGAAAGTCACAACGGGACCCATATTTGACTCAGTTTGAGTCAAGGGGTATTTTGGGTATTTAATACATTACCAGGTTATTGGATAATGGGAATAAATATTTGATGATATATTGGGAGTTAGTGAGATCATGAGGGATTTCTAGAGATTTTGACTATTTTACCCTCATGTCGTTTTTGGCACCCCGAGCATTGGGATTTCTTTGAGGTTACTTAAGCTCAAAGTAACTTGTCAGAAACATAAAAAGAACATCCAATACGTTCTATCTCTCCTGTTATCCCTCTTTTATGTTCGTTAGCATTTTCGAAGGAAACTCAAGTTTTAGCACTCGGATTCAAGCAAGGATCGAGTCATAACAATTCTAGGAAAGATTAGAAGCTTATTAGCTAGAGGATATAGCAAGAAATGACATAATCAAAGGTAATTTAATATTTGAATTTTTGAGTTTCTGTTTCCTAGAATTTCTTAACTTTTGAAATTGGATTTTACGTTTTGAGAAGTTTTTGAATGATTTGAAGCTTGGGTTTTGGGCCATTGAGATGATTGGGAACTTTGTTTTTGAGATTTGGGTATGTTTGGATAGGTTTTTGGAAGGATTTAAAATGTGAAAATCAGAGTTTTGGGGCTGTCTTTGTAACGCCCTGGGTAACCAGGACCGTTACACTATGTGTTTAAATAGTTCAAGACCTTCTAATCAGGTCATTTGAACTGAAATGTGTTTCTAAAGTCATTTGACAGGCTAGGGTTAAAAGATTTTGAATAAAAAATGAATAATTTTCATTAAAAAATAGTTTGATACATGGGATCCCAAAAATAAGATTTACAAGGCAGAAACGACTCTCAAAAGTTAATACAGTAGTAGCCAGTCTAAATGGCAAAATACAGTTTAGAGCTCTAGTTCCTGTAAATTCCTTCAGTCGTGGCGGTCGAGCAACTGTTGGCGTACACTCCACCCCTAGAGCTCGCCAAATCATGGTTGGTCAATTTTTCCTTTGCCTTTATCTATAACACGTAGCACCCGTGAGCCAAGGCCCAACAAGGAAACTAAATTAAAAAAACATAGGTAGTAACATAGCATACATAGCAAACCTTAGATCATTCAGTTAAATAGCAAAAGAATCCAAGTATTAAAGTAGATAATTATAAATATATACTTTCAAGTATATAACCCAATTTGTAATACAAATATTTAGGTGTCGACGCCCTTAGGCCGAGCCCTCTGGTTATTTAGCTGATCCTAGCTCGCTTAGGCCGAGCTGCATTCAATACACTTATCATCAGCCTTGGCTACCTTAGGCCGTACTTTTACATTACACATAACATTCATATAAGTTACAAAACACACATACGTTCAATTACATGGAGTCTCAGTCCCATTCACAACCACATGGGTGCAGTTTTCTTACCTCGAGTCTCGAGCGATGGATAAAGAGCGATCCCGAGCACGATCCTCAGCCTGTTCTTTAACGATAACCTTTAGTCACAAGCAACAATGGATAACAATCAAATTCTAATCCAATTAAATTTGTTGGAAACATATTCTAGCCTATGGGATCTAAAATTCTACTAAACCTGGTAGAAGAATTCGTCCTGAGCGCTTAGGTTTAAATTCTCGAGCCTCCTCGAACCTAAAAACCTTAGCTTACCCTTCCTTTCCATTTAAGCTCGTGACATGACCTTTAGGGTTGCGGCCCGCCACTTAGACAGAGGGCACGACCCGCAGGAAGACACAAGCCACGACCTACACCCCAGCATCGCGATGTGCCTAGGCAAAACAGAGGCCTTCCAACATCTTCAAGCACACGAGCTGCGGTGCCTGAAGAACAGGGTCATGACCTGACCCCCCAAACCTAGAAAATCAACCTATTTCTAGTGTTTTTCCTCGAGTCTAAACCTCAAATTCATAACCCAATGATCAACCAAACTCAGAAATAAGTCCAGAATCCTTATCCCTATAGCCTAAACAACATAACCAACTTACAAACAATTCCTTACACTCATCAAACACCCAAAATCAGTCTTGGAATCAATTTTCATGCAAGCTCTAACAACAATTCATCAAAATTTAAACAGAAAAGACTATATTTAAGTTCTTACCTCTAAGACAGTTTAGCCCTAGATTAATCCCCAAGCCCAGCCAATTAATCCTTCAAGTCTATAGTCTAGAATTCCTCAAGGTTTCTTCAAGTCTTCAAAACCACAAGAGTGAGAGAGAGTGAACCGAATAGGAGAGAAGATGACCTGAGGTTCATGTGGTTTCCTTTCCTTCTGATTTCTTTCTCAAGTCTCAGCACCCAAAAATCAAGTATATCCCTTAGCCAAATGTCAAAATTACCCTTTAAGTCTTTCTAAATCCTCAAGTGCCACTAAAAGCAATTTCGTCACATACCACATCCTGCTAAGTCCTCCAATATTCCTATAAATCCTTGTTCAATCCCGATATGTCCAAATAATTGCTAACTTACTACCCGTTACTCAATAAACCCCAAAATATGCATTAAACTTCCCAAAATACCCCTAAGCTCACCTCGAGCCGGGTATTAAACCATGTTGTGGCTATTCCGCTAATCCGCTCACCAGGGTCGCCTTGAGCCGTATACTACAAATATATCCAGATAATAATGTGGCCTCGATCATTTAATACATATAATCACATTTATTCCCTTAACGGGCCAAATTACAGATATGCCCCTATAAACAAGAACAGGCCCACATGCATAGTTAATACTCATAAACATGCATCTAAATATATTCATATCATCATATAAATCATGCATGCCACATAGTCATGCATTTAATCAATACATCACACATATATCCTATTATGCCCTCCTGACACACTAATCAAGGCACTAAACCTTATTAGCATTTTGGGTCGTTACAACTATCCTCTCCTACTGAGAATTTCGTCCTCAGAATTTACCTGAATAACTCGAGATATTGATCCCACATAGCTGACTCAAGCTCCCAGTTCAGATCCTCGACCTTGCTATTCCTCCTTAAGACTTTGACTAGAGGAATCGTCTTGTTCCTCAAAACTTTATCCTTCCTATCTAGGATCTGAATTGGTCGCTCCTCATACGATAAATCGATCTGCAGCTCTAGACCCTCATATCCCAAGACATGAGTCGTATCTGAGATGTACTTCCATAGCATAGAGATGTGGAATACATCGTGAACTCTTGATAACGATGGTGGCAAAGCCAATCTATTGGCTACCTGCCTGATCCTCTCCAGGATCTCAAAACGTCCTATGAATCTAGGGCTCAGCTTGCTCTTCTTCCCAAACCTCCACACCCCTCGCAATGGTGAAACTCATAGAAACACATGGTCCTCTACCTGGAACTCCACCTCCCTACGCTTAGGAACACTGTAGCATTTCTATCAACTCTGTGAAGTGAGCATTCGAGCTCGAATCTTCTCAATAGCTTCATTATTCTTCCTAAACATCTCCGGTCCCAAATACTTCCTCTCCCCCATCTCATCCCAACGAATGGGTGATCTACACTATCTTCCATATAACATCTCATATAGAGCTACTCCAATCTTTCAATGATAATTGTTGTTGTACGAAAACTCGATCAACGAGAGATACTTACTCCATGACCCCTCAAAGTCTAACACACATGCTCTAAGCATGTCCTCCAGTATCTGTATTGTCCTCTCAGACTGTCCGTTTGTCTGAGGATGAAAGGCTGAACTAAACTTCAGCTGAGTTCCCATAGCCTTCTACAAACCACCTGAAAACTTGGAGGTAAATATGGGATCCTGGTTCGATACTATAGAATTAGGAACCACATGGAGAAGTACAATCTCCCTCACATATATCTCTACGTACTGATCTACTGTATAGGTCATCCTCACTAGCAGAAAGTGAGTTGACTTGGTGTATCTGTCTACTATCACCCGTGCCGAGTCATGTTGCCCCACCGTCCTGGGTAAACCTCCCAAAAAATCCATAGTAATATATTTCCAATTCCATTCAGGAATACCCAAAGGCTGTAACAACCCCGCTGGTCGCTGATGCTCAGCCTTTACCTGCTGACAGGTTAAACACTTTATTACGTATTTAACCACGCCCTTCTTCATCCCAGGCCACCAATATAAAGTTTCTTGACCCTGATACATCTTCGTGGTGCATGGATGGAGTGAGTATGGTGTAGTATGAGATTCATCAAGTATCTCTCGCCTAATACCCATATCCATCGGAACAAAGATCTGATCCATGTACCGTAGTAAACCCATCTCCGAAATAGAATAATCCTTAGCCACTCCAGCTAGGACATTTCCTCTAACCTCCTGCAATTGCGCATCATCCAACTGACCCTCCCTTATCCTCTCTAAGAGAGTAGACTGTAAGGTAATATTGCCCAACCGACCCACAACCAGGTCTATCCTCGCTCTGGCCATCTCCTTTACTAATTCGTTTGATATCTACTTCGAACTAAATAACTATCCTGGGCCCCTCCGGCTCAACGTATCTGCCTCTACATTGGCTTTTCCTGGGTGGTAAAGGATGTCACAGTTATAGTCCTTTACCAATTCTAGCCAACGTCTCTGTCTCATGTTTAGGTCCTTATGGGTAAAGAAATACTTCAAACTCTTATGGTCGGTATATATCTCGCACTTCTCCCCATAGAATAATGTCGCCATACTTTTAGGCAAACACCACTAATGCTAGTTCCAGGTCGTGATTAGGGTACCTGTGTTCATAATCCTTCAACTGTAGCAACGAATAGGAAATAATATTTTCATTATGAATCAAAACACATCACAATCCCAGTCTCGACACATCACAGTACACTACAAACTTCCCTCCCTCCGAAGAGAGGCTCAAAACAAGAGCAGTAATCAATCATCGCTTCAACTCCTGAAAGCTACTCTCATAATTATCTGACCAGGTGAACCTCAGATTCTTCCGTGTCAACTCAGTCAACGGTGTGGCAATCTTTGAAAATCCCTCCACGAACCGTTTATAATATCCTGCTAATCCAAGTAAGCTCCTAACCTCTAAGGTGTTCCTTGGCCTTGGCCAATCCCTAATTTCCTCTACCTTGGCTGGATCTACCTTAATCCCATCTCCACTAACAATGTGTCCAAGGAATGTCACTTTCGGTAGCCAAAATTCACACTTCATAAATTTAGCATATAACCGATGCTCTCTCAATCTTTGTAATACTCGTTGGAGATGCTGCTCATGCTCTGCCCCTGAACTGGAGTAAACTAGGATATCATCGATGAAGACAATCACAAACTGATCTAAGAAGTCCTAGAACACCCTATTCATCTGATCCATAAATGTTGTTGGGGCATTAGTCAAACCAAATGACATGACCAGGAACTCATAATGCCCATACCTCATACGAAAGGCCATCTTCGGAATATCCTTGTCCTTGATCCTGAGCTGGTGATAACCAGATCGAAGATCAATCTTTGAGAATACCGTCTTACCCTGCAGCTGGTCGAACAGGTCATCCATCCTTGGTAGGGGGTACTTGTTCTTGATGATCAACTTGTTCAACTCCCTGTAGTTTATACACATTCTCAGAGTCTCATCCTTCTTCTTCACAAATAAAGTTGAAGCACCACATGGCGAGAAGCTAGGTCTAATAAATCCCATGTCTAGAAGCTCCTGCAATTGTATCTTCAACTCCTTTAGCTCTGCAGGATCCATCCTATATGGTGCCCTCAACACTGGCTCTGTACCCAGTGCTAACTCAATGATGAACTGAATCTCCTTGTGTGGCGGCAGTCCCGGTAAGTCCTTAGGAAACACGTCCAAAAGCTTGCATACTAGTCTAGTCTCTCCCAGCCCACTGGCATGACTCTCGTGGTCTCCACCAAACTAGCTAGAAAACCTATACAACCTCCTTGCAATAGGTCCCTAGCCCTCAGTGTTGATATCATATGAATGAGGGGTCCATGCATAGGACCCACAAATGGTCCTCACCCTCAGGTTTAAAAGTCAACATCTTCTTCTTGCAATCTGTAGTGGCCCCATATCTGACTAGCCAATCCATCCCCAAAATAATATCAAAATCATCAATACCCAACTCAATCAAATCTACTGATAGTTCCCTACTATCCACGATTACTGACAATGCTCTAATCCATCTCCTAGAAACCACCAGCTCCCCTATAGGAAATATAGTCCGAAACCCTGCGGTATCGTACTGATTAGGCCTACACTATTTCTCAATCACTTTACTCGAAACAAATGAATAGGTAGCACAAAATTCAATCAATACAGTCTATGAAGAGCCAGTAACTAGTACAAAAAAGGTTTTTTAGGACTAGCATTATGAGTCCTAAAAATGTTTTTAGGACTCGCGGGTCGCGAGTCCTAAAATATCGGGTTGAGTTCCTTTAAGTAAGTTTTTAGGACTCGCAACGAGAGTCCAAAAAGATCCCTTTGAGTGTCTTCAAATTAAGATTTTAGGACTCGCTTTGCATGCCCTTAAAAGTAAAAAAAATTCAAAAAAATTGCAGCTACAATTTTCATTTTATTTAAAAAAAATATATCACTTTGAGTGTCGAAAATGTATTAAGAGAAATTTGAAAAGAAAATATTAAAAAAACAGCAAAAAAAATTTTGCGAAAGAAATTTAAATTTCTCAACATGTATTGTAATAAGCTAGCTATAACATCATTCATTTTGCTCTAACCAATTGTAAAAATGACATCACCCATTCTTCTCGAACTTCGTCAATATCTTGAGTAGTATATGGTTTGTCAGAGGTGAACCGGAAAAACAAAGGAACAAAACTTTAATTAGAATTATATTAGTGGTAATAAATTCAAAGCATATACAAAAAATTATACTAGATTAAAATTATGTATAGTTGTATATTGTTTGTTACCTATTTTGACAAGAAAGGTTTGATATGATGAGCATTGATAAGTACATTCGTCATCATCCTCATAACGTAATATCCGGAGTCGATATTGTTTGGTTGTTTACAACACTATATAAAGATTGGTAATACATGTACAATTCTTAGTATTAAATATCTTAAACATATTTACAACTCATAAACTCATATGCTCTTTGAAAAATGTTAAAATCAACACAACAAATATATGCATATATACTTGTATATTCTTTTACAAGTCACACTTGTATCAACAACTATTATTTGTCTAATGAACACTTTAAGGGCTTTTTTTATTTAGACATATTTTGTATGTGTGTGTGTGTCTAATTATATTATATATTCAAGGCATGCAAAAAGTTGATCATATGTTAATAATAATGGTTTGTGTTTATATGCATTGTTTTCAACAATACTAGAAAGATGAATAAATGTAAGCCACAAGTTACATTAGCTTCATCATTATTCCACTTAAACTAAACAAAGCAAACACTTAAAGAAATTTCCTTGATGTGATCAAATATAGATCATTGATCTCTCTTCTCTTGGTATATATACTAATAATGAATGATCTTATAATATTACCTAATCAAATCCAATTTTTTTATTACCTAAAATATTCAATCCAGTTTGCTATCATCACCAAATAAATATCTATATATAGACATAACTATCTAGGGTTTAATTAATTAATTAATTAATAACTACTTCAATAATATTTAAACAATGAGTAGGACTTGTGTAAAGGCAATGATACATGTAAAGTCCTCTATTTCAAAGCACGCAATTTTTTTTTCATGCAACAAGTACGATAGTAGGAAAGCTACTTATATTTTTTCATGCATCATGTTCGAAATTAAGAAGATACACTAATTAAGGTATAGCCTATTCATAACCTAGATACATTACAATAACTATCACAAAACTACCCTATGGTTTTTTCTTTTGGTTGATCACTAAAATGTAAATATACATATATATATATATGTTTTTTAGTGTATTTTTGAAGCCCCTACCATAACAATAATAAAATTAAATTAAATTAAATTTTAATTGTTATTATTATTATTGGTAGGGGCTTATACCATAAAAATTTCCAATAAGATTAAAGTTAAATCATCATAATTTTAGTCGGCAAATATGAGATTTCAAGTAATTATACATTTATATATAAATATATATTTTTTGAATTTTTGGGAATTTGAAAAAGAGATGGGGACATGAGAGTGGGCTACAATCGTACCATCAAAAGGACCCTTCTATTGATTTTGATTGAGTGTTGCTTGGCACACGTGCTATGGAGGTGGGAAACTATATTTATATACACACATCAAAATAAACTTTTTTAACTTATGATGAAATATTTAATAATGATCGGATAAGGCCCCATAATATATCATCAAATTCAAACCAATATTTTTCCATTCTTGCCTATATGAATCTAATCAAATCCACCTTTCTAAAAAATAAGAATAATAATATCAATTGTATTATTAAAAAAATAGTAGGGTTGTTCTTTGAATTTATCATAATTAGCAAGTGAAGAATTAATTATCTTGGTTTATCATATAAACCAACAATGGTGGGTGAAGAAAGGTATTGGATTCTTTACGTGGTGCATAGCTACTTTTTTTTCTTTAATTGTTAAGTTGCATTATTCTTGATTGACTTGAGACGCTAGAACTAGAGCTAGCTTACACTAACAGGGTCGGCAAATATCATCACCCTGCCGTTTCATATTTGGGCAAAAGAGCTTTGTATATTATTAGTTCATAAATCAATTTTGGTGTAAAATGGTTAATGAACTTTAGCAAAAGAAAATAGGCCACAATCACCAACGTAAGCTTTGTTAAAGGTTCACAGTAGGTGACAAAACAAACACCGTTGAAGGATCTTTCTAAGATTAATTTTCAAAATGTTATATTATATGTATGATTCTAAAATCTCACCGACATAGTATATTCAGCAACATGTTTTACTCTTTTGGGAGAGAAAAGATGAGGATTTTGATTCAAATTCTAGAAAGACCTATCCTACACTTATAATCTCGAAAGCACAAATATGTGATCACATAGTTACTCTAAATTGGCTCTTTTGAGGCTTGGATTAAGAAAATTTTGTGATTAGTAGAAAAATTTAAATTCAACTTAATTATTAATTAGACGGTCAAATGTTAAATATCTTGACCACAAATTTATCATTGTTCCCTTTCTTCCTTCTTGTTATGTTTTTGAGCTCATTTGATTTATAATTATTAGAGAGATTAAACCAATCTAATCCTAGGAAAGGTTTATTACATGAAACACTAAAAAGTAGGCAAGTCAAATAATCTCAATTAGCTTAAGGTAAGAAAAAGATTATACTAGTACTACCTAATAAGAACACTCTAATATTTCAAGCAATAAATTGGTTGTAGCATAACACTAAAATTGACCTAAATGAACAACATAATAGAGTAATTGAATGGACCAATAGGGTAGTTCTATATTCTAGTAGTAAGGAAAAAAAATCATTATAGATTACAATTAGGTCAATGATCAAAGTCAAGTTAACCCAAGAGATTGAAACTAAATAAAGATAAGTAAATAGATTTTGTGTCCCAACTCCTAATTTGGAAGAAGTCAATAAAGATTAAAACTCAAGTAAAAAAAATTTCTTTGAAATAAATATAAATACCCTTACACATATTATATGTATGTTTCTGTATGTCTTAGATCTCGCTAAAAATCCAAAATTTCAACCACAGAGAAAAAAAAAATCATTAGCCAATTTTTTTCAAAGAATACAAAAAGTACATGTTTTTATTTATTGTAAATCACTGAAAAAAATGTCAGCTTGAACAGACAAAAAACATAAAAATCATCGAAAACAATACTTGTGTTTTGAGTTGATATTTTGTGAGCTTTTTCATCTTAGTTTTTCATCATTTACCCAGAATCCAAATAAAGAAGAAGAACAGGTTTAAATAAAAACAAAATTAAATTAAAACCCATATAAATAGCAACATATATATTTATATAAGCAAAGAAATTAAAAACATAAAAATAAAATAACCTGTTGGAACTGTGAACCAGCAACCAGTAGAGACCCATGCCGAGAAGTACGCCGCCGTCGAGAGTGCTGGAACCGAGAACCCGCACGCGCCGCCGTGAGTGCTGGAGCCGAGAACCAACGTCGGAGAAGATTTTCCTATCACTGTTCCTGTCAACGACGCCGAGAGTGCTGGAACTGAGAACCCATGCTTGTTGGAGGCATTCACCACAGTCACCGTTGTCGTTCACCCAGCTGCCGCCAAGCCGCCGTTCACCACCCAACAGCCCTAAATCGTGTGATTGAATAAATCCCCAAATTTGGTGATGAGTTTTCTATCTTGTGTATTTTAACCCTATAATTTCGAAAAAAAATGATAGTTTTTTATGCTCTTTTACTTAAAAATTTTAAGGACTTGCTTTGGGAGTCCTTAATACTCTTTTCGAACTCGCTAACACTTACTTTTTAGCCCATATTTTTTTAAGACTCACATATTCTTTTAGGACATTCATTGCGAGTCCTAAATTGTTTTTTCTTTGAGGACTCTCAATGAGTGTCCTAAAAACTCCAGAAACATTTTTAAGGACTTGCATTTAGGTGCGTGTCCTAAAAAAGTGTCCCGTAAAGGGTATTTTGTAGTAGTGAGGGCTAGAAAGCTGACCTGTCACTACTAAGGGACTAGCCTCAGCCTTTGCTTGGGTCAAGGTGAACACTCGAGCTGAAGTCAAGCTGTCCACCTTCCCTGATTCCTTCTTCTTCAATGTTAGGAAATCTTTCTTGAGGTGTCCAGCAACCCCACACAAATAACAATCCTTTGCCCGACATTCGCCCAGATGGCGCTTTCTGCATCTAGTGCACTCTGGATAGCTTCTCCAAGACTCACTGTCTCCATGGAAACCACCCTGGGCAACCCAGCCCCACCTATAAGGACCAGCAATGGTTGAGGTGTCAGGGGTCTTCCTCTTCTAATCACTGAGGCTTTTGCCCCAACCAAACCCTTTATATGGAGGCACTGCCCTGCGAACATCCAGTCTCGCATCGTTCTCTCTCTTGATCTTGTTCTCCACCTCCTTAGCAGTGAGAGCCTTCTTAACCACCTAGGCATAAGTTGTCTCCCTAGGCACTAATGTGATCCTTACATCTCGAGCTATCATAGCATTAAGCCCTCAAACGAACCTGTCCTGCCTACTTGCTTTTGTAGGAACTAAATCTGGTGCAAACTTGGCTAGCCTGTCAAACTTTAGGGCATACTCAGTAACTTTCATGCTGCCCTATACCAACCCAACAAACTCATTCACCTTTGTCGCCCTGACAGAAATATTGTAATATTTCTTGTTGAACAAATCTTTAAACCCATCCCAACTCATAGCAGAAACATCTCGAGTCTGTGATGCCACCTCCCACCAAATATGGGCATCCACTCTAAGCATATAGGTGGCACAGGCAACCCTGTCATTACCTTCCACCCTCATAAAGTCTAGGATGAAGGAGATCATACTCATCCACTGTTCAGTCTTCAATGGATCTGGTCCTCCCTGAAAGGTTGGAGGATGCTGTCTCCTGAATCTTTCATAGAGTGGCTCCCACCTGTTTCCATTCTCAGGTGGTTGTATAGCTGGTGCCACAAAAGGTGGCAACTTAGGTGCAGCTCTCCCTGATGGAGTCTGTTACCTCAGAAGGTGAATCTGCTCTTACTGACTCTGTAGTCTGGCTTGCATATCAACAAAAAACTACTGCCTGTTCTCAGGGACTGGTGAAGGGTTCTGGCCCTGCTCATCATCTCTACCTCGACCCCAGTGTCGGCTAGTTGCATTGATCGCCTTGGATGCATAACTATCCAAGTTTATCTACAATCAACGGCTCGACTGGTCAAGCCATGATAGCAGTTTTATATTCAATCCATAGTCTAACGCCAATATCCAGGCCACAAAGAACAATCTTGATGCAAATAGGCATTTAAAAAATTATTCACAGTTGTAACAATGATAATAAGCACATCCTAACTGTTGATGCTCAAAATCTCATCAAGGGAAAACACGCAGTTTACAAGGTGTGGATGCTAAGATGTCATGGCCTCGCACGGCCCCGCTCGGATGCTTAGGCACGAGGCGACATGGCCTCGCTTGGCCTCGCCAGCCCCCACCGCCAAAGTGGCCTCGCGAGAATGTCTCGGCCACGCCACCAAAGTGACCTCGCGAGATGCCTAGGCCACACCTCCCAAGTGGCCTCGCGAGAAGGTCTCGGCCACACCACCAAAGTGGCCTCGCGAGATGCCTAGGCCACGCCACCCAAAGGGCCACACGAGATGCCTAGGCCACACCTCCCAAGTGGCCTCGCGAGAAGGTCTCGGCCACACCACCAAAGTGGCCTCGCGAGAGGCCTAGGCCACGCCACCCAAAGGGCCACGCGAGATGCCTAGGCCACACCTCCCAAGTGGCCTCGCGAGATGCCTAGGCCACGCCACCTAAAGGGCCTCGCGAGATGCCTGGGCCACACCTCCCAAGTGGCCTCGCGAGAAGGTCTCGGCCACACCACCAAAGTGGCCACGCGAGATGCCTAGGCCACACCTCCCAAGTGGCCTCGCGAGATGCCTAGGCCACGCCACCTAAAGGGCCTCGCGAGATGCCTGGGCCACACCTCCCAAGTGGCCTCGCGAGAAGGTCTCGGGCACACCACCAAAGTGGCCTGGCGAGAATGTCTCGGCCACGCCACCAAAGTGACCTCACGAGATGCCTAGGCCACACCACCCAAAGGGCCTCGCGAGATGCCTAGACCACACCTCCCAAGTGGCCTCGCGAGATGCGTCCATGGTTTCGCCCATGGCCTCGCCCCTGGCCTCTCCCATGGCCTCGCCCATGGCCTCACCCACGGCCTCGCCCATGGCCTCGCCCACGGCCTCGCCCATGGCCTCGCCCACGGCCTCGTCCATGGCCTCGCCCACGGCCTCGTCCATGGCCTCGCCCACGGCCTCGTCCATGGCCTCGCCCACGGCCTCGTCCATGGCCTCGCCCATGGACTCGTCCATGGCTTCGCCCATGGCCTCACCCATGGCCTCGCCCCTGGCCTCTCCCATGGCCTCGCCCACGGCCTCGCCCATGGCCTCGCCCACAGCCTCGTCCATGGCCTTGCCCATGGCCTCGCCCATGGCCTCGCCCATGGCCTCGCCCACAGCCTCGTCCATGGCCTTGCCCATGGCCTCGCCCATGGCCTCGCCCATGGCCTCGCCCATGGCCTCGTCCATGGCCTCGCCCAGGGCCTCGTCCATGGGTTCGCCCACGGCCTCGTCCATGGCCTCGCCCATGGCCTCGCCCACAGCCTCACCCATGGCCTCGCCCATGGCCTCGCCCATGGCCTCGTCCATGGCCTCGCCCATGGCCTCTCCCATGGCCTCGCCCATGGTCCCGTGCCCATGGCCTTGGAGGCAAGAATACTCACAAGGGGCAAGGTACATGCATGAATATGGAATGTGCCTACAAACCTAAAGAAGTCAGAGTACGGATAAAGTACCCCTACCAGACAAGTAGTGGGAACGCCAGGAGTGGGTGTGCAAGAATAGGAGTTATGGTCCGTACGTCTACAGCCATAGGTTAGAGCCGACACCACTACCTCCTGCGCCACTACGCCTGCCACCACGCATTTGACATGGGTACCGACAAGTAGTGGAGACATCCTCCTGACACCTGCTTCTGTACGGGATGTACGACCACAACCTCTGAAGCCACTCCTCTGACACAGTACGTATGTACCACTTGGTCCCCTGGACCACTATGTATCCAAGGCCATTAGAGCCTACTATAAAAGGAACCCTAAGACCACCTGAAAGGGGGTTGGAAATTTGACTGTAGCAGAGGCTTAAGTGTGAATGAAAGACTTAAGTCTCCATTATTGTGATATCATTGTGCTTGAGTTTTTGTTTAAGTTTTTACAGCTTTCCAATTAGCGATTTCGATTTGATCATTTTTCCAACTTAACTTCGTTGACGAGTTCTCACCGTCAACACTAACATATTCACATAGCAGTCAAGAGCCAAGCCCTATCAGTATATCTCATGCTCCCTATTAATCATGCAGATAATACATTTAAATTTCATTTAAAAATTTAAGCATATAATCACATATGTAGTTACCGAACCCTGAGCGAGCTTGTCTTTAGCGGCGAGTGTAAATGCCCAACTAGTCTTCAGCAACCCTTAAACCTAGACGGCTCTGATAGCAAGTTATAACACTCTGGGTAGCCAGGACCGTTACATTGTGTGTTTACAATAGCGCAAGACCTGCTAACTAGGTAAATGTGTTTCTAAAGTCATCTGACAGGTTAGGGTTAAAAGATTTTGATTATAAATTGATAAATGTTCATTAAAATAAGAGTTTGATAGATGGGATCCCAAAATTAAGATTTACAAGGTGGAAATGACTCTCAATAGTTAATACAGCAGTAGCTAGTCTAAATGGCAAAATACAGTTTAGAGCTTTAGTTCTTATAAATTCCCTCGGTCGTGGCGGTCCAATTTTTCTATGCCTTTACCTGCACCACGTAGCACCCGTGAGCCAAGGCCCATCAAGAATACTCAATTCAACAAACATAGGTAGTAACATAGCAGATATAGCAAAACCTCAGATCAATCAGTTCAATAGCAACAGAATACAAGTATTAAACTAGACGACGATAAATATATAGTTTCAAGCATATAACCCAATCTGTAATACAAATATTTAAGTGTCGGCGCCCTTAGCCCGAGCCCTCTAGTTATTTAGCTGATCCCGGCTTGCTTAGGCCGAGCTGCGTTCAGTACGCTTATCATCAGCCCCGACTCCCTTAGGCCATACTTTTACATTACACATAACATTCATATAAGTGCAAAACACACATATGTTAAATTACAGGGAATCTCAGTCCCATTCACAATCACATGGGTGTAGTTTTCTTACCTCGAGTCCCGAGCGATGGATAAAGAGCAGTCCCAAGCAAGATCCTCAGTCATGAGCCTTAACGGTAACCCTAGTCACAAGAAACAATGGATAACCATCAAATTATAATCCAATTAAATGTTTTGGAAACAAATTCTAGCTTCTGGGACCTCGAATTCTACTAAACCGGGTAGAAGAATTCGTCCCGAGCGCTATGCTTCAAATTCCCAAGCCTCCTCAAACCTAGAAACCTTAGCTTCCCTTTCCTTTCTGTTGACGGTAAGAACTCGTCAACGATTGATGGTTAGAAAACTTCAATCTCTATACTCTAAGAAGCTATGAGTTAGATAGAAAGAACTCTAAACAACAGGAGAAAAATCAGGCCAGCATGAGAACCAGAAGCATATATTTTATAAGTCTCATTTTTACATTCAGTTTTCCAACCCCTTAGCCTGAGGGGTTGGAGCCTATTTATAGGGGAGGCTCTATTGGCCCAGGATACAAACAAGTCCCAGACCACTGGGACGTACATAGGTACTCTGATAAAGTAGTGGCTCAGGGCGTAGTGGTGTCTACCCTGATGGTGTCAGAGTCGTGGCCTTGGACATAGTACTGTCGGCTCTGGCGCATGGTCGAGGGTGTCCCAGTGGTCTCACCACTCCTCGTACAGGTCCGTACTGCCACTACTCCTCAGACGCAGATCATAGGGTCGTGCCTCTGTTCTCTCCATAACCGTACACCCCGTGTCAGCGCACGTGTTCCGTACTCGGTGGTCCTCATCAATTCCCGTTAAATGCTCCACGTTCGTTTGGCCTATCAACAAGATTCCCCTAAGTGATCCCATGCCTGTGCCAAGGAGGCTCTTGAGAAGTCGAGGTGCCGAGGGTCAGGGCCGGCCTATGCGGATCGCATAGACACGAGGCTAGGAGCACGGGTACCTCAACACACCCCTCACCCTCGCATAGCGAGGCTGCCTCTCCTCCTTCCGAGCACAGCGTCGCGAGGCTAGGAACACGGATACCTCAACGCAGCCCTCACCCTCGCATAGCGAGGGTCCCTCGCATAGCGAGGCTGATGTTCTTCCTCCGAGGTGCGGCGTCGCGAGGCTAGGAGCACGGACACCTCCACATAGCCCTCACCCTCGCATAGCGAGGGTCCCTCGCATAGCGAGGCTGACGCTCTTCCTCCGAGTGTGGACGAGGCTTGATGCCTGCTGGAATGGGGCGCACGAGGATGGCCAGCTAGGGGCCCTCGCATAGCGAGGGTGAAGTTTGGATCGGCGAGTGGCCGAAGTCCCTCGCCTAGTGAGGGTGACTCTCTTACCCCAACTCCTTCACCATCATGTGATGCCCTTTCAGGATGTCTCGTAACATAGAGCTTCACTTGTGAATAGAATTCACAAGGAAAAAATTCCATATTTACACTTTCCATTTAGGGTCACGACATGCTCTTTAGGGTCGTGGCCCGCCACTTAGACAAAGGACATAGCCCTCCCTGCTGGAGGACACGGGCCGTGACCTGCACCCCCAGGTTCGCATCGCGCATAGGCAAAACTAAGGCCTTCTAGCCTCTTCAAGCACACAGGTCGCGGCGCCTGAAGATTAGGGTCGCGGTCCGAGCCTCCAAAAACCCAGAAAGTCAACATATTTCTAGCATTTTTCCTCGAGCCTAAGACTCAAATTCATACCCTAATCATCAGCCAATCTCAAAATTAAGTCCAGAATCCTTATCCCTATAGCCTAACACATCATAACCAATCTACAAACAATTCTTTACACTCATCAAACACCCAAAATCAGTATTGGAATCAATTTTCATGCAATTTCTAAGCTCTAACAACAATTCATCAGAAATTAAGCAGAAAAGGCTATATTTAAGCTCTTACATCTGAGATAGTTTATCCCTAGATTAATCCCAAAGCCCAGCCAATTATTCCTTCAAGTCTATAGTCTACAATTCCTCAAGGTTTCTTCAAGTCTTCAACACCACAAGCGTGAGAGAGAGTGAACCGAATGGGAGAGAAGGTGAGCTGAGGTTCCTGTGGTTTCCTTTCCTTTTGATTTCTTTCTCAAGTCTCAGCACCCAAAAATCAAGTATATCCCTTAGCCAAATGTCCAAATTACCCTTTAAGTATATCTAAATCCTTAAGTTCCACTAAGGGAAATTTCGTCATATGCCACATCCCACTATGTCCTTGAATATTCCTATAAATACTCTTTCAATTCCGACATCTTCAAATAATTGTTAACTTACTACCCGTTACTTAATAAACCCCAAAATATGTATTAAACTTCCCAAAATATCCTTATGCTCACCCCGAGCTAGGTATTAAAACCTACTGTGACTATTCCACTAATTCGCTCACTAAGATCGCCTCGAGCTGTATACTGAAAATATATCCACATAATAATGTGGCCTCAGTCATTTAACACATACAATCACCTTTATGCCCTTAATGGGTCAAATTAAAAATATTCCCCTATAAACAAGAATGGGCCCACATGCATATTTAATACTCATAAACATGCATCTAAATATATTCATATCATCATATAAATCATGCAAGCCACATAGTCACGCATTTAATCAATAAATAACACATATATCCAATTATGCCCTCCCGGCATGCTAATTATGGCACTAAACCTTATTAGCATTTAGGTTCTTTACATTGTTCGTGGTTAGGTCGCGACCCTTTTATTGTGTGTCGCAACCTAGGCTTGAAAAAAGAGTGGTTTTTGCCTGTTAAGGGCACCTTGGGCCGCAGTCCCTTTTAGGCTGGCCGTAGCCCACGATGTAGATAGAGAGGGGTTAGCCCTGTCCTTGAGTAGGCCGCGGCTCGGGTTTTTGGGTTAGCGGCCCAAAAGGGCAGTTTTGGCTAAAGTTGGTTTTTAGTCATGGGAACTTAAACCTAAGGGCTAGGGATCGATCTTACTACCCAGTTTAGTAGGATTCGACATCCTAAAGGTTAGGACTAGGTGCGAAAGCCTGTGTTTACTCATTATTAACGGTACGCTATATTATGGTTTTGACTAGGTTATCGATAGGGGCTCAAAATCAGGATCGTGCTCGAGGGTCGTTTATTGGTAATATGTGCTTGGACTAATGGTAAGAAAACTTCACCCAGTATGTGATACATGTGATACAAGTGATTATGGGATGGCCTAAATGTTGAATATAGAATTGATCAAAGCTTAAGTCTCTATAAATGGGCATGATTATTATTATGCTTGTGATTCAGAATTGTTGAACAAGAACATGAATAGGACATGAACGTCTGAACATTATTATCATGTGGAGTGCTGGTCAGCACCGGGTACGCCTATATAGAGGATAGGGCTAAGGGACCTAGGGTGACTTATTAGTCCCATATCCTAGCATTGACTTATTAGTCAAGGATGACATTAACATGGTGAGTGATGGTTGTAAAGAATTGACTTATTAGTCAAGGACGGCATTAGCACGGGGAGTGCTGGTCATAAGGCATTGACTTATTAGTCAAGGATGACAATAGCACGCTGAGTGCTGGTCGTAAGGCATTGACTAATTAGTCAAGCATGGCAATAGCACGGAGCAATAGTCCATAGCCTAACCATGAGTACATCATACGCTTGACTGATCTATTGGTTAGAGAAAACTTAGCCCTAAGTACGCTTGAGCACCTCCAAAGCTGGTTATACAGAGGACAGGGCAAAGGACCCCAGGTTGACTTTATGGTCATCTGATTAGGGCTGGAAGACCCATAATGGTTCCATAATCATTTATTTGTACCTGTACAAATGCATGAGTAGGGTTATTACTGCTAGGCATGCTTATTATGATTTGGTAACATTTTATTAACTACTTATGAGCATGTTTAAGTTTTCATGCTCAGCCTTGGCTCACGGGTGTTATGTGGTGCATGTAAAGGAAAAAGAAAGTTGGACCATCCTTTAGTTGGAGAGCTTAGGTGAATATGTGTACATATGCGGCTGCTCGACCACCACGATCGAGGTTTTAAAGAGGAACTAGGGTCAAACCCTATTTTGTCGCTTAGGTCAGCAGATTGTAGCTTTTTATTGTAATTAACCTATTAAATGTATTTTGGGATCCCATGTGTACAGTAAACTTTTAGGTGGAACGTTTGTATCTTTGACAAAAAAATTAACCCTAAACCATTAATACCGTTTAGTTACATGATTATGGACAAATGACCCGTTTAGAAACTTTAGCACTATTTAAAATACACAATGTAACTGTCCCTGGGTAGTAGGGCGTTGCAACTTGGTATCATAGCGAGCCAAGGTTAAGGGTTCTTGAAGACAAGCTGGGCATGTACACTCGTCACTAAAGACAAGCTCCACTCAGGGTATGGTGACTATTTATGTGTTTATGTGTTAAACTGCTTACATAGGATATAAATGCTTTAGTTTCTTGCTTTATTAGGAAGAATGAGATTCTGATAGGGCCTGGCCCTTGACTATTGATATGATTATGTGATTACATGTTCAATGAATATATGAATGTGTTATATGCATGCTAGAGTAAAGAGAATGATATTTTTTTGACAAGAGCAGGGTTATTGATTGATGCATGAATGTTGTGGGCATGTATTTTGGTACCATAGTGGTACATAAATGTGGTGCTGTTTGATTTTCCCATGGGAAAGGCTTAATGGATCAAGTTATTGACTGCAGACTAAATCAGAGGTTATGCACCCAAGGAAGTTAATAGGACCCAGTGGTGGTTATACTGAAGCTGGGAATTTCAGCCAGGGCCTAAGCCCTCCGCCTACCCCTTAGAATTGGCAATACGTTTTTACAGATATGCAATTAAGATTGTAAAGGCAAGAGGAAAAGATCAGGTTTTTAAAGCAGTAGCTTCTGTCAAGAAACACATCTTCCTTTGCTTTGTCGGGAGTGGCACCAACTTTGGCTCAGCCTATGGTTGAGAATAGGCGGGAATTCATTTGAGGAGTATTACCCTCCAGTTTTTGAGGGAGGCCTAGATAAATTCAGAGCTGAGCAATGGATGGCCATGATCAGTTCCATCCTCGATAGTATGAGGTGGTGGGTAACGATAGGGTGATTTGTGCTACATATGTGTTGCGGGAAGATGCCCGGACGTGGTGGGAAATGGTACCCCAGACACGTGATACAGCTGCGATGAATTGGAAAGAATTTAGGCTGTTGTTTAATGAGAGGTATTATTGTGATGCTGTTAAGACTACAAAGACAAATGAGTTTCTGAACCTGGTTCAGGGAAATGCAACAATAACAGAGTATGCTAACAGATTCGATCGGTTGGCCAAGTTTTCTTTTGATATCATACTCACGGATGTGGCTTGGAAGGAGCGATTTATCCAGGGATTGAATTCTAAAATAGCTCAGAGCATTAGAATTGCCCCAGTACATGAGATCTCTACCTACGATCAAGTGGTAGGGAGGGCCCTTGTTGTTGAGGGCACAGGAAATGAGATTTGGAGGGAGAGTGCGGAGAGCGTAGAGCTCAGGCAGTGATACCTCAGTTTGTTGGATCAGGCAGGGGCAGAGGCCCCAATGATCAAGAAGAAAAGTTATTAATGTATTATGTACCTCTGGAAGTGCTCAGATAAGACATAAGGGTGAGGATGGTGATTGGAAACTTTACCCAATATGCACTTGGTGTAAGAGATGTCTGGGAGAATGCTGAACAAAGGCATGTTTCTTGTGTGGAATGGTTAGGCACTTCAAGAGGAATTGCCCATGGATAAGGAAGGATGAACCAAAGGGGGCAAAAAGCTTGACTCTAGCTCGAGTGTTCGTTCTGACAAAGTCAGAGACAGAGACTGAGGCTGGTTCCTCAGTAGCGGCAGGTCAGCTTCCTGATTTTGATTCTTGTATTATGCTGATTGGTTTTGGTGCCATGTTGTTCCTTGTATTGTTGCATCTAGATAGGTATAGACTTGATGAGAAAATTACATGGTTATGTTGTGATGAGAATTTGGTACCCTATTGGTAATTTTAAGAGATGAGTTAGATTATTGTGGGAAAGGACTCAACAGTTGATGTGATAAGAGTTGGTTATGACCGACTTTGATATGATCTTGGAAATGGATTATTAGCCAAGTATGGGGCAATGTTAGATTATAAGGAAAGGATGGTAACCCTTGGGCTTGAGGGTGAGAAACCCTTATATTTGTTGGCACTGTGCATGGACATGGTATACTTATGACATCTGTACTTAGAGCTACAGACCTATTTTAGGAGGATGCATAGGACTCTTAGCTAGTGCGGTGGATACCACTCAGGTCATGCTAGTGGGACCAGGACAGACTAGAATAGTCTGTGAGTTTCTGGATGTGTTTTTAGTGATTTTCCAAGGTTGCCTTTACACCAAGAAATAAAATGATGATTATGTTGGTGCCAGGGACGGAACTAGGTCTAGGGCACTGTATTGAATGGTTTCAGCAGAGTTGTAGGAACTAAAGGTTCAGTTATTGAGTAAGACAGTATTCTCCAAGGTGGATCTTCGATCTGGTTATTACCAGTGAGAATTAGGGAAAGGGTTATGTAGAAGACTGTCTTTTATATCAAATATGGGCACTAGGAATGCTGAGTCATGCCTTTTTTATTTTTCAATGCCTTAGTGGCATTTATGAATAGATTAACATGGTGTTCAAAGAATATTTGAATTGGTTGGTGATCGTCTCTATCAATGATATTGTGGTATACTCTTAGTTAGAGATTGTCCAAGGCCAAGGAACGCCTCGGAGGTTAGGAGTTTCCTTAGATTGGCAAAGTATTGTATGAGTTTTGTGAAAGATTTTTAAGGATTGTTACCCCATTGATGGAAAAAGGTGATTTCCTATGCATCACGTTTGTTGAAAGATATGACCAGAACTAGAGCAGAGGTACTGGTGGGCCAGTTAGCGAACATTACGGTTCAACTTACTATTTTAGAGAGGATCAAAGGAAAAACAGTTGAGTGACCCACAGATGGTAAGGATTGAGGGGAAGTCTTAGCTGGAATAGCTAAGGACTATGCAGTGTCAGGTATGAATTATTGAGGTATAAGGATCGAACTTAGGATCTGATGGACACTGGGATTAAACAGGAGATTCTGGGAGAATCTCATACTACCCCCTTATTCTCTTCATCCAGGATCTGAAAGCTTTATTTTAGTGGCCTAGGATGGAGAGGTACGTAATTGAGTGTGTGACAAAGTGCCTAACCTATTAGCAGGTCAAGGCAGAGTATCAGAAACCAGTAAGGCCATTACAACCTTTGAGTATCCCAAAGTGGAAGTGGGAGGACATCACGATGGATTTCATGATGGGGTTGCCTAGGATAATGGGTCAGTATGATTCAGTTCTGGTTATTATGGACTGGTATACAAAGTCAGCTCACTTTTATCAGTGAGGACGAGCAATGCAGTTGGCGAGTATGTAGATCTCTATGTGGGAGAGATAGTATGCCTTCTTGGGACATTGAGGTATATCCTAATGGATAGGGACCCTATATTTACTTCCAAGTTTTGGGGAAGGTTATAGAAGGCGTTGAGCATACCAATGAAGTTCAGTACAGCTTATTATTCTCAGACTGGTGGTAAATTAGAGAGAGTTACCCAGTTATTGGAGGGGCACCTTATGAGATGCTCTAGGGTAGGAAGTATAGATCGCCCATTCACTGGGATGAGATGGGTGAGAGGAAATATTTGGGTTTTGAGGTAGTTCAGTGGACCATTGAGGTTATTCAATCTCAGATGCTTGCTTCTCAGAATAGACAGAAAAGTTATTTTAATTTGAAATGCAGGAACATGGAGTTCCAAGTGGAAGACTATATCTTCCTCATAGTATCACCATGGAAAGGGGTGAGGAGATAAAGGCAAGTTGAGCCCTAGATTAGTAGGATCATTGGAAATACTTGAGAAGATCGGTCAGGTGGCCTATAGATTGGCCTCATCTTTGGCACTGTCGGACGTATACAATGTATTTCATAGTTCCATGTTGAGGAAACATGTGTTAGACGAGACTCATGTGTTGAGTTATGAGGATCTGGAATTGGAGGCAGAATTATCCTGGGAGAAATAGCCAGTCCAGATATGAGACAAAAAGGATAAGGTTCTGAGGAACAAAATTGTACCTTTGGTTAAGATATTATATAAAAACAATAAGGTCGAGGGAGTAACTTGGGAACTGGAATCAGATATGCGGGATCTATAACCTGGGCTATTCAGGTAAAATTTCGAGGATGAAATTTTTGTAAGGAGGGGATAGTTGTAACGTCCTACATTAATCAATAAGGCTTAGGGCCTTGATTAGGGGGCTAGGATGGAAATTATGAAATATTATGATTATGTGATATATATTTGTATCATATATATGATTATGTGAGTTATATTATAATATGACTTGATATGCATGTTTAGGTGTAATAAATATGCATGTGGGCCTATTTCTGATTAAAATGGCATTTTTCGTAATTTGGCCCATTATGGGTATATTTGGCATATATGTGTGAGACAACATCATTATGCAGATATATTGGAGTTACTCCGCACAAGACAATCCTAGGGAGCAAACTAGTGGAAAAGTCACAACGGGACCCATATTTGACTTGGTGAGAGTCAAGGGGTATTTTGGGTATTTAATACATTATCGGGTTATTGGGTAATGGGAATAAATTTTAGATGATATATTGGAAGTTAGTGAGATCTGGAGGGAATTCTGGGATATTGACTATTTTACCCTCGGGGGCATTTTTGGGACCCCGAGCATTGGGATGTGTTTGAGGTTACTTAAGCTTGAAGTAACCTGTCAGAAACATAACAAGAACGTTCAGTATGTTCTCTTTCTCTTGATAGCATTTTCGAAGAAAACTCGAGTTTTAGGACTAGGGTTCAAGCAAGGATTGAGTCATAACGATTCTTGGAAAGAAAACTACACCTAGTATGTGATACATGTGATTATGGCATGGCTTAAATGCTGAATATAGAACTGATCAGAGCTTGAGTCTCTGTAAATGTGCATGATTATTATTATGCTTGTGATTTCGAATTGTTGAACAGGAGCATGAATAGGACATGAACGCCTGAGTATGTGCATGATTATGATTATGGTTATGATTGTTGATTAAGCATGTTGAATGCTTTGTATCTAGATATTTGCACTACAAGAAAAAATACTTTCAATAAGATCGAAAAAGTATTATCAAATATATACCATAACACTTTTTGATGTGTTAAGGAAAGCAGTGTTATAGTAGGTCGGAGCACTTTGCATAACACTTTTCCGTAGTTATAGACATGTGTTATGATATAGCCTACGATAACACTTTGTTGTGTTATTTTAATAGTTAAGTCTTTCATTATGTTATATATAAATAGATTATATAACACTTTGTTGTACTTATAAAGTAGTGTTATGATACACTTTTTAATAACACACTTTGTGCATTATAAAAAATAGTTTGCATAACATAATTTTATGCTTATAAACCAGTGTTATTGTAAAAGATACAATAACACATTTTTTGTATTATTATAATATTAAGATAAGCTTGAATTATTATTATATAAACCTGTACATTATAATTATTTTTTATTGCTTTAATTCAAGCTCGCTTCATTTAATATACTAAGAGACCCTTAACATTGTACAAATATATTTTTTAGTACCAATTATATGGTTCATAATACATATAACCAAATAATTGTGTCAAAATACATTCAAGATTATCTAAAAAAAAATACAAAAGTCTTAAGATATTCAACACCACATAATTAACATAAACAAAACATTCTTACAATAGTCAACAAAATAGTCTTAAACAGTTGCATATTCAAAAGTGAAGGTAGGAATTCATAATCTTACAAAAGTAAGCACACCAAAGCCTTCCAAATCAGATTTTGTTTTGCACTTCACTTGTTGAATCTGGTAAATAAAACATAAAAGAAAAACTAATGAGGTCATCAAATATCATATCATTCATCTAAAATAGTCAATAATATCATTACACATAACCAAATTTACAATATTTGAGTTTGAATAATAATGAAGTTATTATATTACACATATTACTAAGCATTTATATAATATTAATTCAAAATGGTGAACAAGCATTTATATAATCAAATAACCAAATAAATACCTCTTGGAATAACCTTTTGAGAAGGCCATGCAACTGTTGAACCAACAACTTCTCGTATAGTTAGGACGAAATAAATAAGCACCAGGCACAACAGCAACATCAACCCATACACGCATGAAATCTGGTCCAAGAGGAATTCGGTGCACCTCTAAGTCTGGATCACTAGAATCCCAACGGCCTTCAGCAATAATTGCATCTGACCAATCGAGCAAGTAGCAAGCGTTCCTTGCTTCTATAAAGTTATGGCCCTTTTTAACTCCAACACTCTGCAAAATTAATTTTGAAGACAGTATATTAATTTTTGTATTTGTTTCCTTAAAAAGAAATAACACAATTTGAAAATTTACCTTAAGAGAAGGAATATTGTTGGATTGTGGAATATTGTGGGACTGCCCCTCACTTGTTGTTGCTCTACCACCCTAAATATAAACAACAAGATAAGTTTCATTTCAAAAATGCAAATTTTTAGTTATATAAGTGCGAGAAAGAATTGTTACCAAGTGTCCTTTAAGTAGATTTAACATTTCAGCAATTTGAATCTTCATATTTAGCTGCTCTTCTTCCAAAAATGTCATCATGTCTTTACACATATTAACAAAAGTTAATTTTGACTTTGTTACCCCCTTTCCTTGTCTGATTAAGCATCCAGATTTTGGATTACCAAATAATTTTGTTAATGCATCCTCATCGGTATTGTTTGTAGTTCCAGATTTTGGGTCTTCACGTTTAATTTCAGCCAATTCTTCCTACATATAAAATAGTACAGCTAATGTACAATAATAGTGAACAAGTATAAATATCCAAAATTAAATAATAAATACTCACAAAAATTTCAGATGCTGTTTGGTTGATTGGTTCACCATTCTTCTTGGTATGGGCTCTCCGAAAAGCATCAATCCTAGTTACTTTTCCCCCTTCAGTTTGTTTTGTCTACACAATTAAAAAATGTAGAATATAAAATAAAGACTAATAAGAAGAACCAAAATGTATTCACTAAAAATATTAATTGTTACCATATCATTGATTGTTCGGGCATATCCTCTTCTACTTAAGGTGTGTGGAACACTTTTCTTTCTACTCTCTTGAAATTTGGCCCTTATAGCCTATTTAATAAGAAACCAACATTAGGAAAAAAAAACATTTTGATCTATACTTATATTTGATCACTTATTTCAAATCTTACCATATGTTCTTTACTAGTTTTTTGTTTAACAAACGCCCTCCATTCTACATCACTTTTTATGCAATCTGGCTTTAATGCTAGTCGTTCATTCTCAGTTTTAGCATCAATAATATCCTTGACTAGTCTAGATTTTCCAGATCTCCGTAGGTCTACCATCATTTCAAAGCACATCTTCTTTTGCCAATCTTCATGTAAATCATATTTAGCGTACAATAAGATATAGAATAACATGTTATATGTTTCTGATGAGAGCTGAATATTAAAGAAAAGAAAGAATATAACCACAAAACTTGTAAATGCTACCTAAATAGATGCCCAAAGAACGTCTCTCATGATTGGAGAAATTTTCCTCCAATCTGAAATAGTATAAGGAACTATCTCCCTCACAAGATCACCCACAAAAGAAGAAAATTGTACTGAGTTAGTACCAACTGGTTGGCCTTTTTCATTCCAATTTATTTTCATCGAGTCATTGTTTCTCTTAGTAAGATTTTCCAATGTAGTCTTGCCCCTAGTCTTTTTTAGTGCATTCATTTCATTTTCAATTCTATCTTGAGGTGCTTCTTGGAACTCATTTTGAATTGTCTCACTTGTTTTTTGTAATCGATCAGATTTTCTAAGAGCTTGCTGCATTTGTTGCCTTATATCTAGGGAAATACTTATATTTTCATTTGTTTCAACCATTATTTCTGCTTCTTCATGTTCCACCTGAACAACTTCTTCAAATTCTACTTCGGCTATTTTTTCATGTTCAGTCTCAGCCACTTCTTGCAGTTCCTCATTTTTAAACTCCCTAGCTGAGCTTCCTACTTCTAATAACCTTTCTACGTCATCATTAAGGGATCTTCTAGTCCTTGAACTTCCAAGTGACATCTTCATTTTTTCCATATTATCATTTGGAGATGGCTCCCCATTGTCAACCATGCGACGAGTTACTGCTCTTGTACTAAGAGTAGGTGGTGAGTCTATTACAACTCTAGCAGGTGCTGAAAACTTATGTAGGGCACTCTTTTTCTTTAGAATAGGGCTTTCCTCCAACATATCATCCCAGTCAGCTTGACTTTTTAATGATTTTTTTCTTTTTAGGGCAACAATATTGCATAATGCACCTGGGTGTAGGTGTTTTTTTTACTTTCTCGAAGATTTTCGTAATGTACTCATTTTTTATTAAAATTACTGCAATAAAAAACAAAACAACATAAGAACTGAAATCATAAATGCATCATATCCTTATCTTCCTTGTAGAAGCATCATATGTATACACACCTTTCCATAATTCTAGTAATTGTTGACGGTGAAATCTCGTCAACGATTAAAGGTTAGAAAACTAAGATTTTTATACTAAGGGTAGCTTAGAATCAAGAGGAAAGGACTTCAATCAATAGAAAAAACCAGAGCAACAATGGAACAAAGATCATGCATTTCTTAAACGTCTCCTCATACACTCAGTTTTCCAACCCCTTAGCCTGAGGGGTTGAGGCCTATTTATAGGTGGGCTCTATTGGCCCTTGATACAAATAAGTCCCAGGAGACAGGAATGTATGCGGGTACACTGATAGTGCAGGGGCTCAGGGCATAGTGGTGTCTGCCCTGACAATGCCAGGGTCGTGGCTCAGGACATAATACTGTCGGCTCTGGTGTATGGTCGGGGGTGTTCAAGTGGCGCCACTACTCTTCGTACAAGTCCGTACTACCACTACTCCTCGAACGTAGATGACAGGGCCACGCCTCTGTTCCCTTCACAACCGTACATCTCGTGTCAGTACACGTGACCTGTACCCGGCCGTCCTTATCAATCCCTGTCGATGCCTAATGTTCGTTTGACGCCTCCCTTAGGTGTCCCCAAGTGTTCCTCGTGCCTAGGCTAAGGAGGCTTGAACCTATGTGTATCATGAGAAGCCAAGGTCCTAGGGGTCGAGGCTGACCTACGCAGGTCACATGGAGGCGAGGCTCGAGATATGGGCGGCGCAACGAGGCCACACCCTCGCATAGCGAGGGTGTCTCGCATAGCGAGGTTGTCCCTCTTCCCCCGGGTGTAGACAAGGCTCGAGACATGGGCAGCGCGACGAGGCCATACCCTCGCATAGCGAGGGTGTCTCGCATGGCGAGGCTGGCCCTCTTCCCCCGGGTGTAGACGAGGCTCGAGACATGGGCAGCGCGACGAGGCCACACCCTCGCATAGCGAGGGTGTCTCGCATAGCGAGGCTGGCCCTCTTCCCTCGGGTGTAGACGAGGCTCGCACGGCATGGGGCAACAAGGCTGAACCCTCACAACCCTCACATAGCGAGGATGGCGTCCGTGTTAATCAGCGGTTGGGGACCCTCGCATGGTGAGGGTGACTCCCTTAGTCCAACTCCTCTTATGCCACATGACGCCCTTGTCTCTTTGTGCATGTGGTAAGCAGCCCAGTGAGGCTCTCGCTTCCTTCGTCCCACTGACATGCGTCTCATAGTTTCTAGGGTGCCTCGTAATGTAGAGGTTCTCTTGAGTGGAATTCACAAGGGAAGAATTCATACATTTACAAGGGTAACTATTGACTATGACTCTAGTCAATTTTTGGCATTCACAGTAATCTATTAAGGGCTCCAAATAAACATTTATGTCATTCCCAGGTTGTTTTGGTCCAGGAATCAACATAGAAAGAAATGTGAATTCACTCTTCATGAACATTGAAGGTGGAAAATTGTATACAACGAGCATTATTGGCCAACAACTATATGTAGAACTCATATTTTTGTAAGGGTTGATCCCATCAGCAGCAAGTCATAGTCGAAGGTTGTTTGGTTCAAGTGAAAATTCTGGCCATCTCTCATTAACTGCATCCCAAGCCTCTGAATCTACTGGGTGGCTCATTTTCCCATCCATTCTTTTATTAGTTGAATGCCACTTTAAGCATGAAATTGTCTCTTCATTTATGAACATCCTTTGAAACCTTGGTGTAATAGGAAAATATCTTTATAATTTTGCAGGCTGCCCTTGTAAAATCTCCTTTGTGTGTTCATTTTTCTTCCATCTTGGATATTGACATGTGGGACACACTTGGGCATTAGCATTTTCTTTTGTGAACAAACAACAATCATTCACACAAGCATGTATATGTTTATAGTTCAGATCAAACATCTTTAGATACTTATTAATTGCATACATAGATGTTAGTAGGAGATTATCTTTTGGCAACATTGCTTTGATCATCTCCAACATCTTACAAAAGCCAACATCTGAGAATCCATGCTTTGTTTTTAGATTGTACAGCTCGACGATGGATGAAATTTTGGTGTATATGAAACAACCTTCATACAATGGAGATTCAACATCTCCTAATAGACTATCAAAATCATCATCGTTGTTATCATCATCCAAATCATAGACATTACTTGAACATACTCCAGCAGCCCGAAATAAATTATATGTAGAACTCGTCTTAGTCGTGCTACTTTGAACTAGATCTTCCCCGTTATGAAACCATGTTTTGTATGATTTGTCCATGTTGTTCAAAACTAAGTGTTCTACAACTTCATCCAAAATTTGATGTCTTAGATTCTGACATTTGTTGCATGGACAAAGAATCTTACTCGAAAAACCGGCATTCATTACTGTAGTCTTCACAAACTCCCTAGCTTTTCTCTCATATTCCTTTGGAGCTCTACAATTTTGAAGGATACTTCAATAATAAAATACCAAAACTTAAACTGAAACTTAAACTTGAACTTGAACTTAAACTATATAATTTTATATGCTAACCTGTTAAGATGGATCCAAGTTTTACCATCTGCATATCATAAGCATAGATATAAAAAAGCTAATCACAACTCATGTGTATAATGTTTTATTATTCAAACCCTAAGGTTGGGGACGTGAAAACTACCCTTATTCACACCCCAGGTGAGATATCTATCAATATAATCAAACCAATTCAAGAAATAGACAATTTATTTGTAAGAAGATAATACATAATTCTAGATAAAACCTGACATCATGTCCCATATAAAGGTTGCTCTTCTTCTTTTTCACATTTGATTTTGCATTTTAAATAAGTTCTCTCCACTTTATATATGATTTTTTTTTCTTCGAGCACTAACTGTAACCGATTACCATCATGAGTTGTTTAGGTTTTTTTGTTCAAAGTTTATTCATGTAAATTCCTTTATTAAAAATCTCTTATTGTGTATTGGTTTTGAAAAGATAAATTTCTTAAAGTTTTCCATATTATATGCACATTGGTCTCATGCTATTATACTATGTATAAGTGAGTGAGTGAGTAGTACTACTTCCTCACCTCTTTCCATGTTTGTTTTCCATCACCACCTTTCAAAACTTTTTGTCAAGGATGATATATCAAAACTAAGACCCTTGATCACTCACAAAAGCATTCTAGCGCAGTATTCCATTATTGATTAGTGCATATAATATAGATATCATATTCCAAATCCAAACACCTTGATTTGTTGACACCTAACATTTTCAACCCCTCTTTCAATTCTTACTATACTCTCTGAGTTTGACTGCTGGTGCTGACTTTAAATTACTATATCAGCCTCTCTTTCAATTCTTACTATACTCTCTGAGTTTGACTTTAAAATCATTATGCTTCAGTGAAAACTATATATATTGCTATAAATAAATACTTTCACCTTCTTTTTGTTCGATCGGCTAGCTAGACTAGATAGCTTGTTTAATAACTTATTCAACTGAAAAAATATAAAGTTCCAACTAATTAGTTTCACCTTCTTTGATAATTATTTAACATGAGTAGAAGGGTCTTTCTTTGCTATTATGAATGAAATGAAATGAGTAGTATTATTAATTACCCACTAGAACCTCAATTCCAATTCTCATTTCTGCTTATTAAGTTTACCTTTTCTCCTAGTTAAGAATGATACCCAATTTCATTTCTGGTTACTTTGTCATGTCTAGATCACCTTTTTACCTATATCATAGTAACATTCAAGATTCAACTAACCAATTACTAATTAATACTCTTCTCCTAACTTTCAACTATTGTATACTAATTTTATCACTTATTAATGCTGTATGAGAATGAGTTGTGTGAGTAATTATGAGAAGTTTGATTGAATTTAATGGTTGTTATGTAAGTTTCTATTTTCTAATAGTTTAAAGTTTCTACAAGGTTAGAAAGCTATAATAGGGTGGTTCCATAGTTTAAAAAAGCGTTTTTGAGTCATGCTTTAATTTTGGCTATGTATAGAGATGTTGGACCACTACTGCTTTTTCTCCCCATGATTTTCAGGGACTTTATTTGCATGTATTCATACTTAAATAGTATATGCCCCTTTGCTACATAAATTATGATGATTTAGATTTACATTTGAAATTCTAGTGTGGGGCCAAGAAACAATATGTAAACAAACAGGTCATTTCCAATACTCATTTGACACGTCTTACTTTAGAACGAAAAAAAAGAAGCTTGCTTAGCTTATTCATATTTGATTCATGAGATGAATCGAAATTAATATGTAGCTAGTATTTAGTACAATTTTCAATGAAAGATACAAACCTAATCACTTTAACTAACCTAATGAATTTACATATATATTTTTTACTTCTCTTGAAAAGAAAAAGTACAGTTAAAAAAAGCGACAATGAATATGCTCTTAACGACGTCGTTGAGAGTGAAGGGGAGGCAAAAAGCTTTCCATGGTCAAACCCCAAACATTAAAGTTGACATCATCGATTTTCCACGTCTCTGCCATCTCCCTCTTGTATTTAGCAGAAATAATATTTTATTAATATAATTGTGAGAAGAGAAAGTTAGTTATACTATTATTTGTCCAAAATACATGTACAAAATGTACTAATTCAATCACAATTACTCTTTGACACTAGCTGTTCATATCTGCTAGTCATAGTTTTATTTTCTACTGTATAGGAAAACTAGTTTTAGGATAATTCTATTGGCATCTTAATTTTTTCTCACTCTATTATAAACTTCTTATAACATTTTAAAATTTATTTTTTCTGTCTTAATTTTGCATAATGTACTGTATTTTTCTGTCTTAATTTTGTTTGTGAAGTTGTGATGTGAAAACTACCCTTATTCATACCCCAGGCGAGATATCTAACAATATAATAAAACACATTGAAGCAAACACAATTTATTTGTAAGAAGATAATACATAATTCTTGATAAAACCTGACATCATTTCCCATATAAAAGCTTACCTAACCATCTATCAATACCAAGTAAAAAAATTCAAACAACACATAATAAGTTTTCTTCCTTATATCACCGCAACACACAAACAAATTTTCCAGAACCTACTTCTCTAAGGCACACAAGTTTTCAACCTTCTGTTATCACCGCAGCACACAATTTTAATCTCATAACCTACTTCTCTATGGATGACTATTTAAGATATTCAAACTCCTCTAACATTTGTATGATATTAATAAAAGAGTTAAAAGAACATACTTCCGTACCTCTTGCAATTAATAATCAAATTAATTAACTTTGCAATGCTCCTTGACAATTCGATCCACAACCTAAAGAATGTAATCAATACCTAAAAGATTAATACAAAATTAAAATTAAATGATACAATAAAACCATAAAATTCATGCAATTACTTCTTACAAGTTGAAGGTCAAAATAGTGTTTGTAGGTGTTATTTGGGTTATTAATAACTTAAAAATGTATTTTAAAAAGCCCCAACAAAAGCCTAGGCTATGACCCCTAACTTGATATGTGTCTGCAATTTTTTAAAACCGAATATACAAGGGAAGCAAGCCCAAGCAAGGAGTGTGAACACACTATACAGGAGAATGGATGTGCAGATGTGGAAATGGGAACTACAGAGCAAGAAACACGTTAATAAATAACTAGTAATAAAATTGAATAAAAACTATGTAAAAGCCTGATTGGTCTTGGCCATTAACAATAGTAACAATTGTGAGAACTAAAGCAGCTTTCAATATTGTCAAGAAAAAGAGCTTAACCATATCTGATTGCTTGATCCCAACAGATTAGTCCTTTCTTTTTTCTTTTTTCTTTTCTTTTCCAAAATAATTGTCTCTTAAATTTGAATGAAATGATGATAGCACACCCAACGAATGAGAGATGTTAAAGGAAGAGGGAAAGTTTTTAGTTCAACAAGTGTCACATGCAGAAGCAATTGTTTTAAAAGTTAAAAAAAGGACCCATGTGTCATAGAAATCACCCCACTATGATATTGAATCCTTGATTTTTAGCTTGCACATAACAAGGTTTTGCAATCTATCACATAAATGAAAAATAAAAGCAAGGAACAAAGACAGATATAGAGGTTTGTCATGTATCCTCATTAGGTATACCAATTAAGTAATGAACATCAAAAGCTAAAATGGCTTGTTGTTTGTTAATTTATTCCACCAAAAACTGAGAAATTACCTTATAAATCAGTGAGTTTGTGAGCGTTTTTCTTGCTCAAATTTTACTCTTTCTCTCCATTTCCAAGCGTAGCTAATTCTTTCGCAAAAATAAGTGCCTAGCAAAGAACCAACATCAAAAACTCCCATGAAAATAAAATAAAGTTGAGAGCACACCAAATTACCCTATACAAGTTATTCATGTTCTATTTTATTTAGAATTCAGCAAAAAGATTTGTAGAACATAATATTGTGTTTTTCAATAGGATTTTGATTTGAGTTTGAACAAAACAAATGCATGTCGCTTGAATAAGCATCCAAAGAAGATCTGAAGCTGGTTTTCCAGAATTACAACTAGAGAATGAGATACCGAAACCATTTTTCCAAATCCCGAAACCTAAATTCTCAATCTAAACAAGTCGCAACAAAACATAAATATAACCAAGGAAAGCTTAAAAACACCCCTGAATTTTTATCAACAACTCCATTAAACACCTGATTGCCATCCCAATTTTTAAACTTACAAGCATAATGAAAAAAAAATACACTCTGAATTTTTAAACAAGAGGGAAAGTTTTCAGTTCAACAAGTGTCACATGCAGATGCAATTGTTTTAAAAGTTAAAAAAAGGACCCATGTGTCATAGAAATCACCCCACTATGATATTGAATCCTTGATTTTTAGCTTGCACATAACAAGGTTTTGCAATCTAACACATAAATGCAAAATCAAAGCATGGAACAAAGACAGATATAGAAGTTTGTCATGTATCTTCATTAGTTATACTAATTAAGTAATGAACATCAAAAGCTAAAATGACCTGTTGTTTGTTAATTTATTCCAATAAAAACTGAGAAATTACCTTATAAATCAGTGAGTTTGTGAGCGTTTTTCTTGCTAAAATTTGACTCTTTCTCTCCATTTCCAGGCGTAGCTAATTCTTTCGCAAAAATAAGTGCCTACCGAAGAACCAACATCAAAAACTCCCATGAAAAAAAATAGAGTTGAGAGCACATCAAATCACCCTAAACAAGTTATTCATGTTCTATTTTATTTAAAATTCAGCAAAAAGATTTGTAGAACCTAATATTGTGTTTTTCAATAGGATTTTGATTTCAGTTTGAACAAAACAAATACATGTCACTTGAATCAGCATCCAAAGAAGAAAGCTCCATTGTTAAGTGTTTTCTTTTTCTTTTTTATCAAGAAAGATTCGAGAGAGTGAAAACTTTGAGAACACACTTTACTTGTTTTCTAAATTCTTGTTTTCTTACCTCAGTTTTTTAAAACTTGTTTTTAGAAAATAAGGCCAAACACACTGGATTGTTTTTTAAACTGTTTTTAGAAAAAATTGTGGATATACACATTCTTTGGTATTTGTGTCTAAAAGTGTAAATATAATAAACCACCTTAAACTCAACAAAATCAAATATGATATTTGGGATACTCTCCCACAAGATTGATGTAGAAAATTTGTGAGTATACTTGTTATGATACAAGTAAAAGAAATCCAACACAACAAAGTAATATCTCAAATTGAGGTTATGGGTGCAAAATTACAGAAATTTTAGCTTGGATCATGATACCACGAAAATAAATAAAAAAGAAAAAAAAAGAAGAGAATATTCAGGGTACTTTACCCTTTTCCTTTCTGATCTTTCCTTTACTTTTGTAAGAATAATTGTATTTTTTTTAAGCAAGATAGTAAGCTGTTAAAATAGATGATCTTAGAATTAATATGAAAAGAACAAATAAATCTAAAATTTGTAGCAAACAACTTCACTATCTTACAAAGAACTTCAATTATATATCACTGATTCCTTTCTTGGTATCGTGTATGTATTTTTAGTACTATCAATTTATAGTATTATTGTTGATGTTGGTTTGTGAAGAACAAACATATTTGATATGGAAGAGCCCATTGGGCACATTAAATATCTCCTGATTAATAATATTTTGGGATAAAACTTTAACAGATTAATGTCAACAATATCTTAAACAAGGAAGCAGAAGACAATAATATGATGAAATTGGACATAGGAAATCTCAGGATATGAAATTTAAGAATGCCTTCAACTTACAAACTTAATAGCTCAGTAAATTGTCCTAATTCCTTTGGTAGCTCCCCTGACAGTGCATTTATGCCTAAGCTCCTAGTATTTTCCAAATTAAAAAAGAACAACAAAAGTTAAATAAAGAAGTAACATAACATATTAAATCTTGTTCTTTCAATGCTCAAATTATAGGTTGGCTTACAAGTATTGCATCTTAGTGAGGTTTCCAATTGATGGAGAAAGAGAGCCTGTCAAGAAATTCTGGGCCAAATTCCTACAACAGATCCTGGAGTAAACCAAGTCTATATATGCACTAAGTTAAGTCATTACCACTTTGCAAGTAAATATGCTATGACGAGAATTCTAAATTTCCAATAAAGTCATACAATGTGGAGAGGAAGGATAGAGTCCATAGCACGTCTGGAATTGGACTAGCAACATCCTTTGCATAACTTTCCTGTAAACACATTTTAATTACCAGAATGACAAAAATGAAATACGGATGCATTCCAACTGAGATGCCTTACACGGGGTATCATTTTCATTGGAAAATGCAATTGAGTCTTGGATTGGATAGTGTGTGTGTGTGTGTGTAAACATGTGTGGGAATTAAGGAAAAAGAGTGATTTAAATGCAATTGACTCCTAAACTCCCAAAGCCAACCAACTATTTTGTTGGAGTTGATCTTATCTAACAAGGTATTAAGTAAGTACTAATACATATTACTATCACTATCACTTGTCATATTTTGACAATTATCTTCAATTAATTTAGAAGAAGATTGGGTGATACCCAGTGGACGAACAGAAGTGGGGCTGAGGTGGGCACTGGTTTTATTCCAAGCTACTGCAAAAAGGTACAATTTCACTTGTCCTTGACCGTACCGATAGGACCATTGATAAAATGGATGGAAAAATCAGTGGTGTGGTGTGGCTGTGGTGAAGGTGTTTCTTTCATAATAAAAGAAAAAGGAATAGCTTGGTGTGTGCAGATGTATAGAAAAAGAAATTGGGTGTGTGCACCTGGTGAAAGCTAATGTAGCTCAGGTAACCTCGTGATGAACTGGTCGGCGACTAAGTGAGGAAAGGAGGTGGGAAACGACGCCGTGTGGTGGATGAGACTGATAAACTGAGCCGAGATCAAGAACAAGGTGGAGGGAGTGAGGCCTTAGATTGAAAAAACCCCAGCAATCTGCAAAATCGAAAATTAATTTTGAAAACCACAGATTTATAGACTCTATGAGATTCAAGCTGATAAATTTAACATCTACAACTAAATATACTTACCTGGCTTGCCAAGACCAAAGAGAAGACCGAATCCGAGAAACCGAACGACTGGAAACAGATTGACAGAGAGATAGAGAAAGACGAGAGAGAGAGAGAGAGAGAGAGAGAGAGAGAGAGGAGATTTGAGGGATGGAGGAGACCGAAGCATGGATTGAGTTCAGAGACCATACGTAGCCGAAGAAGAAAATGGGTCACTGTTCTTTGTGTCCAAAATGTTGAAGGAAGTCTAAAAAAAAAAATTCTATGTGGTGGGCTCACTAAAAAAATTACCGCCCTTTTTTCATTAATTTTCCACATATAATACTTTTTTATTATTATTATATTCAAGCGTTATGGAAAGGGGTATTTGGTGTAGTGTTGACATATGATATATGCTTGTTTGCATTATCTTATTGAGAAAACAATTGACTTATTATTCAAGGATGGCATTAGCACATGGAGTGCTGGTGAGCGCCAGGTACGCCTATACAAAGGATACGGCTAAGGGACTCGGGGTGACTTATTAGTCCCATATCCTATCATTGACTTATTTGTCAAGGATGGCATTACCATGGTGAGTGCTGGTTGTAAAACATTGACTTATTAGTCAAGGATGACATTAGCATGGGGAGTGCTGGTTATAAAGCATTGACTTATTAGTTAAGGATGACATTAGCATGTTGAGTGTTGGTCGTAAGGCATTGACTTATTAGTCAAGCATGGCAATAGCACGGACCACTGGTCCATAGCCTAACCATGAGTGCATCATACGCTTGACCGATCTATTGGTCAGAGAAAACTTAGCCCTAAGTACGCTAGATCAGCTCCAAAGCTGGTTATATAAAGGACAGGGCAAAGTACCCCAGGTTGACTCTATGGTCATCTAATTAGGGCTACAATCCCCAGAATGATTCCATAATCATTTATTTGTACCTGTACGCATGCATGAGTAGGGTTATTACTGCTAGGCATGCTTATTTTGATTTGGTAACATGTTATTTACTGCTTATGAGAATGTTTAAGTTTTCATGCTTAACCTTGGCTCACAGGTGTTATGTGGTGCATGTAAAGGGAAAAGAAAGCTGGACCATCCTTGAGTTGGAGAGCTTAGGTGACTATGTGTACATATGCATCTATTTGACCACCAGGACCGAGGTTTTAAAGAGGAACTAGGGTCAAATCCTTTTTTGCCACTTAGGTCGGCAGGTTGTAGCTCTTTTATTGTAATTAACCTATTAAATGTATTTTGGGATCCCATGTGTACAGTAAACTTTTAGGAGGGACGTTTGTATCTTTGACCGAAAATTTTAATCGTAAACCGTTAATAACATTTAGTTACACGATTATGGCCAAATGACTCGTTTAGCGAGTTTAGCACTATTTAAAATACGTAGTGTAACGGTCCTTGGGTAGTAGGGCATTGCAATTTGTCTCCTCTTTCTTGCTTTGGGCAACTCCCCATTTGGTGACTAGAGCACCTGATTAGGCATTTAGGTCATTATATACATGACATCCTTGTGATTTTTATTTTTCTCCACCAGGGATGCTCGTAGAAATCATAATGGTGCTCTCGCCACCTTTTTTCACATTTGTAATTAAGGAGTTATAACAATCTTGAGCTTCCCTTTCGTTCCTAAACACGCATCCTACTCCTGAATCAATCGGGAACTTCATGATGAGATGCCATATGGATGTGACTGCTTGGATCTCTACCTGTATCAGTCTCCCGAACACTGCATTATAAGCAAAGGGACAGTCAACCACAATAAATGTTGCCAATATTGTCATGTTCACAGGTGCTATTCATGTAGTGACTAAGAGTTTGGTCAACCCTGATGGTCTAAGCCCTTCTCATGTGAAATAATAAATTGTCTGGTTGTTGGTATTAAATAGAATAATATCAAAATACGCATGAAAGGTAGGGGAGGGGAAATTTTAAAAAATCATTATTTCATAGTTCATTTATGTAACATCTCATGTTTTGAATACCCGTTAGTAGCCGGTTGGAGCCGGTTAAGAACTATGTGAAATATTATTTTGATGAATGATATTATATGAATTTGCGATGATTAGTGAATTTTATTGCCACTATAATGATCCGGTAAAGGATCTAGCTTTATGCAAAGAAAGATTGGTCTCGGACCAAGGAATAAACCCTAATGGGAGAAGAATCTCAGATTAAATAAAATAGGAAAAACAATGGCATAAAAATATTAATTTTTTTCTGACAATTGGGACTTTATAGTCGAGCCAATAAGTTTATGAAAAACTTATTGAGGTTTAAATTCCAATCAACCGGGCTTAGGAATGAGAATTTCTTGCTTGGGCCTCTAAGGGCATTTTGGTCAATTTGATAAAATTACCGAAATTATGTGATATGTGAGAAATCTTATTTTTTGGGTGAAATTTAATTTAATGAATTAAGCTTAGAGATATTAAAAAACTATAGGGTAAAATTGAGGTAATTTTATATAAGTAAAATTAGCAAAGGGCCCTTGAGTGTCTATGGAGAGAGGTAAAAAGGTGCACGGGCATAAAGGTATTTTCCAAGGGAGGAGAGAGAGAAGGGGGCGGCAAGGCTCTGTCTAGGGCTCTCTAGAGCCTAGGACACCTACCATATGAAGAGTAAGAGCCTTACCCACTCACTAGCTTAACCCTAATCATTTCACTCTTACACATTTAATCATTTTTATTTAAATTTCCTTTTCTCTCAAGAAAACAAAAACATCCTCTTCTATTTCCTCTCCCCCAAAACCAAACCCTAGTCCCTACTCTCCATTGCTGCCAGTTTTCTCTCCATGAGCCAAGAACACTCATTTCCCCATTGAAGGAGGGAGAATCTCAAGAGCACACTAAGGAAGAGTAAGTTTCGAACCCTACTCTATTTTTTCTCCTCTCTTCCTCTTTAAACTGGAAACCCTAAGGGTTTATGTTGCATGCATGTGATCTAATATCCATGCATGGCTTTGATCTTGTGTTCTAGGCTTCAAGAGAGGCTTGTACTGGTAGTACCTCAAGGATTTAGCACTTTGGTGATCTAGTGAAGGCAAGGTAAGAAATCATGGCAGTTGCAAGTTTTCTTCCTCGTCTTAGTTTTCTACCCTAATACTTTTCTTAAAAATCTGCATGTGGAACTTGGGGCTCAGTTTTGAGAGTTTAGACCACTAAGGGAATGTGTTGAAGAGCTAAGGAACACATCTCCAAGCTAGGGCTTCGAAAGGTAGAATCTATGGTTGAGTTCTTTATGTTTCGTGGTGATTCTTGTAGATTTGGTTGTATCGGGTATTTCAATGGTTTTTAGCTTATTTTATGCTTCAGATTGTGATTTGTGTGTGGAATGATGATTTTCATGCATGCATGTGGCTATGGTTATGCTAGAAATGCGTATTTTTGCTAGGATGTGTAAAAATGAATGTTGCCAAAATTTCGCAATCTAACTTCCAACAAGTCAGATCGCACTCCACTGCCTCTTTCTGTGAAAAATATTTGTATAGTTGCATATTTCTTTGTGATTACTTTGTTATAGGATTTGTAAAATCATGAAAATTTATTTTTAAACCCATGTTATGAATGTTTTGGCATTTTGATGTAAATGTAGAAAATTTCTGGGCAGCATGAACTGCCCAGATTGTTTTGACTTTTGAATGGGTTTTCCAAATATAAAAGCTATGAAATTTGGTAGGATTTTAGTTTAAACATGTATAAGGGTCACTGTAAAATTTTAGAGGAAAATGTGTTAAGGTATAAGATAAATGATTTTTCAAAGTTTTCCCTAGAATCTGGGAACAAAACTTCTCGACAGCAAGCACTGTCCAGATTTCTTTAAACATTTTGATGGGTTCTATTTCACCAAAATTATGAAATTATGAAGGAAGCTAATGTAGATATGTTTAAAGATCCCTGTAAAAATTTCAAAAATAACTGGGCTACGGTGTAAGAGAAGTAAATTTTCAAAATTACCTTAAAATCTGGGAAAAACTTCTGGGCAGCAAGCACTACCCAAATAGCTTTAAAAATTTGAATGGGTTTTGCCATCCCAAAAATTATGAAATTTTCAAGAGAATTATTTAAGATGTGTATAAATGTTCCGGTAAAATTTAATAGAAAAATGTGTCATGGTCTAATTGAAATGACTTTTCTAAGTCTGCCCTAGGTTATGGATAAAAATTGTAAGAATAGGAGTTGGGTTTTGTAGAATCTTTAAGAGAATAGGATAACATTGTCATATATTATTTGTAACCGGGTTTAGGCCCAGATCCCTTGTTGTTAATCTATTGATTAGTTATGATATGTGTTATATATCTTTAAGGTTCTGGGATTTTCTGAGTACAGGTTATCATGATATGTGTAACATTGTTTTTTAGGTACAATCAAAGTATTTGATTCTGATTTGGCTATTGTTTGAGAAATATATGATAGGGTTGGAAATTATCCAATACCCTAATGACTGGTAGTGATGACTATCTTAGGTCACCCTTTTAATAGGTTTAATATATTTGTGTGCAAGGCTATTCTTACTAAGCATTTTTTCTTACCTAGTTGTTTCATGTTGTAGGTAAGTGCAAAAGCAAAGTGGAGCAGTGAGCACCAGAGTCTGCTAGCGGATATGTACATGTGGCCCGACCTGGGGAGGATTTTGATGGATCCCCATTTTGAAAAGAAAAAGATGGAAGTTTGTTATTTCTTTTGGGCTAACTATTTTGTTATACCTATGTGGAAGAGAAGTTGTACTTTTGTTTGCTAAACTAAAAGTGTACACACACGATCACATTAAAAAAAATTATATGGCTTTTTCATACAATGAACTAAAGTAAAAAAAAAATTATTTTCTGCATTTTTTGGTCTTGTATGTTTTGAGGGTCGTTACAATTTATAACTCTATGAATGTAATTAATTAAAAAAACCATACAGTTAAAAAATAACATATTTTTTCAATTAAAGTGATCTAAATAATTACCATTACATTCATCGAACATTACTAAAACACATTTTAGATGCAATTGATTTCACCAAAACAATTCTTATAAACACATAGGATAATCCTAGATAATCATGTTTCTAACACTGTGTGAGATTTCATGTATGGCACGTAATAGACTAATGCATGATCATGTTATCAATTAAACATCAATTAACATTTATTTAAATAAGTACAATAAATAAATAAACAATAAATGATGAACTGAGTATTATTGGGTATTTCTAAATTTACAAAGTGGGCTTCAATTGTTTACAAGACTCTAAAATGCTTCTCCGTCTCTTAGCCCATCTTCATAATCTTTAGGAATCTTTAGGCCAAATAATTAATTAGAAACTAATTTCCTAATTTATTTATTTATTAAAATTAGTTTGTAATTAAATGACACTTTTTATTATATTTTTAATTCAATTGAATTTGAATATTTAAAAGAATCAAATTCAAATAATTATTTACACTTAAGATAAGATCTTAACAAACTAAAAATTCTTTTATTTTTCTAACAAAAATAAAACAAGATAATTAATTTTTCAAATTTAAATAATTAATAAATTAAAAGATATTTAGCACAAAATTAGGGTTTTGTTGGGCACCCAGTGCATGGGAGGCAAGCCCTTGGTGGCTCTGCATGCATGCGCGCAAGGCAGGGATGGGCGTTGGGGCTCGGCTAGCTGGGTAGGGTAGCCATGTGTGCAAGCGCATGGAACACATAGGGAGGATGAGTGCACAATTCATGGGGCGCGGGAAGCTGCTGGCACGTAGAGGTACGAAAGGCCATGGGGTCGTGCGGCTGGTGCCAGAGGCTCAGGTTGTGTACCTCCTTGGTGCATGGCTCGGGTCCCACCTCTTTTTCTTCTCATCTTTGTGACCATAATTTTTTAATAAAATTTCAAAAAATAAAATTACAAAAAATTCATATGCCCCATATGGCTTACACAAGATCTAAGAAAAATAATTCATAACCCAATAATACCATATAATTAACGATCCATCATTCAACCATGGATTCAAAAAATATAACAATCCATTCAATATACATATCAACATACATATAAAAATGAAAGAAACTTACACAACATTTAATGTATACATATATGTAGACTGTTTTGGTACCAATTGCTTGTATTAAATAGAATAATATCAAAATACGCAGCAGAATGTAGGGGAAGGGGATTTTAAAAATTCCTTAATACCAGTAAAGATCAGTACATATACATATACATTAAATTAACAAATACAAAGAAATAGAGATTACTTCTTGGAGCCTATCAAGATTTCTCGAGTCTTTTCGTAAAATAAACGATCTTCCTATCCAAGAGAAAGCTCACACCTATCCTTCCAAGTCATTCCTCTAATACACAAGGACGTGCGTGGGTATGTAGGATTCCCTGGTTGATTTTTAGGCTCTCTAGATATTCTCAACACATGAGATCTAGAGATTTTTGAGAAAAAAGAAGGCTTATGGAAACTTCTAGAATTTTTTAGGCTTAGAGAAAATATTCTATCATTTCTTTTTGCTAGAGTCTGATAACCACAAATAACTTGAAAAACATTACTTCTTTTCAGGTTTATAAAGATAATTAAAACTATTTTATTGTTCTTTAATTTAATAAATTAAAATTGATAAGTTATAACCTAATTTAAATAAAATTTTAAAAAATAATTAAATAAACAAATTAATTTGAAATTCAAATTTCAAATCCCAGGGATGATGTGGCACATGAGTGGTGCCACTATATGGTGTCCCTTAGTTTCTCATTTGTTTGTTTAATTAATTTTAAGACAACATATTTATTCCCAAAATAAATATCAGTTTATTCAAAATTAACATTATCTTAAGAACTATCAGTTTAAATAATTATTTGATAATAAGAGAATAATTAACTCTCCCAAATATTAATCAAAACACCAATTTATATTTCTTTTAACTAATATAAAGTTTTTGAAATAAAAACTAATTAGTTAATTAATTAATTCACAATTATTCAATTTCACATAATTATCTATTTGCCGTTGAAAATTAATTCATTTGCAATTTAGTCATTTTTTCTATTAATCTTTCTTGTGACATCCTTACCCTTGACAGTGTAGGACAGAGGTGACCTGGGGACAATGGACCTGCAATACGAAGCTCCAATAAATCAGATTATTAATTAAACTCTTTGATTCAATAATCTTACTCATTAATTCAATTATTGCTCCACTTTAACTATGGAATTGCACTCTAAATGATTATCGACTTATATTTACATAGGTTTCTCTTGTAGTCCATTGATGTAATCAATAAGTATAGTTATGTCCTCCATTTATTGGTTCGCTAATTAAAGTTGCTCAAAATTATTGTATTACCCTTTTAATTACCTCTTGTTCCTTAAGTGCCATTAATTCACCAGTGAATAATTAATCTATAACAACCCTTAAGGGAACCAATGTTCGATGCGTTTGGAAAGTATGGATTCCATTATTGTAAAATCATGTTCCCACCCATTCATGATATTGAATCTCCAAAACAAAAGTCACCAGCCTCATTATATCAAGAGACCTTAATGAATGAATCAAAAGATCCAATAAACATAGACATGTGTTCATGATTACTTAGGATTTAGACTGGTCTACAAATGATCTTCTTTTAAGATATGAATTAAATCTTTATGGCAAATGGTAAGTTTATAAAGATACTTAACTCACATCAGTCCTGTCATATATAATTCGTATTATATACACCACCTTTACCAAGATGTCTATCCACATCAATAACTCTAATCTAAACTACTTGAGTCCCATATGCTTAGTAAACCATACTAGCAATCATTCATTAAAGATTTCGTACTTTAATATGTTGCTGACTATTTTATTCATTATATGTGATCTCAATTCTCTCCTACACATAAAAGATCATATTTTCATAAATAAATATAGAATTGTCTAATCTTTATACAATTTATTCAAACAATAATTATAACATTCAAATATAATAAAAATGTACTTTTTATTTAAATCAATAAAATGTCTTTTTACATGCTTTTAAGGCATAAACCCTAACACTAGTTGCATGGTTCCAACTCCCAGTATTGACCAACACTCGTTTCACCATCATGTTGGCTATTTGAATGTATATGACCAGTGAATCTGAATGCAAGAACCTTACATGATGTGCGTCTTGCTTGGAGAAAGTTATTAAATCTTCTTCTACCTAAGGTTTCTTGGGAGTTTTCTCCTCGACTGTTAGCATTTCAGTTTCTTACTAGTGACGAAATGTTTTGGCATATCTTTCTTGCGCTTTGCCACTGTCACCTACAAAGTGTGGTCCTCCACAAATTGTAAGCAAGGTGCTCGCTAGCGAGCTTGTAATGGTGGTGAACATTGATGTCCCCGCGTTTGTTCGTTACCTCACTAGCTACTTGTTGGGAATCAACCCCTAGTCGGACGTATCGCCTCAGGTGTCCCTGTCGTATTAGGAACTCAATCTCATCCTTCAACTGGTTACACTCATTAGTATCATGACCATAATCATTGTGGAAACGACAAAATGTGTTTGTATATCTTCTTGATATATCATTCTGGATAGGAGCTGGTCACTTGTGTGGAACAGTGGTATGAGTAGCCCGATATACGTCTGCTTGGATTTTGCCTAATGCTACGTAGTTGATGAATCTCAGCTCATAATTGGTCAGTTTTGAACATTTGCTATTAGTAGTAGCAGATTCATTGCTCACTCATTTTCCTCCATTCTTGCCATCATTTTTCCCACCATTGTTAGGCTTGTTTAAGGTATTACAATCTTTGGTCTGATTTCCTTTCATATATGCTGCTACCTCTTTTTCCTTTTCTACATTGGCTATGGAATCTTCTAGCTTAATATGCTTCTCTACCCGATCTAGGAACTCTTTGGAGTTCAGACTCCTTCCTTTCATAGACTACTCCAAAAAGAAGATTGCTCACTCCGGCAATACTGGACATCATCTTTCCTTCATCACCAACAAATTTGGCTCGAGCAGCTGCTCTCATAAACCTTTGAATGTACTATTTCAAGGGCTTGTCATCCCCTTGTCTTATATCGACCAGCTGATTTTCCTCTGTTGGGTGTACACGAGTAGCATAGAATTTCCCGTAGAATTCCTTCACAAACATTTCCCATGAGGTGATCGTGGCAGGCTAGAATTTAAAGTACCATTGTTGTGCAGCTTGAGACAGAGTTGCGGGGAATATCCTGCATCGAGCATCATCAAATACTTTTTTTATGTCCATCTGAATCTCAAACTTGTTCAAGTGAGACACGTGATCTTCTTTTTTAGTGTACCTGGACAGGACATGCATCTTGAACTTGCTCGGAACTTCTGTTGCTGATATTGAGTACCTTTCCTCCAATCATACTCTAAATTAGAAGTATTGTTCCTTGTTAGTTACTGAACAACTTGGTTTAATGTGTCTATTTGAGCCTATATTGATGTTGGAATTAATGGAGCAAGGGCGGTTGCAGGGATATGTTCATCGTGTCTTTCTCTTCGATTATTTAGTACATTTTACAGATCCTCATCTCTCCCCCTCTAGTCCTCTCTTCCTAGCTTATTGAAAACATTTCCACTTGAAGGTCGCCCCCAACATTTTGTTTCTTTATTCGATTATTCATGGTGGGGGCACTTTCTTTCCTTTCCTTTGTTCGTCCTGACATCCAACTTCTCTTTTTGACCTCGATAATATTCCAAGAATACTTCATTGTGGTCATGCCCATTTCTATATCGAGACCGGCATGTTCACGACCAGCTATAACTGTTGACTCCTTCTTTGTGACAAAGACCATCTCAGTAAACGGGTAGTGGCCTTAGTAGCCTATGATGGTCACTAGGTCCTAATGCAATCCTATGCCTTGGGGGTCCTTTGATTGCAAAGCCCATATTAGGCTGCCTTCTGTTCCATAGTGAGAAATTTTCTGGTTCCCTTCAAGGAAGAACTTGCTCATCAGTGACCAGGGGTCTTGGGCTTCAAGGATTTTGTTCGTCCCAGTTTTGTTTTTGTGGATGCTCGCTCTGTTGACCAGACCTTTGAGGTTGACGCTGCTCATGGTATTTACCATATTTTGTGGCTGGTCCTCTTCTTGCGTTGCCCAAGGTTGTTGTTGACGTTGTGAATTTTAAGGTGGCAATGGATTATGAGGTTACTCAGAATGTTAGGGGTCATGTGCAGGTCGATGTCCTTGAGAAAGTTTGTAATGACCCAACTACTCTAGACTTTGGACCATTAATGAAAACTACACATAGACCCTAATCCTTAACAGAACTTACAAGTGAAAAGATCATAACTTTATTAAAACTTATAAAAACAAATGTTAAACTTACATAAAATCTCAAGTAGGATATGGGATCCCATTGTTTTAAAATCAAAACATAACATAATGGTAATTAAAAAGAGATTACATAAATAAGTGCGGAAAAATACACATAAAACCATAAGTAAAGACTTCATCCTCGAATCGAAACTCTCGGCTCTTTGAATCCATTCCGCCTCAATACACATTCCCTAAGATTCCAAGAACCTTTCCCGCCACTAAGCTATTTTCTTACACATATAAACATAAAAGGAGTGAGCCTAATGCCCAGCAAGGAAAATCTAACACATAGACCATATACATAAATTTCATTAAGAAACATAAAACATATCATAACACTTATGTCACATACATACTATAATGGCCATTATTACTTGGGGTCCCATAAACTAAACAAGTCATATGCCCATTAGAATAGTGGGGCTTGCTAGCTAAGCAAGTCATATGCCCATAATCTATTTGGGGCTTGTTAGTTGTATAGGTCATATGCCCAAGTCTACAAACATACTTAACATAGCATATTACATAACATAAAATCATAAGATAACATATAAAATCATATAACACATAAATCCTATCCTATTTTCCTTACAAAAATTACCAGGATATGAGAACAGGTTTGGGACCTTGAAACACTCCTAAAAACCATTTATAATAGGGTGAGTATATTGAAGAAAAGGGATGAAAGTGAAGAAAGAGCTACACCATCACGAATATACTTACCAAAAACCTTATACTCAAGAACATAGATTTCCTATCTAAGAATAAAGAATGAAGTTAGGGGCTGAGTAGAAAACTATAAGAATTTCAAGGAAAACAATACAGAAATGGACTAGAGTGTGGAATACCTTGAATGCATCTATAGTCAATCTAAACCTTGAATCGAAATGCTATAAAACCTTACTTTCCAAGTGTTTGGTAAGCTTATAGTGATCAAGCTTATGATCCCCAACCCAAGTGTTTACATGCAATCGTGCAACGTTTCGTGTTTTTCGTATCTTCGTGCTGCGATATATCGCCCCCTATAGCTTCGATATATCGGCATACGTTGAATATTTAAACACGAAATTACACATTTTTAGCTTAATTTGAATTGAGTAAACAGCCTTGACTAAGCCCTCTTACATTTTCAAAGCTGCTGACTGACCCTAGGATATTCAAATTTTAACATTAATAAATTTATTCCTCAAAATACTTAATCATTATTAAACATACACATGACATGTGCTATTATCTTATTGGGTCTTATCTAAACCTTATAATATAATAAATATTACCCTCAATATCAGTCATATTAATCAAACCTTAGGTTAAAATTAATATTCTTAAACTATAGGTTAAACTTAGAAAATCTACAAGTGTTACTATGAGTGTCCAAATAAATCCCGGTTTGAACCAAAAATCCACAGTCAGAAAAAACCACCATTTTCAATCTCTAAACCTCACCTAAAACCATCCTAAAGCCCCCAACTCAAAACCAATTAATAATAACAACATTATAATGATTTAGACAACACAACCCAACCAAAAATCCAGCCTAAGACTCACCAAAATCCCAATTCCAACTTCTGAAATTTCAAACCCACAAACTCAAAACCAGCCATGAAAACTCTCAAATTCAACCATCAAACTTCAAATTAATCCTTACCTCAGCTGTAGAATCGTTCTAGCATCCAACCAGCTTCAAGCCCTTCAACTCCTCAGGTTCATATCCCTTTATTCCATCCAAAACTCAAACTTAAAAACTATCTCATTAAAACCCATAAATTCACATCAGAAAACCTTAAAACTTACCTCAATTGACTGGCTTAATTCTGCTAGTTCTTCAAGCTTCACCAAAGTCCCTAGCCCCAAGCTCCATCCTGAGCTTGCTCTAGAATTCCAGCTCCAAAACCCACAAGAAATGGTGAAGAGATGCCCCAGCCGAATGAGAGAGAGTGAGATAACTCTAAGTGTTCTGTTTTCCCTTCTTTCCTTCTTCTTTTCTTTTCCTTAAGTTTCTAAGTTTATCTACAACCTCCACTAACATCAAAAAGCAGAACATAGCCTAACCTTAAGTAAGCCAAATGACCACCTTGCCCTCCCAATAATAACTAAACCTTTAAACATTCTAAGGGCATTTTAGTCATTGCTCCCGATTCCCACTAATTCCTCAAGTGTCTTAAATATTTACCACTTAATTCCCGATACCTAACTAATCTCCAAATATATTCCTCGATGTTAAAAATAGACTCCAATATGCTCACTGAATTCTCGTTTATACCCCTAGGCTCACCCCGAGCCGGGTATAAATCCCCGCCATGACTTTTTCGCTAATTTGCTCACTAGGATCGTCTCAAGTCGCAGATCACAGATATATCCACATAATAATGTGGTCTCAACTTTAGCTTACCAATATATACACAAGTATGCAATTACGCTCTCAATGAGCCAAATTACCATATTACCCTCACAACAGAGTATATAGCCCCATGCATGCCTTTATCATCATATAATAATATGACCCACATAATCATGCATATAATCATATAATAGCACAATAAATCAATTATTGCCCTCCCGGCCTCCTAATCAAGGTCCTAAACCTTATTAGGGAATTTGGGTCGTTACATAAGATTTCGCAGTCGTAATCCTTTACTAATTCTAACCACCTGCACTGCCTCATATTGAGCTCCTTCTGAGTAAAGAAGTACTTTAAACTCTTGTGTTCTGTATAAATCTCGCACCGTTCTCCGTAAAGATAATGGCGCCAGATTTTTAACGCAAAGACCACCGCTACCAACTCCATATCTTGAGTTGGATAGCGCTGCTCGTACTCCTTCAACTGCCATGAGGCGTAGGCTATCACCTTGTCATTTTGCATCAGCACGTAACCCAATCCTTGCTTTGATGCATCGCAGTAGACTACGAACTTATCGTTGGGTGTTGGTACACTGAGTACTGGTGCTGAGCAAAGCTTATCCTTAAGCAACTGGAAGATTTCTTCACACTTATCATTCCAGTTAAATCTTTGTTGTTTCCGGGTCAGGTTGGTGAGCGGAGTGGCTGTCTTAGAAAATCCCTCTACAAACTTCCTATAATAACCTGCTAACCCTAGAAGCTTCTTACTTCAGATGCGTTCTTTGGTCTGGACCAATCCTTCACGGCCTCTACCTTTGATGGGTCTACTGCAACTCCGTCTTTTGATATAATGTGCCCGAGGAACGCCACTTGCAAAAGCCAAAACTCACATTTCTTGAACTTTGCGTTGAGTTAATGCTCCTTCAATCGCGTCAAAATCAACCTCAAATGTTCCTCGTGCTCTACTTCATCCTTGGAGTATACTAAGATCTCGTCGATGAACACAACGACGAATTTATCTAAGTAATCCTTGAAGACCTTATTCATTAAGTCCATAAATGCAGGTGGTGCATTAGTAAGACCAAAGGACATAACCAAGAACTCGTAATGTCCATAACGAGTCCTAAAGGCTGTCTTAGGAATATCTTCTCCCTTTACTTTGAGCTGATGATACCCGGACCGTAAATCGATCCTTGAAAATACAGTCGCGCCTCGGAGTTGATCAAACAAGTCGTCGATCCGAGGTAGCGGGTACTTGTTCTTAATCGTTACCTTGTTCAGCTCGCGATAGTCTATACACATCCACATACTTCTGTCCTTCTTCTTCACGAATAGTACCGGAGCTCCCCATGGTGAATGGCTTGGCCTAATAAAACCCAAGTCTAGGAGTTCTTGTAGCTGCTTCTTTAACTCCTTGAGTTCCGTAGGTGCCATTCGGTATGGTGCCTTACAGATAGGCACGGTGCCTGGTTCTAATTCTATCGTGAAGTCTATTTCCCGAGTTGGCGGCAATCCTGGCAAGTCATCGGAAAATACCACTGGAAATTCTCGTATAACACGGACATCTCCAACCTTAAGTGGTGTCTCCCTTTCAACATTTGTGATGCTGGCTAAGAACGCTTGACATCCTTTCTCCATCATTCTCTGAGCTTTGAGAGATGATACTAACGGGGTGCGTAATCCTGAAGCTTGTCCCATGAAGCATAGTCTCTGTCCGTCAGGAGTCTCGAACATCACCTTCTTGCATTTGCAGTCGATGGTTGCGCCATGCCATGCTAGCCAATCCATGCCTAGTATTACGTCGAAGTCCTTGATCACTAGTTTAATCAGGTCTCCTTCTAGTTCTATGTCCTCAATCTTGATCGGTATGCCTCATACTATCTGTGATGATAGAACTACTTTGCCTGAAGGCAACTCGGTTACAAACCTAGTTCTAAATCTTTCACAAGGTTTGTCTAGTTTTTCTATCATTCCTAACGAGATATACGAATGAGTGGCTCCCGAATCAAATAATACAGAACATAAATTATTGAGGATAGAAACCTGACCTATGACCAACTTATTGCTAGCATCAACCTCTCCTTGGGTCATGGCAAAAACCCTAGCAGGAACCATCTTATCGTCTTTCTTTCCTTCTGGCTTCCGCTAAGGACAATCTCTTTTCCGATGTCCTTCCTGACCACAGTTAAAACATTCCTTGGTGTTTGCGCGACATTCTCCAGGATGCTTCTTCTAACACTTAGCACATGGTGGGTATTCCACGTAGCCCGGCCTATTTCCCCCATTATTTGTTCGTGCCCTTTTATCGTTGTCAGATTGCTTGTTGTCAGGATGCCTTCTCTTCTGACCGTTACTGTTGTTGCCTGACTGATTGTTGTTATTATAGTTGTTGTTCTGACTGGTCTGAGGTTGATTCTGCTGTCTAGTTTCAGGCTTACTGGCTTCCTCTTTACTTACATTGGCCTGCAACCTTTCTACTTCTATTGTCGTTTCAAGAACGTCGGCATACGTAGTATTCCCCGGATTTGCTAACTTAACCCCCATCTCGATTTTCGGTCGAAGTCCTCTAACAAACTTGTTTACCCTCAGAAAATCGGTTGGAACCATCTCAGATGCGAACTTAGCGAAGCGATCGAATTGACGAGCATACTCTACCACTGATAAAGTACCCTGCTTCAAGTTGGTGAACTCCTCAACTCTCGTAGCGAGTACAGCCGAATTGTAGTACTTCTTGTGGAAGAGCTCCACAAATCGAGTCCATGTCATGGTGGCCACTTCATGCGATTGCTGGACCAAATCCCACCATATCCTGGCATCCTTCTTGAGCAATGACGAGACACAGGATATGCAGTCCGCATTGCTGAGATTCATGTGTGTCAGAATCGGCTCCACATTCCTTAGCCACTCTTCTGCCTCAAAGGGGTCTGTAGTCCCTTCAAAGTTTGGAGCATGCTGTTTGCGGAACCTTTCATACACTAGCTCCATATTTTGTACTGGATATGGTGCGTAGTTCTCCACTGGCCATCCCCCATATGGACCAACTTGTTGGGGTGCTAGGGCCATTTGCTGTGGCTGCGGCTGCGGCGGAGGCTGAGTTTGAGGCTGAGCCTGTTGTCATTGATGCTGCAAAAGTTCCTCAACTTGTTGTCTCAATCTGGCAATCTCCGCAGTGTTGTCAGCTGGCGGTGCCGGCGCGTTGCGGCTAGTAGTAGTACGCACTCCCCTTCTGCGAACTGGAGGAGCTTCATTGTTCGCTGGAACAGTGTTGGAGGTGTTTCCGTTGGTGTGTGCAGATCTTCGGAGCGACATCTTAGCAGAGTTCTAACAGTTGAAAGAAACATGTTAGAACTTTACCTAATAGGCTCTAAGGAAAAAACTTATTCTAAAACAAACATATCTCGGACCTATTTATTATGACTTCTTATGAAAAATTAAATAGGTCTTTATTTATTATTTAGAGTGGGTCTCTATACTTAGAAAAACAAGTCATCTTTATTTTCTAAGTCTGTTTCTAATCATCCTATATGACTTAATTCTCAGGCTCGAAACTCACCTTTGTTCCAAAGTTAACCATATTGAGGGAGGGATGGGATCAGTAAAATCGTTCCCAGTACTATGGCCCCCTAACTCTCAATAAGGAAACTTGGTTCATTGATTTGTATCCACCCTCACCGAACTTAGTCATTATTCATTTTATTTATTATTTATTATGATTGCGAAAATAAAATCAAACTCATACATGATAATGAAATAACATGATATTCATTTGGAAAAAAAAGAATTTTTTCACTTATTACAACCATAAAATAAAGAAATAAATAAAACAAACAATGAAAACTACTATTCTAAAAATCAGGATCTTCTACATCCGACCCTTCATCTAACATATCATCATCTAGCTCTTCATAATCCTCATTGTCATGTGCATCAAAATGTCCTCTAGGAAGGTTTGTGAAAATCCTATGTTTTTGCTCATTGGTAAACTGAAATTAGGATTTTGAAGTGAACCTAATTAGGAGGAAGTAATATCGCATTGCTGCTAGTAGTTCATCCTCATCATCCATTGTTTCCCATATTTCCTCTAAGGCTACTATTACAGGATGAAAATCTTTAAACAGTCTAATTACTAATACATATTGTTCCGTTGCTCTCATCATGATTTGCTTAGATTCTTGAAGATGACCTATCTCTCGGTGGAACAAAAGCAATCTCCGAGTGATTCTCTCTAGTGTTCCTATGGTGTTTCTTGGTTCTCTTATTCTCTTTAAAGCCTTAATGGCTCGGATATCCTTATAAGTTAATGCTCCGTTCATACTTAACTGAAAACATAAATAGTAAAAATTGTTAGCTATACACATAAGAAAAATAACTATAACTTAAATACTTACTTGGCGGTCACATTCGGAGCTTTGAGTGTGTGTATCGAGGAGAACTTCATGCGAAGGAACCGTTTCTCTGATACCAACTGTAATGACCCAACTACTCTAGACTTTGGACCATTAATGAAAACTACACATAGACCCTAATCCTTAACAGAACATACAAGTGAAAAGATCATAACTTTATTAAAAGTTATAAAAACAAATGTTAAACTTACATAAAATCTCAAGTAGGATATGGGATCCCATTGTTTTAAAATCAAAACATAACATAATGGTAATTAAAAAGAGATTACATTCATAAGTGCGGAAAAATACACATAAAACCATAAGTAAAGACTTCATCCTCGAATCGAAACTCTCGGCTCTTTGAATCCATTCTGCCTCAATACACATTCCCCAAGCTTCCAAGAACCTTTCCCGCCACTAAGCTATTTTCCTGCACATATAAACATAAAAGGAGTGAGCCTAATGCCCAGCAAGGAAAATCTAACACATAGACCATATACATAAATTTCATAAAGAAACATAAAACATATCATAACACTTATGTCACATACATACTATAATGGCCATTATTACTTGGGGTCCCATAAACTAAACAAGTCATATGCCCATTAGATTAGTGAGGCATGCTAGCTAAGCAAGTCATATGCCCATAATCTATTTGGGGCTTGTTAGTTGTATAGGTCATATGCCCAAGTCTACAAACATACTTAACATAGCATATTACATAACATAAAATCATAAGATAACATATAAAATCATATAACACATAAATCCTATCCTATTTTCCTTACCAAAATTACCGCGATATGAGAACAGGTTTGGGACCTGGGAACACTCCTAAAAACCATTTATAACATGGTGAGTATATTGAAGAAAAGGGATGAAAGTGAAGAAAGAGCTACACCATCAAGAATATACTTACCAAAAACCTTATGCTCAAGAACTTAGATTTCCTATCGAAGAATAAAGAATGAAGTTAGGGGCTGAGTAGAAAACTATAAGAATTTCAAGGAAAACAATACAGAAATGGACTAGAGTGTGGAATACCTTGAATGCTTCTATAGTCAATCTAAACCTTGAACTGAAATGCTATAAAACCTTACTTTCCAAGTGTTTGGTAAGCTTATAGTGATCAAGCTTACGATCCCCAACCCAAGTGTTTACACTCTCACAATAACCTAGCAACTTTGCAGCCTCTGAACTTAGCTTGAAGAATGAATAAATGGTTGGGTACTAGGTCCTCTTTATAGAGTTTAGGAATGAAAAGATCTTCATTTAACTTGAATAAAAATAATGGCTTTTTAAGTGAAAAACATTTGAATTATCGTTCAGCAGAGGCTGAAGACTCGTTCAGAAAGATGCTGGACTTATCAAGAGGTTCAAGAATTGAATGGAGAACATTTTCAAAATGTTTCAAAATGCCCTGAAGGAGGCGATATATCGCCCCCTGTAGGCGATATATCGCCTGGGCCAGTATGCCCGAGGCAATCGTGCAACGTTTCGTGTTTTTCGTATCTTCGTGCTGCGATATATCGCCCCCTATAGCTTCGATATATCGGCATACGTTGAATATTTAAACACGAAATTACACATTTTTAGCTTACTTTGAATTGAGTAAACAGCCTTGACTAAGCCCTCTAACGTTTTCAAAGCTGCTGACTGACCCTAGGATATTCAAATTTTAACATTAATAAATTTATTCCTCAAAATACTTAATCATTATTAAACATACACATGACATGTGCTATTATCTTATTGGGTCTTATCTAAACCTTATAATATAATAAATATTACCCTCAATATCAGTCATATTAATCAAACCTTAGGTTAAAATTAATATTCTTAAACTATAGGTTAAACTTAGAAAATCTACAAGTGTTACTATGAGTGTCCAAATAAATCCCGGTTTGAACCAAAAATCCACAGTCATGACAATAATACTACTATTACTATAATACTATTATCTAACTAGCTAAGTAAAGTTCTTTGGACTCTACAAAGTTGTATAGCATCTTCTAAGGCAATGGTCGTGTCCCTTTGTCGACAATCCATTTCTGCATGCCTGGCATCCAACTCTCATCGCTTCCTATCATTATCTACTTGTTGCAGGATCATTATTTCAGCCACATTCTCCTAGTTAGCTTTCAGGGTAGCTAGCTCATCTTGCATCATTCCCGACGCTGCTTGCATGGTTTAAGCATCCATCACTACAACAAAAATAGGCTTTAACTTCGATTTTTACACATAAGGATATTGGGAAATACATAAAAAGCGAAGTTAAAGCTTTTAAAAGACTTTTAACTTCGCTTTTTGGTTCGGCACTCATAGCAATTAAGCTACTATTTCGGTTATCCCAACCCATACGCCTTTTCCCTCATTTCCGAAACACTGAAACCCCCAAACAGAGAGCGAAAACCTCCATTTCCAACGTGAGAAAAATAAGGGTTTCTCCATTTAGCACCATTTTGCCTCATTTTCTTCCATCAATCTTGCTAGAAAACTCAAATATATCATAGAAATGTTGTAATTTTCTGTTTTGAGTGAAAAATTGTGTCTTGACAATGGTGATTTGTGGTGATTTGTGGTGATTTCTTCCATCAATCTTGCTAGAAAACTCCATTGTTTTGGGTTTTTCAACGGATTTTCAGCTTCTATACAAAGTTTTGAGGTTTGTACTATGTATTGATCGTTAAATAAATGTTTACATGATTTATATATATATATATTTATTTCAAGATTTTTATATTTTTTGATAATATATTGATAATGTATATGTGCTTATTGTTGATAATAATGTTTTAGAGTTGTGTTTGATTATTTAAGAATGTATGAATCTTAAAAAATGTGTTTGTGAAATATTTTTTTATTAAACTGAATTTAATATTAATGTATTACTAAATTTATAATTTATTTGATTTATTTTTGTATTTTATAATATCTTTTTTTTTGAAAAATTATTTAGAAAACTAATTAAGTTAATATTTTGTTGTTGTTATAAAAAAAGTTAATATGTTGTTGTTATAATAAAAAAAGATCAATTCAATATCTAGTTAAAAAAAATTCTTTTGTAAAATATAGTTTTAATGTTTAGATATTTTATTGTTGTGAAAAAAAATTCAAGTTAATATTTAGTTAAGATAAAGTTTTATTTGTATAATATGCTTGTACTAGTTATTATAAACTCAATAATTATAATATTTAATTATTTTATATTATTTTTAGGGCGGTTATTGTTTTGGAAGTAATTTGGTTTTTCATTGGTGGTTACTAGCTTGAAGATTAATTTTAAGGTGAGTGGGAATTTTATTTTTATTTAATACTATTGTATATATTTATAGAATTATAGTTAAATCATATTGAATTTAGTGGAAATCAGGTTTGAAATTAGTGAAGTAGGTTCTGAGAAATTTGTGTGCTGCGGTGGTAAAAGAACGAAATTATGCATGTTGATTATTGTGTTTGTTTGTGTTGAATTAATAGGTACTTATGAAATTGTAATATGTTATAGAAACAGAGGAAACTCTGCCCAATTTTTTGTAGGTTTATTAATTGATAAGGAAAAAATTATGCTTGTTATTATTGTGCTTGTTTGTATTTAATTAATAGGTACTTATGAAATTGGGATATGTAATAGATATAGAAGAAACTCTGCCCAATTTTTTTTAGGATTTATTAATTGATAAGGACAGAAGTATGCTTGTTGATTATTGTGTTTGTTTGTGTTGAATTAATAGGTACTTATGAAATTAGAATATGTTATAGAAATAGAAGAAACTCTACTTAATATTTTTTAGGATTTATTAATTAAACATATTTTTTAATATGTGATATTTGTTTTGTAAAACTTAATAGGAATTATTTTTATAATTATTATTATGGATAAATCATAGATGCATGAGAGGAGAGAAACACCACAATTTCAAGATGGATTCAACAAATTTTTAGAGTTTTGCTTAAAGAATTGTAGTGATCCTCAAAGAATTCCTTGTCCATGTTTAGATTGTGGTAATGGATCAAAATGGAGTATTACCATGATTAAATATCATGCATTTTTTCGGGGATTCAATAAAAGTTATACTACATTGTATTGGCATGGAGAATTATCAAATAATGATCCATATCTATTAGGGAGGCGAGAGGTAGATGATTTTGATGATCATCCTATGGAATTGCTTGATGAAGCTCAAGAGGAGTTTGTTGTTGATCCAAAAAAAAAAATTGATAATTTGGTTAGAGATGTAGATAAATTGTTGTTCAATGGTTGCAAAAAACTATGATTAGCTACAATGGTGAAATTTTACAACATAAAAGCAGAAAATGGAGTGAGCGATAAATGTTTTAGTCAATTTCTAGCTGCTTTTAACGATATTTTGCCTTTAGATAACTGCTTCTCGGAGTCTACATATGAAGTCAGGAAAACATTAACTTTGATAGCTTTGAAGTATGAAAAATCCATGCATGTCCGAGCGATTGTGTTTTATATCGTAAAGAGTATGCAGACATGGACACTAGCCATGAATGTGGTTTACCGCAGTACAAACCTAACAAGAGTAAGGAAATGAGGAAAAACATTCCTCAAAAAGTGATGTGGTACTTGCCTTTGATTTCTCGGCTTAAGCGATTATATCAAAGTGTAGAGCACTCTGAAAATTTAATATGGCACGAGACTAGGCGAGTAAAAGACAGCAAACTCTGACATCCTGCTGATTCACAAGCTTGGAAAAGTAAATCCCTTGAATCCAAAATTTAAAACCGAACCAAGACATCTTCGTCTAGGTTTATTTGCTGATGGAGTTAACCCACATAGATCTCTGAGTAGTCGGCATAGTTTGTGGCCCATCTTCCTTGTTATGTACAATCTTCCTCCTTGTTTAGTCATGAAAAGGAAGTTTATGATGCTTTTGGTAATGATTTCAGGCCCAAAACAACCAGTACACGATACTGATGTTTATTTTGCACCATTAATTGATAATTTGAAAGAGTTGTATGAAAATGGTGTTAAGGCATATGATGGTTTAAAGAAAGAATTCTTTAATTTGAAAGTTGTGTTGTTGTGGACTGTTAGTGATTTCCAAACATATAATAATTTATCAGGGTTGAGCACAAAAGGTTACAAAGGTTGTCCAATTTGTTGCACCAACACATGGGCTCATCGCCTATCAAATGGGCATAAAATGTGCTATATGGTTCATAGACAATACTTGCATCTAAGTCATCGTGATAGAAATAAAAAGAAAGCATTTGATGGTACTAAAGAACGAAATGTTGCTCCTTTGCCACTATCAGGGGAGCAAATTCTTGATGAAGTAGAAATAATAGACTTTAAGTATGGAAAGACGCAAAAAAATAAGAAAGTTCATGGATGTTTTCAAAGAAAATCATTTTTTTCATCTTCCATACTGGAAAGATTTATTGGTTCGTCATTGTTTTGATGTCATGCACATAGAAAAAAATGTGTGTGAAAGTATTATTGGTACCTTACTTGATATCCCCGACAAAACTAAGGATGGTTTGGCTAGTCGTTTAGATCTTGTTGAGATGGGCATAAGACATCGTTTGGCACCTGAGGAGAAAGGTAAACATACATATTTATCTCTGGCATGTTTTACGCTGTCTAGAGAAGAGAAACAAGTTGTATGTAAATCACTTGCGAAGATGAAAGTGTCTGATGGATATTCATCTAACATTAGAAACTTGGTGTCCATGGAGGATTTGAGGTTAATGGGAATGAAATCTCACGATTGCCACATGTTAATGCAACAATTATTTACGATTACCATTCGATTAGTCTTACCAAAAAGAGTTTGGGATTGTGTGACAATTGTTTGCATCTTTTTTAATCAATTATGCAGAAAGAATTAGAAATGAAGAAGTTGGATGCATTGCATGATCAGATAGTCATTACTTTATGCAACCTTGAAAGATATATTCCACCATCTTTCTTTGACATCATGATACATTTGATGGTTCATCTAGTAAGAGAAGCAAAATTGTGTGGGCCAGTTTGGGCGAGATGGATGTATCCATTTGAAAGGAATATGAAGGTGTTGAAAGGTTATGTGCGTAATCACCATCGTCCAGAAGCTAGTATGTTTGAGTGTTATATATAAGAAGAGGAAGTTGAATTTTGTTCAGAGTACATGGTTGGAGTCGAGGCAATCCGAATCAGCAAACCACAAAATAACTCCGAGATTGATAAAGGATTACAGGGGAGAGGAACAATGGTGACCGTTTCTAAGACAGAATTAGATCAAGCTCAATTAGTTGTACTGGATAATAATCCAGAGGTTCAATCATATATAACGTATGTCATATATTTCAATCAGTTTTAACACTCATTTATGTATTGTTTAAATTTTAAACCATTAATGTTTATTTGTAGTGAGCACATGGAGTTTCTACAATCAATGGCTCCAAACAAGGTAAAAAATAAATAGAAATGGGTTATAGATGAACATCGTAAAACATTTATTAGGTGGTTGAAGAATACCATTCTAACGAAGTTGGGAGAAAAAAATCATGGAGTATCGGATGTGTTGAATCACATATCTCTTGGAGCAAGCATTGAAGTAATAAAGCATCGTGCTTATATTGTCGGGGGAAAATGATTTCATACAAAGTCTAGAGATGATGCTCGAATGGTTCAAAATAGTGGAGTAAGTATTGTCGCAAAAGCAATGAATTTTGCAAGTGCAAAAGACTATAATCCAGTTTCAGGTACTATGACATATTATGGGGTTATTGAAGAAATATGGGAACTTGAATATTCGTTGTTCTGAATTCCCCTTCTTAAATGTTCTTGGGTAGACAACAATGTTGGAGTTAGAATAGACGAGCTTGGATTCACTTTGGTTGATTTAAGTAAAAAACAAAGCAAGAACGATCCTTTCATCAAGCCTACCCAAGTAAAACAGATGTTTTATATAACTGATCCAGTTGATGCTAAATGGTCTGTTGTTTTAACAGCCCCATAGAGGAAGTTTTGAGAGAATGAAGACCATGAGGAAAATGATGATTTATGTCATGATTATTTTATAGTTGGACAACCGATACATGAACAAGTTGAGGAAATTCATTATTGTTCAGAAGACGGTGATGGTGAATACATTAGAAGCGACATTGAAGAAGGAATATAGGTTGATCCCAAAAGAAAATAAAACATGCTCAGTGAGTAATATGTGTTTATTTATGTCCTAATTATGTGTATGTTTTTAGTAATGTAAAAATTGTAATTAATCACTGTTAAATTGAAGTTTATGGTGCAGATGACAGATCCAGGAGATCAAAATATGCCAAATAAGTGACGTCCTACAAAGATGGGTCATGTAAATCAACGAAAATGAATCAGGGTAGACCTTGAGTACAATGATAGGTGACAACCTTTTGGAGATGCATATTCAGAGATGATTTCATACCTTGGAGTTAGATGCAGAAGGTCAATCTCTCTAAATTATGATGATTGGAGGCATGTCCCACAACATTTGAAAGATAATATATGGACTGATATATATGTAAGTTAATCTATGGAATGTGTAATTCTTTGGTGTTCATTTGAATTTAATGTTTAAATTTAATTGATTAGTTGTCTTTATATTTTCAGGGTGGTAACAACGTTCCAGAGTCATGGAAGAAAGGGTGCCTGAAAATTGTTAGAAGAATGATGAAGTATTTTAAAAATCATATCACTACCAAATACATCTACCCATTGGAAAATGTGAACATGATGGAATGACTCTCACATGTCCCATCATCATATCCAGAAATCGACCACGAGGAATGGCTACAGTTTGTCAAACTTCATCTATCTCCAGAGTTTCAGGTACTTTTTTTGTGCAAACTCAGTTTCGATATATGATTAATAAGTGTTTAGTAACTTAAATTTAAATATTTTTTGTAGGAATTCAGGAAAGCACAAACAAAACGAGCTCTACAAAATACATCGAGGCATTGCACATCTCGCAGAGGGATGGTGAATATTAAAGAGGATTTGGTAAGTAATTCACGTTAGTGGTTTAGCATATATTGAGTTTCACCAAATAACTTTAATTATCTTGTATGTTGTAGAAAAAAGAACGAGGTGTGCAAAATGTAAAATGCCATGAATTTTGGCTAAGAGCTCGTGAAAAAAAAAATCTTGTCACAAAATTGGACATACAGATTCAAGAGAAGATAGTAAGTGATCTAAAGTAATGTAACAATGATTAAACTAACTTCAATTTGTATACATTATTAACTTTATTGGTTAATGGTATGTCGAATAAGAGGAATTGAAAGAAAAAACTAGTCGTGGTGAAATTGTAGCTAAGGATTGGGATGACATCTTGACTCAAGCATTAGAAACGCCTGAGCACTCAAGTTGTGTTCGAGCTGCTGGGTATGTTACTTTTTAATTTGTGTTAGCTTTCTATTTACATAACTAAAATAATTAACTTAGTGGATTATTTTGTAGGTTTACTGCTAAAATGACTTCATTATTTGGATGAAAAAAAAAAGGAAAGTGTCAGATGTTGTTTCTCAGATAGAAAACGAGATTGCTAGACTCCCAAAAGAAGTTAAAGAGCTGAAAAGGGAAAGAGCTAGACAATCAGAGGAGAATGAAAATGAAGAACAATTCTACAATGAAGAGGAGAATATGGACACTGAAGTAGAATACAATAATGGAGAAAACATTGAAGAACAATTTCAACCTGTTATGTATCAATTTCCTCCACAGCATAACAACGTTGTGAAACTATGTTCAGATAATATTCACAACATAGTGATTGAGGGTGTCATATTTGATTCAGTGGGCCCTGTCACAATTCATATAGTTCAACTGGATAATTTGGTCCCGCGGTCACCAATTTTATACAAGAGGATGCCAAAATCCCAATTGCAGTTGGTGAAGTACGATATGTTCGTGATACAGCCGATACATTCCTTCCTTGGTCGAAACATTTAATTATGACTCATGAGGTATAAAAAAATTCATCACTTTATTTATTTGTTATATATTTATATAGTATTAAAAATTTGAATGATATTATACAGGGTCCCCTACAAAAGAACCCTGCAATGTTAAGAAGTGCGTCCAAGGAAAAACATAAATCCATGCCTAGCCCACATGTGTCATCAGCTGGATCTCACATCAATGTAGGAGAAGCTGAAATAGAACCCCAACTATTCAATGCTCACATAATGAATCGCATCCACATTAGTCTTAGATTTATTGTGAAGGAATATTGTTCGATTAAAGGAACAACATGAGTCGTAGTAATTCCTGTTTACCAATCATTTATGAATCGCGAGTCCATCTTCATCACTTTAGAAGATGTAGAGCAAGTAGCAACTTTGGATAATATTGGAGGCTCAGCCATACTTTTTGGCATAAGGTATCCCTTCAACTTCAACTTAATCTTTAATTTAAGATAAACATGACATGATTCTGCTTATCTCCTGTGCGAACTGTGGAATATTTTAGCTGTAAATTGAATGTTAACAGATTTGGGTAATCCTATTTATAGGGGAAACTTTGCTGAAATATTTTTTAAAAATTTAATACTTGAGAAATTTTTACAGATGCATTTGGGAGAGCCTTTACGAAAATACACGTGTCTATTTCAAGTTTTTTGATACTGAGCTTCTTAGTACTAACAATGCACAAGATGTAGAGCGTACAACTTCAATTATGGCCAATTGGTTGATGACAATAGATAGACCAGGGCAAATGTACTTTATTCCTTGGAACGTGAAGTAAGAACAACCTAAAACTACTTTAACTACTCTTTTCATATAATCATTTAATTAATTTACCTTAATTATTATTTTAGTCAGCATTGGATGCTAATGATCGTTATGCCACAAGGAAAGGTCATATTTCTTGACCCATTAAAAGTACATGAACGACCTCCACAAATTGATGCATTGATGACGAGGTAAATTTTATTTTTAAAATTATGTTTCTTAAATTTTCAATTTTAAATTATTAAATTTTTTACATCTTTAATTTCTTAATGTAGTGCATACGAAAGGCCTTCTTCAAATTCCATGATTGGGAAGTTTACCAAGATCTTCAATATTCAGTGCCCAAAACAACCAAAGAGTCATGAATGTGGTTTCTATGTATTAAAATACATACGGGATCTTGTAAGGGCAACAAATGCGGTGGGAGTCCTAAAAAATATAGTAGGTTTGTTTATATTCTTATAATTTATTTTGGCTTATGATAAACTATAAAATAAGTAGTATGCTCATTAATTTTTGTTTTTCAATTTTTAAAGTTTGATGGGAAAAATGTGTATAGTGAGATTGTAACGACCCAAAATCACTAATATGGCTTAAGGGCCTTAATTAGTGTGCTGGGAGGGCATAATTGGTTTGTGTGTGAATTTATTAGTTTAATGCATGATTTGATTATATGATAAGCATGCTTGTATGGTTATATGAATGTAAATGTGACTATATGTTATACGTGTGAGAACCACATTATTATGGGGGTAAATCTGCAGCTTGCAACTTGAGGCGATCTTAGGGAGCTAGTTAGTTGGAAATGTCACAATGGGGCTTAATACTTGACTTGGGGCAAGTCAAGGGGTATTTCAGGTATTAGGTGATTATTTGGGTTATCGGGTTATGGAAATAAATAATTGGAGATATATTTGAGGTTAGGAAGCTTAGGCGGGAATATTGGGGAATTTTAGCATTTTTCCCTCTGGGACGTTTTCGGTACCCCGAGTCCCGGGATTAACTTAATTACCTAAGGATATATTAAGTAAAAACCTCAGAACATGGTGGAAATAGAGGAACCGACCCTCCCCTCTCTCTCTCCTTCTTTCTTCTTTTTCTTCAAGGAAAACCACTAGAATCTACGAAACTCAGCTGGAAATCTTGTGATTTGAGCTGAAGTTTTGAGGGATTAGCTCAGATCTAGCTAAGGGAACTTCACCAGGACTAAGGTAATGACTGAATTACACTCTTGATTATTAGAATTCCGTGTTTTGGTTGGGTTCTAAGAGTGGTTGTGGTTTTGAAATTTAAGGACTGAATTGAAGCTGGAAATCTTGGGTATTAGCTTAGAAATTGTTAAGGAGGTGGTTCATCAAAGAAGGTAAGCTTCAATTCGTAATTTAAAGTTTAAATTATGAGTTTGCATGACTGGTTTTAGAGTTCTTGAGCTGCTGGGTTTTAGAAATCAAAATGGGATCTTAATGAGTTTTTAAGCTAGGTTTTTGTTGGATTATGTTGCTAGAATCATGTTAAAAGTCTTGTGATCAATGGGTTTTGGAATTAGGGTGCTTTGGGGTGGTTTTGAGCAAGGTTAGGATGTTAGGAATGGTGGATTTTCTGGGCACGAAGGACTGGGCCACGGCTCTGTTCGCGGCCCAGCAAAGCACGGATGAGCCAAGGAGGCTCTGCAATGGGGAAGCGTCGCTGCGCCACATGGCAGGGCTGCGATGCATGTCTATCTTCAGGGAGGCCTACCATCTATTTCAGGGGCGGGCCGTGGCATGGGTTTCAGGGGTCGCGGCCCTTACGGGTTTTAAGCGCGGAAACCTAACCTAGGGTGCTCGGGATCATTCCAACACCGTGTTTGGTGGAATTCGATGTCCCGGAAGCTAGAACTCCATCCGAAAATATTAACGTGATTATTAATGGTACTCCTTATCTTGGTTGTGAATAGGTATTAAGCTAGGGCTTGGGAAGCAGATCGTGCTCGAGAGGCGTCACTCGTAATCAGTAAACTTGGGAATTAAAGGTAAGAAAACTGCACCCGGTCGTGGATTTATAATGGGACTAAAGGTTCCCTATTTTGTATGCTTTGTAAAGGATGGTATTATGCCATGTGAACAGTAAACCAACGACCTAAGAGTGCCGAAGTTTACACTAGCGCATAGGGCGCAGCTCGGCCACTGGTAGCTGAGGATAGCTTATTATGCACTGAGCTCGGTTTAAGCGGCCTGGAGTCAGTGGGGTAAACAGAGGGTGCGACCTAAGGTGTCGACCCCGATTATTATGTAATTTGTTTGTTATTATTGATTGGTGGATTGTTATGTTGTATAGCTAGGTGATGATTAGCTGACTCTTTGGTTGAATCTTCATGCTTTGTGATTATTGTGGTATGTTAGGTGTATGAACATGCTTAAAGGGTTATCCAAATGTTATTATTGCTTGTTATATAATATGATATGTTTTCTTGCTGGGCCTTGGCTCACGGGTGCTTCGTGGTGCAGGTAAAGGCAAGGGCAAGCTTGATCAGCCCTGATTTAGAGAGCTCTGAGAGTAGAATGTACATGATCAGCTGCTCAGCCGCCACGGTTGAGGGGAGACAGGGACAGGAAAACCATAAACTTCTGTTTTGCCTTTAGAAAGGCTGGTGGTTGTCTGTACACTAGAAATTTTGTACACAGACTTTTAAACGCTATTTTTTTGGGATCCCATGTGCAAATGTTTAATTATATGGAAAGTATCTTTTGAGCCCAAAACCTTTTAACCCTAGTGCATTAATGACTTTAGAATTCACGTTTTTAACTGGTTTGCTTGATTAGCAAGTCTTGCACCTTTACAAATACACAGTGTAGCGGTCTTGGCTATCCAGGGCGTTACAAAGATCGATGACCTCCTCCCAATAAAACATGAATGGTTAGCAAGATTGACAACTTTTATTTATTATTAGGTGAATTTAGTCTTATAGGTACTTATAATTATATCAATTAGGTTAGAAAAATATGAATACTATGTCTTTTGCTTTAGACAAAAGAATGAATGTTTAGTATATATGAATGTTTTTATAAGATTACAAACTTGTTGAATTTTATTTATGAAAATGATCAATTAAATCATAATAATGTCCGTAAAGGAAATAAAACATTATTTATATTAAACTAAATTAGATTTCTAGATATTAAATCTAAAATAAATATTTGGTTATATAATATGAAATAAATATATATATTTCGGTTATTACAAAACAAAAATATATATACAATTCGATTATTACAAAACAAAATATTTTTTTAAATAACCCTTTAACTTCGGTTATTACATAAAAATCGAAGTATATTTATACCTTTAACTTCAGTTTTTATGTAATAACGAAAGTTAAAAGGTTTAAATATTCACGCTGGAACATTTTAACTTAAGTTATTACATAAAAACCAAAGTTAAAGCTAAGAATAGACTTCGGTTTTAGGTAATAACCGAAGTCTATTCTTAATTTTTAACTTTGGTTATTGTAAGGTTTTAACTTTGCATGGATAGGCTTCTGTTTCGATTTCAGCGAAAACAGAAGACTATTAACCTAAAAAGCCGAAGTTAAAGGCTATTATTATAGTAGTGCATCTCCTCGCTTTCTTCTTTCAACTCGACCTAGGGTTCCTCTTCAATAACTCCTGGGGGAGGAGGTGGAGGAAGGTCCTGTGGGCCCTTGGCTATCTTGCCCAACTGCTAACCTTGATTCTTTTTAGGAGGGATGGTTGATAATCTGCAACTGAGTGTCAGTGTTCTTAAGTACAACTCTCAAAGAAAGCACCAAAATGTTGACCACATATTTGGCCAACGACACTAACTCAAATAAAAAATATGAAAAGCTGAGAACTGAACTAAAATATAAAAATGACACCAAGATTTATAGTGGTTCAGCCCCATATATTGGTAATAACCTACGACCACTTATATTTTTTTTATTGTAGAAATATCCCAAGCCCACTATCAGATGAGCCTATGCCAACTGAGTTTCGTAAGCTTGAGAGAGTACACGATTCGGTGTATAAAAGTATGTGAATTCATAGATTACAACTTAGATCTTTTAGCTTAGAAAATAATGATTCACTGAACCCTCTATTTATAGGCTTAAGAATTTAGTGAGATTGAATGTGGGCCTTACATGGCTTGCATGGAAAGTAATAATAAAATATGCGCATAAATAATACATGCTACATTTGAAACAGTAAATATCTAACAAATATCCGTGTAGACTAACAACTTTGAGCATCTTTGCCGCAGTGCACGACTAACTTTGGTCGAGTGTGCCACCAACTAGCTCTTTTGAATGAGGCCTTGACTAAGCCTTGACCAGTTGTATGATGAAACTTCCTATGAATCTCTGTCTTTTGGTCGACAGTCGATTAGCCTCTTAAAAAATTATGTCATTGTTTGGTTGACACGTGTCCAAAATTCATGCCACATCATCACGCCAGTTTTTAGGGAAAAAAGTATCACACTTCAATGCATAATGACTGGCGCAGGTCACTAGGTTGGACCCTCTAGGTTGACACAAATTGAGCAGTTACTTATTTGTTTTATTTATTTATTATTTAATTACTTAGTTAATATTTTAATTTGATTTAAATATTTATTAAATAAATAAAAAATAAACTTAATGAGATTTGACCTACACTATATATATATATTTGAGTTGTCTTTGGTGGTTTTCATAAGTTTTCATAATCCTGAAAAATACATTGATATTTTTTCTCATTCTTTCAAAAGTGTTTTCTTCCACAAATCTCTAGATCTTATGTGTTAAGTACATCTAGAGATAGAGATTTGTCTTTTATCATTCTACGTGCTCGGACACGTCCTAATACGTTGGGGATGGACTTGAAAAATTGTGGTGTGGATCTCACTGTCACTCACATGGATTAGATGTTCGTTATTAATTATTAAAAGATAGCACTGACACTTGATAAGTTATGAGAGGTATTAGATCTAACTTTTGTATGCTTTGATTTAATGTATATATATATATATGAGATCCTAGCTTTGTATTGATGAAAACAATAAATTTTTAAAACCACCGTTGCGCACATTATATGCTCTTTTCATACAAACATTATTATCATAATATAACAAATTCTTTAAAAAAAAATCCACCTCTCTAGATTCAATGATTACATTAGACTCTAAGTCTAATAATCTATAGACCTTGTTATGGGAAGCATAGCCAATAAAATACACATTTAATGACTCTTGGACCCAATTTGGTCTTTTTAGGATCTCTGCTTTAGCAATAAGTAAGACACCCCCACACTTTAAAATAACTAAGGTTAGGTTTTATACCTTTCCTTATGTTGCATGGAAAGATATTATTCTTTTTCATTGGAATTTGATTAAGTATATGACATTCCACTAGTAAGGTTTCTCCCCCCGACATATTATAATTCAACTTAGCATGTAATAGCATAACATTAACCATTTCAATGAAAGTTATATTATTTCTTTCGACTATACCATTTTGTTGTGAAGTGTTTGGAGCTATACATTCATGAATAATTTCATGTTCCATAAAAAACATATTAAATCCATTACAAAATATTCACCATCCTAATCACTTCTAAGCACTTTTATTTTCTTATCTAATTGATTTTCTTTTAAGCTTTGTATATCTTAACAACATTATTAGTTTCATCCTTACTCTTAAGTAGATACACATAAGTGAACCTAGAAAAAATTTCTATGAAAGCCAAGAAATACCTATTTTCACCTCTAGTTAACATGTCATTTATTTCACATAAATCATGTCAAGAAAGTTTGTATTTTTATTAACACTAGGAAAAAGTTTCTTAACCATTTTATATTTGATGCATAATTTATATCTATCAACATTGCTAACATCACAATTCAACAAGCCATATCTAACAATTCATTTAATAATAGTATAAACTATATGAGCAAGTCTATTATGTCATAATAAAGAAGAATTAGAGCAAACAATATAGCAATAATGAGAAGTATTATTGTTCAAAGAATTGTTCTCAATTCTACAAGTTTCACCATTCCTTCATTGGAGCACCTTTTTCTAACAATGTTTTCATCCCTTGACAAAATTAGATTAGTAGACTCAAAAATTGCTTTGATGCTCAGTTTGCTTAGTACGTCGCCATTAATTAACAATGTTCTTATTCATCTAAGGTACATAGAGAATATTAGTGAGAACCATCTTCTTGCTGAAAGTGAAGACCAAATTAATGATACCTTTGCCCTCCACCTAAGACTTCTTTTCATTTCCCATTTGTATCTCATGACCCTCCTTGACCATATCAAAAGTTTTAAAAAGAGCATTGTCATAGGAAACATGAATGGTGGAACATATGTCATAACACCATCATTAAAATTTTCCTTGGATGACATTCACTTCACTTAGGGTGGCAACAATCTCATCATTAGTGGCATTCACCTTGCTCCCATTTTGGTGCTTGCGGAACCTACAATCTGTAGCATAGTGACCACTTTGCAACATACAAAACAAGGGCATTTGTTGCCCTTGAATTGTCCTTTGGGGATAGAGGGTTGTCACCTTTGCCATTGTGCCACTTGTTACCTTTCCCTTGATGATTTCAGGGTTGATAAGAGTTAGGAGTATCTACCACATTTGTTATAGAAGTCCCTCCATTGGACTCATTCTCACACTTATCTATTGAGCGAGATTATTCTTCAATTCTCAAGTGTTTGATATTTTTTACCAAAAGCCCCTCAAACTTTGAGGTAGTTTGGCTATAATGGCACCACAAGAAATGTCTTGGGTGAAACTATCTTTATAGTACTCTTTTTGTTAAGAAAAACTTGCAACTCATGAATTTGTGGAAGCAATGGTTTATCATTATGAAATTTAAACTCCATGTATTAAGTAATGACAAACTTTTTAGTACATTTTTACTCCACTTTTTAATTATTCTCAAGTGTCTCCCATGTTTTCTTGGCGCCACTAGTATTGGTGTAGAGATCATAAACACTATCGAAGCGCAAAATTGAGAATATGACCCTTATAAATGAGTTCATTATCTTCCATTTTCTGTCTTTCAGTGATAATTTTGGCGATGATATCATCTTTGGGAGTGGGAAGAGTCTTCAAATATGGATCCAAAATGTATGAGACCGTGAGAGTGGTGAGTAGAAATTGAATGTTGTCTTGCCAACTAAGAAAATTTGTGTTGCTGAAGTGATATAGCCTTACCGAGTCTTGGTGCATGAATTTGAGAGCCACCATGAATGTAGAGCATTTTTCTATTGTTAGAGATGAGAAAAATCACAAGCGAATGATAATAAATGTTTTGATTATAGAGGGGTGAGTGGTTGGAACAACAATGGCATTCCACAAAAGCTAAGAAGAAAATTACAAGAAAAAAAAGGAAACAATAACACACACAAAAAATAAAGGGTTGTACAAAATGAGAATCTTTGTCAAAAATCTTTATTTCAAACCACTAAGAGAGTTGCTTGAGTTTTCTACAAAGATAGAATAAGGAGTGGGATAAAACAAGTCTAAGAAATTCACAAGTCAAGTAATCTTGATGAAATTTTTTGGAGAAAATTGAGAATCTTTGAGAGCTTGAGTGAGAGAGTTAAAATGAGTGATCAAGTCCCAAAAATTCTATAAACAAAAACTATTTAAATAGGTCAAGTACAGTCATTAGATCCATTTAATAAGATTAGACCTTTTTAAAACACATTTTGAAGCCAAAAAATGAACATTTTTGTAAAGGAGGTGGCAACACATCACCACCTAGGTGACATGTCGCCTATTAGGTGGCTTCTTAGTTTTTTTAAGGAAATAAAAGTTTGGTTATCTAGGTTTCTAAAGACATTGTTTTTTTTTTATGTCAAAAGTTAATGTTTCTATTTATATATTTGTATTTTTATGGGTCTTTTTCGTTAAGGTTTTCAAGTTTTCTTAGTTATTCAACTTACAAGAGTTTTAGCATGACTGTCCACACATTGCAAATGTTGTACAGTGGACGTGCCTTAAAACCATTTAGAATTGATCATGAACATTACAACATTATGGATTTACAAAAGGTCTTATTGAGGACATTATTGGGGATATGAACAATGTTAAAGGTAATACAATAAAATTTAAGATCACAACTTTGATTGAGAGAGGTTATACTAAAGTGAGGGCAAATGATGATGATTATTTGACATGTTTTTGCTGAATGAAAATGAGAAATATATCATATATCTAAATGTTGACATGTTGGCATTATAGCCATTAAGTATTGTAACTCATGATCCTGCGCCCATTGATGTTGTAGAAATTGTAAAATTTGATGAAGACAATGGTCCACCACTAGTGCCACGTCCACATAGAACTCCAAAAGCTTCCTCAAGCATAGTTCCAGAAGTTGATGCACAACTAACACTAATTCAAGTTGAAGTTCCTCGACCTTAGATTTGAACGTATCAAGAAATACGTGCATAAGAGAGTTGGTTTAAGGCCTAAACCATTTTCAATTGAAGTCCCACTTCTACTGAGGCATGTACCGCTGCACTTGCTGTCATCCAAGAAGATGCACTTGTTGTGAACCAAGAATAACTACCTGTTGCACATGGTTCCAACCGAAAAGAACCATCTACTACACCATTTGAAGCTACACCTACTTCCATTGACGAAGAGACACTTGCTACCATCCAAAAAGAGTCTCCTGATGCATAAGCTGAAGTTGCACTTACTTCCATCCAAGAAGAACCACATGCTTCCATGCCACAGTTTAAAGCACATGCTGCCATCAAAGAAGAACCACTTGCTGCAATGCCATAATTTGAGGCACTTGCTACCATGCAAGAACAATCACCATCTTCCATCCCAAAATTTGAAGCACATGATGCCATTCATGAACAACCAACAACTGCCATTAAAGGAAGAGATTTTCACCTGGTGTCTTCCAAGAAGAACTTCAAGTTAAGCAGCTTTAAGATTTTGATCGAAATTAGTAGGAGCTACTACAATTTGATAAAATTGAGCACGAGTTACTAGACTTTGATTCACCTATGAATGTCATGCCACAATGTGAACCATGTAAAGGCATTCATCTTGTAATAAATTAATGTTTTGAATTTATTATTTTACTAAATTGATATTCATTATATAATCTAAAATTGGCTTGCATCTCACCCATTTGTGCTCTTTGCTCTTTTAAATCTTTCATCATTAATTGCTCGAATTCTATATACTTAATTGAGTGATGTTTTAGTGTTGATCCACTTGATTATTTCATGCCACAATTTGAACCAGGTGCATCATCAAGTTGTCACCGAAGGAGGCACCAAAATTCAAATTAAAGAGCATAAAAAATGTAACAGGACACCATTAAATCCAATGTTGAGTTGTTGTTATGTCTCATAAATGACAATGACTTGGAGTGGAAAAAAGGGAGGCAAACAATTATGAAATTAGTAAATATTGTTATGAATTAGAGGCATTGTTTGGGGATTATTATGATAGTGATGAGGCTAGTCACATAAGCTATAAGAGTACAAAGGAATGAAAATAAGGTTGATCCAAACATTAAAATGACAGAAGCAAAAGTTGAGGATATTTACGAGAATGGAAATATAGTGTTTAGGTAGTGACAAAGATTTAGGTATCACAAGCACTTTGTGATTGTGTTGAAATATTATGCTATTCGAAAAGGTTTTTAGCTTTGTAAAGTGAAGCATGCTAGATATAATGCCCTAGATAGCCAAGACCATTACACTGTGTATTTTAAATAGTGCTGGACTTGCTAATCAAGTCGTTTTGATATAAACGTGTTACTAAGGATAATTAATAGATTAGGGTTAAAAGATTTTGATCATAGGAATAGTTATTTTTCATTAAAAGGTGTGAGTGTGTACATGAGATCCCAAAAACAAAGTGTTTACAAGGCATTTACAACTCTCAAAATAGTTACAACTTAAGCCATCCTAAGCGACAAAATTAAGTTTGGCTCTAGTCAATGTTGATCCCTCGGCCATGGCGGTCAAGCAGCTGCTGATGTACATGCCGCCCCTAAAGCTCTCCAACTCATGGCTAGTCCAGCTTTCCATTTCCCTTACATGCACCACATAGTACCCGTGAGCCAAAGCTAAGCAAGAAAACTTAAATCAATGAATACAATGAGCAATAATATATAAGCAGTAAACTTGAATAAAAAAAATCAATAAGTAACGGAATATAAGCAATAAGTTTGGAGTGATAATCTGCTCAATCAAATACATATTCCAATCTCAATAATCAACACAGTTAGTTAATTGCAATTGACACTTCTATTTATTTACGTGACGTTCAGACCCGGCGCCCTTAGGCCGAGTCCTCTGGTCTTATGGCTGACCCTGGCTCGCTTAGGCCAGGCTGCGTCATAATTAATGTCGGCCCTGACTCCCCTAGGTCGGACTTTTAGCATAGATATAACCACACACACATATATATATATATATTGCATAACCACGCAACAAAATACAACATATGCAAGCATGCCTAATTGAGTAATCACAATAATAATCATAGTCAAATCCATTTACAGGGGTCCAAGCCCCGATCACAACCGAAGTGCAGTTTTCTAACCTCGAGTTCCGTGCGATAGACTATACGGCCTCAAGTGCGATCCTGATCCGTGCGATAGCCTTGTGATAATCTAGTCACAACATAAACATACTCTTATTAGGGATTGATTTGAAATCCCGAGCCTCACTATAAACCCTATCATTAATATTACTATTCTCAGTTGTCGGGTTGTTAAAAATTTCCCTCAAGCCCCCAAGTGGGCCACCAAATGGATTCTCGGACTCCTCAAGCCCTAATCTTAAAACCAGAAAAACCAAAATTCGGTACACTTAGCGCGCCCGTGCCTGTAGAAATTTTAGGCTTTCTAGGGTACTGGTGCGGTAGCGCCCTAGCCCAGTCCAGTCGCACCCCTAACTCCAAAACGCAAAAGTCTAAAATCAAAATTCAAAATCCCCTAGTTTCTGGGACACTAGCGCAGTCGTGCTAGGACACCAGAAACCCAAAATTACCCAGAAGCTTAGTGTTCTTCCCAAATTTCAGACTTATGACTTCTCCCTAAAATTCAAACCCAAGACATGACCTTAATTCAGTATTTCAGCATATTTATGACCACAAAATGCTTCATACAACTTAGACCTACTATTACCCAATTCAAGACACCATATAAACATATCAAAACACATTAGAACATGACTTTGCACTTCTTGAGTTTCAAACTCTAGCTTGTCTCCCAAAATTCGAGAATAACTGTACAATTCAAGATTTCCAGTAGCAAACAAACCCTCAACTTAGTTTAAAATCCATTTTCAAACACCATTCTATAACCTATGTAGCATCAAATCCCCAAAATCCATATATCCAACCTCAATTCCCCAAAGCTCAAAAATACAATAACTGAAATGAAAAATAGGGTATCTAAGTTCTCACCTCCTCTGAATTTTGAGTTGTAGCTGAATAGAGAGAAACCCTTGGCAGCCTTTGGCCTCAAGAACCTCCAATTTCTTCTAAGGATCCTTCAAGTTCTTTATCAAGCCTAAGTGCCTTAAGCTCTTAGGAGAAAGCTTGAGAGTCTAACACCAAATTTTTGAGAGAAACCAATTGAAGTGCTGAGTGCCCAAACGTGGATTGTTTGGATGCTATGATCTTGGTCAAATGACCACTATACCGTCAATCAAAAATTCAATCCAAGGCACGCCCCAAGGGCAAATCGATCATCTCGCCACTAATCCCACTAAACCTTAATTAACGTCCTAAGTTCCCTATTAAGTTACTAACCCTCCAAATACAATTATTTCCTCCAATAATATTGCACTAATTCCCGACCTATGCAAAATTACCAAAGTACCCTTTGGCTCACCCCGAGCAGGATATAAATTTCTGTTGTGAATTTTTTGCCAAATTTCTCTAAAGGATCGATTGAGGCCAGTTATTGCAAATATATCCACATAATAATGTGGTTCCAAACATATAACACATATAATTACAATTATACCCTTAACGGGTCAAAATTACGAAAATTCCTTTTTTCACAAAAACGGGCCCACAATTACATTTAATACATATAAGCATGCATAAATAGCTATTTCTTAATATAACTCATATATTTCACACAATCATACATATAATCAATTAAGTTCATGAAATAATCCATTTATGCCCTCTCGCCACCGCTGAACTATAACACTTGCTAAAAATCATTTTAAAAATTAAAAAATTAAGAAAAACTTATTTTTAAATTTCTTAAATTATATAAAATCTAATATATAAAAAAAATCAACAAACATAATTTTTTAATCCAAATATAATTAAAAAAACTAAAATCAATATTTTTAAACTAAATTAAATTAAAAACTCAATGAAATCTATATTTCAAACGTAGATAATTAAACACATTTAGAAAAAAAAAATCAATTAAAAAATTAAAGATTTTAATTTCGTTTAGTTCAAAGTATAATTTAGTTTTGAAATTTTGAGTTTAGTTTTTTTTAAATTATATTTGGATTAAAATTATTTATGTTTAGTGCTTTCTTATTCATTAGATTTTATATAATTTAATAAATTTAAAGATAAGTTTTTATTTATAAAATGATTTTTATTTAGTTTTTCTTATTTAAAATCAATTAATTCATAAAAAAAAAAAAAAAATTTAACTACCACGTTAGCAAACTGTTACTGTTTTAGATGGAAGTGACAAAAGTCTAGAAATGTTATAGTTCGGGGGGTATTTTTACAAGCAAAAAAACATGGGGAGCAAAAGTCTACAAGTTCTATAGTTTGGGAGGAAAAAATTATTTTCTCCTATTTTTTTTTTCAATTTTTCATAAGAGAAAATGCCCAAAAAATAAATATTGAAAAAAAAAAGTCACTAAAATATCCATTAATATGAAATAAGAGAAGAAAAAAATTATAAAAATTAGTCCCAAATAAATTTCTTCAAAAATAAGGCCTCAAAAGGTGTTGAGCCAGCCTAGATAGTTGTTATCTAAAAGGGCCTTACAAGGAATCTTCTTGGCTGTAGCAGGGTTGGTGTAAATCTACATTTTTACCTTCATTGCTTATGCAATTATGGAAAAATTCAGATAGTTGGAGATGATTTTTGGAGCCAATGAGAGGAGAAATTGGAGATATTACCAATAGCCAATCATGGTATACTATGAGTAACAAACAAAATGTTAGTAGTGCATCTTATACTATATTTTATTTTACATTTCGCACTTCAATAGAATTGAGTATTATATGCTTAAGGGTAAATACTAATTTGGTACTCTATATTCTATCGAAATACATACTTGGTGCCCTATATTTTTAATCATGCTTATCTGGTACCCTGTAATATTAGATCGTAGATATTTGGTACATTGGATTCAAATTTGAACAATAAAATTTTATCAATATTACCAAAGTACACTCAATTATATGTAATTAAGCAATTAAATTTGAATTTGAAATCCATATAATTGAGGGTAGTTTGGTCGTATTAAAAATATTTTATTGTTCAAATTTGAGTACAGGGTACCAAATATGCACGATTTCAAATTACAGGGTACCAGATGAGTATTATTGAAAACATAGGGTATCAAGTCTGTATTTCAATAAAATATAGGAATACAAAATTGTTATATACCCTATTCTTAATGAAAACATTATTTTTGGCATTTGTATGGTTTAATTGAGGTCATGGCAGCTATTCAGGATGTAGAACATCGTTGTTGTTGTTTTCATATCGAGAACAATATGATAAAGAAATTTGGTACATTACAACTTATAGGGTTTTTTTGGGCAGCATCTAAGATAGTATATATATATATATATATGTCTATTACATAAGAAAGATACATATTAACAGAGGACATTTGTTCTTTTCTGCCTTGTGACTATTTGTCTTTTCTTTTCATTCCTTACTTTCATTCTCAAATTATTATAATTCTTTAATAATTATTTGGCCTCAAGTTTAATTGTAACAAAAGAAATTATAGTAAATGACCTAAAATAATAGCATGAAGAAGCTCAATATCCTCATTATAGAAATTATAGAAAAAAGACCCTTTTAAATTGTTGGTTACCTAAATTGCTCTTATTATGCAAGTCTCTCATTTGCATCTCATTAAAGTGATACACATAACAAATGACCTCTTTTTTTTAGGATGATAAATAATAAATGTATATTATTTTTAAGTTAGAAAAAAAATAGTCTTTTTCAAATTTTTAATTTTATTATATTTTTGTTTTTCCAATTTACTCTTTTCTATCATTTTATTTATTTATTTATTTAGAAGCATATGACTTTAATATCGTGGTATATGTATATTACTTTTGTTCAATTAATTTTTATTTTTAAGTTATATGGATTTTTTTTCGTTTTTTATGGGTTGTGGGTATATTATTTTCCAACTAGTGTATAAGTTTTTATGATATGGCATATCATTTTTTTTGTTGATAATATATAGTTTTTATCTTGTTATACATAATGGTAGTTTGTAATTTTATATTATGGTATATACATTTTAATGTTAGTATATGTTGACTGATTTTTTAGTCAACTAACACGGAGTCAAAATAATTAATTTGAGAGCTTTCAATAGAAAAACCAATGAACAATAAATGAGCCAAAAACCTAATGATAATGAGCAATAAATAATAAAGAACACCAGGATTTATAGAGGTTCGGCCACAAGAATTGGTAATGACCTACTTCCTCTTAGTTTTGTATTAATCTTGAAGGTTTACACAAGATCACAAAGGATTACAAGTGTATTTCTGTAACGTCCTCGTAATCCAAGTCTGTTACACTGTGTACTTAAATAGTGTTAGACTTGCTAAGTCATTTGGTTATAAACGTGTTACTAAGGTTAATGTCAAGGGTTAGGGTTAAAAAATTTGGTCAAAGGAAACATTGACTTTTCGTTTGAAAGCTTCCTACACACATGGGATCCCAAAATATTACAAACTGATGGTTAAAAGGTTATGTACAAATCAAAAGTTACAACTAGCCAGCCTAAGCGGCCAAATAAGGGGTACATCCTTAGTTCCTCTGAGATATCCTCAGCCATGGTGGAAGAACAACCGCTTATGTACATGCCACACCGAAGCTCTCCAACTCATGGCTGGTCCAGCTTTCATTTCCCCTTACTTGTACCACATAGCACTCGTGAGCCAAGGCTCAGCAAGAAAACTTAAGCACGTGCATGAACAGTAATTACAAATTCCCAAATACACATCTAGCATGCCCAGCAGTAATAACCTACTCAAGCATGCATACAATTATAAATAAATGACTATCATGTCATAACGGGGCATGCTGCCCTAAATAAATAGTTGACAAGTCGTTCTGAGGCCCAGAACCCTAGGATCTAGGACTAATGAGTCCACATATATCATGGATTAGGTGCAGTTTTCTTACCTTAGGTCTGAGTGCAAAGTGTATTAAGAACAACCCTCGAGCACGATCCTGGTTCCGAGCCCCTAGCAATATCCTCTGTTACCCCAATCGATGGTGAATCTTTCCTCAAGCAATCCCAAGCCCAAACTAACCTCGATTCCCCCTAAACTGGAAGAATGCTCAAGAAATTTGAAGAAAAAGTGTGTAGCCGAGAGAGAGAAAAGGAAGAACTTATCTCGCTAATACCAAATATATCCTCGAATATTCATTCCCATTACCTAATAACCCGGTAATGAACTAGATACCCAAAATACCCCTTGAATCACCCCAAGTTGGGTATTTGGTTCCGTTGTGACTTTCCCGCTAACTTGCTCCCTAGGATCGTCTCGTGCCGAGTAACCCAAATATATCCACATAATAATGTGTTCTTACACATATATCACATATATGCTAAATTACCCATAACGGGCCAAATTACAAAAATTTCCCTTCTAATAAGAAACAGGCCAACATGCATATTTAATACACCTAAACATGCATATCTAGTCATATTATCATATAACTCACATAATCACATAATTACAAGCATACACATCACATCCACATATAATTCTCATAAATTTCCATCTTGGTCCCCTAATCAAGGTCCTAAGCCTTGTTAGGTAATTTGGGACGTTACAACTCTCCCCTCCTTATAGAAGTTTTATCCTTGAAATTTTACCGGAATAGCTCGGGATACCGATTCTGCATATCTGCCTCCAGCTCCCACCTCGCTTCCTCGATGTTGTTGTTCCTCCATAAGACCTTAACTAAAGGTATAGTCTTGTTCCTCAGGACCTTGTCCTTCCTGTCAATATGAATTGGCTGCTCCTCATAGGACAAATCAGTCTCCATTTCTAGATCCTTATAACTCAATACATGAGTCTCATCTGATACATACTTCCTCAACATGGAGATATGAAATACGTTGTGCACACTAGACAGTGGAAGGGGGTAAGGCCAACCTATAGGCCACCTGACCGATCCTCTCCAGGATCTCAAATGGTCCAACAAGCCTAGGGCTCAACTTGCCCTTCTTCCCAAGTCTCTTCACCCCTCTCAGTTGTGAAACCCTAAGGAAGACATTGTGTCCCACCTAGAACTCCATGTTCCTCCGCTTTGGGTCTGAATAACTCTTCTGTCTACTCTGAGATGCGAGCATTCGAGCTCTAATCTTTTCAATAGCCTCAGTGGTCCTTTGAACTACCTTCAGACCCAAATATGCCCCCCCACCCATCTCATCCCAGTGAATGGGAGATCTGCACTTCCTACCATATAGTATATCATAAGGTGCCACTCCAATAGTCGATTGGTAACTGTTATTATAGGGAAACTCTATCAGGGGAAAATATTTTCTCCTCAACCCTTCAAATTCCAATACACATGCTCTCAGCATGTCCTCCATCATCTGGATGATCCTCTCAAATTGACCATTGGTCTGAGGATGGTAAGTTGTATTGAACTTTAGTTGTGTACCCATCACCCTCTATAAACTTCCCCAAAACTTGGATGTAAAGATAGGGTCCCTATCAGACATGATAGTTTTCGAATTCCCATGAAGGAGAACTATCTCTCTCACATAGAGATTTGCATACTGGTCAACCGTGTATTTCATCCTCACTGGTAGAAAGTGAGCTGATTTTGTATATCGATCCACAATGACCCAGACTGAATCGTGCTAGCCCACTGTCCTGGGAAATCGTACCATGAAATCCATCATGATGTCCTCCCAGTTCCACTCTGGGATATCTAGAGGTTGCAATAGCCATGTTGGTCTCTGATGTTCTACCTTGACCTACTAACAAGTCAAGCACCTTGCCACGTACTCAGTCACGTCCCTCTCCATCCCAGGCCACCAATATTAAACTTTCAGATCCTAGTACATCTTTGTGGTTCCTGGATGTAAAGAATAACGGGTAGTATGAGATTCATCCAAAATCTCCCATCTAATCACAGTATCCATCAAAACGCAGATTCGATCCTTATATCTTAATACGCCCATGCCTGACACTATATGGTCCTTAGCTACTTCATCTAGGACATCCCCTCTAATCTTTCCCAACTGTGGGTCACTTAATTTCTTCTCCTTAATCATCTCCAAAAGAGTAGAATACAGAGTGATGTTGGCTAACTAACCCACTACTAGCTCAACTCCTGCTCTAGTCATATCGTCAGCCAACTCCCTAGATATCTGCTACCACGTTAGCCTTTCCTAGGTGGTAAAGGATTTCACAATCATAATCCTTCACCAACTCTAACCAACGTCTTTGCCTCATGTTGAAATCCTTCTAGGTGAAGAAGTATTTCAAACTCTTGTGATTCGTGTATATCTCACAATTCTCACCATATAAGTAGTGCATCCACACCTTCAATGCAAAAACTATTGTTGCAAGTTCCAAATCATGTGTGGGGTACCTCTACTCATACTCCTTCAGTTGACGTGATGCATAGGCTATCACCTTCCCAGCCTGCATAAGGACACAACCTAAGGCCTACCTTGAGGCGTCACAATAAACAACAAACTTTTCCTAGTCTATAGGAAAACTCAGAACTGGAGCAGTGATCAAACTCTTTTTCAGTCTCTGGAAACTGTCCTCACACCTGTCTGACCATATGAACCTCTGATTCTTGCTTGTCAATTCTGTAAGTGGTGACATAATCTTGGAAAACCACTCCATAAAGCATCTGTAATAACCTACCAATCCCAAGAAACTTCTAATCTCTGAAGCATTCTTCGACCTTGGCCAACCTTTGACCACCTCAATCTTCGCTGAATCCACCATAATTCCATCATTACTTACTATATGACCTAAAGAAGTCACTTGTGATAACCAAAACTCGCACTTCTTGAATTCCGCATCTAGCATATGTTCCCTAAGCCTTTGTAATACTAATCTGAGATGATTCTCATGCTTTGTCTCTGCCTGCGAGTATACCAATATCGTCAATAAAGACGATCACAAACTGATCCAACAGATCATCAATCCCTGGCAGAAGATACCTTTTCTTAATAATCAACTTGTTCAGTTTTCTATAATCGATACACATCCTCATAGAACCATCTTTCTTATTCACGAAGAGAACTGGTGCGCCCTATGGAAAGAAATCAGGCCTGATAAAACCCAAGTCTAGTAACTCTTGTAATTGAACCTTTAGTTCCCTCAGCTTTGCTGGAGCCATTCTGCATGGTGCCCTTGGCACTGGCTCTATCTTTGGTGCCAATTCAATCGCAAATTCTATCTCCCTGTGTGGAGGTAACCCTGGCAGATCCTCTGGAAAGACATCCAGAAACTTTTAGACTAATCTAGTCTATCTAAGTCCCACTGGCACGACCTGAGTGGTATCCACCACACTAGCTAAGGATCTTATGCATCCCCCCTACAATAGGTCTCTAGCTCTAAGTATAAATATCCTAGGTATACGGGGTCCATGCATAGTGCTAACAAATGCGAAGGGATTCTCACCCTCAGGCTCAAAGGTTACCATCTTCCACTTGCAATCTATTGTTGCCCCATACTTGGCTACCATTCCATACCCAAGATCATAATAGAGTCAGTCATAACGGACTCTATCAAGTCGACCATCACTCTCTACCATCGACTGTCACTGGTAATGATCTGGCCCCTCCTCTTAAAAATTTACCAGTTCCTCGATAGGTGATACGGTTCCAATTTCTTAGCATAACATAATCATGTAATCTACAAGCAAAGTCTATGCCTCTACTAAATGCAAAAAAACAAAGAAAACATGGCACCAGAACCAATCAACATAACATAAGAATCAGAACTAAGAGGCTGACCAGTCACTATTGAGGAACCCGCCTCAGCCTTTGACTGTGTCAGAACGAGCAATCGAGTCGAAGTAAAGCTATCTTCCCCCTTTCATTCTTTCTTCCTCAGCCTTAGGTAATCCCTCCTGAGGTGCCCAACGATCCCACATACAAAACATGCCTTTGCTCGGCTTTCTCCCAGATGACGCCTTCTGCATTGAGTGCATTCCGAGTAGAGTTTCTAATCCTTGCCCCCACCTTGCTAGCCTATCTGAGTGTTTCAGAACCCCTCTTCCAGCTCAGGGGAACTGAATATATCGGTAACCTTTCCTTTCTGATCACTGGGGCCTCTACCCCTACCTAACCCAATAAATGGGGGTATCACTGCCTGAACTCTGCGCTCTTCAGTGCTCTTCCTCCATATCTCATTTCATATGCCCTCAACGACAAGGGCCCTCCATACCACTTGCGCATACGTAGAGATCTCATGCACTAGGGCAATCCTAATGCCTTGAGTTATCTCAGAATTCTCTCCTCGAATAAATTTCTCTTTCCGAGCCACATCTGTGGGTACCATATCAAAAGGAAACTTGGCCAACCCATCAAACTTGTTGACATACTCTGTTAATGTCGTATTTCCCTAAACCAGATTAAGAAATTCATGTGTCTTTGTGGTTTTAACCGTGCCACTATAATATCTCTCGTTAAACAACTGCCTAAATTCTTCCCAGTTCATCATAGTTGTATCTCGCGTCTAGGATACCACATCCCACCAAGTCCGGGCATCCTCTCGTAACACATATGTGGCATAAATCACCCTATCATGACCTACCACCCCCATAAAGTCGAAAATGGAGCTAACCATGTCCATCCATTGCTCAGCTCTGAACGGATCTAGTCAAAAATTTGAGGGTAATGTTTCTGAAACCTCTCATATATTGATTCCCACCTATTCTCTATATCGATATCCAAGTGAGAACGAAAGAAGAAAGATGTTATTAGAGCTGGCACGATAAACAACCCTAGGCTGAGCCAAAACTGGTGCCACTCCTGATATAACAAAGGAAGAAGTGTTCTCTCGCAGAACCTGCTGCTTCAACCACCTATTGCCAATTCCGAGGGACAGGCGGAGGGCTCTGGCCCTGGCTATAACTTCCAGCCTCAACATAAACACTGTTGGGTCCCATTTACTGCTTTAGGTTCATAACCTCTAAGTTCTTCTGCATTCAATGACTTGTCCCATTAGGCATAATGATCACATCCAAAAGCCTTCCCACGAGGAAAACCAAACAACATTGCATTCACATACAACAGTAGTACTAAAGTACATGCCCATAAAGTTCATGCATCAATTAATAAGCCCTGCTCTTACAAACACAAATATCATGCTCTCTCCTCTAGCATGCACGTAAAACATTTATTTATCCGTTGAGCAGGCAAGCACATAATCATATCAATAGTCAAGGGCTAGGCCCTATCAGAATATCTCATGCTCTGTAATAAGGCATGCATATAAGGCATTTATATCCTATTTAAGCAGTTAAGCACATAACCACATAAATAGTTACCAAACCCTAGGTCGAGCCACGTGTCACTAAGGTTAATCTAAAGTTTTAGGGTTAAATTTTTTGGTCAAAGGTAACATTGACTTTTCATTTGATAGCTTCCTACACACATGGGATCCCAAAATATTATAAACAGACGGTTAAAAGGGTATGTACAAATCAGAAGTTACAACTAGCCGGTCTAAGCGGCCAAAGAAGAGGTACATCCCTAGTTCCTCTGAGATATCCTTGGACGTGGTGGACGAGCAGCCGCATATGTACATGCCGCCACCGAAGCTCTCCAACTCATGGTTGGTCCAGCTTTCCTTTCCCCTTACCTGCACCACATAGCACCCATGAGCAAAGGCTCAGGAAGAAAACTTAAGCATGTGCATGAACAGTAATTACAGATTCCTAGATACACATCTAGCATGCCCAGTAGTAATAACCTACTCATGCATGCATACAATTGTCAATAAATGACTATCATGTCATAACGGGGCCTGCTGCTCTAAATAAATAGTTGACAAGTCGTTATGGGGCCCAAAAACCTAGGATCTGGGACTAATGAGTCACCCCAGGGGCCCGTGCCCTATTCTCTATATAATCAACTGTAGAGCTGGCCCAGCATACCTAGCGCTTTAATTTTCCATGACCATTGGATCGGACAAGCGTATAATGGGGTCCCGGTTAGGCCTAACCATATCGACCAGCGCTCAGCGCGCTATTGGCGCCCTTGACTTATGAACCAAGGCTTTTGAATCAGATAATGCATACAAGTACAGATGTTTGAATAGTTATCCCAAAGCAGAGCATTCAGACATATTTAATCAATTAAACACAGACATAATCATAGTTATGTTCTTTTTCAAGGGCCTGAGCCCTATTCATAGTCACATTAAACAACTAGATAAAAAATAACCAGCAATTGATAAGCATACTTCAGATAATATAGGTACGCATACATATAAATCATGGTATCTAAACCAATCCAAACACAAACACAACAATAACTATGTTAGTTAACGGGGCCAAGCCCTATCCATGTGAACAAGACAAGCATTTATTAAACAATTATCAAGACACAGAGCATTTAAGCATAATCTAAGTAACTTTATTCTCATGACCTGAGCCCTTTTCATATATATAATCAACAACCGGGCCAAGCCCTGATCACATATATCACGTATTGGGTGTAGTTTTCTTACCTTAGGTCCGAGTGCAATGTGTATTAAGAACGACCTTCGAGCACGATCCTGGTTCCCAGCCCCTAGTGATATCCTCTATTTCCCGATCAATGTTGAGTCTTTCCTCAAGCGATCCCGGGCCCAAACTAGCCTTGATTCCCCTTAAATCACAAGAATTCTCAAGAAATTTGAAGAAAAAGTGTGTTGTCGAGAGAGAGAAAAGGGCAAACATATTCTTCCTCTGTTTTCTGTATTTGTGTAATTGTGATGTTACTTAGGCTCTAAGTAACTCTAAGTAAATCTTGAGACTCAGGGTACCAAAAACGTCCCCGAGGGAAAAAAGGTCAAAACTCCTAGAATTCCCTCCTAATCTCGCTAATACCAAATATATCCTTGAATTTTCATTCTCGTTACCTAATAACCCGGTAATGAACTAGATACCCTAAATACCCCTTGACTCACCCCGAGTCGGGTATTAGGTCCCGTTGTGACTTTCCCGCTAACTTGCTCCCTAGGATCATCTTGTGTTGAGTAACCAAAATATATCTACATAATAATGTGTCTCAAACGTATATCACGTATATGCTAAATATACCCATAGTAAGCCAAATTATGAAAATTTCCCTTCTAATAAGAAGCAGGCCCACATGCATATTTAATACACCTAAACATGCATATCTAGTTATACTATCATATAACTCGCATAATCACATAATTACATGCATACACATCACATCCACATATAATTCTCATAAATTGCCATCCTAGCCCCCTTATCAAAGACCTAAGCCTTGTTAGGTAATTTAGGACGTTATGATTTCTATGTGTAAAAGACAATACCATAAGGCAGAATCACTGCTAGGTATAAAAATTGGTTGTTTGTTGTACTTCTAAATACTGGTCGGTAGGATCGTCCGTCTACCCCTTCCACTGTGGTGGAGGGTTTGTATTTATCCTAATCCAATGGCCCAGGGGTTGCGCCCGAGCGTAACTGATGGGAAAATATCCCTATATTCTCGCAGGCAATTGTTGCCCTATTCTTTAGGAGCTTTGACCGAGCTTTCAGGCTTTTAGGTGCATGGTGAGCATAACTGCTTTCCACCGACCAGATTTATCTATTTGTCATACCGACCAGCAGGTTTTCTGGTGGTCCTGCCGAGCAATAACTATTATATACCATTTGAGTATACATCAACCAGCCTGCCTGGCCTAATGCCACGTGTTTAAGATTAGTGCTATGTCAAATATGCCAATTTTTGGGATGACATTTGCCCCCCAAGTTTGCAATGGTGCTAAGCAGCATGGAAACTTTCTTCTGAGGACCATACTGTCTAGCCTGGTCAGGGGTATATGCTCCTTGCTATGTGGCATGGCATCAGGCATAGTTAATAGTCTTTGTATTTCTTCAAGTTTCCAAGAAATGACTTTTCACTTTTTCTCACCTCTTTTTGAAACCATAAAGTGTCATGATGGCTTCTCTTAATAATTGTATCGTCGGTTGTGCAGTTACCGAAGAGTTGGCTGATGTGTGCAGCGGTTGAGGAGATGTGACTGGAGGGACGTGCGCGCAGGCGTGCTGACGTGTCTGGGGAGACGTACTTGCAGAAGTTGTGAGGACTGCTTAGTGGGCGGTTCCATTAATGCTTGATAGGAGAGTGGGTAGTCTTCCTTGTCTATAAATAGGGGTTTTCCTTCCTCTTTCCACTTTACCTCCTCCATTCTTCAAGCACACCAAGCATCAATAGCCAAACCATGCTCTGAAATTCCTCCCACTAGCCCGTGCCTAGACACTCATTGCCAACGATCCTTGGACTCTGAGCACTATTTTGGTACTACGACCTCGCAGCAAGTAAGTTTCCTGACTTTCTTTATTTAACTTGGCATTGTGTGTGAAAGAAATTTTTTCCTTTTCTACATTTTTTACTATAGCCTTGGGTGGTTTTTTGAGAAAATCTTTGGGTTGTACTTGCATGTCGATTGAATCTAGGTTTGAATGACTGTTTTGGGTAGTTCTAGGAATGGGTTGCTCGTATTGGCCCATAATTTTGCAAAATACTCGACTCTTGATACCATTTTTTGGCTGATTTGAACTTTGGGGTTCTTGAGGAACACGAACAACCATCTTTAAATTTTTTTTTGAAAAACCTTTTCTGTTTCCTCGACATTTCTTGATCTGATTTATTTTCTGGTCAATACTTTGTACAATTTTTATTCTGGTGTGGTCAGTACAACTCAAGCCGTATATGCCAACCAACACTGTTCGGTGCTCTCACCTCTTCTTTCCTCTTTTTCTTGTATGCAGAGTATTGGGGAAGGTGATCATTGGACCAACTTGCGAACTTATCACCCTTGTGAACAGCAATGACCCTAACTAAACAAACTGCTCGTGGTGTTGATGATCAAGACCCTATTGTTGCACGTCGTGCCACTACTATTGAAACCCAGGTGGCCCCGCTCCCTGATGAAGAACCGACCAGTTCGTGGCAGAAAGAGGAGGCTGAGATGGAATATGTAACGACCCGGATTTTCAAGACTCGATAATGCGGAAATATAAATGATTTCATTTAACAAAATGTCTCAAAAACCCATAGAAAAAAAAACTTTTTAAAAAGTCGTATGGCCATACTTAACATTTAGTTACAAACATGTTTTATAAAGATTAGAGTGAGCCTAGTTTAGGAAAATTACACAACATTTCCAAAAATAAAAAGGCTTCCCAAAAGGTCGGTCCACATGTACATTTGCAAGGAAGACTCCAGCGCTCACTGCTCTGCCTTGCCCTTGCTCTTACCTACAACATGAAACAACTAGGTAAGCGAAAACGCTTAGTAAGATCCAATTTCAAACAAAGCATGTAGAGAATTAGGGTTCCGGACCCATCCGGACCCTACACAATCAATTTCAAGAACGCTAAGACGTCCTGGAAACTTATGGTCATGCCTGATAACCAATGATAAATTAATTCGTAACTAGATAAAAATCCTGCACTCAGAAAAATCCCAGAACAAGCAGATATATTATATCACAACTATATCTTATCAACAATTATATCCCTGCACTCAAAAAAATCCCAGAGCAAGCAGATATATTATATCACAACATAATTCGAGCCCAACGCTCGACAATTTCTAACAATTCATGCGTAACGCGCCCTCCAACATAATTGCTAATCTGTAAAAGAGAACCGAGTCTCCACACTAAGATCTAGCCAATAAATATTCTCATCAAGGGTAACTATCGTGTTACCTAGGGCATCGCTACTTATTCAAGAGTGTAATCCAATTTACACGGTTTTACGGAGACTTCTATGTTAATCAGTGGTGCTGGTGAGCAGCTGCCCCAAGGGTGTTCAACCTCACTCAAACTTGGCAACCCCTAGTATTTCTAGGCACTCTCACGGAATGGCCAATATTCACGGCTGCTATCCGGGAATAACATATCAGAGCACTTGCTCAGATTCTAACCGTCCAATGATTAAGTAAGCATGAGGGCCCCTAGGTCCCATTTATCTTGGCGCCCCTAGGTTTAACCAGCTTATCCTCATCTCATGGCCACTCGTCGCGGTAATGAACCGGACATAAATAAAATCAAGCAGTGTGACAGGGATCAACCGTCTAGGATATGACGGACTTCTACCGTTCATATTTTCTAAATCAGCACTCACTAGACTAACGTCTCTAAGCAACTTTCTATGACAGCCTATATATATGCATGTATCCCTATACTAACATACAAGACAATAATCATTTCATTTTGCAACCATACAATATAAGTTGACTTACTTGGAGTCCTTAGCGCTCAGCAGGTTTTCACCCTCCAACGTTCAGTCCAGTTACGCTTAGCCAATACTGTAGTTATCCATACAGTATACTCGGATTAATTATGGTACTAATAATTCATTATTATTATTTTGCGCAGTTTGGTCATTTTAATAAAAGTCATTTGTAAGGATTTATAATCCTTATTTGGTTTTAAACCTATTAAGGAAAGTCATACAAAATATTCGAGACTAAACCCTAAGTCTCGGGGAGACCTATCCTAAGGTCTCGATACCTAGGCTCGGGTATCACAATGGTATTTCCCCACAACCCGCTAAAAATCTTATTCTTTCAAGGTATCACTATTAACCCGCACTTTCGACTAGTCGGTTAAAATATGTAAGATTTTAGCCGGTATTATATCCAGAAAATACAAATAAATTCCTTAATTATTTTTAAAGAAAATAAACTCTTTAAATTTTCCTTTTATTTTTCTTAAGGTTTTAATATCTAAAAACCGTTTTAAGAAAATTGCCTAATTTGTCTTAATTAGGAAAACCGTTATAAATTTCTCATCTTGACTAATTAATTTTCCAAAAGCAATTAATCAATTTTACTTACTAGAAAAATAATTCATTTAAACTCAAAGGGGTAATTTTAGTGAAAATATGATTTCAAGACTTACCAATTTATATCTTGAAATAAACAAAATTTTACTTTTTACCTTATGTTCCAAAATCTCATTTTTACACTAAGTGTGAAAAACCTAATTTTCACATTTTTAACTACATACTTCGTTAGTTCATAACTTGAAATTTACTTACCCAATTGCTACCAAAATTTCCCAATTCCATTTTTGTTATGCCATTTAGGTCTTTGTAAAATCTTAGGTCAAAATGAGCATTTTTGATTGGTGAAATCATTTTCCAACAATGAGGTAAAAATGACCTTATTTTCAAGTCCTTATTTTTTCCAAACTTTGACAGTTAATAACTTTCAAACCGTTTAATATTTTCTTACCAAATTTTACAGTGGACTAATAGATTATGCCAGAAATATGTCCACAAAATTTTAGAAAAAACTGGGTTCATTTTCCCTATACAGTGGCTGTCCAAACTTGGTTCTGAAAATGAGAATACGAAAAAACAGTTTTTTACCTAAACTTTGAAATAGCATAACTTACTCATTTCTAAACATTTTTTAGTGTTTCAAAAGCTCAATTTTATGTACTCAATCTCAACAACATAACAGTGCAATTTAATTTTACAAAAACAATATACAGTGGCTACTTGACCCCTTGGAAGTCACAGCTTAAAACATGTTTTGTTTTAGGGTATCCTACAAAACCCTTGGGGGTTTTGGTTCCCATTTTCAAAAATCAATACACATGCATCATAAAAATTATTAAACAACTACCATAACCTTATTACATCACCAACAAGAAACTTTAAGCATTAGATATACAAAATAATGCTTAAAACTAAAAACCCTACAACAAAATCATCAAAAGTAAACTTTTTACCTCTTTGGTGTTCTTGCTTAAGGTTTGGACCTTCCTATTAGCTTTGGCTCCTCCAAAACCTTTAAAAACCCTAACCAACTTCCCCCAACAACATAGTTAATTAGCTATTTGAAACTCTAAGCTTAAAACTTTACAAAAGCCTAGATTAGTGAAGGTTTACCTTAGGGAAAATACTTCCTAGACCAAGACTTAGCCTCAAAGTTTCCTTGGTGTTCTTGGGCTTGAAAAATGGAGAGAACACTTTGAGAGGTCTTCAAAAATCAGATGAGTGAATGAGAGAGAGTGGTGTGGTCGGTTGGGGAGGGATGGAAGAGTTATATACTATCTAATTTATCTCAAAAACACTCAAGTGTTTTCCTCCCACTTGCCCACTTGACTTCTTAATTAAATGGGATTTGAATTTTATAAAAATTTGGGTTCACACCACTCTAAAACACCACATGGCCGGCCACCCCTTTGCCATATATGATCATTTCATTTTTTTTTTTTTAATAAAGGTTTCATAAGAAGAAAAGTCCAAATTGGCTTTTGACACCTTTATTTTCACTCTTATTAAGTTTTAAATCACCAAACTTAACATTAATTAATTAAATTAAATGTCTCTCACATTTAATTTAATTAATCACATAGTAAAATTTAACCTAAGGTCCATTCATGGAATAAAATTCCCCATTTCAGTAAAATTAGGCATTTAACACAAAATGCCCTAAAATTTCAATTTTTCTTTTAGGTTTATTATTTTTGACCAAACTTTAACTTTTATGAATGTATTTTATGCCCAAAATATAATTGCCATGATTTTTCATTTTATTTTTCGAGATTTTTACCCGATCATAAAATTAATATTTTGGCTAGCAATAACTCATGGAATACTTACAAACAAAATATAATATTATTTAAAATAATATTCTTAACCCGGGGGAAAAATCTCGACCCGAGTCGTTTAAAGGTACCCAAAAACGTAGGACGTTACAGAATATGCCACGAAGATTTACTCTAGGGTGATTCTTAACCCCTCATCTGAGATGGAGGAGGCCCCCCTGTATTCAGCTCCCGCCAGCACTATTTTTGAGATGCAGCTGCAGAATGTCAAGGAGCGTTTCGTGCTCGGCGACGTTACCATATTCAAACCCTCTACCAACATACTGCCGAGAACCCTGGGGCCCAATTTTGCACCTTGAGCAGGTTCCACGTCACTGCTGGTGCTACTCTTCCTCTTCTACAATACTTTCGAAGTGTGATAGACTATTTTGGGCTTTGTCCCACTCAGATTAGTCCCAAAGGCATTAGGATCCTTTTAGCCCTACATGTTTTGTACAAGTCCCTAAGCTGGTCGATGCCATCTGCGCACGAGATAAACTACCTTTTTGACCTTAAGTCTACCGCGAACAAGGCCGATCAGGATATTTTTATTGTAGCCATAAAGATTCTAATATTTATTTAGACAATACTGAGGGCATCTCCAAGGTTGGGGAGTATGCCAGCCAATACTTCCTCACGGTAGACATTGATGCCAATCACTTACTGTTCCAATGTAATGGTCCCTTCAGCTGGTCGGCCCCCACCAAGGAGATGGAGAAGCGAGCCCAAGAAGTTGCTGATATGGACCCCACGTATAAAGACCTGGTTTCCTTGCCACTGCAGTAAATCTTTCCAACGTTGGGCTCTACCCTAACCCTAAAGCAAAGGGTAAGAGTGCTACCCCCACCAGACAAACACCCAGGAAGCAACCGCCCAGCATAAAGTCGCCCAGCCAACAACCGCCCAGCAAAAAGCAGAAGACTTTGATAATACCCCCAGCCAGACCTTGTGTTGCCCACCACACAAGGAGCTCAACTGATATAGTTATAAGGGAGCCTATTGAACAGAGTGCTCTCAAGACTGTCGCTGCCCCCCAACATGGAAAGGGCAAACAAGTTGAAGTTGAGTGGGTGGATTCTGACTCGTCAGACAGTGATGAGGACATCTCGCTCAGAGTAGCTGGCTGCTTAGGGGAAGCAGAAGAGGATGACTCGGCGCTAACCTTTTGAAATTATTTTTACTCTGCTTATTTATTTGTTTCTTACATTTTTGACCTTGCTCGACATACTTACTAACATTTTGCTTTTCTTTTACAGATATGTCCTTTGTTTTCTTCAAGAAATTTGCATAGAAACAGGCCGGTGATCCCAGTAGGGAGATTCCCTCGGCCAAGTGCCAGAAGACTGGCCCTCATGCTGAGGCTACCAAGTAGGGTGAGAAGACTCCCTCTTGTAAGAAGACGCAGACTTGCTCGTGCAAATCGATTATGGGAAAGACAACCACTTCTGAGAAAACTGCCTCCTCCGCACCTGTAAGAGAGTCCCCTACCTCGAGCAGAGTTCAGGAAGGTGTCATTGAGGACCCTGCCACAGAGGTTAACGAGCCCTTGAAGAAGGCCTTGGCAATCACCAGGGGCATGTAAAAAGGGTGCCCACCTCCGAGGGCAACTTCATGGGTACCTTGGGCACTAGATCTCTGAAGAACATCTACAACAATGGTCTCCAGGATGTTGTTAGGGTAAGTGCTCCATCTCCTTGTGTTGAAAAGTATTTTAGCCAACTGACACGGTGCCAAAATAATTAATTTTAGGGCTTTCACTTAGACAAACAATGAACCGTAATTAAGCCAGGAACCTAATAATAATGAGCAATAAATAATAAAGTACACCAAGATTTCTAGAGGTTCGACCCCAAGAAATGGTAATGACCTACTTCCTCTTAGATTTGTATTGATCTTAAGGGTTTACATAAGATAACCAATGAATACAAATAGATTTCTAGGTGTAAAAGACAATACAGAATGGCAGAATCATTGTTAGGTACCAAGCAAGGCTACTCGGTATATTTCTAGTACTGCTCGGTAGGAAAATTTTGTGAACCCCCTCCACTGTGGTGGAGGGTTTAAATTTATACTGATCTTTTCGTCCAGGGGTTGCACCCGAGCGTAACTGATGGGAAAATATCCCTATATTCTCGTAGGTGGTTGCTTCCCTATTCTTTAGGAGCTTTGATCGAATCTTCAGGGTTGTTAGGCACTCTTTGCGGATAGTTGGGCAATCCCTACGAAGAGCTAATAGAAAGTCTAACTACTTTCCTCCGAGTAGGTATGTTTGTTTGTCATATCAACCAACTGCATTCCTGGCAGGCATACCGAGCAGTGACTATTATACTAACCAACAAGTTTCTTGGGAGTCCTATTGAGCAACTGAGCTTCTGGATATAGTATTTCAAGTAGTAACTTGTCATATACCCTGCAGGTATACACCGATCAACCTATCAGGTGGTCTTCCTAGTCTGTTCCACGTGTCCATTTTTGATGCCACATCAGGCATGTCAATTTTTGGGATAACAATTGCCCCCCAAGTTTTCAATGGTGTAAAGACAGCATGGAAAATTTCTCTTGGGGACCATACCATCCAGCCTGCTTTGAGGTACACACCTATTGCCACGTGGCACGACCCCTGGTGTAGTTACTAGCCTTAGTATTTCCAATAAATGACCTTTCTGTTTTTTCCACCTCTTTTTGGAACCACAAAGTGCCATAATGTTCCTCAACTTCTTGTATTGTGTAATCATCAAGGAGTGGCTGACGTACCTTACAGTCGAGGCAAAGTGACTAGAAGGACATGCTAACATTGCCCGTATTCAGAGCTCTTCAAATCTTCCAATTTATGCACCGACCATCACCCAGTCATGCTTTTCTCAAGGCTTTTTGCACCGTACTTGCTCTAGCCACTTGATACCAGTAAGTTTTTCATTTCCCTTCTTCTTATTTATGGAAAAAAAAATGCTTTCTTTCTTCCTTAAGTTTTTCTGTTGTGGCCGTGGGTAACTTTCTTGATAAATCCCTAGATTTCGTGAATGAATGTTGCTTCAATTCTTAAATAGATGAATATTTTGAGTGGCCCTCGGCCTGGGTAACCTACTTGTACCTCTGATTTTGTAAAAACCGGGTTTTAACGTCCCTCCTTTGTTGATTTACGTTTGATGTTCTTAAAGAACACCAAGAACACCACTTGAAAAACGTTTTTGGGAATAACCTTCCACTTTCTTGGGTTTACTTGTTTTTGATCTGATCTGCCTGTTGTTCAGTATGCGGGGTCGTGTTTGTTCTGGGCTGGTCAGTATATCTTAATCCCTACCGACCTGTACTGTTCGGTGCTCTCACCTCACCCTTCCCCCTTTTTCTTGTGTGCACATAGGGAAGGTGATCATTGAACCAGCTTGTAACTTATCACTTGCAACAGTCAATGGCCCGAATCAAGCAAATGACTCGGGGTGTTGACGGAGAGGATCCCCATGTAGCACGACGTGCTACCGCTGGGGATACCCAAGATGGTCCATCCTCCGAACAAGAGACCAATAGTTCAAGCCAAGAAGAGGCACCCGAGATCAAGTATGCTTCAGAGATCTATACTGAGGCACTCCTCAACCGTTCAGCAAAGAAGGAGCAGGGCCCTTTATATGTGGCTCCAAAAGGAACCATTTCCGATAAGCAAATCCAAAATGTGAAAGATCATTTCATGCTCAAGGAAGTTTCCATCATCAAACCCATTGCAACGCAGACTTCCGATAATTCCGGGGCCCAATTATATGCTTGGAGTCGAATCCACATGACTTATGGGGCCACTCTTCCTCTTAAGCCATACTTTCTAAGCGTGGCAGATTATTTCAAGATCTGCCCTACTCAGATTAGTCCCAAGGGCATTGGATTTCTTTTTGCAATTTTCGTGTTGTATAAGTCCTTGAGCTGGCCAGTACCATCCACTCATGAAATCAACTACTTATTTGACCTTAAGTCCAGTCCCCGGCAAGGTCGCTCGGGATATTTTTACTTTAGTTAAAGAGATTCTAGCATCTACCTGGAAAAAACCGAAGGTATCTCCAAAGTTGGGGAGTATGCCAGCTAGTATTTTGTTACAGAAAACATTGCTGCCACCAATCTATCCTGCCGGCGCAGTGACCCATTTAGTTGTCCAACCCCTACACAGGAAATGGCTAAGCGGGCCAGTAAGTTAGCTGCTATGAACCCTAACCTTATTGACCTGGTTGCTTTGACAACCACAGAGAGATTAACCAATGTTGGGCTATATCCCAATCCCAAGGCACAAGCCATGGATGCTACCCCAACCAGGCAGTCTCCGAGGAAGCTCCCGCCCAGCAATAGGTCGCCCAGCTCACCTCCACCCAGTAAAAAACAAACCAGACTGTCAATTCCCCCGTCCAAACCCTTCGTATCCCACCAAACAAGGAGTTTAGTTGGAGTCATTATTAAGGAGCCTTCTGAGCATGGCACTCCGAAAATTGTCGCTGCCCCCCAGCCTGGAAAGGGCAAGTAGGTTGTAGTAGAACATATTGATTCAGACTCATCAAACAATAATGGGGATCTCCCGCTCGAGGCAGCGGACTACTCGGGGGGAGCCGAAGAGGGTGATCTGATTCTCTTTTCACAACTTGCTTTTACCTTTGCTTAATTTTGATTTTTTGCTTGCTCTGACCCTGCTCAACATCTTTCCGTATTTTTTAAGAAGTTTGCCCAAAAGCATATGAGCAGTCCCAGCAGTGAGGTTCCCTCGGCCAAGCGCCAGAAAATTGCCTCTCCTGCCGAAGCCACCGAGCAAGCTGAGAAGATTCCTGAGAAGACTCATGCTCAGAAAAAGGTGCATACACCATTGCGCAAATCTGGCAAGAGCAAAGGACTTCCTACCGAAGAGGTTATCCATAAGACCATTGCACCTGGGCTAGCTACCCTGAGCAGAGCCCTAGAAGGCACTGTTGAGGACTCTACTGAGGAGGTCCACGGGCCTTTGAAGAAATCCATGGCCATCCAGTAAGGACATATAAAAAGGGTGTCCTCCTCCTAAGCTGAATTCATGAATACCCTTGGTACCAAATCCCTGGAGAACATCACCAGTACCGGCCTTCAGGATGTTTCTAGCGTAAATAATTTATTTGCTCAGTGTTTAACAAAATTTTCTTCTTTGTTACTTGTTCTAAATTTCTTCATTTCATATTGCAAGGTATGCTGGCTCTCAACTACGCCCACCATTGAGCCAAGGGGGTGAGCAAACATGTGGCTAGCTTGGTGAAAGAGTCTGAGGACAAAGCCTCCCAAGTGGCCTGGTTGACCGAGCAAATCCAAAATCTTCAGGAGACCTCAGAGCAGATTTCTAGAGAAAACGAGGGGCTCAAGACTACTATCGAGCAGAGGAATATTGAGGTCAATCTCCTAGAGAGGAGGGTGGAGAAGCTAAAGAATATTTCCATGAGGAATTCTGTCGAGGGGAGAGTTTTCCAAGAAGAGAGGGATGAACTAGCAAAGACCCTCGATGAAGAGAAAACTGGCAGGGTTGCTGATGTCGCGTCCTCGAGGCTTTTGGCATGAGCACTTTCTATGACATCTAGGTGCGCAATAAGGGGGTGGATTACAGCAATCTGGGGGAAGCTTTAGATGAGCTTATGCATTACTGCACATAGCAGGAAAAGAACGAGGCCTTGGCTGTCCTTACCGAGCAGCCTCCGAGCCAGAGTTTGCCATGCCACCCACTGAGTCGACCATCACAACCTCAGATTAGGATGCCTTGCCCCTAGTCCAAATACTTTCACTAAGGCTCCAACACCTGTCGACCAATCTAGCAGCCTCCCTAACGAAACCCTTTTCGCTGAGCCCGACCAGTAAATCCAGGGCTCTTAACAAACTTTATTTTTTTTTCAATATTTAACATTCTTGAATTTCTTTCCTTGAGGCCTGAACAAATGGCTGAGCCGAGCAATCTTTATTCTCATGCAATTATTATCTTTTTGTTTGATCAACATAGCTGAGTCAAGCAACTTTTAATCTCGAGCCTTTGACACATATCTACAAGATGCCTTATATTTGAGTATATTTATGCTCATATTCTATCCATTATCACTGCTTTGTGTATACTTCTTTTTGGAGTTAAGTAGTTCTGTTCATCAAAGCTATTTAATTTTTTTGAACAAGTTGTAAATAAAAATTATTCAACCCTATCTACAGAAACTGTTTTATGGCTATTTTTGTTTCCTGGGGTATACCAAGCAACGCACAAGCACTTTAACATTAATAAAAATTAATGTTTCTAAGTCCTTTTAATTATGCTTTTTTCTTCCTTTGTTTGTCAATGTATTACTATGGTGCCCCCAAGTGATCAAGCGAGATTCATAACTCTTGGGTTATCCTCTCAGTCACTTGCTAATTAATCATAGTTGCTCGTAATAACCTGTTCGAGACCACTTGGGTTTGCTAAAACCTATAAAGGTTTCATACACTACCAAAAATTCGTGAAATAAATCACTAGTTAACAAGATGATCTTTGTAAAGTAAGGCTTGTAAAAATTGACAAAAATCGTGTCTTATTGATTAAAAAAAATTAACCATACAATTTGCATCACTACATCGTAGCTTACATTCATAAATATTAATTATTACAATAAATGGGAAAATTGTGCCTGTGCATAATTAATAAAGCTAACTTTGGTTGGTTGGTAGTAGGGGCAATCCGTGCCTGTACAGGCCAATCAACGATCACTTAAAAGTAATCTTTATTGGTAGTACTTCCTTAGTTGTTCTCCATTCCAGTAACAGGGGATAGGTACTAAATGGAGATCTTGGTCATACCATGTTAGCTTGTACATGCTAGGAAACACTACCTCTATGACCTGGTAAGGACCTTCCCAGCTCTGCCCTAGCACTCCTGCTGAGGCATCTTGAGTTTCTAAGAATATTATTCGTAGGACTAGATCTCCCGAGTCAAACTTCCATTCCTTAACTCTAGAATTGAAGTCTTGGGAATCTTTTTGCCGGTGGGCAGCCAGGCGAATGTTGGACTTTTTGCGTCTTTCTTCAATCTGGCCTAAGAACTCAGCCAGTAGTTGGTGATTACAATCTTGGTCGTATGTTGTACGTCGGTGAGATGGTGGAGTCACCTCAACTGGCAGCATTTCTTCATACCCATACATGAGTGCAAAAGGGGTATCACCAGTGGTTGTTCGCTCGGTAGTCCTATATGACCACAGTACTTCAGGAAATCTCTCAGGCCAGTTTTGTTTAGCTTCTTCGAGATGCTTCTTCAGAGTGTCTTTGAGAGTTTTGTTAACATCTTCTACCTGCCCGTTTGCCTGAGGGTGAGAGACTGCTGAAAAACTTTTTGAGATGTCGTGCTTGGCACATAAATCAGTGAACAGTTGGCTGTCAAATTGGGTGCCATTGGCGAACACTATCTTCTGAGGTAGACCAAACCTACAGATTATATTTTTCACTATAAAGTCCAATACAGTTTTGGAAGTAATGGTTTCCAGTGGCTCGGCCTCCGTCCACTTAGTGAAATAATCCACTGTTACAACTGCATATTGTACTCCCACTTTCCATTTGGCAATCGACCAATGAGCTCAATTCCCCAAATGGAAAAGGACCACAGACTTTGCATCTGAGTAATCTCATTTGGGGCTGCTCAGGGTATCTTGGCAAACCTCTGGCACTTGTCACATTTTCGAACATACGCAAAGGCAGGCATCTTCGTTCATAGTTGGCAAAAAGTAGCCTTGCCTTAAAATTTTCTTATATAGACTTTGCCCCCCTCCATGGTTCCCACAAAAACACTCATGCACCTCCTCTAACAACCATCCTAAGTCTGTTTGGTTGACACACTTGAGCAACGGCATGGAAAACCCCCTCATGTACATAACCCCGTCTAAGATTAGGTACCTAGCAGCTTTTCCCATCAATTTCTTAGATTCATTGCGACTGCTGGGAAGGATTCCATGTTCTAGATAAGCTGCAATCGGGGTCATCCAAGATGGTGTGTTTTCTATTAGAAGGACTGGTTCTAGCAAGGTGATACTAGGTTTGGCCAGGTATTCAATAGGAACCAAGTTGGCTTTGTCCACCACAGCACTGCTGGCCAGTTTGGCCAGTTCATCTGATGTGGCATTCTGCTCTCGTGGTATTTATTAGATATTGTACTTCTTGAGCTGAGTGAGCAGGTATTTCATCTAATCAATATAGGCCATCATTTTTTCTCCCCGAGCAATGTATTCATTGATGATCTGATTAACAACAAGCTATGAATCACTGTATATTTCAAGGAATTCAGCTTTTACTTCCCTAGCTAATCTTAGGCCTGCGCTTAAAGCTTCGTACTCTGCCTCATTATTGGATGCCTTAAATCCAAAATGAAGTGCACAATGTATGTGTTTCCCTACAGGAGTGATTAGTGTGAAACCGACCCCAAACAGTTGGTCGGTAGACAAGCCATTGACGTGCAGCTTCCAGACTTGGGGTTCTTCTTTTGGATGAACAGTGTTGGATGTTGGGTGCTTGGTACTCTGCCCAGCGTCTGTACTAGGCGATGGTCCAAATTTTTATGACTTCCCGACCATGTCTTCACTTAGTTCTAGTATACTGGTACACTCAGCTACAAAATCTGCGAGAGCCTGGCCTTTGATGGCTATTCGGGGCTGATAGCTAATCTCATACTACCTGAGTTCTATAGACCATTTGAGTAACCGACAAGAGGTGTCCGGATTTTGTAGGACTTGGCACAATGGTTGGTCGGTAAGAACATTTATGGGATGAGCTTGGAAGTAGGGGCGAAGTTTTCTAAAAGACAGGAGCAGGCAGTAAATTAATTTTTCAATTAGGGGATACCTACTTTCGGCCTCTATTAGCCTTTTACTGACATGGTAGACTAGATGTTGAACCTTGTTTTCTTCTCTAACTAGGACTGCACTGATAGTGTGTTGAGTTACTGCCAAGTATATGCATAGTTCTTCACCTTCTAGATGTTTTTAGATGATCGGTGGGTGTGCTAGCTGCTACTTTAGAACTTAGAAGGCTTGTTCGCACTCCTTAGTCCATTCAAATTTCTTTGTGCCTCTGAGGATATTAATAAATGGAACACACCTATCAGTGGATTTGGACACGAATCTAGTGAGTGCTGCTACGTGTTATGTTAGACTTTTCACGTCCTTTATCTTGGCTAGTGAGGGCATGTCTAGCAGTGCCTTTATCTTCTCGGGGTTTGCTTCAATTCATCGAGAGTTCACTATAAACCCCAAAGGAGCATTTTAGGGGGTTCAATTTCATCATATACTGCCTCAAGATATTGAAGCAGTCCTTAATGTGCCCCGCGACCTTTTTGGATTTTACCAACATATCACCCACTTAAACCTCTATGTTATTTTTTATCTGGTCCTTGAACATACGGTTTACTAGCTGTTGATACGTGGCTCCAGCGTTTCTCATGCCGAATGACATAAATATATAGCAATATAGCCCCACATCCGTGCGGAAGCTAGTGTGCTCTTGGTCGGGTGGATGCATACTTATCATGTTGTACCCCGAGTAGGCATCCATAAAGGTTAAGATCTCGTGGTCGGCCGTAGCGTCCACTAGTTGGTCGATTCACGAAATTGGAAAGCAGCCCTTCAGGCATGCCTTATTTAAATCTGTGAAATCTATGCACACCTTCCACTTGTTATTAGTCTTCGGTACCAGTACAGGATTGGACACCCATACTGAGTAAAAGGCTTCCCTAATGAAGTTGTTATTTTGAAGCTTCTCCACCTCCTCTTTCAATGCCTTTACTCTCGTTGGATCCAATAACCTCATTTTTTGTTGTACGGGTTTGAAGTGTTCGGTATCGATGTTGAGAGTGTGGCTTATAACGGTTGGGAAAAGCCCTACCATATCATCATGAGACCAGATCAATACATCTTGGTTGCCCCATAGAAACTTGATCAAAGTGGATCTTATGTTCCTAGATAACCATTTCCCTACCTTGACTACCCTGGTCGAGTACTTTGGATCAAGCAGGACCTCTTCTAATTCTTCGACTGGACCTACCCCTGTATCAATATCCTCAAAACGAGGGTCTATCTCCTCCCCCTCATTTTGGGCTGCCTCCTATTTTTGGTGACTAGGCCCTGCAAGCTACGCGGTACAGACTACCTTCCCTACCTTTTTAACTGATGAATTATAGCATTCTCTAGCCACCAATTGGTTCCCCTTGAGACATCCTAATCTCGCCCGGGTTGGGAATTTGATGAGCAGATAAAAGACTGAAATGACTGTCCGAAGGTCGTACAGGGCTGGTCCACCTATCATGGTATTGTATGGAGAAGGGATGTCAATTACTACGAACAAAGCCATTACATTGTTGCTTGTTGGTGTCGTCCCAACTGAAAGAGGTAGTCTTATGCTTCTAGCTGGGGCAATGCCATTCCCCGTAAACCCATACAGCAGGTGCTTGCATGGTTCCAAATCCTTGATGCTTAAATTCATCCTTTCTAGGGTACTTTTAAACAGGATATTGGCAAACGACCCATGACCAATCATCGTTCGGGCTACGATCATGTTGGCTATCTGCACTTTTACCACCAAAGGGTCATTATGTGGATGATGTACATGACTTGTGTCTTCCTCACTGAATGTGATTGGCTCACACTCGTAGCAAGGTTGTTTGGGAGTATGCTCTTGGACAGCCAGTACATCTTCCTCCTGCTCATGCCTAAGGGACGAGCATATCTTTCTCAAGCTTTTTCGGAGTTTTTGGCCAAATACAATCCGCCGCAGATCATATCTAGCCGACCAACAACTGGTGGTGGTAGGAGAGGCTAATTTTTTTGATACTGCTGAAGAGGTTGTTAAGGATGCTGGCTGGCAGTTGGTTGTACATACCTCTTCAGATGAGCATTGTTTTCTCGAATGAGGAATTCTATCTCCTCCTTTAGGTGGTTACATTCATTAGTTTCATGACCATAGTCATTGTGAAACCGGTAGAACTTGGTCATATCTCGCTGCTAACATCCTTCCTCATTGGTGGAGGTCTTCTGTACGGTAAGATAGCCTGTGTGGCATTAAAAGCATCCGCTCAGGTCTCTAATATGATGGAGTAAGTAGTAAATTTAGGAACATATTCTCGTGGCTTTGGTTATTCAGATGTCTTAGGCTTCTTACTGTCGTTCTGGTTAAAATTACCTCCAGCCCCATTACCTCATTTGTTGTTCTTAGCCCCATTCTTGCCTCCCACTGTAGGTTTGTGGTATTCCCAGAAACCGTTTTCCCCTACTCAGAAGTCGTCTGAGTTGGATTATCCACCTTTCGCTTTGCCTCTTCAACCTTGATGAATTCCTCTACCCGATCAAGGAGCTCCTGGGTGGTATATGCAGACTTCCTTTTCAAACTGCTCCATAATAGACTCTTTACTTTGACTCCTGAATTAATGGTTATCAAGTTACTGTCATCACTAAAATATTTCACTCTAGTGGCTTCCCACATAAAACATTGAATGTAGTCCTTCAAAGGTTCATTATCGCTTTGTTTTATGTCCACTAGGTCATTCGACTCGGCAGGGGCATTGCCGAAGAGAATTAGGAATAGAATAGGTGTACAAATCCATCCCATGATGTAATTGACCCTGGTTGTAGCTTGAAGAACCATTGCTGGACAATTTCTTAGAGGGTGGCCGGGAAGATCCTACACCTGGTATCATCACGTACTCCTTGGAGATCAGTCTGCAGTTTAAACTGGTGAACATGGGATACTGGGTCTTCCAGTCCAGTGTACATCTTCCATGTCAGCATTTTAAATTTAACAGGTATGGGCAGCTGGTTAATACGGTATGAAAAATGGGGAACCTCTCTGCCTCTCCATTTCAATATCTGTTAACTTGGGGGTTGTGAAGTCCCTTACCAATCGGGTTAACAGATCCAGCTGGGCCTAGATGTTAGGGTCTGTAGTTACTTGGGGCTGTGTTGCATTGCGAACCTCATCCATTCTCGAAATCCCGAACAGGCTCAGGCAAAGCTATGTTGTTCAAATCCTGATTTTCCCTGCTATGATTTAGAGCATCTCAAAGTTCTTCACCTCCCATGGGTCCCATTCGGATGAAAAAAAAGCTTGGTCGAGGCCTACCCCCAGCATTCTGGCTATCTACTTGGCCTGATACTGGAGGTACTCCCTGAAACCCTCCACCTTGGGGTGGTTGGTGGTTCAGGATATCCTGCCTTTGTGGGACAAACGGTCTTCTAGCTGGTTACCTCTTTGACCCTGGTTATTTTACTGGCGAACTTGGCTCGCCTCCTCATAATGGTCATACCCATCAGAATAATGGGGTCTGTATGCACTACTAACTTTCGACTCCTCCCTTCGGGACCTTGGTCGATAGTCTTGGTGTTGTTTGTATCGACCAGGTTCTTATTGGTAATTTTGGGGTTGACCACTCCTATTCGGCGCTGGTGCTCGGGGGTTGCCATGCTGTCCTACAGCCCCAGGATTTTTTCCATGCTCACTGCTCTGAGATCTTGGCTGAAAGTTTCCTGCCTGGTCTTGTCCCATGTCGTGCCTTGGCAGCACCTATTCATCAACTGGTAAAGGTCACCTATTGTTGTTTGCTTGGGAACCCCGACCAGATCTGTGACTCCTGGTTGGACCATGATTCCCATTCTGAGGTTGAGCCTCTAGTCCATGCATGACACCCTCACCAAAACCAAAAACATGAGGACGTTGTTGGTTTTGGGCAATAGTTCCAACTGTAGTTCCCATACCCTGAGTTTGCTGCTGTTGTATATAATTGCAAATGGATTCAGCAACCTCCCTAGTCTGATACTCCATGTCTTCCTAACGGGCCTGCACTTCCCAGGCATGTCAATCCATCCATTCTTGGAAATCTCTTCTTTGCTTTTCAAAAGCCTCATTAAGGGCCTCCTGAGCAATAGCTCGCCCCTAGGTCATGGTGGCCAGTTGATCTTGCATCTGCCCCATGACCTCCCGTATCTGATCAATTTCAGGGTCAAGTCCTTTGATATCTACGTGGGGCTCATATCGTCTAGGAACTCAGCTCTTGGTTCTGGCTGGTCGGCACCCCTTGCAGCAACTCCTCATGTAGTCCCTGCATGGTTTATTCTAGCAGAGGCAACAACTCCACGCCCTGGTGCATTGGGCCTAGTGGTTTACCCTCCTACACTAGATAGGTTTCTGGGTGGCAAATCACCTCAATGCCAATTCAAATTGCTTATCGATGGGCTTGGTGAAAGGCTTCAGCTTCAGGCTCTGGCGACTCTTGGTTTAACCTTCTCGTTGAGACTACCATCCTTGCAGCAATAGAATTCGAATGTGAATGTCTTCCTACTCTCAATGAAAGCACCAAAATGTTGACTGGTGTCTTAGCCAACTGACATGGAGGTACCAAGCAAGGCTGCTCGGTATATTTCTAGTATTTGTCAGTAGGTAAATTTCGTGAACCCCTTCAACAGTGGTGGAGGGTTTTAATTTATACCGATCCTGTCGCCCAGGGGTTGTGCCCGAGCGTAACTGATGGGAAAATATCCCTATATTCTCGTAGGTGGTTTCTTCCCCTATTATTTAGGAGCTTTGATCAAATCTTCAGGGGTGTTAGGCACTCTCTGCGGATAGTTGGGCGATCCCTACGGAGAGCTAACAAAAAGTCTAACTACTCTTCTCCAAGCAAGTATGTATGTTCGTCATATCAAGCAACTGCATTCCTAGTAGGCATACCGACCAACAAGTTTCATAGGAGTCCTGTCGAGCAGCTGAGCTTCTAGAGATTGTATATCAAGCAGTAACTTGTCATATACCCTGCAGGTATACACCAACTAACCTGCGAGGTGGTCTTCACAGTCTGTTCCATGTGTCCAAGTTTGATGATACGCCAGGCGAGTCAATTTTTGGGATAACAGCTTGGTACATTTTTTTTTTAATTATTATTATTATTAGTTAATTCCTATAACTTCCTCCCTTTAATGTTGCAAGGCATCTTGGCACTCAGCTATGCTCAAAACTGGGTCAAGGTGGTGAACAACCAAGTGAGCGGCTTGCTGAAGGACTTCGAGGAAAATGCGTCCCTAAAAGCCTAGGTTACTCAGCTGACCAAGCAGGTCCAGGAGCTGCAACGGACTTCCGAGCATGTTACCAAGGATAACGAGGGTCTCCAAGCCACTGCTGAACAAAGGAACTTGGACGTCAATCGGCTGGAGAGGAGGGTGGAAGAGTTGAAGGACATCACCAAGAAAAATTTTGCCAAGGGGAGAGTCGTCCAAGAAGAGAGGGAAGAGTTAGTGAAGGCCCTCGATGAAGAGAAAGCGAGAAGGGTTGCTGATGTTAAAGCCTTTGAAGACTTTGGCATGAACACCTTTTACGACTTTTGGGTTCACAATAAAGAGCCTCATTATAGCTACCTAGGGGAGGCCTACGATGAGCTCAAGCATTATTGTGCTAAGCGGGAGAAAACTGAGGCCTAGGCTGCTCCTTTTGACCAACTTCCAGAGGTCCCAGACTCAACTGTGCTAGTCTCTGAGCCAATTTATGCGACCCTCGAAGAGAACGTCCTGCCTTCTGGACAAAGTACTTCAATTGACGCCCAGACCCCTGCCGATCAACTTCAAAGCCCTCCAACCAACCAGGCTCACATCCAACCAAACAACCAAATCTGAGATTTTTGAAGCACTTTTTTCTTTTCTACCTAGAAAAAAATGGCTTAGCCGAGCAACCTTTATTCTTGAGCAACCTTTTATTTTTGTAAGGACAGCATGGTTGAGCCTAGCAGCCTTTAATCTAAAGCAATCTTAACACCTATCTATGAAATGCCTCTCAATTTGACTATATCTCTGCTCTTATTGTTTTTCATTACTACTTGGCATACTATTTTTTGGAGCTATGCGGCTCTATTTGGAGCTGTACAGCTCTGTAAATCAGAGTTCTTCAATTTTTTTGAATGAGTTGTAAACAAAAACTGTTCAGATCTATCTACAGAAATTGTGTTATGGCTCTTTTTGTTGCTTGGTACATACCGAGCAACGTGCAAGCAATTTAACATTAATAAAAATTAATGTTTCTAAGTTCATTTAATTACACGCTTTATCCTTTGTTTGTCCATGTATGATTATGGTGCCCCCCAATTGACCGAGAAGGATTCATAACTCTTGGGTTATCCTTTTGGTCACTTTCTAACTGACTAGAGTTGCTCATAATAACCTGTTCGAGACCACTTGGCTTTGCCAAAACCAATAAAGGTTTCATACACTGCCAACAATCTGTGAAATAAATCACTAGTTAGCAAGATAATTATTGTAAACTAAGGCTTATGAAAAATTGACAAAAACAGTGTCTTATTGATTAAAAATTAACCATACAAGTTGTGTCACTACAATCGTAGCTTACATTAATAAATATTAATTATTTCAATAAATGGGCAAATCGTTCTTGTGCATAATTAATATAGCTAACTTGAGTTGTTCGGTGGTAGGGGCAGTTCGTACCTCTGTTGATTAGTCAACGACCACTTAAAAGTGATCTTTATTGGTAGTACTTCCTCAGGTGCTGCCCATTCTAGTAACGGGGGATAGGTACTAGTTGGAGATCTTTGTTGTACCATGCTAGCTTGTACATGTCGGTCGGTACTATTTCTGTAACCTGGTAGGGGCTTTCCCAGCTTAGACCTAGTACTCCTGCCGAGGCATCTTGAATTTCTTGGAATATTCTTTGCAGGACCAAATCACCCACGTCAAACTTGCATTACTTGACTCTGGAGTTGAATTACCGGGAAACTTTTTGCTAGTGGGCAGCCAAGCGCAATTTGGACTTTTCACGTCTTTCTTCAATCTGGTCTAAGGACTCAGCCATCAGTTGGTGGTTACGATCTTGTTCGTATGTTGTGCGTTGGTGAGATGGTGGAGTCACCTCCACTGGCAACATTGCTTCATATCCATATGCAAGTGCAAAGGGTGCATTACCAGTGGATGTTCATTTGGTAGTTCTGTATGACCAAAGTACTTCACGAAATCTCTCAGGCCAGTTTCATTTAGTTTCTTCTAGACATTTTTTCAGAGTGTCTTTGAGAGTCTTATTAACTGCTTCGACCTGACCATTGTCATGGGGATGCGAGACTATTGAGAAGCTTTTTGTGATTCCATGCTTGGCACAGAAATCAGTGATCAGATAACTGTCAAACTGGGTGCCATTATCGAACACTATTTTCTTAGGTAAACCAAACCTACAGATTATATTTTTCACCATGAAGTCCAGTAATTTCTTGGAGGTGATGGTTGCTAGTGGTTTAGCTTCAGCCCACTTACTGAAATAATCAACTGCTACCACTACATACTGTACTACCCCCTTTCCCTTCGGTAACCAACCAATAAGGTCAATTCCCCAAATGGTGAACGGCCATGGACTTTGCATTTGGGCCTTCTTGTGGTATCTTGGCAAACCTCTAACACTTATCACATTTATGGACATACGCAAAGGCATCTTCATGGTGATTCCCAAAAACCTTCATGTACCTCCTCCAACAGCTGCCCTGATTATGTTTAGTTGACACAACTCAACAATGGCATGAAAAATCCCCTTCTGTACATAACCTCGTCCAGGATTAAGAACCGAGCAGCTTTCATTATCATTTTTCTAGACTCATTACGGTTACTAAGAAGGGTTCCACACTCTAGATAATCTGCAATTGGGGTTATCCAGGATGGAGTGTTGTCTATCAGAAGGACTGGTTCTGGCAAGTTGATACTGGATTCGGCCAAGTACTTAATGGGGACCAGGTTGGCTTTGTCCAATATAGCACTACTGGCTAGTGCATCCGCTGTGGCGTTATGTTCCCTTGGTATCTGCTGGATAGTGTATTTTTTGAATTGATCAATCAATTCCTAGATTTTGATGAGGTAGGCCTTCATTTTTTCACCTCAACAGTATACTCACCAACGATCCGATTAACAAAAAGTTGTGAATCGTTGTATATGTCCAAGAATTCAGCTCTCACTTCTTTTGCTAGCTTTAGGCCCGCAATTAATGCCTTATACTCTGCTTTGTTGTTAGATGCATTGAAACCAAAGCGGGGCGTGCAATGGATGTGTTGTCCCTCGGGTGTTATTATTGTAAGACTGGCTCCAGACAACCGTTCGGTGGATGAGCCATCAACATGTAATTTCCATACTTATACTTCATTCTCAGAACTGTGTGGGGTACTAGGTTCTGGTACTTGATCGGTACCATGCTCAGTGCCAGTATTGGGTGAATGTGCAGATTCTGATGGCTGCTCGACCATCTCTTCGTCTGTTTTTGGTACTCCTGTACACTCACCTACAAAGTATGCTAGAGCCTAACCTTTAATTATTGTTTGGGGCTGGTAGGTGATCTCATACTACCCCAGCTCTATAGCCCACTTGAGTAGCCAATCAGAGATGTTCGGGTTCTGCAGGACTTGGCACAATTGTTAGTTGGTAAGGACCTTGATGGAATAAGCTTGGAAATATAGATGAAGTTTTCTAGAAGACAGGAGCAGGCAGTAAGTCAAATTTTCAATTAAATGATATCTTCTCTCTGCCCTGATCATCCTTATACTAACATAGTAGACTGGGTGTTGAACTTTGTCTTCCTCTCTGACCAGGACTGTAATGACAGCGTGGTTTGTTACTGCTAAGTATATGGACATTCTTTGACTTCCAATGTTTTTGAAAGGATCAAGGGTTGTGCTAGCTACTGATTTAGAGCTTGGAAAGCCTATTCTCACTCCTCGGTCCATTCAAATTTGTTGCTTCCCCTCAGTATGTTGAAAAATGGAACACACTTATCAATGGATTTGGAGACAAATATGCTTAGTGCTGCTATGTGCTCTGTCAAGCTTTGCACGTCCTTGATCCTAGCTGGTGAGTGCATGTCCAGCAGAGCTTTTATCTTTTCGGGTTTTGCTTCTATTTCTCTGGAATTCATTGTAAACCCTAAAATCTTGCCCGACCCCACACGAAATGAGCACTTGAGAGGTTCAGCTTCATCTTGTACTGCCTTAGGATGTTGAAACATTCCTTCAAGTCATTGATGTGCACCCCAAGCCTTCTTGGATTTCACTAACATATCATCAACGTAAACTTCCATGTTATTGCCAACCTGATCCTTGAACATACAGTTTACCAGTCGTTGAGATGTGGCTCCATCATTTTTTAGGCCAAATGGCATGACCCTATAGCAGTACAACCCTACATATGTGCAGAATCTAGTGTGCTTCTGGTCGAGGGGATGCATGCTAATTTGGTTGTACGCCAAGTAGGCATCCATAAACATTAAAATCTCATGACCGGCTGTAGGATCCACCATCTGGTCAATTATTGGAAGTCAGAAGCAATCTTTAGAGCCTTCTTTATTTAAGTTTGTGAATTCTATGCATACCCCCCATCGGCCATTAGGTTTTGGTACCAATATGGGATTGGACACCCATACCGGGTAGAAAGCTTCCTTAATGAAATTGTTATTCCAAAGTTTTTCCACCTCCTCCTTCAATGCCTTAGACCTATCTTTATCAAGTAACATTCTCTTCTATTGTACGGGCTTAAAGTGGTCAGTATTGATATCAAGGGTGTGGCTTATAACAGTTGGGAAGATCCCAACCATATCATCATGGGACCAGGAAAAAACATCTTGGTTGTCATGAAGGAGCTAGATCAATGCGGATCTTATGTCCCCGGACACCTCTTTCCCCACCTTAACAACCCTAGTCGAGTGCTCTGGGTCAAGTGAGACTTCTTCTAATTCCTCGACTAGGCCCACCCCTATGTCAATATCCTCAAAATGGGGGTCTATGTCCTCCCCCTGCTTTGGGTTGCACCCTATTTATGGTTACTGGGACCTGCAGACTACGCGATAGAGACTGCCTTTCTTTCTTTTTTCATTGAAGAGTTATAGCACTCCTTTACCAATTGATTCCCCTTGAGACATCCGATACTTTCCTCAATTGGAAACTTGATGAGCAGATCGAAGATTGAAGTTACTGCTCAAAGGTCATTCAGGGTTGCTCAGCCTATCATGGAATTATATGGAGAATGGATGTCAATTACACAAACAAGGCCATGACAGTGTTGCTCTTAGGTGTCGCCCCCACCGTTAGAGGCAGCCTTATGCTTCCTACTAGGGCCATGCCACTTCCTGTGAACCCGTACAGTAGTTGCTTGCATGGCTCTAAATCTTTGATGATCAAATTCATTCGCTCCATGGTATTCTTGAACAGGATGTTGGCGGATGACCCATGGTCGATCATTATTCAGGCCACAATCATGTTGGAAATCTGGACTTCCACAACCAAGGGACCATTATGTTGATGACCCACATGACCAATGTCTTCCTCGTTGAATATGATGGGCTCACACTCATAGCGAGGTTGTTTGAGAGTACGCTCCTGGACAACCAGTACATCATCGTCTTGACCGTATCTATGGAGACGAGCATATTTTTCTCATGCCTTGCCTGTATTACCAACCAAATGTGGTCCTCAACATATCATATCGAGATGACCATCGACTAGTGCTGGTAAGAGAAGTTGATTACCTTGATATTGTTGCTGGGATTGTTGCTGAGGATGTTGGTCGGCAGTCGGTCATACATACCTCTTCAGATGAGCATTATTTTGTCGAATGAGGAATTCTATCTCTTCCTTCGGGTGGTTATATTCGTTGGTTTCATGACCATAGTCATTGTGAAACTGGCATAATGTAGTCATATCCCGTCTATTAACATCCTTCCTCATTGGCGGGGGTCTTCGATATGGTACCATTGCCTGGATGGCATTGAAAATGTTTGCTCGGGGATCTAACAGGATGGAATATATAGTAAACTTAGGAAAAATCTCTCGCGGTTTAGGTTGCTCGCTGGTCTTGGACTTTTTGTTATCATTCTGGCTATTATTATTTCCAACTCCATTGCCACGTTTTCCATTTTTTGCCCCATTTTTAGGTTCTCCTGCAGTATTAGTGGTATTCCCAACTTCTGTTTTCCCCTGTCCAGCAGCTGCTTGGCTAGGGTTATCCACCTTCCGCTCAGCTTCCTCAAGCTTAATAAATTCTTCTGCCCGGTCAAGGAACTCCTGGGTGGGGCGTACAGACTTTCTTTTCAAACTACTCCAGAATGGGCTCTTCACTGTGATTCCTAAATTTATGGCTATTAATTTACCATTGTCACTTAGGGATTTTACCCTTGTAAGTTCTTACATAAAACGTTGAATGTAATCCCTTAATGGTTCATTGTCTTATTGTTTTATGTCCACCAAATCACTCGGCTCGGCTGCAAGAGGTCTTGCCAAAGAAAACTGGGAATATAAAATGCGGAAAAATCCATCCCATGAAGTGATTAACCCTGGTTGCTGCTGGAAGAACCACTGCTAGGCTATTTCTGACAGGGTGGCAGAGAAAATCCTACACCTAGCTTCATCTCAAACTCCCTGGAGATCAATTTGTAGCTCAAAGTTATGGACATGGGACACTGGTTCCTCCCGCCTAGTATACATCTTCCATGTTGGCATCTTGAACTTGACCGATATGGGCAGCTGGTTGATACGTTTTGAAAACGGAGAACCCCTCTGCCTCTCCATTTTAATGTCTGTTATTTAGTTAACAAATCTAGTTAGGCCTAGACGTTTTGGTCTGCAGCTGCTTGCGGTTGTGCTGCATTGCGGACCTCATTTATTCTCAGGTCCAAAACAGGCTCATGCGGAGCTATGTTGTTGGAGTCCCGATTTTCCCTATTGCGATTAAGAGCATCTCGGAGGACTTCACCCCCCATAAGGCAAATCTAGTTGAATACAAAGTTTGGCTGAGGTATGCCCCCAACATTTTGGTTGTCTGCCTAGCCTGGTACTGGGGGTACTCCCTGGAACCCTCCACCCCAGGGTTGTTGGTTGTTCGGGACTCCCTGCCCTTGTGGGTCAAATGGTCCTTCGGGCGGGTTACCCTTTTGGCCTTGATTATTTTTCTGGTGGTCTCGACTCTCTGCCTCATCATTATCATACCCATAAGCATAGTTGGGCCTATAGGCACTATGGACTTCTAGTTCCTCTCTTCTGGATCTTGGTTGGTACTTTTGGTGTTGTTTGTGCCAACCTAGCTGATGATGGTTTCTCTGGGGCTGACCACCCCTATTTGGCACTGATGCCTGGGTGTTGCCTTCCTGACTGATGGCATTATGATTTCTTTCACGGCCAGTTCCCTGAGATCCTGGCAGAAAGTTAACTGCTCGGTCTAGTCCCATGTAGTGCCCTCAAAAGACCTGCTCATCAGCTGTCAAGGGGTGTTTGTTGTTGTTTTCCTGGGGGCCTCGACCCGATTGATAACTCCTGGTTGGACGCCATCCTCCAATTTGAGGTCGAGCCTCTGGTCAATTCACTGCTTCTTCAGCGAACCCAAAAACAGGAGGGCCCTGTTGGTTGTTAGTAGCAGTACCAACTGCAATCCCTCTACACTGAGTCTGCTGTAATTGCATATAATTATGGATGGACTCAGCAGCCTCCCTAGTTCGGTGTTCCATGTCTTCCTAGCAGGCCTGCATCTCCTTGACATGTCGATCCATCCATTCTTGGAAATCTCTTCTTTCCTTTTTGAAAGCCTCATTAATGGCCTCCTAGGCGGTAGCCCGGCCCTAGTTCATGGTGGCAAGTTGATCTTGCATCTGTCCCATGAACTCCCTTATATAATTCAATTTCGGGATCAATTCATCAATATCTACGTGGGGTCCATACCGTCGAGGACCTTCTGCTCTAGGTCCTGGCTTATTGGTACCTCTTGCAGCACCTCCACTCAAAGTTCCTGCGTTAGTAACTTTTGTAAAGGTAGCAGCCCCATGCCCGACTGCAGTGGGCCCAGTAGCTTGCCCCCTGACACCAGGCAGATTCGTGGGTGGCAAATCAACTCGCCCCTTGTTCAGATTGCTCAGTGAAGGAACTCAGTGTGCCGATTCGGCTTCGCGCTCCATAGGTTCTTGACCTGATCTTCTTGTTGAAACCACCATCTTTGGAGCAACGGAATGAGAATGTTATTATTCATGCTTTTAATGAAAGCACCAAAATGTTAACTGAGTTTTTAGTCAACTGACGAAAAGTTAAAATAATTAATTGAGAGCTTTCAATAGAACAATCAATTAACAATAAATGAGCCAAAAACCTAATGATAATGAGCAATAAATAATAAAGAACACTAGGATTTATAGAGGTTCGGCCCCAAGAATTGGTAATGACCTACTTCCTCTTAGTTTTGTATTAATCTTAAAGGTTTACACAAGATCACAAATGATTACAAGTGGATTTCTATGTGTAAAAGACAATACCATAAGGAAGAATCGCTGCTAGGTATAAAAATGGGTTGTCTGGTATATTTCTAAATACTGGTCGGTAGGATCGTCCGTCAACCCCCTCCAGTGTGGTGGAGGGTTTGTATTTATACTGATCCAATGGCCCATGGTTTGTGACAGAGCTTAACTGATGGGAAAATATCCCTATATTCTCGCATACAGTTGTTGCCCTATTCTTTAGGAGCTTTGGCCTATTTTTTAGGCTGTTAGGTGCATGGTGAGCATAACTGCTTTCCACCGACCAGATTAATATGTTTGTCATACCGACCAACAGGTTTTTGGTGGTCCTACCGAGTAGTAACTATTATATACCATTTGAGTATACACCGACCAGCCTGCCCAGCCTAACGCCATGTGTCTAAAGTATAATGCCATGTGTTCAAGATTAGTACAACATCAGGTATGCCAATTTTTAGGATAATAGTATATAATTTTGCTAGCATAATATATACATTTTTTAGTAATAATTTTGTAAGTGTTGTTGGTATATTATTTTTCAATTGAATATATGTATTTTTATGGTATATTTTTTTGGATGATATTTAGGTTCCATCTTGTTATATGTAATGGTGGTATATCATTTTGTTAGCATGTTGTATACATTTTAATGGTGATATATAATTTTTTTAGCATGATATATACATTTTTTTAGTAATATTTTTTTAAATGTTGTTGGTATATTATTTTACAACTCACTATATATGTTTTTGGTGGTATGGTATATCATTTTTTGTAGATGATATTTAGTTTTTATCTTGTTATATATATTGGTGGTATATAATTTTATTATCATTACATATACATTTTAATAATGGTATATAATTTTGTTAGCATTGTATATACATTTTAATAGTTGCATATTATATATAATTTTTTGGTAATAATTTTTTTCAATTTTTAGGTGTTGGTATATTATTTTCCAACTCAATATATATGATTTTTTGTTGTATGATATATCATTTTTTTTAGATGATATTTAGTTTCTTTCTTGTTATATATAATTGTGATATACAATTTTGTTAGTATTCTATATTCATTTTAATGGTGGTATATAGTATTCTTAGCGTTGTGTATACACTTTTTGAGTAATAATATACCAATTTTATTTTTGTTAAAATTTTGTATGGTATATAATTGTATTATCATGGTATATTGATTTTTTGTCATATGTTATATAAAATACTATGGTACATATGATATATATGTTTAATAGCATGATATATCTATTTGTTATACTATAATATATCAAATTAATATACCATATTAATAAAGTTGTATACTATAATTTTAAAAAACAAACAAACAAAATCAATAGATATGAAATATCAATAATGAAATTTGATAGACTATAGTATAAATAATGCATATAGCGTGTTAACAATAATCTTCGTATAATATTAATCATACAATTTTGATATACAATCCCACAGAAAACATAACACTAGTTGGAAAATGATATACCAACAACCCATGAAAAATAAAACAAAAAATCAATATAACTTTAATATAAAAACTAATTAAAAAACATATACCATGATATTAAAATATTTATAATAGAATAGTATCAATTAATTTGTTAAAGGGCGTATTTGGTAATATATAATATTAAGGTGGATGGACAATTTTCCTACAAAATTAAAAACATAGACATTTAATTACTTTCATACACCATTAAAAGATATTTTGCACCAAGCTCCATTATAACAAAGTGTAATCCTTTTGTGTAATCATTTTGTAAAATTAACAATTGCCCCAATTGGGCGTGAGGCCAATACTTGGCATTTTGTTCTATCTAAATTTTAATCCAGTTATTGTATTGTTGACAATATTTTTCGCTATCAAACTAATCTGAGAGTTTAAAGAAAATAATGGAAAAGAACACAAGAATTTTACATGGTTCAGGCCATAAAAGAGCCCTAGTCCACGAGTCTCTGGTATTTGGTGAGTTTGAAACTTGTTTGAGCAAGCTTCAATAGTGGTTCTCAGGCAACGTATATATTGCACTGAGTTACAGAGTTTCTCTCTCTAAAAGACTGATTCCTTTACAAGGAGATACCCCAGCCCTATCTATCATTAATACAAATTCCCTTATTCTGGGGTATTAATGTTGAATTAATACAAAAAGGATGCACTACATAGAGATTACGTGCTAGGAAAATTGCACATGGCCCATTGCAGAAAGTTGCATACCAACTTTGTAACGCCTTGGATAGCCAAGACCATTACATTGTGTATTTTAAATAGTGCAAGATTTTCTAATCAAGTCGTTTGGACATAAACGTGTCACTAAAGTCAACAAACGGGTTAAGGTTAAAAGATTTTGATCATAAAATTGTTGACTTTCATTAAAAATAAGAGTTGGTACATAGGATCCCAAAAATAGTGTTTATAAGGAAATTACAACCCTTAAAAGTAAATACAACTGAAGATAGCCTAAGTGAAAAAATACAATTAATGCTTTAGTCCCTGTCAATCCCTCGGCCGTGGTTGTCGAGCAGCTGCCGATGTACACACCGCCCCCAAAGCCCTCCAACTCACAGTCGGTCCAGCTTTCCCTTTTCCTTACCTGTACCACATAGCACCCATGAGCCAAGGCTCAGCAATAAAACTTAATTTGCATGCACAAATGAAAAACATTACATATGTAGTGAACTCAGACAGATCAAGTCAATAATTACACAACATAAGCAACCAGCTAGACAATAATAAATAGTTTAATCCAACATGTAACTCAAACTCAGCTTTTAGTACAGTTAGTAAATTGTCGGCATCCTTAGGCCGAGCCCTTTAGTTATTTAGCTAACCCAGGCTCACTCAGGTCGGGCTACGTTCTGCACAATTAACATCAGCCCCAGCTCCCTTAGGTCGGACTTTCAAAACAAATATAATAGATAAATAGATTCTGGAACACGTAATCGAAAACAACATGAACAAACACGCCTATCCAGATATTCTCAAACACATATACATTTACAATCTCACATATATTCGTTTACAAGGGGATCTCAGCCCCATTCTCAACTCGGGTGCAGTTTTCTTACCTCGAGTCCTGAGATGAAGATGTAGAGCAGTCCCGAGCACGATCCTCAATCCTGAGCCTTAACGGTAACCCTAGTCACAAAGTGACAATGGATAACTATTAAAATCTAAACCAATTAATTTCTTTAAGAATAACATACCAGCGTTCAGTACCTCGAATTCTACTAAACCAGGAAGTAGAACCCTTCATGAACACTTAGGTTTAAGTTCCCGAGCCTGAAAACCTAATTTGGTTAAGGCTACCTAGGCAGGTCGCGGCATGCCTCCAAGTCAGAGGCACCAGCCCCTAACCTCCCTGGGACATGCGCCGCAACTTGCCCCTTAGGGCCGCGACGTGCCTACAAAACAGCAAGCCCCCCCCCAGGGCTTCTGGGGTCACGCTATATGAGGCGCCCACGAACAGGGTCGCGACGCAACCCCACTAACCCAGAAATCCTGGGGCTTTTCTTGCATTTTCTCCCAACCGAATTCAGAGATAATTCATGGTAACCTTGAACTAAAACCATATTTGAGACTAGGACTCTTAACAACACAACCTTGGCATTATAATTACCCAAAAACCAACCACATTTCTCACCCTAATTCAGCAATTAAAGCAACATTAAAACCCATCCAAAACCTATCTTAACAGTCATAATTTCAAAAAGAATCAAGACTTAACCCTTACCTTGATGGTGATTCCGACCCTAAGCTTATCCTCTAGTGTTCCTAGCTCCAATTCTTCAATCCCCAAGTTTCAACCTCTTAGATTTCCAAGCTAGCTCTCCAAAACTCCCAAAAGTTTCCCCAAAGAACATGAGAGGGAGAAAGAGAAAGCGGAGAGGTGTTTTGTAGTGAAATTCTGAGGTTCCCTAAACTTATCCCTCACATAAATGACCAAAATACCCTCTACCTCATCCTTAGCCTCCTATTGCACTTAAGGGCAAACCCGACCCTTTACCATAGTTCCCGCTAATCCTCAAGTTTTCCTAAAAGCACAATTAATCCCGACATGCCCAACTAATTACCAAATAATTACCCGTTACTCGATAAATCCCAAATATACATTAAATTTCCCGAAATACTCCTAGGCTCATCCCGAGCAAGGTATTAGACCCCGTTGTGACTAACCTGCTCACTTGGATCGCCACAAGCCAAATACTGCAAATATATCCACATAATAATGTGGTCTCAATCATTTAATACACATATAATCACATTTATGCCCTAAACGAGCCAAAATCACAAATATGCCCAATTTAAAAACAATAGGCCCACATGCATATTTAATACTCATAAACATGCATATACATTCATATTATCATATAAATCATGTATGCCACATAGTCACACCTTTAATCAATTAATTTCACACATATATCCAATTATGCCCTCCTAACATGCTAATCAAAGCACTAAACCTTATTAGCATTTTTGGGACGTTACAACTATCCCCTCCTAATAAAAATTTCATCCTCGAAATTTACTTGAAAAACTCAGGGTATTGATTGTGCATAAACGACTCTAGCTCCCAGGTCGCTTCCTCGACTTTGTTCTTCCTCCATAAGACTTTGACTAGAGGAATTGTCTTGTTCCTTAGAACCTTGTCCTTTCTGTCTAGGATCTGAACTGGTCGCTCCTAATATGACAAATCTATCTGTAGTTCTAGATCCTCATATCCCAACACATGGGTCGTATCTGACACATACTTCCGAAGCATTGAGATGTGAAACACATCATGAACTCCTAATAATGATGGGGGCAGTGCCAATCTATTGGCCACCTGCCAAATCGTCTCTAAGATCTCGAAAGGTCCTACAAATTTAGGGCTCAACTTTCCCTTCTTCCCAAATCTTATTACTCCTCGCAATGGCAAAACTCGCAGAAATACATGGTCTCCTACCTGGAACTCTAGGTCCCTACGCTTAGGGTCAGCGTAGCTTTTCTGTCTACTCTGGGAAGTGAGCATTCGAGCTCGGATCTTCTCAGTAGCTTCATTAGTCTTCTAAACCATCTCCGGTCCCAAATACTTTCTTTCCCCCATCTCATCCCAATGAATGGGCGAGCAACACTTTCTTCCATACAGCATCTCGTATGGAGCTACTCCAATCATTGACTAATAACTATTGTTGTACGAGAACTCAATCATTGGAAGGTACTTACTCCAAGACCCCTCTAAGTCTAGCACACATGCTCTAAGGATGTCCTCCAATATCTTAATTGTCCTCTCAAACTGCCCGTCTATCTGAGGATGAAAAGTTATACTGAACTTCAACTGAGTCCCCATAGCCTTCTATAAACCACCCCAAAACTTGGAAGTAAATATGGGATCCCAGTCCGATACTATAGACTTTGGGACCCTACGGAGACGTACGATCTCCCTCACATACAACTCTGCATACTGGCCCATGGTATAGGTTGTCCTTACTGGCAGAAAGTTATCTGACTTGGTATATTTGTCTATTATGACCCATACTGAGTCATGTTGCCCCACTGTCCTGGGAAAATCCCCTACAAAATCCATGGTAATATCTTCCCACTTCCACTCGAGAATACCTAATGGTTGTAACAACCCCGCTGGTCGCTGGTGTTTATCCTTTACCTGTTGACAGGTTGAACACTTTGCTACATAATCAACCACGTCCTTCTTCATCCTAGGCCACCAATACAATGACCGTAGATCATGATACATCTTTGTGGTGCCTGGATGGAGTGATTATGGTGTAGTATGAGATTCATCAAGAATCTCTCGTCTAATACTCATATCCATCGAAACACAGATCCGATCTTTATACCTCAGCAAACCCATCTGCAAAATGGAATAATCCTTAGCTATTCTAACTATAACATCTCCTCTAATCTCCTGCAACCATATATCACCCATCTGACCCTCTTTTATCCTTTCCAAGAGGGTAGACTGTAAAGTAATATTTGCCAACTGGCCCACAACCAATTATATCATCGCTCTGGTCATCTCTTTTGCCAATTCCTTCAATATCTGCTTCAAGCTAAACAACTATATCTTGGTCCTCTCTGGCTCAAAGCGACTGCCACTACATTGGCTTTTCCTATGTGATAAAGGATGTCACAGTCATAATCCTTCACCAACTCTAGCCAACACCTCTGTCTCATATTTAGATCATTCTGGGTGAAAAAGTACTTCAAACTCTTATGATCGGTGTATATCTTACACTTCTCTCCATACAAATAGTGTCACCACACTTTCAGTGCGAATACCAACACTGCTAGCTCCAAATCGTGGGTAGGGTATCACGGCTCATATTACATTAGTTGCCACGATGCGTAGGAAATAACCTTCCCACTTTACATCAACACACATACAAACCTCAGTGTCGACGCATCGCAATACACCACAAACTTGTCCCCATCTGAAGGAAGACTCAGCACAGGAGCAGTAATCAATCATTGCTTCAGTTCCTGGAAACTACCCTCACATTTGTCTGACCATGTGAATCTCAGATTCTTCCACATCAACTTATTCAATGGTCCGAAAATCTTGAAAAACCCTTTCTTATCCCAAAAATTGGCATATTTGACGTGGCACTAATCTTGAACACGTGGAGTAGACTGGGCAAACCCCCTGGCATGTTGGTCGGTGTGTACCTGCAGGGTATACGACAAGCTATTGCTAGGCATACAATCTCCAGAGGCTCAGCTGCTCGGCAGGACCACCAGAAACTTGCTGGTCAGTATGACATGCAGACTGGTCAGAATACACTTGACAAATGAATAACAGTCACTACTCGGTACGCTTGCTAGGAGAGCAGCTTGTCGGTATGACAAACACACATACCTGCTCGGATGAAAGTAGTTACACTCTCTGTTAGCACTCCGCAAGAATCAACCAACCCCCCGTAAAGAGCGCCTAACATCCCTAAAGAATTTGTCAAGGCTCCTGAAGAATAGGACAACAACTACGTGCGAGAAGAAAGGGATATTTTCCCATCAGTTATGCTCAGGCACAACCCTTCGGTGAGAGGAACAGTATAAATACAAACTTTCCACCACAGTGGAGGGGGACAGACACACAAAAATAGACTACCAGCCAACACCAGAAACATACCGAGCAGCTTGCCTTGGTACTTAGCAATGATTCTGCCATACTGTATTGTCTTTTACACATAGAAACCCACTTGTAATCCCTTGTGATCTTGTGTAAACCTTCAAGATTAATACAAATCTAAGAGGATGTAGGTCATTACCAATCTTTGGGGCCGAACCTCTATAAATCCTAGTGTTCTTTAGTATTTATTGCTCATTATTACTAGGTTCTTGGTTAATTTTTCGTTCACTGATTGTCTAATAGAAAGCTCTTTGATTAACTATTTGACTCCGCGTCAGTTGGCTAAAAAACTAATCAATATTTTGGTGCTTTCATTGAGAGCCTATGACAATCACATTCAGATTCTATTGCTGTAAGGATGGTAGTCTCAACTAGAAGGTCAAGCCAAGAGCCTCCAAAGCCTGAGGCTAAATTCTCTCACCAAGTCCCATCAATAAGCAATTTCAATGGGTAGCGACGTGGCTTGCTACCAAGAAATCCATCTAGTGTTGGGGGCAAACCACTGGGCCCACCGCACTAGGACACGGAACTGCTGCCTTTGCTGGAATCACCCATGCTGGAACGTTAGGTGGAGTTGCTGCGTGGGGTACCGACCAGCCAGGACCCAGAGCTGGAGGTCCTTAACGGTATGAGCCCCACATAGATATTGAAGGAATTGACCCTGAAATTGATCACATAAGGGAAGTCATTGAGAAGATGCAAGATCAGCTTGCCTCCATGAACCAGGGGCGAGCCACTGCGCAAAACGCCCTTAATGAAGCTTTTGAAAAACAAAGGAGAGATTTTCAAGAATGGATGGATCAACATGCTCGGGAGGTACAGGCCCATCAGGAGGAGATGGAGCGCTAGACTCGGGAAGCGGCTGAATCCATCTGTAACTATATGCAACAGGAGCAAACCCAAAGTATGGGAACTGTAGCTGGAACTACTACCCAAACCAACAACGCCCTCCCGTTTTTGGCTTCGGTGAAGGTGTCATGCATAGGCCAGAGGCTCAACCTCAGAATGGGAACCAGGGTCTGACTAGGAGTCACAAATCTGGTCGGGGTGCTCAAGCCAACAATAATAGGTGACCTTTACCGGTGGATGAGTAGGTCTTCCCAAGGCGTGGCATAGGGTAGGACCAAGCCATAAATTTTCAGCCAAGATCTCAGGGCAGTGGTCGTGATAGGAATCCTAGTGCTACAAGATGAGATAGCAACCTCAAAGCTCTAGCACCGAAAAAGAGTGGTCAACCCGAAAACTACCAACAACAACCTGGTCGATACAGACAGCATCAAGAATATCGACCAAGGTCACGAAGATATGAACCGGAGGTTAGTAGCGCATACAAGCCCCATTATGCTGATGAGTATGACCATGATGAGGCAGCAAGCCAAGTTCGCCAACAGAATAATCAAGGTCAGAGAGGTAACCAGCCTGAAGGACCATTTGTCCCACAAGGGCAGGATATCTCGAACAACCAACCACCTCGAGGTGGAGGGTTCTAGGATGTACCTCCAGTACCAGTCCGAGCAGATAGCCAGAATGTCAGGGGTAGACCACTGCCAAAATCCATTTTCAACTTAAGGGGCCCCATGGGAGGTGATGACCTTCTAGATGCTCTTAATCGTAGCAGGGAAAATTGAGATTCGAATGGCATAGCTCCGCCTAAGCCTGTTCGGGATCTAAGAATAGATGAGGTCTACAATGTAGGACAGCCCCAGCCAACTGCAAACCCTAACATCCAAGCCTAGCTGGATCTATAACCCGACTGGTAAGGGACTTGACAATGCCCAAGTTAACATATATTGAAATGGAGAGGCAGAGAAGTTCCCCATTTTTAGACCATATTAATCAGCTGCCCATACCTGTCAAATTCAAAATGTCGACATGGAAGATTTACAGTAGACTGGAGGACCCAGTATCTCATGTTCACAACTTTGAACTACAAACTGATTTATAGGGAGTTCAGGATGATGCCAGTTTTAGGATCTTCCCTGCCACCCTGTCAGAAATTTCCAGCAATGGTTCTTCAAACTACAGCTAGGGTCGATTACATCATGGGATGGATTTGTTCGCACATTCTATTCCTAATTCTCATCAGCAATGCCGATTCTCACCAAGTTGAAGGACCTAGTAGACATAAAATAAAGAGATAATGAACCTTTGAAGGATTACATTCAACATTTTATGCGGGAAGCCACCAGAGTGAAATCCCTTAGTGACGATGGTAATTAATAGCCATAAATTCGGGAGTTAAGGTAAAGTGTCTATTCTAAAGTAGTTTGAAAAGGAAGTCTGCACGTACCACCCAGGAGTTTCTTGATCAAGCAGAGGAATTCATCAAGCTTGAGGAGGGCGAGCGGAAGGTGGATAATCCAACTCAGGCGGCTACCAAGCAAGGGAAAACAGATGCTGAGAATACCACCAACCCTGTAGAGGGAGGAAAGAATGGGGCTAAGAATGGCAAGCACAGTAATGGGACTAGAAGTAGCAGTAACCAGAATAACAATAAGAAGCCGAAGACCGCTGAGCAGCCCAAGCCACAGGAATATGTTCCTAAATTTACTACTTACTCCATCCTGTTAAAGACTCGAGCAGACGTTTTTAATGCAACACAGGCTGTCGTACCATACAGAAGACCTCAACCAATGAGGAAGGATGTTAATAGACAGGATATGACCAAATTCTATCGGTTTCACAATGACTATGGTCCTGAAACCAATGAATGTAACCACCTGAATGAGGAGATAGAATTCCTCATCAGACAAAAAACAATGCTCATCTGAAGATGTATGTACAACCGAATGCTGACCAGCAACCTCAACAGCCTCCTCAATAACAGTCTCAGCAATATCAAGGCAATCAGCCTCTCCTACCATCACTAATTGCTGGTCAACTAGACATGATCTGCAGCGAGCCGCATTTAGCTGGCAACTCTGACAAGGCTCGAGAAAGGTACGCTCATTCCCTTAGGCACAAGCAAGAGGAAGATGTACTAGCTATCCAGGAGCGTACTCTCAAGCAGCCTCCCTACAAGTGTGAGCCCATCACATTCAGTGATGAAGACACAAGTCATGTATATCATCCACACAATGATCGTAGCCCGAACGATGATTGACCATGGGTCATCTGCCAACATCCTAATCAAGAGTACCCTAGACAGGATGAATTTAAGCATCAGAGATTTGGAACCATACGAGCAGTTGCTGTATGGGTTTACAGGGAATGGCATGGCCCTAACAAGAAGCATGAGGGTGCCTTTGACAGTGAGAACGGCACCTAACAGCAACATTGTAATTTCTTTGTCCGTGGTAATCAACATCCCATCTCTGTACAATGCCATGATAGGCCGACCAACCTTATATGACCTCCGAGCAGTCACTTCAGCCTTCCATCTGCTTGTCAAATTCCCAACCCAGGCAGGTATAGGATGTCTTAAAGGGAACCAACTTGTGGGCATAAAATGTTATAATTAATCGGTAAAAAATGTAGGGAAGGCAGCCTGCACCGCACATCCTCCAGGGCCCAGTCACCAAAAATAGGATGCAGCCCAAAATAGGGGGAGGGAAGACATAGACCCTTGTTTTGGGGATATTGATATGAGGGTGGGCCCAATCGAAGAATTAGAAGAGGTCTCACTTTACCCAAAACACCCGACTAGGGTTATCAAGGTAGGGAAAGGATTGTTCGGGAACATAAGATCCGCCTTGATACATTTCTTATGGAATAACCAATATGTGTTCGCCTGGTCTCATGACGACATGGTAGGAATTTTCCCAACAATTATAAGTCATGCCCTCAACATCGATACCGAACACTTCAAGCCCATACAGCAAAAAAGAAGGTTACTAGATCCAACAAGGGTAAAGGCATTGAAGGAAGAAGTGGAGAAACTATGATATAATGACTTCATTAGGGAAGCTTTCTATGGGTGTCTAATCCTGTATTGGTACTGAAGCCTAATAACAAGTGGAGGGTGTGCATAGATTTCACTAATTTAAATAAGGCATGCCTGAAGGACTACTTCTGTAATGCCCCAAAATCCCTAATGAGGTTTATGGTTGGGTTAGTAGGTCGGGACGGCCATAATTGATTTATTATGCCATTAAATGATTATATGCATGATTATGTGAATTCTATTATTATATGATGATAAATACATGCATGTGGGTCCACTTTTCATTAAGGGTATTCTAGTAATTTGGCCCGTTGAGGGCATATTTGTATATTTTCATGCATGTTGGTAATTTATTGATGAGGCCACATTATAATGTGGATTTTTTTTAGCTATTCGGCATGAGACGATCTTTGAATGCAAGTTAGAGGTTTGGTCATAATGGGGTTAATTTCGGGGCTCGGGGTGAGTCTTGGGGTAATTTGATGATTAGTACATTACCAGGAATTAAAGGGAATGGGATATGATTTATTAGTATTTGAGAATTTGGGATTAATGGGAATTAGAGGGCGTTAATTATGATTAACGAGATTAGAGAAGAACTGACGACCTTGCCCTTGGGGGCTATTAAGAAGTGAGATAAGCTTGGGGGCATTTTGGTCTTTTGACCAAGGGTTATACTTAACTAGGAAAGGTTGTAGAAAGCTTAAGCAAAACAAAGCCCTTTTCCTTCCTCTCTCACGGTCATCATTATCCTTCTCCTTCTTTTGAAATTTTGAAGCAAGTTTGAGGATTCAAACTTGGAGATTGAAGCTTGAGGTCCTAGGCTAGTGTTCAGCCATTGAAGAGGATTCAATTCGAGTTTAAGGTAAGGTTTTAGTTTGGTTTTCTGGTTCTTTGCTCTGTTTTTGTGTTAGTTTTGAGATTGGAGTTTTGATCATAGAAATAGGAATTTGATGAGGTTTTGAATGGTTTAAAGCTTAGGTTTTGTTGGGTATATGATGGATAAGTTGTGGTAATAATTGGGAATTTTGCTTTGTGGAATTAGAAGTGTTTTATTAGGTTTTTGAAAGGAATTTGAAGAGGAGAAAAAAAGGAATTTTGGCTGGGTTTCAGGTGGGGTCGTGGCTCTGTTCTAGAGCACCGCAGCCCAAGCTTGATGAAGATGAAAGGTGGTGTTGAAAGGCCACAAGGCCGTGACATAAGGGAAGGCTGGCTGCAGCGCGTGCTGATGGCAGGGAGGTTAGCACCTCTGTTTGGGAGGCGGGTCGCGGCATGGTGGAGTAGGGTCACGACCCTTAGTGGCATTTTGGCCAGAATTGTGTTTTTAGCATGGGAATCCAAACCTTGGCCTCGGGATCGTTCCTACCACCTGGTTTAGTAGGATTCGATGTCTTGGAGGCTAGGTCTTGGTCTGGGAACCTTTGGTTGCTCATTTTCATTGATGGGAATTATGTTTGGTTATGACTAGGTGATCGCTAAGGAACTAAAAGACTGATCGTTCTCAAGGGTCGTTCTTTTATTATTCCACGCTCGAACCAGAGGTAAGAAAACTGCACCCAATATGTGACATGCATGGTTATTCATGAAGCATGTTGAGTGCTCTATATGTGGACATTGATTGCATATTAAATGCTTAGCAATCTTGCTTATCTGTGAATGGCACTGACCTATGAGTCAGGAATGGGCAATGGTGTCAGTATTGACTGTGAAGCCGTGGCTCATTAGTCAAGTTCGGCAGTGATACTGAGCACTGGTCGTATGGTATTGGCTTATGAGTTAAGAACGATATTAACGTGTTTAACGCAAGTTGAAAAGATTAGATCTAATCGACATAAGCATTATCGTCATAAGCATTAAATGCTTGACCGACCTTAAGTTCAATGAACACAAAAGTGCTTGTCTAGTCTAATGGCTAGTTACTTAGAGTCAGGGCTAGAAGGCCCAGGTTACTGCATCGTCACATGGCTAAGGGTGCAAAGCCCAAGTTCGTGACTCGCACATTAGTCACTTATCTGATTCAAGTTTGTGACTCTATAGTCACTCATCTAGTTTAAGTTCATGACTTACTCATCAGTCACCATATGATTAGGGCTACACGCCCCATCATGATTATTAGAATCTCGATACCATCTTATTAGGGCTACATGCCCCAGCATGATTATTAGAATCTCGATATTATCTGATTAGGGCTACATGCCCCAGCATGGTTACTAGAATCTGGAAGTGATATTCACTTATCTATTTAGGGCTACAAGCCCAGTATGATTATCATAATAATCATTTGATATTGTATACATGCAATAATGAGTTTTCTTGCTGAGCCTTGGCTCATGGGTGCTATGTGGTGCAGGTAAAGGGAAAGAAAAGCTCACCCAGCCTTGAGTGGAGAGCTTAGGTGACGATGTGTACATATGCGTCCGCTTGACCACCAAGGCCAAGGTGTTTCTCAGAGGAACTAGGGGTTAGCCCTATTTTGCCGCTTAGGTCAGCGGGTTGTAATTTTTACACTATAATGACCATTTTGGATTGTAAATAACTTGTAAATGTTTTTATGGGCCCATGTATAGTTTAATGTTTTAAATAAAATATATACATTCCTTTTAATAGAATTTTTCACCCTGGCCTATTAATAACACCTAGATGCACGCTTATAACCTAATGACTCATTTAGCGAGTTAAGCACTATTTAAAGTTTACAGTAACGGTCTTGGAGTAACAAGGGCATTACAACTTCCCACTTCCAAGAATTTACCAACTGGTGGACGCTACAGCCAGCCACGAGTTCTTAACCTTTATGGATGCCTATTCGGGATACAACTGGATAAGTATGCATCCACCTGACCAGGAGCACACCAGCTTCCGCACGAATGTGGGGTTGTACTGTTATAAAGTTATGCCATTCGGCTTGAAAAATGCTGGAGCCACGTATCAGCGACTAGTAAACTGTATGTTCAAAGACCAAATAGGAAATAACATGGAGGTTTGCGTGGATGATATGTTGGTGAAATCCAAAAACGCTAGGGGCACATTAAAGACTTGGAGGAATGCTTCAATATCTTGAGGCAGTATAGAATGAAATTGAACCCCTTAAAATGCTCCTTTGGTGCGGGGTCGGGAAAATTTTTGGGGTTTATAGTGAACTCCCGGGGAATTGAAGCAATCCCTAAAAAGATAAAGGCATTGCTAGACATGCCCTCACCAGCTAGAATCAAGGACATGCAGAGTTTGACAGAACACATAGCAGCACTCAGCAGATTCGTGTCTAAATCCACTAATAAGTGTACTCAATTTTTTAATATCCTCATAGATACAAAGAAATTTGAATGGACTGAAGAATGCGAACAAGTCTTCCAAGCTCTAAAGCAGCAGTTGGCACAACCCCCCATCCTTTCAAAACCTGTGGAGGATAAAGAACGGTGCATATACCTAGTAGTAACGCAACACGCTGTCAATGCAGTCCTTGTCAGAGAAGAAAACAAGATCCAGCATCTAGTCTACTATGTCAGTAAAAGGCTGGTCGAAGCCGAGAGTAGGTTTCCTCTAATTGAAAAATTAACTTAGTGCCTGCTCCTGTCATCCAGAATACTTTGCCCATACTTCCAAGCTCATCCCATAAAGGTTCTGACTGACCAACCATTGCGCCAAGTCCATCTAAAACCAAACACCTCTAGTCGGTTACTAAAATGGTCTATAGAGCTCGAACAATATGAAATCACTTACCAGCCCCGAATAGCAATTAAAGGTCAGGCTCTCATAGATTTTGTACCTGAATGTACCAGTATACCAGATACAGACAAAGAAATGTTCGAGCAATCATCAAAGTCTGGACCACCGCCCAATACAAGTGCTGAGCAGAACACCGAGCACCCACCACTCAGCATTGATCATCACGAAGAAGAACCCCAGGTATGGAAACTGCACATCAATGGATCATCTGCTAATCAACTGTCTGGAGCTGGGCTAACATTAATCACTCCTAAAGAGAAAGTCATCCATTGTGTACTTCATTTTGGATTTAAAGCATCCAATAGTGAAGCGGAGTACGAAGCATTAATCACGAGGCTGAGGTTAGCAAGGGAAGTAAAGGCTGAAGTCTTGGACATATACAGCTATTAACAATTGGTTGTCAAAAAAATCCACGGTGAGTACACTGCTTGGGGAGGAAAAATGATGGCCTATCATGATGAGATCAAAGACATGCTTGCTCAGCTCAAGAGATACAATATCCAACATATACCAAGAGAACAAAATGCCATAGCAGATGTGCTGGCCAGACTAGCCAGCAGTGTTGTGATAGACAAAGCTAACTTGTTTCCTATAAAATACCTGGTCGAACCAAGTATCAACCTGCCATGTAGGGGGTTATCTGGAACATGACATCCTACCATGTAGTCGCATTGAATCCAGAATATTAATAAGAAAAACTACTCGGTATATAATCCTAGACGAGATTATGTACAGAAGGGGGTTCTCCATGCCATTACTCAGGTGTGTCAACCAAACAAAATCAGGACGACTGCTAGAGGAAGTTCATGAGGGTTTCTATGGGAACCATGCAGGGGGCAAATTCTGTCTAAAAAATTTTTTAAGGCAAGGCTACTTCTGGCCAACTATGAACGAAGAGGCCTTTACGTATGTTCGACGATGTGACAACTGTCAAAGATATTCCAAGATACCCCGAGCAGCCCCAAACGAGCTTACTCAAATGCAGAGTCCTTGGCCCTTCGCCATTTGGGGAATTGACCTTATTGGTTGATTACCAAAGGGAAAGGGAGGAGAATAGTATGCAGCAGTGGAAGTTGATTACTTCACCAAGTGGATGGAAGCTGAACCACTGGCAACCATCATTCAAAGAAAGTACTGGACTATGTGGTGAAAAATATAATTTGCAGATTTGGTCTACCCCAGAAGATAGTGTCCGACAATGGCACCCAGTTCGACAGTCAAATTTTTACTGATTTTTGTGCCAAGCATGACATCATAAAAAATTTCTCAGCAATCTCACACCCTCAAGTAAACGGGCAAGTCGAAGCAGTTAACAAAACTTTCAAAGACACTCTAAAGAAGCATCTAGAACTAGCTAAACGAAAGTGGCCTAAGAAATTTCCAGAAGTGTTATGGTCATACAGGACTACAGAGCGAACATCCACTGGTGATACTCCCTTTGCACTCACATATGGGTATGAAGCAATGCTGCCAGTTGAGGTGACTCCACCATCTCACCAGCATACAACATACGACTAAGATTGTAATCACCAACTGCTGGCCGAGTCCTTAGACTAGATTGAAGAAAGACGCGAAAGGCCCAACATACGCATGGCTGCCCACCAGAAAAAGGCTGCCCGTACTTCAATTCCAGAGTTAAGGAACGAAAATTTGACATCAGAGATCTAGTCCTACGAAGAATATTCCCAGAAACTCGAGATGCCTCAGCAGGAGTGCTAGGGCCAAGCTGGGAAGGTCCTTACCAAGTAACAGAGATAATGTCGCCTGACACATACAAACTAGCATGATATGACCAAGATATCCAGTTGGTACCTGTCCCCCGTTATTGGAACAGGGAACACCTCAGGAAGTACTACCAATAAAAGATTACTTTTAAGTGATCATTGACTGGCTGGTACAGGCACGAATTACCCCTACCACCGACGAACTCAAGTTAGCTATATTAATTATGCACAGGCACATTTTTCCCATCTATTGTAATGATTAATATTTATGAATGTAAGCTACATTGTAGCGACGCAACTTGTATGGTTAACTTTTAATCAATAAGACACGATTTTTGTCCATTTTTGCAACCCTTATTTTTATAGTGATTATCTTGCTAATTAGTGATTTATTTCATGGATTGTTGACAGTGTATGAAACCTTTGTCGGTTTTGGCAAACCCAAGTACCCCCGAACAGGTTATTACGAACAACTCTGGTCAATTAGCAAGTGACCAAGAGGATAACTCAAGAGTTATGAATCTTGCTCGGTCATTTGGGGGGCACCATAATCATACATGGACAAACAAAGGAAAAAGCGCGTAATTTAAAGGACTTAGAAACATTAATTTTTATTAATGTTAAATTGCTTGCGCGTTGCTCGATATGTACCAAGCAACAAAAAGAGCCTTAAAACAATTTCTGTAGATAGGGTGGAACAGATTTTGTTTAAAAATCATTCGAAAAAATTGAACAACTCTGATTTACAGAGTCATACAGCTCCAAATAGAGCCACCTAGCTCCAAACATAGCCGCATAGCTCCAAAACTTCTCTGATTTATAGCTGTGGATGCCAAAAATCCACCAAATAAAAACTCTTTAGTCCCTAGTTGGAACATAGGGATAAAGGTCACTTATTCATGCTATTGGGCTCAAGCCTGTAGGCCTTGTTGAATACAGGAGATCATCGCAAGTATGGACGCCCAAATTCCACCAAGGCAAAATATGAGGGTTATGTGAGGTCCTCGGGCCACCACCGTCTCGGGAAGTCATCACGCTATCACGCCACGAATCTAGACCCGTGCCTTAAGGGATCATTGCCATGTAGCCCCCATTTGCAAAACATAGACGCGAAGCCGCCCTGGCCTCATTCAGACGTGCGCAACGCCCCTGGCCTCGCTCGGCCACCGTGCGCGACGACCCCTAGCCTCGCTCGGCCACCGTGCGCGACGCCCCCTAGCCTCACTCGGCCACCATGCGCGACGCCCCCTGGCCTCGCTTGGCCACCGTGCACGACGCCCCCTGGCCTCGCTCGACCACCGTGCGCGACGCCCCTGGCCTCGCTCGGCCACCGTGTGCGACGCCCCTTGTCATGGCCCAGCTGCGAAGCCCGTACCACCATCTCGCACCAGCCACTCCGCATCCAAGGGCCTCGCCCCAGACGTCTTGCGTCCGGGCGCCCAAGCCTCGCACCAACTGCCTCGCGTCCGAGGGCCTCACCCATGCCCACGGAGTGTCCTCGCCATGTAGGCCCCGTGGTGGCCTCGCCCATGCCCACGGAGTGGCCTCGCCATCTAGGCCCCGTGGTGGCCTCGCCCATGCCCACGGAGGGGCCTCGCAATCTAGGCCCCGGGGTGGCCTCGTCCATGGCCTCATGGGGGCCACATCCGCAGCACACTCGGCCTCGTGAACAGCCAAGAGAGCCGCGCCATCAATAAGCCTTCCAAGGTGGTCTCGCGAAGGAATGAGAACTACGTCACCTAGTGGACACGTGAGTAGAGCCATGCACCAAGGGTCCTATTCCTTACACCTTGAGACCCCTATGCTTAGAGGCTCCAGTACGAGTCGAATGGGACATACTTGTACGACCTGGTACTGAGTACGGACACCAGTATCAGTGGGACTACTGGGATAAGAGTTATGGTTCGTACGTCTACGGCCAAGGGTCAGAGTCGACACCACTACCACCTGCGCCACTATGCCTGCCACCACTCATCAAACATGGGTACAGACAAGTAGTGGAGACATCCTCCTGACACCTGCTCATGTACTGGATGTATGACCACAACCTCTGAAACCACTCCCCTGACATAGTACTTATGTACCACTTGGTCTCCTGAACCACCATGTACCTAAGGCCATTAGAGCCTACTATAAAATAAACTGGAACACCACCTGAAAGGGGGTTGGGAAATTTACTGTAGCAAAGGCTTGAGAGTGAATGAAACATTGATTTCTCCATTGTTATTCTATCATTGTTCTTGAGTTATTACTTAGATTTCTATAGCTTTTCTATTGACGATCCTTACTTGATAATTTTTTCCAACTCAACTTAGTTGACGAGTTCTCACCGTCAACAATAGCCAAGGAAGAATACCCACTCTCCTTCCAGGCATTAATGGAACCACCCATTCAGCAATCCCATCAACTACTACAGGCATGTCCCTCTAGTCACATCTCCTCAACCGTCGCACAGTTCAGCCCATTGTTCGATGACTGCACAACCGTCGGTACATTTATTAAGAGAAGCCATCATGACACTTTATGCTATCAAAAAGAGGCAGGAAATGTGAAAAGTCATTTCGTGGAAACTTGAAGAAATGAAAAGGCTATTAATTATACTAGATGTTATGTCGTGTAGCAAGGAGCATATACCCCTGACCAGGCTGGACGGTATGATCCTCAGAAAAAAGTTTCCATGCTGCTTAGAACCATTGCAAACTTGGGGGGAAAATATTATCCCAAAAATTGGCATATCTGACATGGACTAATCTTTAACATGTGGAATAGACTGGCTAGACCCCCCGGCATGTTGGTAGGTGTATACCTGCAGAGTATACGACAAGTTACTTCTAGGCATACTATCTCCAGAGGCTCAGCTGCTCGGCAAGACCACTAGAAACTTGCTAGTCAGTATGACATGCAGGCTGGTCGGAATACACTTGACAAATGAATAACAGTCATTACTCAGTACGCTTGCCAGGAGAGCAGCTGGTTGGTATGACGAACAAACATACCTGCTTGGATGAAAGTAGTTACACTCTCCATTAGCACTCCGCAAGAATCACCCAACCACCTGCAAAGAGCGCCTAACTGCCCTGAAGAATTGGTCAAGGCTCCTAACGAATAGGACAACAACTACGTGCGAGAAGAAAGGGATATATCCCCATTAGTTATGCTCAGGCGCAACCCTTGGGTGAGAGGATCAGTATAAATACAAAATTTCCACCACAGTGGAGGGGGACAGACACACAAAAATAGACTACCAGCCAACACTAGAAACATACCGAGCAGCTTGGCTTGGTACTTAGCAGTGATTCTGTCATAGTGTATTGTCTTTTACACATAGAAACCCACTTGTAATCCCTTATAATCTTATGTAAACCTTCAATATTAATACATATTTGAGAGGATGTAGGTCATTACCAATCTTTGGGGCCGAACCTCTATAAATCCTAGTGTACTTTAGTATTTATTGCTCATTATTACTAGGTTCTTGGCTCATTTATTGTTCATTGATTGTCTAATTGAAAGCTCTCTGATTAATTATTTGACTCTGCGTTAGTTGGCAAAAATACTAGTCAACACCCTTCTACAAACCGTCTGTAATATCCTGCTAATCCCAGGAAACTCCTAACCTCTGAGGCGTTCCTTGCCCTCGTCCAATCCCTAACTGCTTCTACCTTGACCGAATCCACCTTAATCCCATCTCCACTGAAAATATGTCCAAGGAATGTTACCTCCGGTAGCTAGAACTCACACTTCTTAAATTTAGCATACAACTGATGCTCCCTCAACCTCTGCAATACCAACCAGAGATGCTGCTCATGCTCTGCCTCTGAACGAGAGTAAACTAGGATGTCATCGATGAAGACAATCACAAACTGATCTAACTAATTCTTGAACACCATGTTCATCAAATCCATAAACATTGCTGGGGCAATGGTCAATCTAAATGACATGACCAAGAACTCATAATGCTTGTACCTTGTGGAGAAGGTCGTCTTCGGAATATCCTCGTACTTGATTCTCAACTGGTGATAACCAGATCGAAGATCAATCTTCGAGAATACTGTCTTACCCTACAACTGATCGAACAGGTCGTCTATCCTCGATAGTGGGTACTTGTTCTTGATAGTTAATTTGTTCAATTCTGAAAATACCTCTAGGCTCACCCCAAACCGAGTATTAGAACCTGTTGTGACTATTCTGCTAATCTGCCCACTTAGATCGCCACGAGCCGAATACTACAAATATATCCACATAATAATGTGGTCTCAATCATTTAATACACATATAATCATATTTATGCCATCAAAGGGCCAAAATCACAGATATGCCCTATTTAAGAAGAACGGGCCCACATGCATATTTAATACTCATAAACATGCATATACATTCATATTATCATATAAATCATGTATGCCACATAGTCACACATTTAATCAATTAATTTCACACATATAACCAATTATTCCCTCATGGCATGCTAATCAAGGCACTAAACCTTATTAGCATTTTTGGGACGTTACAAACTTTATGGGAAACATGTCTCTGATTGTCAGGGTGCGGCGCACGTTCGCCTATGTTAGGCGGTGTTATATGAAATGTCGATTGTCGAGGATATGAACTCGACACCACTAATTGAGGCTCACCAAAATTTGTCAGATGATCTTTTGGTTGCCCATACATGCTATGACTGACTACTAGTAGCTACTCAAGGTCCAAGAACCAGAATCCTAGACCTAGGAGATGGGAGATGGGCGAGTGAAGAGAGCCTCTTGGGACGTGGCCTCATATGGAGACATCCTTGCCTCGAAAATAGACCTCGGGGCATGGTCTCACTAGGAGACATCCATGACCTGGAGATAGGCCCTGGACGTGCTCGAGACGTGGCCTCACTTAGAGACATCCACGTCTTGGCCAGTTTGGGTTTCCTGGAAGAGTTCACACTCCGAGGACCTCATGACTTGTTTTGTCATTAGTTACTCCTAATTTCCACTTGTCTGATGGTGAAAACATGGACAACATTTGCCCCCATGTCTTCACTCATCCTCGGACAGTGGAGACTTAGACTTAGGAGTAATTCAAAAAGGTCTTCGGGGGGAGATATTTGAGCTTCCCCTGACATCACTCTGGAAAGTCACACCACGTGTTGACTCTCTATTGTTGAGCCCATCAATTCGTGCAATTGATGAGCAGTCAGCTCCACAACCCAAAACGTCCACTCCGTACTCTAGCCATCCTTTCACCCCGTACCCGAGGTGTCCTTTTTCAATGATAATGATTACGATTCATACCTTTTGAATCCTGACTGTTGGATCGTTCTTGAGTACCTACGTTGTAAGTAATCTGACAGTTGGGGTGGAGTTGCTTCCACCCCAAGTTCTGTGAGTATTGACCTTAACCATTTGAAATTCCAAATCCCCCAAACTCAAAAGCTTTTCTTCTTTCTCATGCATCCCAAACCTTCAACCATTTCTGAGCTTTCTCAGCAATTATAGATGGTAGGCAAGAATTGTCTTATTTATGGGTGAATTGCAAGCGGTTCTTCAAAGTTTGGACTCACTTCCTCACCTACCGGCACTTTATCTCAAGTAATTATTTACTGTTTTTACGTTTGGCTTTACATTTGCGTCAAGTTTCATTTGAGAATTTAGGGTATGCTTAGGAACGGGCGTTTTGTGGCACTTGAGAGGCTATTTTGACCTCTTATTGGTCATTTTAGGCACATTTTAATGTTAGAAGTGATCAGAATGGCCTACTGCACACCTTAGGCAACTTTTTCCTTTCTTGGCATTTGACTGGAATCTGGAAAATTCCCAAATTTTGACGTGTTCATAATTTATGGTGGTGTTCTCTAGTGCCAACTCTTTGGCCTCGAAGATACCCCAAGTTATTAGAAACTCTCTTCTCTTCTCCCTAAGTAATAGTCTTATGGTTTCTTGTGTTTTAGCCCCCTTTTCTTTGGTCAAAATACTAACTACTTGGTTTTCGTATCAAATGTCCGAGGAACTATGATTGCAACACGAATAAGGATTTTACCACTTCAATCAAAAAATCCTCGACATGGCCCAAGAACATTGTGTACAACAAGATGGCGCGAGGGCAGAAGCCCGAGATCCAGTTAGGGAACTGGTTGTCCGTGCTGATGGCCCGACGGCGAAGAGGCCAATGGTACCGGGCCAAAGGGGGCTGAGCATGGAAGAAGTCAACCAAGCCTCTGTTCCACACCCCACTCAGTTGTACGTGATTGGTTTGAAGCGAAGGAGTTTCGCACCTTGCTCCGACACCCCGAGGCCTTGGAGGCCATCATGAGGCATTATTATGTCTGGTGCGCCTTTGTCGGGAATGCGAGAGGGCGCACTGCAGCGTGAATGGTTCTAGTGCCTAGAGCCAAACCCACCAGATGGCCAAAGCCACCCTGCCCCTACATCAATATTTTGTGGACTTCCTGAAGTTCTTAGGGATAGCTGCCTTTCAACTCTCCCCCAACACCTATCGGGTGCTCATGGGGATGTACATTTTGTATTGGAAGAGGAACTAGCCCGCACCTTCCCCAGCGGAGATCCTATACCTCTACATCTTCCGTACCATCCTAAGGAAGAAGACCAATTAAGATGGGTACTATGCTTTGATAAAGTACACCACCTCATCCCTCGACTACAAGGCTCCCCACCACAACAAAAACCATTCTTGGGACTACAAGGATGCGTTCTTTTTCACGAATGGGTTTCCAACCTGTAATAACCCGACCCTGATCAACTTCTCCAGGGTTGGTGAGTATTTCCCCGACCATTCTCTTTTTTCTTTGTTTTCTTGATCACTTCGTGCTCTATACTTAGTCATTCCTTTGAATAGGTCCCTTCTGCCAGACTCCATATGTCCAATTTTTTTAGGACCATCTCAAGGAAATAAAATATCTTCCTGACCAAGACGTGGAGATCGACTTTTTGGTGACGAAGGAAAACCTAATCTGGTCGGGGAAATACTCACCAACCCTGGAGTTGTGAGATGGGAGATAAAGCTAGACACCTCTTCGTGCGAGGCAGAAAATCAACAATCTGGAGCTGACCAAATACTGTCAATCCAAGAAGTCCTGGAAGCTGGCTTCACGACACATCAATTGTATTGATGGGCACGCCTTGGAAATGGTGAATTGGCAGCTGCAGAAGGAGAGATTGGAGAATATCCACACCGCAGAAGCAGCTCGAGAAGCCTAAGAAGACCGGCAGCTCGAGGAGAAGATCCAGGCAAGGTTGGAGGAGGTCTCTCATCTTGCCTTAGGTAAATCTCCCCTTACTCTATACCATGCTACACACGTATGGGATAGGGTAAGTCCCGAGCATGTCTGGGCTTCTCCCGCACTTCTCCATTGTGGCCAGATTGTGCACTGTTATTGGACTAGGGAAGAGTTTCAAGATTACTTAGATTTGATAGACGCCTATCTTCACTGCCCAAGGAGACAGTTACCTCATCAGGGCTTTATACCCATATACTGTGTGCCATCCTTCATCTCCAACTGGTTTTCTCAATATTTCACTAACTTGAGTTGTGAGATGGGAGATAAAGCTAGACACCTCCAATGCTTGCACCAAGACATAACTTATGTTGGGCTTCCAAGAAGCCTATAATACTGTTTTTGTTGGGAATTGTGCCCTGAAAGCATATGTATTAGACATTGTTTTATGAAATAAATAAATGAATTGAATTTGTTATGCATATATTTTATGGACTATATTATTCTGTGATAATGTTATGTAAATATCAGAAAAATTCCTAAGTTCATATATGTGATCTCAAACACGTATTGGTACGAGAGGATTGTGTTTGAAATAAATGAACTTGAATAGTTCAGAGTAAAATAAAGTTATGGAATTTTTAGATTAATTACTGCAAGTACAGTCCACTAGTATTATGAATACATGTGATCTAGATCCGAATCACTAATGTGGTAGGACACTTTAGTGGAGGTGCTTTATATATTAAAGAATATATAGAACTGGACCAGATATGTTTATTAATACTTAGTTAAATACTGTTTCGAAGTATTAATTAAATATATCAACTGATGATCATATACAAATAGATCTTAATTCTGAAGTTATTATGAACTCCTGTTTATGTTATATGAGTTCTTTGATTCACTCATTAGGGTCTGTCAGAATGATCAGGCTAGAAACTTTTGTTTTGGGAACTCATTAATGTAGATGGCTGGGGACATAGTATACAGATATGGAATCTATGCCTTCTCGCAAGAGATTGAATGATGGTTCTCTTAAGGGTTGACTTTTGGGACTAAAAGGTTATTGAGCTCAAATTCATAATTTAGTTATGAATTAACCTTCACTAGTAAAGTCAATGGTACTTAAGGAAACAAGAGATAATTAAAAGGGTAAAACGGTAATTTTATTCTCGATTATTTATTAAACATTATTAGAGGATCAATTTGTATGCAATGATTATATCAATGGACGCTTTATAATTATAACTCAGTAAGTGAAATGTCTATAATTACAAGAGTGCAGTCTCATATTTATAGTGGAATAATCATGAGATTAATAAATTAAGCTTATTTAATTAAAGTGTTTAATTAATAATCTCAAATTTATTGGAGCTTGGAATTATAGGTCCCCATAGCGGCTCTATCAACACTATTTGAGGTAAGAGTTGATATGAAGGGAAAAATAGTTTAAAGGCATATTTAAGAAGAAATTTGTTCTTCAGGCCAAATATGCAATTATATGATAATAGTGATTAATTAATTAATTACAAATTAGTTGTAGTTAACAAAATTAATTTATATTTAATTATTGTATAATTTTCAAAATTATAATAAATAATTAAATTAATTTTTAAATTTAATTAAATAATTAATTAATTATAATTTTCAAAATTATAATAAATTATATATTTATTTTCGAAAATATTGGATTTAATTAATTGGTAGAATTAATTAAATATCTTTATTTGAGTGGGAGATAATAATCTCATAAGTTCAAATTGGATTTTAATTTAAAAGATTAATTTTTATTCAAATAATTAATTATATTTGATAATTAATTGAAAAGGTATTTAATTTAAATTTGAATTCAAATTTGAATTAGTTATCAGGTTGTTAGATCTTATCTGACAAAGAAGTTTGAATAAATAATTAAATAAAAATTGAAAAAACCAACATTCCTAAAAGTAGGGATGCTACACGTGCACACACAGTCCATGGAATGTGTGTGGTGTGTATTGCTATTTTCAGGGATATGATTTTCATTTTTATTTATTTAATTAATTAATTAATGGATAATTCAAAAATTAGTTTTTGGATTTTTTCATTAATAAAATAATTAATTAATTAAAAGGTAAATTGTAAGTTGGTTATTCATTTATTTTTGAATATTTTCTTTTAAGTATGACTAATCAGAAAATATAATAATAACCAATCTCAGAAAACTAAGTCTAAGATTCGCTCTATGAAAAATAGAACGATAATTTTCTCTCCCTGAAAAATAAAGAACCAATTCTCAGGCCTATTATCTTGATATCATGTGTTGAGTACATCAAGTAGAATAAAAAATAAACTATCCTTCATTCTCTAAGTGCCCACACACTTCTTGAGGTGTAGAGAACGCTTTTGAAGATCTTGGTGTGAGTACTTAGGAGCAGCTTGGATAGGAAGATCGTTCTTATTACGAAAAGATAGCAAGGACACTTGATAGGCTTCAAGAGGTATGAATTCTATTCTTAACTTGCTTATGATTAATGTATGTATATTAATGAATCCGCATATTTAAAGGTAGTTTAAATATGTTACAAAAAAAATTTTGTACACTGGGCCAACCCCACCACCATTCCGCTATGTATTAGGAAACTCGTTCCAAACAGTTTTATGTCTCTGTTTCAAAATTTGTGCTAACAATTTCTTTGTTCTTGCACATCACATGGGGCTAGCTGATATTGCCTGATTAGCCCTAAGGCTGGGAGCACCCCCAAGCTCTTCGGCCTCCGGAGAACCATCGTGTTCTTGAGAGGATCTCGACTCTCCTACACCAACTAAGAGGTAGAGGGTTTCCTCTCCTCCTGCAGATGTTCCCACGGCAGACTTTCCCCATGAGGCTGGTGAAGTGGTCCAAAGCTCAGACCAACAGGAGTTGACTTCTCACCCCCGACTCCTGGTATACCCTTAGAGGTATGAAGAGGACCTACTGGAGAAATTCTAGGTGATGCTCCAACATTTTGATGCAAGGCCTATGGAGCCCCTCCACAAGGTCTAGGGACTCCGGAGTAAAGCATGGTTTGTGGTTGGATCATACATATCCCTCAGGTGCATGGAGATTGCTGCCTCAACTAGGAGCATGTCCTCATACTGATAGGCCATAGAGAATGGTGAGTGGCTAGTGGAGGTCATGGTAGTAGTGCGGTAACTCCACAAGGCCCTAGGAAACTCCTCGGGCCAAGCACCATTCGCCTGTTCAAGCCTTTTCTTCAAGGTGGCTTTGAGCGTCTTGTTGACTACTTCCACCTGTCTATTTGCCTATGGGTGGGCCATGGAGGAAAAAATCTTCAGGACTCTGTGCTGCTGACAAAAGTCTATGAACACTTTGCTGTCAAACTGTAGGCCGTTGTCGGAGACTATCTTCATCAGTGGCTCGTAGCGGCAAACGATATTCTTGATGATGAAGTCCAATGCCTTCTTGGAAGTGATTGTAGCGAGTGGCTTGGCCTCGACCCACTTCCTAAAGTAGTCGACTGCCACTATTGCATACTTCACCCCTCATTTTCCTGTGGGCAATGACTCGATAAGGTCAATGCCCCAAACCGCAAAGGGTCGAGGACTGGTCATCTGGGTGAGCTCATTTGGAGGAGCTCGAGGTATATTGACGAAGCGTTGGCACTTGTCACACTTCTTGACATAGTCCATCATGTCTCCGTTCATGGTGGGCCAAAAGTATCATTGTATTAAGATCTTCTTGGCAAGGCTCTGCCCCCCAGTGTGGTCCCAACAAAAGCTCTCATGCACTTCTCGGAGAATCAAACCGACCTCTTGCTTGGACACACAATGAAGCAAGGGAAACGAATATCCTCACCTCTACAGTCTACTATCCATGATAACATACTGAGGGGCCTGGTAAAGCAGCTTCCGAGCTACTTTCTTGTCCTGCAATAACTCACCAGAGATAAGATATTTCTCTATGGGCTCCATCCAACCGTCCTGGGGTTGGACCACTTCTACTTCCTCGGGAACTGAGATGCCCAGAGCGGCCAAGTAGTCAATGGGGACTATATTGATCAGCTCAGCATCCTTGGTGTTTGCGAGCTTGGCCAGGGCATCAACGTTAGAGTTCTGTTCTCATGGCACTTGTCGAATGGTGAATTTTTTGAAGTTATGTAGCATTTCTTGGGTCCTTGCCATGTAAGTGACCATTTTTGTCCCCTGGGCCTTGTACTCCTCGAGTACCTGGTTAACTACAAGCTACGAGTCACTGAAAATCTCAAGGCCCTCATCCTTGAGTTCAAGTGCTACTCAGAGCCCAGCAATAAGCGCCTCATACTCTACTTTATTATTTGATGCATAAAACCCAAATCTTAGGGCGCTGTGAACCATGTGCCCATCAGAGGATACCAAAATGAGGCCTACTTCGGCACCATTTTCATTCGACGACCCATCTATGTATAGCTTCCATGTGGGCCCAACCATCGAGGCATCCCCAGGTATCTCGTGGATTCCCATACCCTCGGTGATGAAACCTGCCAGTGCCTATCCCTTTGTAGCGGTCCTCAGGTGATAAGTGATGTCAAACTGACTCAGCTCGACCGACCACTTCAGGAGTCTCCCCGATGAAGGTTTTTGGAGGACCTACGTAAGGGATGGTTCATGAGGACCTTGATGGGATGCACCTGGAAATAAAGCCTTAACTTCCGAGAAACTACTATTACGCAAAAGGTTAGCTTCTCCATAAGCGTGTATCTGGACTCCACTCCAAGGAATCTTTTGCTTACATAGTACACGGGATGTTGGACAGGGCCTTCCTCGTGGTCTAAGGGAGCACTGATGGCATTCTCTGAAATTTCCATGTAGAGTATGAGGGGCTCTCCGTCTACGGACATTGTCAAGATAGGTGAGTTTTCCATGTGCACCTTCAGTTGCTAGAATTCGTGCTCACACTCCTCCGTCTATTCAACCCTCTGACCTCCTCAGAGTATGTTGAAGAATGGGATGCACTTGTCAGTTTCCTTGGAAACAAAGTGACTCAGGGTAGCTATCCTCTCGGTGAGCCTCTAAACATCCTTATGCTTCCGAGGGGATGACATATCCATTAGGGCTTTGATCTTCTTGGGGTTTGCCTGTATCCCTCGAGCACTAACAATAAATCCCAAGAACTTCCCAAAGGCAACTCCAAAAGTGTACTTCTGGGGATTCAGTTTCATCCCAAAATTGCGAAATACTAAAAACACTTTCGCTTGATCCTTTATGTGGTCGGGGGCTATTATAGACTTAACCATCATGTCGCCTAAACATCCATGTTCCATCCCAGCTAAACCATGAACATACGGTTCACGAGCCTTTATTAGGTGGCACCACCATTCTTTAGCGCAAAGGACATCACTTTATAGCAGTAAACACATTTATCAGTTCGGAAGTTGGTGTGTTCTTGATCTGCGACATGCATGGAAATCTAGTTATTGCCCGAGTACGCATCCATGAAAGACAAGAGCTCGTACCTGAAGGTAGCATCAACCATCTGATATATTTTCAGTAGCGAGAAACAGTCTTTAGGGTAAGCCTTGTTAAGGTCAGAGAAGTCTATGCAGGTTCTGTAGGTGCCATTTGGCTTGGGCACGGGGACTAGATTGGATACCCACTTGGGATTTTGGGTGTTCTGAATGAATCTGTGTATGAGTAGCTTGTCCACCTCCGCCTTTAAAGATTCTGCCCTGGTCTGGTCAAACATTTTCTGCTTCTGCTAGATCGGAGCGAAGTTCGAATCGACATTCAAGGCATGAAAAATGATATTCAGGTCAATGCCAATCATGTCGGAGTGAGACCAAGCAAAAACATCCTGATTTTCTCGGAGAAATCCCACCAGTGCTTCTCGGACTTCTGCCTTTAGACTCTTCCTAACCTTTGTCTTCCTATCAGGGATGGAGGCATTGAGGGCCACTTCCTCAACTTCCTTCATGGGCTTGATAGCCCTCTCTTCTTGAACTTGCGGGTCCAACTCGTTGGTTTCATCATCCTAAATAGCCTGCACCTCCACCTCCTCGGGAAAAGGCTGTTCAGGGGCCATCACCTCAACAACCATTATTGGTTGCCTGAGGGACACATTGTAGCATTACCTCACCTCTTTTTGGTCTCCACGAACTGTACCAATCCTTGACTCCATGGGGAACTTCATGCATAAGTGCTGAATGGAGGTGACTGCCCTAAAAACCATTAAGGTCGGACACTCCAAGTTGGTGTTATACACTAAAGAGCAATCCACTACCATGAAGGTGCAGTACTTAAAGGCTTGGCGAGGCACTTCTCCAAGTGTCATGGGAAACTTGATCTAGCCAATTGGTATGAGACCTTGCCCCGAGAACCCATATAGAGTTGAGGTGCACGGGGACAGGTCATTTGTGGTCAACTTGATTTTCTCGTAGGCTGACATGAACAGGATGTTCACTGAACTCCCATTGTCCACTAGGATTCAAGCCACCATCTTATTGGAAACTTGGCTCTTAATCACGAACAGATCGTGGTGTGGAAAGTGCACTCTCCGAGCGATTTTGATAGTCCTTAGAGATTTTGATAACTTGGTCGGTCATCCTTGGCATCTGGGGTGGCAACTGAGCTAATGCCAACACCTCATCGTCATGGTTTAGGGCCCGCACATATCTATTCGGTGAGCCTCGGGAGGTGCCCCCCAAGTGGGGTCCTCCGAAGATGGTCTCCACTCGCCCATTAATTGAGGGAGGTCCATGGACCATATGCTACTGTGGAGCTGTGGGCACTGTACCCGGAGCTTGGGGAGCCACAGGTGATGGTGCTCCCGCAGTCGGGGCCTGAGCCGGGCGTGCTCCATCCCGAGAATACTTGCGGGCATCTCAACTTGATGAGTTTTTCATCCTCATCCTTGAGTTGGTGGCACTCATTGGTGTGGTGCCCTGCATCGTTATGAAAACGACAAAATTTGTTGGGATCTCGCCTTTCTCGATCTCTCCGAATGGGTTGTGGCTTTTGGTAATGGATGTGTTGTTCTGTGGCCACGTAGATGTTCTCTTGAGAATCTATTAAGTTAGTGTACTTGGATTATTGCGAGATATACTTCCCGTTGAAGGTAGCTCCATATCCTGTTTGTGTTGTCCCATTTCTTTTTGGTTTTCTGCCTTTGTCCTTGCGTCTACTGGTTCTGGGGGTATGACTGGGTGTGGCAGACTGGGATGGAGTAGCAAATCCATCACTGAATATAGGCTAACAAGCATTATATTCAGTGGGCGCTGCTCCATATCCCATTGGAGCGACACTGAAACAAGCAGGTGGCACGATACTAAAGCCAACTATCGGGATAATTGGACTGAACTGGGCACCCGCCACACTCGGTTGGACAATAGTGTAAGGCAGATACTAGGTCCCCGAAAGTATGGGGCTTGGCATCGTCAGAGTGAGAAGGGTGAGGGGTCCACCGAATGCTCTGATCTAGGCATTTTCCCAGTTAATATACTCTTGTGCTCGACGAATGAAGTCGTCGAGCCTATGGCATCCTTTTCGCTGGAGGTCATCCCATCACAGGGACCCCATGCAGATGCCAGGCTACAAGGACATCAACTGCTGGCCATCATTGAACCTCTTTGTCTTCGCAGCTTCCTCCTTGAAGCGCTTGATGTAAGCTTTAAGGGTCTCGAAGGGTCCCTGCTTTATGTTGGCCAAAGCATTGACCTCAAAGCTCGCCTTCCGAGCAGCTACGAATTGTCTTCAAAATGATGACAAAAGCTAGTGCCATGAATGAATGGATCCCGAATTGCATTTCTTGAACCATTAATCTGCTGGTCCCGTCAAGGTTATCAGGAACACATGACACTTGGCATCTTCAGAGACGCGATGCACTGACATCAACCTATTGAACTTTGAAAGGCAGTCATTGGGATCCGTACTGCTATCATAAGACATGATGGCAGGCATCTTAAACCCCTGTGGTAATGAGGCTTCCACAATGTGAGGAGTGCACGGCTCCTCATCCTCACCCTCCGAGTCAGAGTCGTGGCCATGTTGTCAGGCCATTATGAGCATTATCCTCTTCAAGCTCTCCAACTCTCGCAGATAGGATCGCGGTCTTGGTTGGCACTTTGTGTTGGGTTATCTCTCCTACGGGCGTTGAGGTTGCCCCGGAGGTTTGGTTCCTTGTTACCCCTATGAGAATTTAGGTTATCTCATAGGTTAGTTTGACCTCAGAATACACCACTATCCTCAAGGTATGCTACCTTTGTTTCCCCCTTCAGACTCGATATTTTCATTGTTAATCGAGATGTTGATGCCATGTTCTCAGTTAACAGAGAAGTTTCGCTTATTGGATCCTTGGCCATTTTTCCTATGGTGATGGCGAGGTGCTCGGGGGACACCACCTCCAGGCCTCGTGCGATCCATATTGACACTCATGGCTGGAATGCCCTGGGCTTCACGGGCGTTGACAGCCTGGAGGTGCCCTCAGGCACCTAGGCCTTTATCCCCACTAGTTGACCCCGAGGCCTGGTTATTTTCAAGGGTCCGATAAGCCTTCTTTTTCTTGGGAGCAGGATTTTCTTCAACCTTACCTTTCCCACGATCTTGTGGCACATGTGGGGCTCCAACTCCCACTGGGTGCATGGGGGGCACGCAAGCTGTCAGATCTCGCTCCACATCAATCAGATGCTCAGGAGGCACACCAGCTGGGTCAACAGGTGGCACTTCAACTGGGTGCCCAAATGGCACCCTAGCTGGCTACCTAGCTAGTACTTCACCATGGGGGTCCACTCGCATCTGTTGGGTCGCTGGAGTGGCCCTCATGGTGTTAACCATCTCCTGTAGGGCAGCGATATTACCCTCTTGGGTGCGCGATTTTCTATTGTTGAGTGGCCACCTGGTCGCGAAGTGCCACCACTTCTGGCGTCTCCTCCGCATCCATGGGCCGAGGTTATTCCTCCTCATAATACTTGTCATCACCTCCATTGTCCATGTCATTGTATTCGGCATTTTCAGCGTAGTCTTCCACCATCTCAGGGAGGTCCTTAGGTGGTGGACGGCTGGTTTCTCCTCCGTCAACTCTGACGGGAGGAGCTGCATCGTCTGGTGCGTTTCTCTGAGTGATCACCATGACTAAGTTCTTCATGCTTTCTTCAAGCTCTGAATGAAAGCACCAAAATGTTGACTGCCTTTTTTGCTATCAACCTAATCCAAGAGTTTAAAGAAAATAATAGAAAAGAACACAAAGATTTTGCATGGTTCAAGCTATAAAAGATCCCTAGTCTACGAGTCTTTGGTATTTGGTGAGTTTGAAGCTTTTTTGAGCAAGCTTCAATGGTGGTTCTTAGATAACATATATATTGCACTGAGTTACAAAGCTTTTCTCTCTAAAAATCTAAAACCTTTACAAGGAGATACCCCAACCCTATTTATAGAGGTTGGGGTCATTAATGTTGTTGTATCCTATTTTTAGCACGAGTTCATTTACTCAGCTCAGGTACATCTGGCAGATAAATACACGGAAAAATAACCAAGTAGAATATCTGCTTATTATCCATGTGGACATCTCAAGATTCATAAATATCAGACATGGTGTTAGACGTCCTGAGTTTATCACGAACTAAGAACACGATGGTTGTTAAGCACGAGCTCGGAATTAGATAACTGTCGAAGCACGAGTTTGGAGGAGATATCTAGCTCGTGACGATTCAACTATAATGCATATTCTAGGATCCTCAGAGACTCAGGATATGTTTATACATTTATTTATGACCAGGCTGTCATATTTATTATCCGAGATAGCAGGAACATATTTATTCTATTATCAAATCATATCCCCATATAAATGGAAATTATTTGTATTGAATATAGACATTATGTAAATGCGTGATTGACTCACGCAGTTACCCAAACCTGTCCATGGAATTCCCCTATAAATACTGGGAATGTTTGACAGGAAAGGGGGAATTATTCTGTAATACCAAAACTTTTCCAAAATAGTGAGAGAAACAATAATAATAGTGACTCGTGGACTAGGTGGATTTTAACTACTGAACCTCGTAAAAGTTCTGTGTTCTTGAGTGAATTCTTGATATTTTCATTATAGTTTACCATTAAGCACTAATCTGTCCTTATTATTTCTCAATACACTGTTGGCGAAAAACCCCCTCAACAGTTTGGTGCTTTCATTGAGAGAAAATTAGTGCTTCACAAAAATCTCAGTTGATTTCCATCATGGTGCTCACTCGCTCAATGCACGATGATGAGACAGAACGGCTTGGTGGGTAGGAGGCCCATCATACCGCTGTTCCGAAGGAACATGGCCCTGAGATTCAGCAACGTCCGAGATAACAACCGATGGATCAAGGCGACACTGGGAGTTCAGCATCATTTCCTCCAAACCCAAACCCAGACTACTTAACTGCCATTGAGATGGATAACATGCAATTGAGTAGCGATCTCGCTAGGGAAAGCATGCAGATTGAGGAGGTTTTGGCTCGGTTACCCCCCTTGCAACCGACGTTAATGTCGGAAAAAGGAAAAGTGGTTGTCATAAGTCCCACAAGAATAATCGATCCAAACCGAGTCGATCAGTAAGAACCGCCACTCCAAGTTCTATACCTGTGGGGCAAGATTACTAGAATGCTCAACCCAGCAACCATCATAGGGGTCGTCAGCAAGTCAGTCGATCGGTTAGGACTGCAACCCCAAGTTCGATGCCTTCTTTACAGGTCCCTAGGAATGCCCATGACTATCCACAAGGAGGGGCTGGAACAGGCTCACGAAGACAAAATGCTCCAACAAATTCTCCTACGCCGCGATCGGATTACTAGGCACAAAGAACTAGAGACATTGGAGTAGAACAGAGGTAGGCTAATTTAGTCTGTCCTAATGGAACGAGGATAGCCTCACCAATAAGGCATCCCCCGTCACCTATAAGACATCCAACACCACCTCGTCCTCAACGAGATATTCCTGCTCATGGAGACAGTAGGAGAAATCCTCCCCCTTCGGCCAATACTTACGTCCCACGAACACATGTCAAGAATCCAGGTCCTCAGCCCCAGCTGCGAGCTGTAAGCTTCACAAACAGGAGTTACTAGACTGAAAGCCATCGTAGCAGCAGGTCTAAAAGCGACCTAAGGAATCATTTGAGTTCAGCAAAGAGCCATCTGTATGATCCACAACCTGATTTGTGCGATCGTCTAAACTCGCAGAGAAGGTATCCATTTTGGGATGGAGATATTAGCTATACTCGACAAGAGGGAGGTCCGTCCATAGTACGCGATAATGAGAATGCCCCGCAAAACCAAGCTCAAGCATGGAGGGACAATAACCCATCAAACGCGCATGATAGGATGGGAGATGTTGAACAGCCTCAGCTAACCTAGGGACTACAGACCAAACCCTCGAGAGACTAGCTATGATGGAAGAGCAAATGAAAAAACTCTTGTCCGAAGGAAAAAGACGATTGTGACTCAGACGAAGAGCTCGAGCCTTTTACTCCAAATATTGCGGCAGCAACATATCCTGTGGGTTTCAAGAAGCCACACTTGTCAAAATTTGATGTAGATGGAGATCCGTCAGATCACCTCGGAATGTTCAACACCATGATGATGGCCCACAATGTTGGGCTCGACCTAAGGTGTATTTTGTTCCTTACAACTCTGGTCAGGCCAGGCAGGCAGTGGTTTAAGCAATACAAGAAACATTCCATAAGCTAGTGGAAGAAGTTTTCCTCCAAGTTCAAAATATCTTTCCAAACTTCACAGGCAGCTCTAGTTGAGGCTGATTCATTGGCCAACATAAAGCAGTAACCTGGTGATACGTTGAAGGTAATGAGGACGAGAATCCTCGTTGGGGGCGACCTATGGCAGGAACTCCAAAGAAAAGGAGTTAAGAGCATAGATGAATTGTTAGCTCAGGCTCAAGAGTGGATAAATCTCGAGGAGGCGTGAGCTTCTATTGCAGGAACCATCCAAACCCCTATCCATCCCATTGGAGCAGCAACAGATGCGACAATTACAACCCAAACTGTTACCCATAATAACCAAGGGGGGAATAACAAAAGAAAAGGGAATGGTGAACCCGACCAGAGCGGGATGAAGAAAAATAAGCTCACAGAAAAGTTCAAGCCTACGCCACGTATACCGACCTAACAGATACACATGAGCACATTTTTCTGGCCAATTCTAGTCGCCTTCCATGGAAGAAACCAGAACCTTTGAAGAACCAGAGGGCGAAGAGGGATCCCTCAAAGTTCTATCATTCCACAACGACATCAGTCATAACACTGATGATTGTCAGCAGCTGAAGGATGAGATTGAAACCCTCATTAGGGTAGGACCTTTGGCCCAGTATGCCCGAAAATGGGTGAATCTGAGTCAGCCCGTTGGTCAGACCCTGCTACCTATTCTAGAAGCTCCAACTAGCCAACCTGGATCTCGAGCAAATTAGGTCGACCCTCCTCCATTAGTAAGGGGAGATATAACCACCATTTCGAGAGGACCTCATTTGATGAGCACGAGCAGCGGGGCCTAAAAGAGGTACATTAATGAACTGAAGTCCCATAACGGGGTGGAGTTTGTCCCGGAACAACAGTTATCAATATAGCAATGATTGGAAAGCAACCAATCATTTTCACATAAGAGGATGCTAGCCACGTCCAATTCCCACATAACGATCCGTTGGTGGTAACTATTCTGTTCGCCAACCGAAGGGTTCGAAGAACACTAGTAGATAATGGAAGTTCTGTGAATCTACTTTTCAGGTCCACCCTGGAAAAAATGGGGTTATCCATAACTAATTTGAAGGTGACCTCGATGACTCTATACGGGTATTCTGGTGAAGGGTCAGCAGCCATCGGGATGATCGGATTGGTGGTGACATTGGGAGAAGAGTCGCGAACTGTTTCCAAGTAGCTCGAGTTTGTGGTAATCGATTATCCGGCTGAATACAATGCGATTTTGGGTCGACCTGTGCTGATGGCATTTGAAGCCAAAACCTCTATCTGCCACCTCGCAATGAAATTCCCCTGAGCTGTGGGAATATGCACCGTCAGAGGTGATCAGCTCACTGCTAGGGAATGCTATAGCATTTCTATGAAGGGAAAATCACAACCCGAGCAGCAAGCAATGGTCAAAAATGACGGAGCTGAGGAGTCCCGGTAAGTAGAAGTTACTCACGAGACGGAAGAACCTCAGCAAAAAGGGGATAGTGAGGTTGCCCAACGTGACGACATCGACCCACGGGTAAGCGAAGATAGATCAAAGCTCCAAGCCATAGAAGAGCTCGAGGAAGTAAACATCAACCCCAATGAAGCTTTAAGAGTCGTAAAGATTTGAAATAATCTTGACGATAAAATGAAGAAGGAGCAGGTTGATTTCTTACAGGAAAACCTGGACGTCTTCGCTTGGTCACATGAAGATATGGTGGGAATAAGTCTGAGTGTAATCATGCACACCTTAAATTTGGACAAGAATGTGCCTGCAAAATCCCAAAAATGAAGATGTTTGGGAACTGTCTGTGCGGAAGCCCTTGAGGAAGAAGTAGCTCGGTTATTAAAATGCAGGTTTATCCGGGAGGCAAGATACACGATTTGGGTCGCCAATCCCGTGCTAGTCCCGAAGCCAAACAGGAAGTGGAGAACCTATATCGACTTCTATAATCTAAATAATGCTTGTCCCAAGGATTGTTTCCCACTGCCAAGGATTGACCAGTTGGTAGATGCCACAGCTGGTCACGAGCGCATGTCCTTCATGGACGCGTATTCTGGATATAACCAGATCACGATGAATCCTGCGGATCAGGAACATACTAGCTTCATGACCGAACATAATGTATACTGTTATAAAGTTATGCCCTTCAAGTGAGTGTGGAGAGAGAGCTCAAGGCGAAAGCCATCCAATGCTATAGCGATTCCCAACTCGTGGTCAATCAAGTATTGGGAGAGTATCAAGCTTGAGGTACCAAGATGGCAGCCTACGGAGCTAAGATAAAGGGAGAATTGTCTGAATTTGAGTACAACTCTATTGAACAAATAACCCGCGAGTAGAACTCTAACATTGATGCTTTAGCATGACTTCTACCACAAAAGATGCTAAGACGTTAAATGTAGTGCCAGTGGAGTTCTTGGAGAGCCCGAGTGTGACAGAAGAAATGGTAGAAGTCGGAATGATCGACATAAGACCGACCTGGATGACTCCTATAATGGAATACCTCACAACTGGAAAGTTACCTGATGACAGAAAAGACGCGAGAAAAATACTCTATCAAGCTCTGTGGTACGTAATAGTAGATGGAACCTTATATCGGTGTGGTCATTCATTACCTCTCCTACGATGCGTTCTGCCCGAGGAAGCCAAAACCATTTTACAAGAAATACACGAAGGCTTTTGTGGGGATCATGTTGGGGGCAAAACCTAGCACTAAAGATACTGAGACAAGGCTATTTTTGGCCCACTTTAACAAAAGACTCGATCTCATATGTTCAGAAGTGCAGCAAATGTCAGTGTTTTGCCAAAGTAGCCCGAGCTGCTAATGATGATTTCATCCCCGTGGCCATTTGCAACGTGGGGAATCGATATAATAGGTTCCCTACCTATGGGAAAGGGAGGAGCTCGATATGCGATGGTGGCAATCGATTACTTCATGAAATGGGTAGAAGCCAAGCCTCTGGCAACCATCACATCAAAAAGAGTCCTGGACTTCGTGGTGAAGAGTATTATATGTCGATTTGGACTTCCTAAGAAAATCATGTCAGACAATGGGACACAATTCGATCGTGATCTCTTCACGGACTTCTGTGAAAAATATGGCATCACGAAGAGTTTCTCATTGGTAGCATACCAACAAGCCAACGGGAAGGTCGAGGCTGTAAACAAAACCCTTAAGGAAAGCCTGAAGAAGAGGTTAGACGAAGCCAAAGGATTGTGGCCCGAACAACTCCTGCAAGTACTTTGGGCCTACCGAACTTCTCACAGGACCTCCACGAGGCATACTCCTTTTTCCCTAACTTTCGGAAGCGAGGCCATGCTTCCAATTAAAGCAATGGTAACTACTCACAAGCAAAGGACATTTGATCAAGAACAGAATAATGGACTACTTAACGCATCTCTCGATCTGATCGAAGAAAAATGAGAGGAATCACAATTGCAGCTCGCCCATTATCAACAAAAGATCACTCGCTATTTCAATTCAAAAGTCGAGGGTCGTAGACTGGGATTAGGTGACATGATTCTTCGAAGGGTCTTTTTGGTGAGTAAAGACCCTAAGGATGGTGTGTTAGGCCCGAACTGGGAAGGACCATACTAGATTGTAGAGGTCTTACGCGAGGGACCTTTCAAGATAGCTCGACTGAATGGAGAAATAGTCGCACAGACCTGGAATGCTCTGCACTTGAAAAAGTATTATCAATAATGCCACCATCAATGTAAGGCTTCTTTATAAAATCCATTCCAATTAAATAATAGATGGATTGTTAGATAACCATTTCTTAGTCTTATTATTGCAAGCTCGTGTCTCATATTTGTAAAAGCAACCAAGAAAGTTTATACATTCTGGTTACTTGGGGGGCACATAACCGAGGTTGGCAAAATTAAGCCTGCTCGGATAAGATTAAAAACTTAGAAGCTTGGAAAAATTGATTATTCAAGGTCTTTTTAAAGCTCAAGTTTTCAATAAACCTAGCGTGAACTAAGTTTAAATCATTTAAAACCCTGGATATAACTAGGTCAAAAACTTAGAAATTTGGGAAAATTGATTATTCAATGGCTTTTTAAAGCTCGAGTTATCAATAAATCTAGCATGAATTAAGTTTAAATCATTAAAAACCCTGGATATAACCAGGTTCGAGGCTTGAATCTTAACAGGTATGATACAAATAAGCAAAAAAAACTTGGATATAACCATGTTCGATAAAATCTATCTTGATCTAAAAGTTGATTCCCAAAGTCTCGAATATACAAGAGTTTAAGGATTCATAAGCATGAGAAGATAATAAAGGAAAGACAAATGGATCAAAAGTTAGTTATATATTGAAATCAAACAAACAAATATATTACATCGAGGAGAAATAACCTCGAGCAAAGCCCGAAGGCAATTGTTTAATATCAAAAGACTGTTAGACAATTACAAAGAAAATCATAAATAAAATCATTGGGCCTCGTCAGCTCGCCCCACAGAATTGACCTCCTCGCCATCTCCCTCCACCACTCTGGATGCCTCACCAGCCTCCGAGGGTTCTTGCAAGAACTGAGCCTTGAATTTAGGAAGGTACGTATCCCTCAACCCGGGCCCCATAAAAGAGAAGTTCCCATCCTAGTTGAAAGCCCAGCAATGGTATAGCATCTCCTCCATGGTTGATGATGATGCTTCCCTTTCCTCCTTGGCTTTAACTTCGGCCTCGAGTAGTTTCATTTTGAGCTCACCAATCTCAACCTAAAGTTGTTCAGCATGATGCTCGCTTTCTTGGGAAGAGGTTAGAGCACCTTAGCAGCATGCTCATTCTTCTGAGCAGCTGTCAAGGCAGCTTTGGCGGCCTACTCACCTTCCTGAGCAGCATTCAAGGCAACTTTGGCAATGTCCAACTTGGCCCAAAGCTCTTCATTTCTGGCCCTAGCATGAGTTATGCTTCGATATTGGGCCAGGACGTACTACAAAATAACAAAACAAGTCAAAAATATAAGATGAAGAACACAATAAAAAAAATTCATCACCAATTATGGGAGAAGAACTCACGGTAAGGTTCATCCCCATGGCGGACTCAAAGACATTCTCCGGGCTGCGCTCCTCTATGGTTCTCAGGTCCCTCACACTGGCTCTATATGTGTGGCCCACCATATGAGTCATTGTCTCATATATGATACCCCGAAAGGCTTCAGGGATCTTTTCAGGTCCTAAGGATCAACTGGTATTTGGACGGTGGGGAAATCATCTTGTATTACTTGAGGAGGAGGCATGAGTCGAGGTGGGAGAGGGGGAACCTGCCCAATGGTGATATAGGTCATCAAAGCTGGTTCCCGAGCTGAGCTCGTGTCCTTATCGTTAGCAGGGGATTTTGAAGTATTCCACATTGTAGGGGTGGCCTTCTTTGCCACCCTAGGCTTCTTCACGACGGGGCCCGTGCCAGACTTTTTAGCCTGAAAGGCAGTCCTCATGACGGGGCCCGTGCCTCCTGTTGATTCCATCTCTTTGCCTGAAAAGAACAAAAGAGTTAATTCATCTCTTGGCCGGTTTGGGTTTCTTGGAAGAGTTCACACTCCGAGAACCTCATGACATGTCTTGTCATTAATTACTCCTAATTTCCACGTGTCTGATGGTGAAAACATGGACAATAGGTACTATTACAAAAAGATACATGTTGCGGTAAACTAAAAAAGATTGCTACCAAAAACAACAAAGCTTATGCAATTGCAAGCAAAGACAGAAATGAATGGTATTATTTGAGGTAAAATTTTCAACTCTAATAAAAAAAAATTACAAACAGTGAAACAGGTAAAATGTGTCGTAGGCAGAAAATTAACTCATCATATTGCACGATAAAATATAGGTTGGGTGGCTGCTAAGCTGATAAGAGCATTCCTAATAGTTCCTTCAAAATAGATTTTTCTTTAAAAATTGGAAGAATCATGTAACGTCCTCCTAATCCAGGACTGTTACACTGGATACTTTAAATTGTGTCAAACTTGCTAATCAAGTCATTTGGTTATAAACGTGTAACTAAGATTAACGTCAAGGGTTAGGGTTAAAAATTTTGGTCAAGGAAATGTTGACTTTTATTTAAAAAGTTTCATACATACATGGGATCCCAAAATATTACAAACAAACGGTTGTATATACATCAAAAGTTACAATCGGCTTACCTAAGCGGAAAAATTAGGGCTACAACCCTAGTTCCTCTAAGATATCCTCGGTCGTGGTGGATGAGCAACCGCATATGTACATGCCGCCACCGAAGCTCTCCAACTCACGCCTGGTCAAGCTTTCCTTTTCCTTTACCTGCACCACATAGCACCCGTGAGCCAAGGCTCAGCAAGAAAACTTAAACATGTGCATGAACAGAAAATACAGATTCCCATATACTTTTTTAGCATGTCCAGCAGTAATAACCTACTCATACAGGCATACAATTACAAATAGATGGTCATTGGACCATTTTGGGGCTGCTACCCTGAACAGTTGACCTTAGAGTCAACCCCGAGGCCCTATCCCCTAGCTATGTGACCATAGAGTCACCTGGGGCCCTCGCCCTTAGCTCTGGGTAACTAGCCATTGAGCTAGCCAAACACTTTTGTTTTCCATCAACCATTAGGTCGGCCAACATAATAGTACGTTGCATATTAAGGCCTAAGCCTTTCGACCAACGCGTAGCGCGCTATTGTCATCCTTGACTAATAAGTCAAGCCCTAAACCATGTTTTTCGAATATTAATACAAAAATAGATATGTATAGGCACACCTCAACAAGACAAGCACACATACATATTAATCAGATGACTTCATCAAGTAACTGTAATCATAGTAATAATCATGCTTATTTAATGGGGCCAAGCCCTAGCCATGCAAACCATGCGAACAGTCATGTAACACTTAAGCAGATATAGAATATTCAAGTAGGTTTAACCAACAAGTGAAATGATAACTTAAACATAATCGTTCCCAGGGGTCCAAGCCCTATTCATAATTATTATTAACAGTTGGGCCAAGCCCTGATCACATATAACATGTATTGGGTGCAATTTTCTTACCTCAGGTCCGAGTATTGCGTAAAATAAGAACGACCCTCGAGCACGATCCTCTTCCGAGCCCCAGCTAAAACCTAGTCACAAACCATAAATGATGTTTCGATGAGTTTAAGTTCAAAAACCCAATCCTGGGACTAATCTCGCGCTTTCAAGACATCCAATCCCACCAAACAGGGTGTTGGAATCATCCCCCGAGCCCTCGGGTCAAAACCCCAAAAAGTACAAAATTTATGCCCTAGAAAATAGTATGGCGTTACGACGCCTCCTACCAGGCGCTATGGCACCAAATTCAGAAATGTCGACCTGACAGCCCGACCCGCACTGTAGCGCCAAAGCCAGAGACCCAATGGCGCTGTAGCGCCACCTACTAGACGCTGCAACGCCAAAGACATAGATCCCAATTTCTGGGTTTTTCCCATAATTTTCCCCGAAACTCAAAGCTTCAAATCCGACCCCAATGGGTCCCCAACCCCTCAAATCTATATTTTAGTGACCCAAATAGTTTACCCAAGCCACAAACATAATCAAAACAACCTCCAAACATTTAAACACCCAAAAACACCTAAAATCAACATTTGAGTTTGAAAAACTCAAGAACACCAAGAACACAGTCAAAACCCAGAAACTCGGGGAGAATAAGGCCTAAAAATGTTACCTTAATTACCGGTAATGGACTCCTAGCTGCACCCAAATAGTTTCCTAGCTTCTATTCTCCCAAAAATCCAAGCTTTTCCTCAAGAACATCAAAGAGGGAATGAGGGAGAGTGAGTACCCGAGAGGTAGAGAGAGAAGGTGCTATTGTTCTGTTTTTTTTTCCTTAGTTCTGAAGTCTTCTACCAACCTTAGTCAATCCTAGGGGTCAAAATGACCAAAACGCCCCTAGTTCTTACTTAGTTCCTTAACGCCCCCAAGGGCAAAATGATCATTTTCCATATTTTCCCACTAATCCTCAAATTACACAAATTTTCCACAATTACTCCCAATATATCCAAATAAATCCCCATTATCCAATAATTCCCGGTAAGCTACTAAATTACCAAAATACCCTTAGGCTCACCCCGAGTCGGGAACTTATTCCCGTTGTGGCTTTTTCGTTAATTTACTCACTAGGATCGCCTCGTGCCGAATATTCCAAATATATCCACATAATAATGTGGTCTCACACGTATATCACATATATGCACAAATATATATATATGTAATGCCCTGAAATCCCTAATGCGATTTAATGGCTAGATTAGTAGGCCGGGAGGGCCATAACTGTTTAATTATGCCATTAACTGATTATATGCATGATTATGTGAATTAAATTATAATATGATGTTATATGCATGCATGTGGGTCCACATTTGATTATTAGGGTGTTTTGGTGATATGGCCAGATGAGGGCATATTTGTGTATTTTGGTGCATATTGTGAGATATGGATGAGATCCCATTATTATGGAGATATATTTGAGCTATTCGGCATGAGACGGTCTTATATTGTGAATTAGCGATTTTGTCATAACGGGGTCATTTTTTGGGATATTGACTAATGAGAATGTTATTTGATGATAAATTGGGAATTATTGAGATCAAGAGAAAATTCTGGGAGTTTTGACTATAATGTCCCCGGGGGTGTTTTCAGGACCCCGAGCCCTAGGTTTTATTTGAGGTTACTTAAGCTTGAAGTAGCTTGTTAGATAGAACCGTACGTTAGAAAACCCTTTCTCTCTTCCCATTAGTTCATTTTACCGTTCGAGGCATTTTCGAAGAAATCTTGAGTTCTAGGAGCTGGAATCAAGCGAGGATCGAGGCATAGTGATCCTAGGAAAGATTAGAAGCTTCTTGACCGAAGGATTTGACAAGAAACAACCCAATCAAAGGTAATCTAAGTTTTGAGTTTTGAGTTTTTAGAGTTTCTAAGCTTCAAATTGGATTTTGTGAATCACTGAGTTTTTGGTTCGTTTGAGCCTTGGGATTTGATGGTTTTGGATCATTGGGAAGCTTCAGAACTTTGATTTTTGGATTTGGAAGTGTTTAGGTATGTTTTTGGAGTGTTTGGGATGAAGGAGATCGAGTTTTGGCTAGTTCTGGGTTGGGGGTCACGGCCCTATTCTTGGGCACCATGGCCCTAGCTCGAAGAAGCAGGTGGAGCATTTTGGCCTTGCTGGGCGCCGCGGCTCAGGGTGCTAGGGCCGCCGCTCTTGAGTGGTTTTGAGCCCATTTGAGTGTTTGACCTCGGGAACTTGGTTTTAGGACTCAGGATTGTTCCTATTACCCGGATTAGTGGGGATTGTTGTCCCGAAGGCTAGATCTTGATTCGGGAACGTTTGTTATTCATTTTATTGATGGTGTCCCATATTTGATTATGACTAGGTGACCGCTAAAGGGCTAAAAGTCAGATCATTCTCAAGGGTCGTTCTTTTATTCATTCTCACTCGAATCAGAGGTAAGAAAACTGTATCGTGTGTATATGACATGCATGATTGTTGTTGAGGCATGTTGGTTGATAAATGTGGACATTGATCACATATTAAATGCTTATCAGAGCTTGCTTACTTGTGTATGGCACTGATTAGTCAGGGAAGGCACTAGTCGCATATTACTGACCTGTGAGTCAGAAACGGCATAAGCGTCCTGAACGCAGGATCGATTAAAGATTAGATTTAATCAATATCAGGGTTGAATGACTCTAGGAGCATTAATGCTAGACCGACCCTAAGGTTGATGAAACTTATAAGCGCTTAACTAGTCTAAGACTAGTTACTCAAAGCCAGGGCCTAAGGCCTAGGTGACTGCTTGTCACATGGCTAGGGAGCGGAATCCCATGGTTATGACTCTATGGTCATAATGAAGGTTATGTTGGTGACTAGTCATCATGCACCTATCCTGTTTAAGCTAGGGAAAGGTTCACTTATCTGTAAAGCCCCGGTGACCCTAACATCACATGGCTATAGGGAACGAAACCCATTTTAGTGACTTTTGCGACTGTCACTCATCTGTTTTGGACTGAGAGTCCTGAATAATGATTATGATCATTTTTGATACTATATTCATGATATATTGTGTTTTCTTGCTGGGCCTTGGCTCATGGGTGCTATGTGGTGTAGGTAAAGGGAAAGAAAAGCTCACCTAGTTCTGAGTGGAGAGCTTAGGGGGTGATGTGTACATATGCGGTCGCTTGACCACCACGTCCAAGGAGTTCTCAGAGGAACTAGGGGGTTTACCCTATTTTTGCCGCTTAGGTCGGCGAGCTGTAAATTTGAAACAGTAATGACCATTTTGAGTTATAAATAACTTGTAAAAGTTTTTTATGGGCCCATGAACAGTTTTATGTTTTAAATAATACCTAGAAGCACGTTTTTAACCAAAGAACTCGAGTAGCGAGTTAAATTTCTGATTCAACGTTCATCGTAACTGTTCTGAGCTAACCAGGGCGTTAGAACTTGGTATCAGAGCATGCCAAGGTTAGGGTTCCTATAGACTGGATGGGCATGTACACACATCACTGAAGTCAAGCTCGACTCATGGTTTGGTAACTATTTATGTAGTTATATGTATAACTACTTAAATATAGTATATATGCTTTACTTGTATGCATGAGACACCATGTTAAACTTGTGCCCTGAATAATACATTCTCAGCAACCGTGTGCTAATTAGTACTGAAATTGCTGGAACATACTTATTAGTATTGTTGATTGTGAATTGTTATGTGATACATGCTAAGTGCTAAATGCTATAAACATTCATCTGCTTGTATAATTGTATGACTGTGGAATATGATAACTATTTGTTTGTTCTTGGTCCGTAAAGCGACAAGAGGTTTAGTTATTACTACCTGACTGGCCGTATTGATCATTGTTTCAGCAAGGTATCAGTGATAAGAATGAATCTAGGGCAAACAGATATGTCAGCTGGCCAGAGTGATCAAGGCCAGAATAATAACAATCAGGGTCAGGAAAATGACCAAGGACAGTTTCCACAGCCAGCTCCTATAAACTAGCAGCAGATAATTAGCGATTTGTAGGCAACAGTGTTGAGATAGGGAGAAGAACTTCATCTCCTGAGACAACAGCAAGCACTTCTAGTGGCCAATGTATCAGAGGCACCTCTTGTGTTAGTGCCAGCAGCTGGGCAGCTGCCTGAGGTTCGAAATAAATGGGATCCCCTTTATGAAAGGTTCAGGAAGCAACAACCTCAAGTTTTTAGGGCAGTGCAGATCCTGCCAAGGCAGAGCAGTGGATGAGTATGATTACAACCATCCTAGATTTCATGAGGGTGACTGGTAATGAGAGGGTGACCTGTGCCACTTATATGTTTCAGGAGGATGCCCAAATTTGGTGGGAGGTTATTACCTAGACCAAGAATGTTAATGCCCTGAGTTGGGAAGAGTTTCAGACTCTGTTTAATGAGAAATATTACAATGATGCCATCAAGGCAGTAAAAGCTGAGGAATTCATTAGGCTACTTCAGGGAAGTTTGTCAGTCACTGTGTATGCCTTGAAATTTGATCGTTTGGAAAAATTTTCCATGGAGCTAGTGCCCATTGATGGGACCAGAAGAGAGAGATTTCTGCAGGGGCTACAGCCCAGATTAGCTTGTGATGTATGTATACCACTATGGCTGGGGTTACTACCTATGCACAGGTGGTTGAGAAGGCACTCACAGCTGAGAGTGCAGAGAACAAGATTTGGAGAGATAGTGCAGCCAAAAAAGAGTTCAGGAGGACAGGTCCTCCATTTGTGGGTTCTGGTAGGGGTGTAGGCCCTAGTGATCAGAAGAGGAAGGTTCTTGACACCTTCCCAGTTCCAGATCCTGATAGGCGGCCCCGTGGTATTGCAATGGGTCGTCCAGGTGGTAATGAAGCCTATAAGTCTTATCCTGAATGCCCTAGATGCAAGAGGCATCATCTGGAAGAGTGTAGGGCAAGGGCATGCTTCTTATGTGGAGCAGTGGGTCATCTTAGAAAGGATTGCCCTAAGGCAAGAAAAGAAGAACCCAGGAAAGAGGACAGCTCAGCCCCAACTCGAGTGTTCGCATTGACACAAGCAGAAGCTGAGGCTTCTCCCTCAGTTGTTACAGGTCAGCTTCTTAGTGCTGGAACCCCTTATAATGTATTGATTGATTCTGGTGCTACACATTCTTTTGTTGCTAGTAGTATTATTGATAGACTGTGTAGACCCTGTGATTTTATGCTGTGGGGTTTGGAACTTTGTTACCCACTGGGGAGTTAGTGGTATCCAGAATATGGGTAAGATATTTTCCAGTGACAATGGAGGGCAGAGAGTTGTCAATGGATTTGATAGAGTTGGTTATGACTGACTTTGATATGATATTGGGTATGGATTGGTTGGCAAAGTATAGGGTAACCATTGATTGCAGAAGGAAGATGGTCACCTATGAGCCTGAAGGTGAGGATCCTTTTGTGTTTGTTGGTATTGTGCATGGACCTCGCATACCTATGATTTTTGTATTGAGAGTCAGGGATCTATTGCAAAGAGGTTGCATTGGATTCTTGGCCAGTGTGGTTGATACCACCCAGGTCGTGCCAGTGAGACCAGAAGAGACTAGACTTGTTTGTGAATTTCTGGATGTGTTTCCAGAGGATTTGCTAGGGTTGCCACCGCACAGAGAAATTGAGTTTGTGACAGAACTGACACCAGGGACGGAGCCAGTGTCTAGAGCACCGTACAGAATGCCCCCGTTGAGTTGAAATAATTAAAAGTATAGTTACAAGAACTGTTAGATTTGGGTTATATCAAACCTAGTTTATCACCTTGGGGTGCGCCAATTTTCTTTGTGAAGAAAAAGGATGGTTCTCTGAGGATGTGCATTGATTATTGAGAACTGAATAAGTTAACAATCAACAACAAGTATCATTTGCCAAGGATAGATGATCTGTTTGATCAGTTGCAAGGTAAGAAGGTATTCTCAAAGATCGACCTTCGTTCTGGTTATCATCAGTTGAGGGTCAAGGAGGGAGACATACCGAAGACTACTTTTTGTACTAGGTATGGGCATTATGAGTTCTTAGTTATGTTATTTGGATTGACTAATGCCTCTGCTACTTTTATGGATCTGATGAACAGAGTGTTCAAGGATTATCTAGACCAGTTTGTGGTCGTCTTCATCGATGATATTCTGGTATATTCTCAGTCTGAGTCAGAGCATGAGCAGCATCTGAGGTTGGTACTACAGAGACTGAGGGAACATAGAATGTTTGCAAAGTTCAAGAAATGTGAGTTCTAGTTATCTCAGGTATCCTTTCTTAGGCACATTGTCAGTAAGGATGGGATTAAGGTAGATCCAAAAAAGATTGAAGCAGTCAGAGATTGTCCAAGGCCAAAGAATGCTTCTGAAGTTAGAAGTTTCCTTGGGTTGGCAAGTTATTATAGGCGTTTCGTGGAAGGGTTCTCAAAGATTGCTACTGCATTGACTAAGCTGACACGCAAGAGTCAGAAATTTGTGTGGTCAGATAAATGTGAGAACAGCTTCTAGGAACTGAAGCAGAGATTGATTACATCTTCGATTTTGAGTCTTCTGACAGATCAGGAGAAGTTTGTGATTTATTGTGATGCTTCTCATCAGGGTTTGGGCTGTGTTCTGATGCAATCAAAGAAGGTAATTGCTTATGCTTCTCGTTAGTTAAAGGAGTATGAAAAGAGATAACCCACTCATGATTTAGAGTTGGCGGCTGTGGTCTTTGCTTTAAAGATATGGAGGCATTATCTTTATGGGGAGAAGTGTGAGATTTATATAGACCACAAGAGCTTGAAATACTTCTTCACCCAGAAAGACCTGAATATGAGACAAAGGCGTTGGCTGGAGTTGGTAAAAGATTATGACTGTAAGATTTTGTATCATCCAGGAAAAGCCAACGTGGTAGCTGATGCTTTAAGCCAGAAGGGTCCGGGACAGATTTATGGTATGAGGCTGATAACCAGAGAGTTAGCAGATGATATGACCAGAGCTGGTATAGAGTTACTGGTGGGCCAGTTGACTAATATTACGCTACAGTCTACACTGTTGGAGAGAATCAAGGAGGGTCAGTTGAGTGATCCACAGCTGATCAAGATCAGAGAGGATGTTTTGGCTGGAGCATCCGGAGAATATACAGTGTCTAAGTTAGGTTTGTTGAGGTACAAAGGACGGATATGTGTTCCGTTAGACACTGCTTTGAGGTGAGAGATTCTGGATGAATCTCATAGTACACCTTACTCTTTGCATCCAAGCACCACGAAGATGTATCAGGTTGTGAGATTGATGTATTGGTGACCGGGGATGAAGAGAGATGTAGTAGAATATGTGGCTAAGTGCTTGACATGTCAACAGGTTAAGGCTGAGCATCAAAGGCCGGCAGGGTTATTGCAGCCTCTGGATATTCCAGAGTGGAAGTGGGAAGACATCACGATGGATTTTGTGGTGGGCTTACCCAGGACTATTGGTCAGCATGATTCTATTTGGGTGATAGTGGATCGCTATACCAAGTCAGCTCACTTCTTGCCAGTGAGGACTACTTATACAGCTGATCAGTATGCAGATCTCTGTGTAAGAGAGATCGTGCGCCTTCATGGAGCACCGAGGTCGATCGTGCCAGAACGGGACCCTACTTTTACTTCCAAGTTCTGAGGGAGTTTACAGAAGGTCATGGGGACACAATTGAAGTTCAGTACTGCTTATCATCCTCAGACAGATGGGCAATCTGAGAGGACGATCCAGATATTGGAAGACATGTTGCGAGCATGGGTGCTGGAGTTTGGTGGATCTTGGAACAAGTATCTACCTTTGATAGAGTTTTCCTACAACAACCGTTATCATTCTACCATTGGAGTTGACCTTATGAGATGTTGTATGGTAGGAAGTGCAGGTCTCCCATTCATTGGGATGAGACAGGTGAAAGGAGATACTTAGGTCCTGAGGCAGTTCAGAGGACCGGTGAGGCCATTGAGAAGATTAGAGCTCGGATGCTTGCTTCTCAGAGTAGGCAGAAGAGCTATGCAGATCCCAAGCACAGGAATGTGGAGTTCCAAGTGGGAGACTATGTCTTCCTTAGAGTCTCGCCATGGAAAGGGGTGAGAAGGTTTGGGAAGAAGGGCAAGTTGAGCCCTAGATTTGTAGGTCCATTTGAGATCCTGGAGAGGATTGGTCAGGTGGCTTACAGGTTGGCTTTGCCACCGGCGTTGTCAGCCGTGCATAATGTGTTTCATGTTTCAGCTCTTCGGAGGTATGTATCTAATGTGAATCATATTTTGAGTTATGAAGATCTGGAGCTTGAGGCAAATCTCTCCTTTGAGGAATAGCCAGTCCAGATACTTGATAGAAAAGACAAGGTCCTCAGGAATAAGACGATACCTTTGGTTAAGGTGTTGTGGAGGAACAGCAAGGTCGAGGAAGCGACCTGGGAGCTGAAGTCAGATATGCAGACTCAGTATCCCGAGCTATTCAGGTAAATTTCGATGATGAAATTTATGTAAGGAGGGGATAGTTGTAATGCCCCAAAATCCCTAATGCGGTTTAATGGCTGGATTAGTAGGCTGGGAGGGTCATAACTGTTTAATTATGCCATTAACTGATTATATGCATGATTATGTGAATTATATTATAATATGATGTTATATGCATCCATGTGGGTCCACATTTGATTATTAGGGTGTTTTGGTAATTTGGCTTATTGAGGGCATATTTGTGTATTTTGGTGCATATTGTGAGTTATGGATGAGATCCCATTATTATGGGGAGATATTCAAGCTATTCGGCATGAGACGGTCTTATATTGTGAATTAGCGGTTTTGTCATAACGGGGTCATTTTTTGGGATATTGACTAATGAGAATGTTATTTGATGATAAATTAGGAATTATTGAGATCAGGAGAAAATTCTGGGAGTTTTGACTATAATGTCCATGGGGGTGTTTTCGGGACCCCGAGCACTAGGTTTTATTTGAGGTTACTTAAGCTTGAAGTAGCGTGTCAGATAGAACTGTACGTTAGAAAACCCTTTCTCTCTTCCCGTTAGTTCATTTTACCGTTCGAGGCATTTTCCAAGAAATCTTGAGTTCTAGGGGCCGGAATCAAGCGAGGATCGAGGCATAGTGATCCTAGGAAAGATTAGAAGCTTCTTGATCGAAGGATTTGATGAGAAACAACCCAATCAGAGGTAATCTAAGTTTTGAGTTTTTAGAGTTTCTAAGCTTCGAATTGGATTTTGTGAATCGTTGAGTTTTTGGTTCGTTTGAGCCTCTGAATTTGATGGTTTTGGATCATTGGGAAGCTTGGGAACTTTAATTTTTGGATTTGGAAGTTTTTAGGTATGTTTTTGGAGTGTTTGGGATGAAGGAGATCGAGTTTTGGCTGGTTCTGGGTTAGGGGTCGCGGCCGTGTTCTTGGGCGCTGCAGCCCTAGCTCGAAGAAGCAGGTGGAGCCTTTTGGCCTTGCTGGGCGCCGCGGCCCTGGGTATGGGGCGCCGCGACCCTTGTTCCTGGTGTGGCTAGGGGCCACGACTCAGGGTGCTAGGGTTGCGGCTCTTGGGTGGTTTTGAGCCCATTTGAGTGTTTTGACCTCGAGAACTTGGTTTTAGGCCTCGGGATTGTTCCTATTACCTGGATTAGTGGGGATTGATGTCCCGGAGGCTAGATCTTGGTTCGGGAACCTTTGTTATTCATATTATTAATGTTGTCCCATATTTGGTTATGACTATGTGACCGCTAAAGTGCTAAAAGTCAGTTCATTCTCAAGGGTCATTCTATTATTCATTCTCGCTCGAATCAGAGGTAAAAAAAATGCATCCTGTGTATATGACATGCATGATTGTTGTTGAGGCATGTTGGTCGATAAATGTGGATATTGATCGCATATTAAATGCTTAGTAGAGCTTGCTTACTTGTGTATGACACTGATTAGTCAGGGACGGCACTGGTCGCATATTACTGACCTGTGAGTCAGAAACGGCATAAGCGTCCTGAACGCAGGGCCGATTAAAGATTAGATCTAATTGATATCAGCGTTGAATGACTCTAGGAGCATTAATGCTAGACCGACCTTAAGGTTGATGAAACTTATAAGCGCTTGGCTAGTCTAAGACTAGTTACTCAGAGCCAGGGCCTAAGGCCTAGGTGACTGCTTGTCACATGGCTAGGGAGCAGAATCCCATGGTTATGACTCTATGGTCATGAGGAAGGTTATGTTAGTGACTAGTCATCATGCACCTATCCTGTTTAAGCTAGTGAAAGGTTCACTTATCTGTAAAGCCCCGGTGACCCTAACGTCTCAAGGCTAGAGGGAACGGAACCCACTTTAGTGACTTTTGCGACTGTCACTCATTTGTTTTGGACTGAGAGCCCTGAATAATTATTATGATCATTGTTGATACTATATTCATGATATATTGTGTTTTCTTGCTAGGCCTTGGCTCATGGGTGCTATGTGGTGCAGGTAAAGGGAAAGAAAAGCTCACCCAGCCCTGAGTGGAGAGCTTAGGTGGTGATGTGTACATATTCGGCCGCTTGACCACCACGGCCAAGGAGTTCTCAGAGGAACTAGGGGGTTTACCCTATTTTTGCCGCTTAGGTCGGCGGGCTGTAAATTTGAAATAGTATTGACCATTTTGAGTTATAAATAGCTTGTAAAAGTTTTTGATGGGCCCATGAACAGTTTTATGTTTTAAATAAAATATATCATTTCCTTTTGATTGGTTTTCCACCTTAGCCTGTTAATAATACCTAGACGCATGTTTTTAACCAAAGAACTCGGGTAGCGAGTTAAATTTCCGGTTCACCGTTCACCATAACTGTTCAGGGGTAACCATGGCATTACAATATATATATTCAAATATACCCAAAATGGGCAAAAATTATGAAAATATCCTTCTAACAAGATACGGGCCCACATGCATACTTAATATTCCTAAACATGCATAACTAGTTATATTATCATATATGTTGACCCAGAATTTGGGCAACTGACACGGAGTCAAAATACGCTTGATGTTGAAGAATACGTTGAAAAGTGTGATGACGAAAATAATAAGAACACTAGATTTTATAGTGGTTCGGCCCCAAGATCTGGTGATAACCTACGTCCACTTAGATTGTTATTGATATAAGATCCAAAGGAGTGATCAAAGAACTCGGGTTCAATGAGTTTCACCCACCTCTGAAGAACAATACAATATAGCTAGTTTGATTACTCTAATCTCAAATGGTCTCCAAATCAGAGAAGAAAAAAGATCCCCTTCCCTGAGCCCTCTTCTTCTATTTATAAGCTCAGGGAAGATTTACATTGATTTGTTACAGATATTCTTTCCTAAATAATCGGATACTCAGGAAATCATGGGAGATAATTTCGGATTCCATCATAACTGCCTAAGATTTCCTCCACGTATAATGTGCATACGACCAGGCTGGTCGTATAAAGAAACCGATCGCATGATACCAAATATCCCCCTGGTCGATAGTCGAGCATAGATTCTGCCAGGTGTCAGCCACGTGTAATTAATGCCTGCTATGTCATTCACTTCTGATTTTTGGGATAACATTTGCCCCCCAAGTTTGTTTAGTGCGACCAGCAATAAAGAAACTTAAGGGAACAACCATTCACAATCCCATGATATTTGTCAGAATCCCCGTGCATTTTTTAAAACCGTGATATAATTATGTCTAATCATGCCTTTTCGGTTTCCAAAAAGTCAATTTGACGGCTGATACACTTCCCCACATTTTGAAAGTGGGAAGTGATGATTACTGCCTTTTGGCTATCCCTTCGATCCCTATAAGTAGGCTTTTTGTCTCCTTTAAGAAATTTTTACTCATCACTTTTGCCAAAATTTTCAAGAACTTGCACCAGAGTTTAGGGCTTCGAAAACCAGTCTGACGCTTAGTCGAAGGTCTTCCAGTTCGAGTTTTCATCTTCTTCTGAATCTTCCATCTTCACCCAGGTAAGACTTCCATTCTCTAAGCTCTTTATTACGCCATGCATGCCGTTTTTATGCTCTGCGACCTCTGTGTTCTTGAGTAGGGTTTTAAGGGTTTTTTGGTATAAACTGCCCATTGCTTGGTAAGAGTGCGCTTTTATGCTTTGTATAGATCAGGACTATAGTTTGATAGTGAGGCTCTCTGGTTTAGGATGTTAGGTTGACGAAAGATTCAACCTTTAAGCAAGGTGAAAAACCGAAATTTTTTCCTGCCCTTTAGGAGTCGAAAAAGCTCTCTTTTCAAAAAAACAGTTTACTTTCCTTTTTGTTTTTATCCGTCTATCAAACTACCCACGTTGAAGTTAACGTAGGATTAGGATGCTGCTGGTTATTTAGGCACGAGCAACATTATCCCAATCTTCCACACTACTTCGTGGATTGTGTCTTATCTCCTCCATTGTCTGTTTGCAGTTCATATGCAAGACCCTTGGGGAGGAGAAAGACCTATTGAAGACGCACTCTTGGCCCAACTGCTCGAAGGC